>NC_135791.1:19075116-19675116 GCF_051106095.1 Pogona vitticeps | reverse complement strand
TGAAAAGGAGATGTACAAATTGGATTCTTCCTATAATTAGTATTTCTCTGTCACCGATAGCCCAGGTTTCATCCTTCTCCTTAATTTTCCTTCTTACATCACAACCTTGCCTTCCCACTACAAAGTACTGTACAGTAGTGCTTAGGGGAACTATCAAGGATTGTTCCTATAGTAAAAACAATTAGAACTCATGGAACGTTAAAGTCCTGGTAATCACATGACATGAAAACTTAGCTAAAACCCAGTAAAATCCATGGCATACGGAGACAGAATAGAACTTGAAGCTGGGACAGATTCAATGCCTACATGAAATATTTATTTACACACCTTTCCTAAAAACATCCAGAATAGGAAGTGGGTGGAATTTTCAATTGTGAGTGCCTTCTCCAGTTTGTGAGCCATAATTCTGTTTTCTTCCAAGTAGCTAGCAATTTTTGAAATCTTCCAGTCATTCCTGACAATTAGTGAACTGGCGTGGAAATTGTGACATAGAAAATCAGTGTCTGTTTATTTGTCTACCAGCAGCAGAATAGACAAGGAAGGTTTCAGGGGCCCATTATTGTAGAACTTTGTTCTCCTCCTAGGGTTATTTTTTTCAAAACACACCAAAACTGATAAGCCTTGGTCCTTAGGATGATTCTCTTCCTTTTTTTTTTCTGGGAATACCAAATTAAACTGGAGAGTCTCAGATGATACAACAGACAGTGTGACAAAGCAAAAGAGCAGACTAGAGTTGACTTCATAGGTTTCTTCAATACACCGGTGCATGTTTCTTTAGTCCTAATGAAGCCTCTTATATTTGGGAAATCTCTGAATGCAAATGGTCTGCTTGCTTTAAAAAAAGCAATAATCAATGCTCCTTTTCTTCTTTTTTTGTAGGGTGGTGTAGTACATATGGTGAGTACTGACAACAAGTCAAGTGATACTGGTGTTTAGAAAATATTTGCTTGTTTTCTTATGAAGAACAGAGGAGAGGAGAAAGTCTTTTTAGCTTATTAGTTTCAGTTTCTCCCCCTCCTCCCCATCTATGTGCCTGACACAGGGATTAGCAGCCGCTTGTCTTTAGATTGTTTCAGCTTCATCTCCTCTGAAAAAGCCAAATTTAAAGTTGGAGAGGACTGCATGGGCCTGTTGGTGCTAGGAGTTTGATCGAAGTAGAAAGAGAAAGCCTTAGCATTTGGGTGAGCTGGAAGTGGACTTAGAGCCTTCACTGCTTCCCTGACTAAGCCTCTTGTCTCTGGGCAATCTCTGGATGCAAATTAAATCCCTACTTTCTCCGCAAAAAGACTAATCACTGTTTCTTTCTCTGTTGTAGGTTGACGGCAGCCTTCCAGTGAGTATTTCGGTTTTCACGGGGGGGGGGGAAGTATGGTTTTTGATTTCTCCACCAAAAAATAGACAACCCCCCTTCTCTCTGTTCCCTTTCTCTACCTCTGCTCTAGATCTGTGTAACATTGGAGGGTCCATTTGGTTTACTCCACATCCATAGTAGTTACAAGTCTTGGTACCTCTTCCTGACTATAAACAAATGCTTCTTCATGTTTAGACCCAGCCTTTGTAATGTGGAGGGCAAAGAAGCCATACAAATTGAACTCTTCCTCTTGTTAGTATTTCTCTGTCACTGATATCCCAAGTTTCATCCTTCTCCTTAATCGTCCTTCTTACACCACTGCTTTGCCTTGCCGCTACAAAGTACAGTAGTGCTCAGGGGAGCTATCAAGGATTGTTCCTATAGTAAAAACAATTAGAACTCACGGAATGTTAAAGTCCTGGTAATCACAAGAAATGAAATCTTAGCTAAAACCCAGTAAAATCCACGGCATATGGATATAGAATAGAACTTGCAGCTGGGACAGATTCAATGCCTACATGAAATATTTATTTGCACATCTTTCCTAAAAACATCCAGAATAGAATGGGGGGGGGGGGATTTTCAATTGTGAGTGCCTTCTCCAGTTTGTGAGCCATAATTCTGTTTTCTTCCAAGTAGCTAGCAATTTGTGACGTCTTCCAGTCATTGCTGACAATTAGTGAACTGGCGTGGAAATCGTGACATAGAAAATCAGTGTCTGTTTATTTGTCTACCAGCAGCAGAATAGACAAGGAAGGTTTCGTGGGCTCATTACTGTAGCACTGTCTTCTAGTTTGTTTGTTTTTTCAAAACACACCAATACTGACATGCCTAGGTCTTCCAGATGATTCTCTTCCATTTTTTTCCTGGGAAAACCAAATTAAGTTGAGGAGCCTCAGAAGATACAACAGACAGTATGACAAAGCAAAAGAGCAGGGAAGAATTAAAGCTGAACAGAGAGACTTCATAGGTTTCTTCAATACACCGGTGCATGTTTCTTTAGTCCTAATGAAGCCTCTTATATTTGGAAAATCTCTGAATGCAAATGGCCTGCTTGCTTTAAAAAAAGAAATAATCAATGCTCCTTTTCTTCTTTTTTCGTAGGGTGGTGTAGTACATATGGTGAGTACTGACAACAAGTCAAGTGATACTGGTGTTTAGAAAATATTTGCTTGTTTTCTTATGAAGGACAGAGGAGAGGAGAAAGTCTTTTTAGTTTATTAGTTTCAGTTTCTCCCCCTCCTCCCCATCTATGTGCCTGACACAGGGATTAGCAGCCGCTTGTCTTTAGATTGTTTCAGCTTCATCTCCTCTGAAAAAGCCAAATTTAAAGTTGGAGAGGACTGCATGGGCCTGTTGGTGCTAGGAGTTTGATCGAAGTAGAAAGAGAAAGCCTTAGCATTTGGGTGAGCTGGAAGTGGACTTAGAGCCTTCACTGCTTCCCTGACTAAGCCTCTTGTCTCTGGGCAATCTCTGGATGCAAATTAAATCCCTACTTTCTCCGCAAAAAGACTAATCACTGTTTCTTTCTCTGTTGTAGGTTGACGGCAGCCTTCCAGTGAGTATTTCGGTTTTCACGGGGGGGGGGGGGGAAGTATGGTTTTTGATTTCTCCACCAAAAAATAGACAACCCCCCTTCTCTCTGTTCCCTTTCTCTACCTCTGCTCTAGATCTGTGTAACATTGGAGGGTCCATTTGGTTTACTCTACATCCATAGTAGTTACAAGTCTTGGTACCTCTTCCTGACTATAAACAAATGCTTCTTCAAGTTTAGACCCAGCCTTTGTAATGTGGAGGGCAAAGAAGCCATACAAATTGAACTCTTCCTCTTGTTAGTATTTCTCTGTCACTGATATCCCAAGTTTCATCCTTCTCCTTAATCGTCCTTCTTACACCACTGCTTTGCCTTGCCGCTACAAAGTACAGTAGTGCTCAGGGGAGCTATCAAGGATTGTTCCTATAGTAAAAACAATTAGAACTCATGGAACGTTAAAGTCCTGGTAATCACAAGAAATGAAATCTTAGCTAAAACCCAGTAAAATCCACGGCATATGCATGTAGAATAGAACTTGCAGCTGGGACAGATTCAATGCCTACATGAAATATTTATTTGCACATCTTTCCTAAAAACATCCAGAATAGAATGTGGGGGGGGGGATTTTCAATTGTGAGTGCCTTCTCCAGTTTGTGAGCCATAATTCTGTTTTCTTCCAAGTAGCTAGCAATTTGTGACGTCTTCCAGTCATTCCTGACAATTAGTGAACTGGCGTGGAAATCGTGACATAGAAAATCAGTGTCTGTTTATTTGTCTACCAGCAGCAGACTAGACAAGGAAGGTTTCAGGGGCCCATTATTGCAGAACTGTGTTCTCCTCCTAGGGTTATTTTTTTCAAAACACACCAATACTGATAAGCCTTGGTCTTTAGGCTGATTATCTTCCTTTTTTTCCCCCTGGGAAAACCAAATTAAACTGGAGAGTCTCAGATGATACAACAGACAGTATGACAAAGCAAAAGAGCAGGGAAGAATTAAAGCTGAACAGAGAGACTTCATAGGTTTCTTCAATACACCTGTGCAAGTTTCTTTAATCCTAATGAAGCCTCTTATATTTGGGAAATCTCTGAATGCAAATGGTCTGCTTGCTTTAAAAAAAGCAATAATCAATGCTCCTTTTCTTCTTTTTTTGTAGGGTGGTGTAGTACATATGGTGAGTACTGACAACAAGTCAAGTGATACTGGTGTTTAGAAAATATTTGCTTGTTTTCTTATGAAGAACAGAGGAGAGGAGAAAGTCTTTTTAGCTTATTAGTTTCAGTTTCTCCCCCTCCTCCCCATCTATGTGCCTGACACAGGGATTAGCAGCCGCTTGTCTTTAGATTGTTTCAGCTTCATCTCCTCTGAAAAAACAAATTTAAAGTTGGAGAGGACTGCATGGGCCTGTTGGTGCTAGGAGTTTGATCGAAGTAGAAAGAGAAAGCCTTAGCATTTGGGTGAGCTGGAAGTGGACTTAGAGCCTTCACTGCTTCCCTGACTAAGCCTCTTGTCTCTGGGCAATCTCTGGATGCAAATTAAATCCCTACTTTCTCCGCAAAAAGACTAATCACTGTTTCTTTCTCTATTGTAGGTTGACGGCAGCCTGCCAGTGAGTATTTGGGTTTTCAAGGGGGGGGGGGAAACGTATGGTTTTTGATTTCTCCACCAAAAAATAGACAACCCCCCTTCTCTCTGTTCCCTTTCTTTACCTCTGCTCTAGATCTGTGTAACATTGGAGGGTCCATTTGGTTTACTCCACTTCCATAGTAGTTACAAGTCTTGGTACCTCATCCTGACTATAAACAAATGCTTCTTCATGTTTAGACCCAGCCTTTGTAATGTGGAGGGCAAAGAAGCCATACAAATTGAACTCTTCCTCTTGTTAGTATTTCTCTGTCACTGATATCCCAAGTTTCATCCTTCTCCTTAATCGTCCTTCTTACACCACTGCTTTGCCTTGCCGCTACAAAGTACAGTAGTGCTCAGGGGAGCTATCAAGGATTGTTCCTATAGTAAAAACAATTAGAACTCACGGAATGTTAAAGTCCTGGTAATCACAAGAAATGAAATCTTAGCTAAAACCCAGTAAAATCCACGGCATATGGATATAGAATAGAACTTGCAGCTGGGACAGATTCAATGCCTACATGAAATATTTATTTGCACATCTTTCCTAAAAACATCCAGAATAGAATGGGGGGGGGGGTTCAATTGTGAGTGCCTTCTCCAATTTGTGAGCCATAATTCTGTTTTCTTCCAAGTAGCTAGCAATTTGTGACGTGGTCTTCCAATCATTGCTGACAATTAGTGAACTGGCGTGGAAATCATGACATAGAAAATCAGTGTCTGTTTATTTGTCTACCAACAGCAGAATAGACAAGGAGGGTTTTGTGGGCTCATTACTGTAGCACTGTCTTCTAGTTTGTTTGTTTTTTCAAAACACACCAATACTGACATGCCTAGGTCTTCCAGATGATTCTCTTCCATTTTTTTCCTGGGAAAACCAAATTAAGTTGGGGAGCCTCAGAAGATACAGCAGACAGTATGACAAAGCAAAACAGCAGGGAAGAATTAAAGCTGAACAGAGAGACTTCATAGGTTTCTTCAATACACCTGTGCAAGTTTCTTTAATCCTAATGAAGCCTCTTATATTTGGGAAATCTCTGAATGCAAATGGTCTGCTTGCTTTAAAAAGGAATATTTTTTTTATTTTTTATTTTAATTTAACCTATATGCTACCCAAACTACCCAAAGTTCGCGGCTTACAACAATTTTACTACAATAAAATAGAGTGGTCGAAATGACTAGATAGGCGGGGTATAAATACAATAAATAATAATAATAATAATAATAATAAAATACAATTAAAATATAACCAGTGTTCCTTTTGTTTCTTTTTTTGTAGAGTGGTGTAACATTTACGGTGAGTATGGACAACAAGTCAAATGATATTGGTGTTTAGAAAACATTTGCTTGTTTTCTTATGAAGAACAGAGGAGAGGAGAAAGTCTGTTTAGCTGATTAGCTTCAGTTTCTCCCTTTGCTCCCAATCTATGTGCCTTACACAGGGATTAGCAGCCGCTTGTCTATAGACTGATTCAGCTTCATTTCCTCTGAAAAAAATCAGGTTAAAAGTTGGAAAGGCCTAGATGGGTCTGCTGGTACTATGATTTTAATCAAAGTAGAAAAAGGAAGCCTTATCTTTGGAATGAGCTGGAGGTAGACTGAGATCCTTCACTGCTTCCCTGACTAAGCGTCTTGTCTCTGTGCAGTCTCTGGCTGCAAATTAAATCCCTACTTTCTCCGCAAAAGGCTAATCACTGTTTCTTTCTCTGTTTTAGATTGATGGTGTTCCTGTAAGTATTCATAAACTGATTTGGTCTTTCAAGGGAGAAAAACATTTGCTTTTTTATTTCTCCACCACAAAATATTCACCCCCCCCCCTTTTCTATGTTCCCTTTCTCTACCTCTGCTCTAGATCTGTGTAACATTGGAGGGTCCATTTGGTTTACACCACTTCCATAGTAGTTATAAGTCTTGGTACCTCTGTTAGGGGGACAAGATGAAACCCTATTTTGACAGGCGATATTATGTTTAATTATGTGTAATTATTGCTTAAGGATATTAGATTTCTCTGTAAAAGGTTTTAAGCATTGCATGGACTCGGTAATATGTAACCAAAATACCTTCTAACCCTTGTATCTGAATCAGTATAGTTGTAAGGACATGATTCCTTTAACAAGGCTTTGTAACTAGCTCATGAAACTTTCCCTATTGTGCTCTTGTAGTCTGTCTTGTAGAAGATAGACTACAATCCTGCATACCACAATCACCTTGATCCTTGCCAGACCAGCCATAAGAGAAATCAACACCCCAATCAACATCCCAGTGAGATAGCATACAGGACCCACTTGTAATAATAGAGGTTTCTACCCTTCCTGAGATGGGCAATTCTGGAGACAAATGGCTCACTATAGCCCTCTCTAAATCCCCTTTGGCCTTTGGTATGCATAGGGAGGAAAATCCCTATAGATACTGGCTGTTGTGGGTTTTTCGGGCTCTTTGGCCATGTTCTGAAGGTTGTTCTTCCTAACGTTTCACCAGTCTCTGTGGCCGGCATCTTCAGAGGACAGCAACCTGTGCTCTATAGATATTTTGACACCACTGAAGGCCATATACCGGGCCCAGAAAGAGTAACATCAACATCTTAATGAGATAAGAGAAATAGAGAAAATATATCTTCAGACATTCAGGCAATATCTTTGCACACCCCAGGTATATTCTGACCTTAAGTCAAGAGAACATGGGAGCACAACGGATATTCACGTATAACCAATGGTTGTAGTTAATTGACATTTTTGGTCCAATTAGAAGCAGGATCCAAACTTGGGGTTCAGGGAACCAATAAGGAACGTGTTGCTTTATGGCTCTTTGTGTAGAAATGTTATAAAATATCAATTCCCATGAATATCAGGGCCAATCCTCTGCTTTTAAGAGGAAGGGTCCAGCTGTACTTTACAATTAAAATTGGCTTTGTACTAGCTGTTGATGCGTCTTAGCCTGCCTGTCTTCACTGGAGATTCCAAACTTTAATTTCAGAGGTAAAACCTCGTCCTCACTGTAAACAAATGGTTTTTCGAGTTTAGACCCAGCCCTTGTAATTGTGGAGTATAAAGAAGCCGTACAAATTGAACTCTTCCTCTAGTTAGTATTTCCCTGTCACTGATATCCCAAGTTTCATCCTTCTCCTTAATTTTCCTTCTTACATCACTACCTTGCCTTCCCACTACAAAGTACTGTACAGTAGTGCTCATGGGAGCTATCAAGGATTGTTCCTATAGTAAAAACAAGTAGGACTCACGGAACTGTAAAATCCTGGTAATCACATGAAAATAGCTTTCCTAAAAACATCCAGAATAGAAACTAGTGGCAATTTTCAAGTCTGAGTGCCATCTCCAGTTTTAGAGCCATAATCCTCCTTTCTTCCAAGTTGCTAGCGATTTGGTACATGATCTTCCAATTATTCCTTATAATTAGTGAACTGGCGTCTACCAGAATAGACAAGGAAGGTTTGGGGAGCTCATTACTGTAGAACTGTCTTCTTATAGTTTTTTTTTTGCAAAATACACGAATACTGACTTGCCTTGGTTTTCAGAATGATTCTCTTCCATTTTTTCTGGGAAAACCAAATTAATTTGGAGAGCCCTAGATGAGACAGTAGACAATATGATTTAAACCAAAGCAAAAGAGCAAGCACGAGCTGAACCTGGACAGAGAAACTTCATTGCTTGTCTCTATACAGCTCTTCATATTTCTTTTGTCCCAATAAAGTGTCTTATATTTCGGAAATCTCTGAATGGAAATTCTTTGCTTGTCCTACAAAAATTAATGAATGTTACTCTTTTTTTCCTTTTTCGTAGACTGGCGGTGTAGTATCTATGGTGAGTACTGATAACAAGTCAAGTGATATTAGTGTTTAGAAAATATTTGCTTTTTTAATTATCAACAGGAGAGGAGAGGAGGAAGTCTGTTTAGCTGAATAGTTTTGGTCACTCCCTCTCTTCCCATCTATGTGCAGTACATAATTGTTACCAGCCATTTGTGTTTAAACTGATTCTGCTTCATCTCCTCTGAAAAAGCCAAGTTAAAATTTGGAGAGTCCTAGATGGGTCTGCTGGTGCTATGAGTTTAATCAAAGCAGAAAAAGCAAGCCTTATCTTTGGGATGAGCTGGAAGTAGACTGAGAGCCTTCACTGCCTCCCTGACTAAGCCTCTTCTCTCTGGGCAATCTCCAAATGCAAACTATTTTCCTGCTTTCCCTGCAAAAAGACGAATCACTGCTTCTTTCTTGTTTTTTAGGCTGGTGGTTTTCCTGGCAATTTACAAGTGAGTATTGATAATTACTCAACTGATGAGGAGATTACGACTTCTTTCTGGGCAATCTCCAAATGCAAACTATTTTCCTGCTTTCCCTGCAAAAAGACGAATCACTGCTTCTTTCTCGTTTTTTTAGGTTAGTCGTGTTCCCAGCAGTGTGCAAGTGAGTATTGATAATTACTCAACTGATGAGGAGATTGCAACAGAAACATTTGCAATTTGAATCATTCACAACAGAATATGCATGGAGGTCTGGATTGAGTGGACCCTCTTCTGTTATCTTCTTTCTTTTCCTTTCCTGTATTTCGGTGTTGTAATTGATAGTCCCTTCGTTGCCCAGTCACTTCTATGACAGGTATAGGCTGTCCTTTTCCTTTGTCATGCAAAGTGCACACATTTCAAGCACCAGAAGACTGGCTGATTTATCAAAAATATGCAAAAAAAAAAACATCTGGTCCTTCTGAATGTTAAAGATCCATGGGGTTACCTTTATCCTTAGTCCTGCATCCATATTAAACTTTAATCTGTAAACAACTAGATCCTTATAGCAAGGCCACAAAGCTGTAGTGCCCTTTCATCCCAAGTAAACACCAAATGGGACAACTGTGTATCAATGGCTGTGTTGTACAATTCCTTTACGCTACTCTCTTTGACCGAATGATAGTGTTTGCTCTGTGTTAGAAGAAAGTTTTCAGAATATCTCTGTGTATGTTTTCATTTTTTGGTGGAGGACTGAACTCCTGATAACTCCAAGATTACACTGTGGATTTCCTCTTCCAAAAAAATGGGTGAATCCAGGAACATTTGGACCTTGAGAGGTTTCCCTCAGTACTGTAGTGACATAACAAACACAATGTGTGGTATAGAGCAGTGGTCCCCAACCTTAGGCCTCCAGATGTTATTGGACTTCAACTCCCAGAAATCCTGACCAGCAGAGGTGGTGGTGAAGGCTTCTGGGAGTTGTAGTCCAAGAACATCTGGAGGCCCAAGGTTGGGGACCATTGGTATAGAGGGAGAGGCTCAGGAATATTTACACCACAGCTCTGCTCCAAAAAAGAAGCCATTTAACCTGAGATCGGCTGGTTTCCTTCGCTGTTGGTTGAGAGTGGAAGCATTCCTCTGTTGCCTGTGATAATCATTTCTCCTTCTAGCACCTTTCTGAATATCTGGGGCAGTAAAGCTCGCATGCCTTCATTTTCTTGTTTGGAGTAAACCTTGTTTCAAATATACTGATACAAGTTTTGATTGTCTACTTCTTTGTGCAGCACTTGCATGAGAGTTATAAGGTGTGCTACCTCTTGAGGACTGCAGACTAATTATTCTTGTGGCTTAGTACTTACTTTTGTAATCAGCATCTGTAAATAAGGTGTAAAAATTGAAATCTTGTTCCACTTATTATTTCCCCTTAGATGATATCCAAAAGTTTTATCCTTATCCTTATCCTTAAACTTATTTATTACATTAATAACCCGCCTCTTCACTGCAAAGTAGTGCTCAAGGCATCTTACAAGGTTCATTCCCACTCAGTGGTTTAGGTATCTTGCTGTCCGAGATCACGAATTTGATAGTCCCTTCCAGCTTTGCATTCCTAAGATGATGATGATGATGATGATGATAATTTCTAAGACTAAACATTAAATAGTATTCTTCTGAAGAATATTTACTTGATACTTATTCACTGACACCTAATTCTACTAAAGAAATGGAAACTTCTATTTTTTACGTTGCTTTGGCTCTTGGGAGATACAAAACAGAATTAATGTCCTGCTTTCTCTTTTTTCAGGTCGTTAGTTCTGTCGCATAATCTGGTGAGTACTAAGAGTACATTTACTGATATGGAAAGTATATTAGAACATTTTCTTTTAACTGCTGGACAGCTTACTGGTTTAAGTCTCTAGTAGAGCTAGAGGTTGGGACTTCAGTTCCTCCCTGGGCCTCATTGACAGAGGCTGGACGTGCTGATCCACAGGGTTTCCTGCTCTGCAGTTCTAAGATGATAATGATGATAATTTTGCCAATAGCAGACTACACAAGGAATTTTTGTTGGGCTGGATTGTGTTGGTCTGTCTCCTTCTACTCCTATGTGTACTACACAAATATTGACATGCATTGGTCTTTAGACTGATTTTTTTTGGGGGGGTAAAGCCAAATTAAATTAGAGAATCTTAGATGGGCCAGCACATAATGTGAGCTTTGCTGAAGGAAGAAAGCAATTTTTTTAAAAAGCTTTTAAATATTTTCTTTTTAATGATGTAAGCCCCCTTGGCTCATTTTAAGGGAGTAAAACTATTTAAAATATTGAAACATTATAGCAAAGTGCTTTAGGCATCTGGCCCCTTCACAGGGGCTGGGTTGGATGATCCATAGGGTCCCTTCCAGCTCCGCTGTTCTAAGATGATGATGATGATCATAATAATTATATTTGAGGAGAGCTGAACCTGGACTGAGAGGATTCATTGCTTTCCTTGATGCAGCTGAAATTTACAAAGTTTTTGTAAACTGGACAACAGGAACACGTAGACTTTCTGGGAGACATTAAAAATCACACATTTTCAAATTCTGTTTATGGAGCAGAACTTAGTCTTTTTTGTATACCTGTAAAGCCTACATACTGGTCAGTGAGACAATAATTTTCTCTCACTGTAGTTCTTTAATGACTGATGTTCAAAGTGATGCTGTCCCTTTTGTGACCATAACTAATAACCATCCAGCTTCCTTCCAAAGCCATCTAAAATGGCTTTCACCGTATTACCTTATCACATATTTATCAAAATACACTCCATTGGGGAACATGAGTACATGCATGGAATACAGTAGGATTGGAATACACCCAGTATTAGACTAACCCAAATTTCCTGGAAGCAAATTAATATGTAATATTTTCAGAATAAGACATCTCTAGTTCCTTAGCAATATTTCTGATATTATTCTTTTAATTCTTCTTTCTAGGGACATGAATGGCATGATCTACTGATATTTCTGGACCACACCAATGAACGGAACCTGCTTTCGCATTCCGGCCTGCCACTCCAAGCTAATTAAATGGAAAAAAAGAATCACAAATAATAGTAGCACAATTTAGATACATTCTGTAAAATTAACTGATTTTGTTGCCTTTTGTAATGAAAGGCTACAGGCAAGAAGAATTGCCTTCTTGATGTTGTTGGAGGATGGCAAATGCTTTGCAAAAATAAAAGAAAAACACAATTGCACTAAAGTTGTTTCCCTTGTTTTCTGTTTTTAAATTAAGAGCACCACATAGCTATGATGATTCGATAATTGCTGGAAAAAGACGTACAGGTGTTATACTGTGTTCCCCCGAAAATAAGACAGGGTCTTATATTAATTTTTGCTCCAAAAAACACATTAGGGCTTATTTTCAGGGGATGTTTTATTTTTTTCATGTACAACAATCTACATTTATCCAAATACAGTCATATCATCTTTTCTGGTTGCTGCACAATAGTGCACAGTGGTGGAGGGTGGAGTTTTACTTAACTAGGGCTTATTTTGGGGGGTAAGGCTTATATTACGAGCATCCTGAAAAATTGCACTAGGGCTTATTTTCATGTGAGGTCTTATTTTTGGGGAAACAGGGTAGGTGTGACCACATAAGCCTTTTGTTTTCTCATACACATTTAGTAAATAGGCAATTAGGCAGTCTATTAAAAATATGAAACATACTGAATGTTGATTCAAACATATCCACTTGAAGGTGGTGGACAGAATCTTATCAGGATTTCAGTCTAGAGTATGTTGGATTTGCTCTGACTGGATGACTGAGTGCATTAGGTATTGGCTCAGAAACAGAGGTTGGGAGTTTGATTCCTGACTATAGCCTCTGGGAGCAGAAGCAGTCTACCTATCCTTGGGAAAGCTTTGTAGTTCCAGGGCACCCCTAGAAAAAGGGAATGGTAGACCATTTGAGAGTATTCTATACCCAGAAAACCTTGACAAACAGCAATGTACGTCAGAATCAACCTGACTGAATCAACTTAATTATTATGATTCAGTGAAATGACATTATGTCATCATGATGAATTGCAGCTAATTAACAAGATGTCAGTTGCATGTTTAGTGTTGGGCCAGTCCCCGACTTAAAGAAGGGGGCTGTCAGAATACAATGTCAAAACAAGGCAGGTATCCCTTCCAAATCTCATAATCAGTGCCATAAATGGTGAACTACCCAGGACTTAGTAAGAATTAAAAAACCTACAGCTGATGCCAGATGGACACCTTTTATTGAAGAAGGCCATCGTAGTTCAGAGTTCCCATGCAACCCCAAGATTATGGGGTAAAACTCAAGCCAGCTTGAAAAGTGTCCCTCTGTTCACCCATGACTCCAGAAACATAAGGGCCAGTCCAAGAGCTGTTTTTCACAATGTCACCAGCTATTTTGTTCATTTGCACTGCACTAAATATGGGCAAGCAACAAGTGTCTGTGCAGTCCTTTTGCTCCCCTGGATTTTTCCAGAACCACCTGCTGTCCTTACTGTGGATCATCAAGAAATAAGGTTGCATTACCCTGCTGAAATAAATGCAGAAACACATCTCATACATTTGGGGGGGATGACAAGAAGTATCCCCAATCTCTTTGACACAATTGTCTTCATTTCCATTTTGATTTTCATCTTGGCCCTGGCCAAGAAGCATGGACCACAACAAGAGCATTTGGTGACATAGCTTTATGAAGACCTCTTG
Organism: Pogona vitticeps; assembly: GCF_051106095.1. Classification (NCBI taxonomy): domain Eukaryota; kingdom Metazoa; phylum Chordata; class Lepidosauria; order Squamata; family Agamidae; genus Pogona; species Pogona vitticeps. Next base: position 19,661,654 of record NC_135791.1, on the reverse strand, counting down.
ATCTCCTCTAAGTTGGTCATGGTATCTTAATCACATGTTGCTTTAGGAGTCTCAGGATATTCTGTCCTGGGTGGATAAGTAACTTTTGGGCCAAAATGATTCAACTGGAAAGAGCCATTCTAAACTGGTAGGCTAGCTGTTCCTCTTAACACAGGATATTGCTCATTGAAGGATCTTTCTACATTTGTTCTCCAAATGAGCTAAATAAAATGAAGTGTCAATCTCATGGAAGCAAATTTGGGGTGCAGAAGTGGAATAAATCTAGTTAAAGAAAGCAAAAAATTGGAAAACGTTTAATGCTTGAGCCAAAACCAACGCAGAATAGTGGACATTTTAATTTCTTTGAGGATGGGGAAAAATTAGTGTGGTGTCCAAACTGCCAAAAGCCATGGCAGAGGGGAACGGGAGCTGGGGATGAAATCTCATCCCTTTTGCAAGCTCCAGCTGCCAGGAGGTCTCCACCTGTGTTTTTGGGGTACAGGAAGAGACCCAGACACAACACCTCACATGGATACTGCCATTGCCAACCATCTCCTAGGTGGGAATACAAACAGTGTTTCAAATAGCCATGTGATTTTTAATGGAATTCACTGAATCAAAAATAACCAGGCATTGGTGAATCTAATTCCTTTTTTTTTCCTTTGGCCTCTCATAAAAAACAAAGATGAAAAAGTCAAGACCTCAGGGTTATGGGGCAAGTTCAAAACATCAGAAAGTGTCAGGTAATGTGAAGAACTGGAACCTTGTTTTGAACTGTGATAGGAACTGCAGAAGAGGAAAATGGAAGAGCAGAAATCAGAAACGATACATCGAGTCAATGGCAAGATGTGCACAATTTGGTGTTCAAGTAAATCTTTCTGATATGCCATTGGCTTTCTTTTATTGGGCCATGAGAGAGTTATCACCCTACTCTTGCATGAGAGAGTTTGCACACCCCTATAAAAACAATATGAAATGTTGCACACCAACACAGAGTAACATGCAACATTATAACACCATGTGTTTCTAATTATTCATTTGACTTAGCAGACTTCGCTCAACTGTTTTAAAAAAAAAATCCAAATGCAAAGTAGGATTCTAGCAATCTAGCATACAAACCCTTGGGGCTTGCTGCATTGCCAAAGGGCAACTACATTGTCAATAAATCTCAGCCAGATTTTAGACCCTGCACAGAGATTTTTATTAGATCAGAGTGAAACTGGTCATAAGAAACAGATTTCAAACTTAAAATCTATGCACCAGCTAACCAACTCTTGGACACAGGACAGTCACCCAAAGTTTCTCCAAAGCATTTTAAACAAATACAATCTGATCTTTCATGGAAATCTTAAAAAAATTAATCCTTTTAATCATAGCTTGACATTTATTCTTTTTACTGGCACTTCTGAAGACAGTTAGCAAGTATAGGCACATATTCAAATGCATAGAAGCTGAAATCCTGTTGCATAACTTAACATCTGCAGAAGGGTGATGACATCACTGTCGGGGGTCAATTTTTAGTAGCTAAAAAAAGTCCTCCTTGTGTCCCACAGCTTTTCCGATTCTTGTGTTGTCCCCTTCATCACATGGAAGTCACAGAAGCTATGGGACAGAAGGAGAAGGTCTTTAATTACCAAAAATCTCCCCTTCTGGTAATGTTATTTAATGACAGTGATTTTCAGTAATTAAAGACTTCCTCCTTCCATCCGGTGGCTTCTATGTGATGAAAGGAACTGCACAGGTGTGGAAAAAGCCAGGGGATAAAATTTAACTGCTGAAAATTGCCCTCTACTGGTGATGTTAACACCCTTCTGCAGAAATAACTTACACACCAGGATTTCAGCTAGAAACATATACTATATGTAGGTGCATTATGTACCTTATACATGTATATATCATGCACAACATATACACTCTGGATATGCATTTGGCATATACCTGTCTGTGCCACAACATGCCCATGAAGGATAAAGGACATGCTATTCAAGACTCAGTTTAACACCCAGAGATGCCTTACGAATCTTAAATGTCTTATAAAACAATATATCTCAGAGCTGTATTTCAAAACTAATAGTATCTGGAAGCCCTCTTAAGCATAAAAGGCATTTTATTTTTACATCATTTTACTATGGGATAATATTATTTTTAAAATCTGTACCTAAATGTGTACTAGCTGGTTGGATAGCACAATTGTTTAGGTATCTGGCTGTAGAACCAGAAGCTGGAAGTTCAATTCATCACAGTGCATCTCAGAAGAGCCAGCCTATGTGGCCTTGGGCACATTGCACTTTTGCAAGATGTCCCCGTAAGAAGTGAATGGTAAACTTCTGAGTGCTCTTTACCTTGAAACTCCTGGAAGGGGTTGCCACAAGTCAGTATTGACTCGATGATGATTACAAGCTATACAATGCAATGTAAAAATAATGAAATGTTTTTGTACAATATGTCATTGTGCTTTATGTGGGTATATCCATACATTGTCCTTTATGCATGCTTACTGTATATTCCCTTGAAGAACGCCTTAGGATATAGTTGATCTGAAACTTTCAGGGCTTCTAAAGCAAATAAATCTTTATTTATAATATCTTGAGATGTATCTGCTCCATATGTGGACCAACATAGGCCGCAGTGTTTCAGTTTGTAGTAGACCCACAAGAGAACTACATTCCAATGTGTCAGAATACATGCCTAACTCTATAGGCCAGTGGTCCCCAACCTTGGGCCTCCAGATGTTCTTTGACTACAAGTCCCAGAAGCCTTCACCACCACCTCTGCTGGCCAGGATTTCTGGGAGTTGAAGTCCAAGAACATCTGGAGGCCCAAGGTTGGAGACCACTGCTACAGGCAACTTTTAGAATACAATGTCTAGAAGGTTCACATATGCAGCTAGATGGGATTACATGGCACCCATCTTACTTTCTTCTGGGTATTTTCAGCTCTGTTCATACAGCTCTTATATACAGCACCAGTTCATCCTGGAGAATGAAGGAAGCTATGGGCTTAAACGATGCAAAGACTAAATATAATAAAGAATGCACCCATGGCTGCTTAGGATAACCTTTAAACGATATTAACTCTGGCATTCAGGGTTTCAGATTGCACCTGAAAATTCTCCATTTAATTAACATGGCTGACTCTCTCACAAAGCTGAATAAACATGCTGTTCCAGGTAATAGGCAGAGAAGCTTAGAAGGTTGTGGTCTTCTACCATGTTCTGGAGGCATGCCTTCTCCACCTTCATGTTTCCGGGGCCATCTCATTTGAAGAACTTCTCAAAATGAAGCATCGGCATGGATCAACGACATGTCCTGCTGACCAGTTAGTTGCTAGGGAACTTTGAGCATTATATGGGGATGTGCTGCCTAGTTTTTCAGATGCAATCAGAAAGATTGCAAGAGCGCATTGATCTCAACTGCTTGCGCACTCTTTAGGCTTGGAATGCAGTTTCTCCAATCAGATTGCATAAGACGTTTGTGCTAGCTGCATATTGTACAATCATTACAGTAATTTGAATCTTCCAGGAGGTGAAATATTTCAACCAAACACAATAGTCTGACTCTGAAAGTATAATCTTTTGATTCTTTAGTCTATGACAAATGACAAATTCCAAGTACACCTCTACTAATATTTGTATGCTAAGGTTATATCCCACAATTGATTAATGCATGATATACAGTATTCTGTAAATTCTCAGCAGCAGCTTTAACAGACCATAAACCAAAGACAGGCTTGCACCTAATTCTTGAAATGCTGTAGGTGAAGTAGTTCATAGTGTCCTTTTCATTAACTTAATTTACTGTTTTGGCATAAGATTCATTCATTTTCTGAAGGAATAACATTACATTGCTTACTGCTTCCATTGCTTATAGTAGTTCCTATTCAATGTTTCAAAATATCAGTGGACAACTTTGATGGGCCTAGTAGTAATTTTCTGTGAGAATTTTTTTCTAAAAATCACACCAGAAGTGCCAAAATAACAATTACAGTCTTGAAAACTTGGTATTTTGGATCTGTTAAATGCTGCAGATTGTCAACATGATCAGTTTAAAAAGCCAACTGATGTTTCTGGAAGCTTCCATGAGGCATGAGGGATGTGAGGCCACAGAAAACACTTTTGAAGGCTCCACTCGTCCCAATAATAAAATATGAATGAATGGGGTAGCCAGTCTGTTAATGATACAGAAAAACAATTTAATAGTTCAATTCTGTGCCTAGCCATCTGTCACAACGATTCTGATGGGTTTAGGTAAAGGTAAAGGTTCCCCTTGACAATTTTTGTCCAGTCGTGTTCGACTCTAGGGGACGGTGCTCATCCCCGTTTCCAAGCCATAGAGCCAGTGTTTTGTCCGAAGACAATCTTCCGTGGTCACATGGCCAGTGCGACTTAGACACGGAACGCTGTTACCTTACCACCAAGATGGTCCCTATTTATCTACTTGCATTTGCATGCTTTCGAACCGCTAGGTTGGTGGGAGCTGGGACAAGCAACGGGAGCTCACTCCGTCGTGTGGATTCGATCTTACAACTGCTTGGTCTTCTGACCCTGCAGCACAGGCTTCTGCGGTTTAGCCCGCAGCTCCACCACGTCACTCTCTGATGGGTTTAGCTCCTGGGTAAAAGAGTATAGAAATGCTGTCTGCATTTCCTGCTTCTCAGTGAACACTTAAGCAAAAGCAAAATAGAGCAACTGACAACATCTTAATTATTTTAATACAATACATATATTAAACATCGTAAGCACAGAAAGCAATTAAAACCAACAATAGAATAGAATGTAATTTCATCTATTTGTGAATTTTAAAATGACTATGGATCATTATGCAGCTGAAAGAGAATCATCTACACACGAGAAGGCATTAAATGTTGGCTTTAGAAAACTTCAAGTTTTGTAAAGGCATCCCTTACCAAACCAGAAGTGGGAGAAAGCTAAATAAAACAATAAAACAAAAGGGAATGGCATAGCTTCCTGACATAGCCCGTGAGCGTCGAATATATTTTATGGAATATAATGCAAAGCTTGGAGTGGCATTCCATTAAGTTACTTGGAAATTCATTACTTGCCTTAATAAGCAACTCATTATGGTTTGTCATTGCCTAGACTTCAGGAGTAACTCATTTATAATGTAACCTTTTTTAAAACAAAAGATAGTGCTTTCAGAAGATGTCTTGTCTCATCTAAAGGGCCAAATCCTTTTGCTGCCTCGAGCAAATATCAGCTTCAGATGCCTTTCCCTGGGGTTGAGTGAATCCATTAACAACACAGGTAGTAAGACACTAGCTGTCTACGTTATGGAATTTGCTCCTCCAAAATTCATTCCAACACTGCAGGACACCCTTTAAGTATACAAGGCAGAGGAAATATATCTCCTATTGCTCAGCACCTTTCTCATTGCACATAGCTGAAAAAAGAGCAAGCTGGGCTATTTTAAAAACAAACTGAAGCAGAATAATACTGGTTATTCTTTGGCATCAAGCTGATCCTCAACAGTTGCTTTTGACGCAGCGGGGGTGATGATAAGCTGATCTTACCTCATTGACAAAAATGACTGACCCCCCTGGAGAAGACTGGAATTACATTTGTCTACCTGGCCTGAAAAATCCAGAGAGATGCATGCAAAGAATGCAGAAGCTGAAGTATAAATGCAGGGGCACCCAGTCCTTCCAACAATAACCTCGAGTGAAGGAAGTCAAGATGAATCTCCAAGTTGTGGCCACTCTTCTTTTCGTCTTTCTCTTTTGCCCGAAGCAAAGCCTATTGGTGAGGATGCTTCTGCTTTATCGGGTACCCACCTCTTTCTTGGAGGTTGAGCTAGAAGATATTCAATGGGTTTTGGAATTATCACTGAAAGATATTTTAGGGCATAAAACTCTTGTTTGGATTAATAAGGAAGGTATTGGAACCAGGATGTGCCTTCTGTTAATAGAAAGGCACTGTTCAAGAAGACCAATTATTATTATTATTATTATTATTATTATTATTATTATTATTATTATTATTATTATTATTATTATTATTATTATTATTATTATTATTATTATTATTATTATTATTATTATTATTTTGCCTAATAAAGGAGGAATCTCCATTTTCATTGTATCACATCCAGAGCTTGAAATGTTATTTTTTTGGGAGCAGAACTCCACGTAAGTTCTGCTCCAGCCAGAAAGGGTTTTATAGCATAACAACAACAACAATAATAACAACAATCATAATCATAATACCAAAATCTCTAGAATTATCCATCCTTCTTGTAAAATGTCCACCTTGAGGTTAAGCCAAACAGTGTAAAAGTTGGGCCTGATATGTCACTCATTGTTTTCTTGAAACCAGGTTGCCAGTAAGGTAAGTTAGAATTTTCAGATTCCATATCAAACTGTGCAAGAGTAACTTTTTATTTTAATGTAGGCTCCTACTCGTCAGTCACCTGAGAGACCAGCGGTGAGTATTTGATGTTACCTGTAGATTGGGAAGATGGTCCTGTTGGAAGTGCCTCTAGAATTTTGTGGATATCTTAAATGTTATCTTCTATTCTAGGATGGTGATGATGAAACCGGACACAATCCAGGAGATGTGAGTATTTTGAATCAAAGTAGGAAAGTCCTCTCCCATACTCCACTATCTAGTTTAGAAGATAATCCACTTGGATTATTTACAAGCTAGACACAAAGGTCTGGGAATCTTCTCTATTCTAACATCTGGTCACATCACATCAGAATATTTAAGAACGTCTGTGCACTGGCAAAGCGGTCCTGTTGGAAGTGCTTCTAGAACTTTGAGGCTATCTTAAATTTTATCTTCTAGGATGTTGATGATGGAGAAGATCCAGGACATGTGAGTATTTTGAATCAAAGTGGGAAAGTCCTGTCCCACACACCACTATCCAGTTTAGTATATTATCCATTTGGATTATTTCCAAGCTAGACACAAAGCCTTGGCAATCTTTAGCATTCTAATATCTGATAGCATCAAGCTGGAGTATTTAAGAATGTCTGAATTGAGAAGATGGTCATGTTGGGAGTGCCTCCAGAATTTTGTGAATATCTTTGATTTTATCCTTTATTCCAGGATGACGGTGATGACAACGGCCAAGAACCAGGAGGCGTGAGTATTTTGAATTAAAATGGGAAGGTCCTCTCTAGTTCAGTAGACAATTCACTTGGGATATTTACAAGCTTGCCAGGACAGGGGAAGTACTGGGTCTTGAAGAGGGGGCAGCAACAACCTTGATGTACCTTACCAAGATTGATCATCTAGAAGCTCATTCAGTAGGGAAACAGTGGCATGCTGGTCTCCTGGAATAGCACTAGGCACTGGGATGAAATGTACTGCATTTCTAGGGCCAGAATCCCCTTACTCACATATGCCAGAATCAATATTTTTTAAAAGGTGGGCTATTTATACAATCCAAGGAGAAATCAAAGTTATACCAGCATAAGTCAAATGACATAACTGTATAAGACCTCTGTGCTGCAAGGCCAGAAGACCTGCAGTCATAAGATCGAATCCACGAGACGGAGTGAGCCCCCGTCGCTTGTCCCAGCTCCTGCCAACCTAGCAGCTTGAAAGCATATAAATGTGAGTAGATAAATAGGTACCTCCTCGCTGGGAAGGTAAAACGGCGTCCCCTAGTCACGCTGGCCACGTGACAACAGAAACTGTCTTTGGACAAGTGCTGGCTCTATGGGTTGGAAACGGAGATGAGCACCGCCGCCTAGAGTCGGACACGACTGGACAAATTGTCAAGGGCAACCTTTACCTTTTTAAGGAATTGAAGTTTGTGTTCCTAGTCCTTAGTCCAAGCAAGTTATTTTCCAAATATTTATCCTCTCCTTCTCTCTCACTCTCTCTCTCCAGTGATACACATCCTCCTTTTTAGCAATGTGTAACTGACTACTATTATCTTTTCCTTATATTGTTTTGGGAAAGGCAGGTTGATGGGGTTAGCAGTTTTCTCTCTCTTTATTGATATATATCAGGGAGCTCTTTCTCTTAATATTGAACTAACACCTTTGCTTTTCTCTTTCCTAAATAGAATGTTCGAAGGAAGAGAGCTCTAGTATGTATCTCACTTTCTTTTTGTCTATTTTAAATTGAATTTTAATGTACTGGACATTGCAGTTGATACTAGGTGATCTCTTTAGAGGAGATAAGATGGAGCACTTTGTGCTGGCGTTTTTCCGTTTATTTTAAGTGCTTCCTCAAAAGCTGCATTTCCTATATTGCCTTTGGGATGGTGCACAGTTCTTATCCCATGTTGAAGTGAACTTTAGGAACGTAGAATCATAGAGTCCTAGAATCAATGAGTTGGAGAGGGCCTGAAAGGCCATCAGGTCCAACCCTCCTCTCAACGCAGGAATCCCAATCGAAGCAGATCTGACAGATCGTTGTCTGGTTTTTTTTCTTGAATGTTGGAGTGGTCACCCCCTTTGGAGGTAATTGGTTCCATTGTCATACGGCTCTAACAGTTAAGAAGCTTTTCCTGCTATTCAGTTCCTAACATAGATCTGAGCATGGTGTACGTGGCCGTCCCTTGTTTATACACTTTCGACTTGCTCACCTCCCTTTGCAGCCTCACCTGGCTTTCCCTTCTTACTTTGCAACTTGAGGTGAACATTAATGGCACTATAAAGACTAACATCTGAATTTGATGCCCAGTGTAGTGTAGAGCATAGAGGGATGGACCTAGATTCAGATCCTAGATTCAAATCCCTGCTGAGCCATGGAAACTCACTTAGGGCGTGGAGCAGGCAAATCCATTCCTTACATATCTTACTTACCTTGAAAGAGTTTCTATACATCAGTTCCATATTGTAGGACTTCCTTTGGAAATTATTTGGAATAGATTAAACAATGCATGTAGAAGCTGATTTCTAGAATTCTGATTCACCAACAATAGTTGGAGCCATGGCACAACAATTTTTCAGAAATCACATTGGCTTCACATCTGCACCTAACTTTGTTCTGGGTATTACTTTTCAAGCCCTTGGGCCTAAATGTATGAAGGAAGATTTCTTCCCTTAATATATTTGGAGGAGACATTTCTCTGAGTACCATGGTTGAGGAAAATGTGCATTAAAATGCACATAGGAATGATAGAAGTCCCTCTCTAGCTAAAATTTATGGATTAAGAAGATTCCTTGGCTTATAAATTGAATACAGTGGTGCCTCACTTAGCGAGGTTAATCCATTCCAGAAAAACCCTCACTAAGTGATTTCATCACTAAACGGAACTGAAAAGCCCATAGGCACGTATTAAAACGGGTTTAATATGTTCCTATGGGCTTAAAACTTAACTTTAAGAGAAAAATCTCCATTGCGGCGGCCATTTTGGGTGCCTCTTAAGCGAGCCAAAACAGCGGTCGCCATTTTGTTTTTGCATCGGCCATTTTGGAACCGCCGATCAGCTGTTTTTAAAAGGTTGCTTTGCGGCGATCGCGTCCCCACGATCATCACAAAGCGATTTTTAGCCATAGGGACCATCACTAAGGGATCGCTCCGGCGATGGGCAAAACCCCATCGCTAAACGATTTCATCACTGCACGGAGCGATCGCTAAGCGAGGCACCACTGTACTTTGTGTGCTTCTTGCCCCAACATTTTATTGTTGTAACTTGTTACTGCTCTGTGGCTAAAATCCTGTTGGGTGGCTCCACCTGTTGGACAATTCCTTCTATGGTCATAATCCAGTTGGGTAGATCTCACAAATGTTATCAGCGATAGCATCTTGCCACAGATTAAAGGCTTCCTTTTGTGATTTTGGTGATTATCTGACTTTGTTGTGTTCTTTGAGAGCCATGTGCATCCCTAAACTGCAAAAACAAAACTTTAATCAGTAATAATTTTGCTGTTGCCAGTGAAATTCCTATCAGATAGAATTGCAGGACATAATTTCAGTTTGTATATTTGTAAAAAGCAAAGGGATGGCCGGGTGGACTGATATAAATATCAGTCACTCATACATCCATGCTGATGAATAATTTTTATTTTTATTTTCTGTTACATGTGTTGTAACCCACCCAGAGTAGTGTCTCGACACTAAAGGGAGCAGGATACAAAATGAATAATTAAATAAAGTTTTTACATAAAACATGAACAATAATTAACTGTGTATTTCTACATTTTAGCTTGTTGGAGGTCTTCTAAAGGTAATGAATATTGCTTTACATTTTCCATGGAGGATCTTTTGAGTGGATGGCTCTTATACTGGCATACAACGTGATTCTAAAATGAAGCTAGACTATGCAGGCATCTGTAGTTTTGCAACATGTAGACTTGTTCATTGTGATTGAGACACCCAAAGACTTTTGATGAAAAAATTCTAAAAGCTTGAATGGAAAAGAGAAAATTATTTCCTTGTGATTTTTGTCAATATCTGCTAGCGAATATGAGAATGTTCAGTGTGAATTTCCACAACATTAGAGAAAGGCAATTGTTTTAACAAGAGGAGAAAGTAAGAGTTCCTTTAGTTCCATTTACAACCATTTGTTGCTTTTATTAGGTCTTGAATTTTGGGGCCCTCAGTGACTTCTTAGGAAATACAAAATGTTAACTCCACCGACCTCTGCCATGGTGTGGTCCCCTTCGGTTACACTTTTTGGGATTTTGGTGGAAAATGAGGAGAGGAAAAAAAATGTTTTTTCCCCTCTGATCACAATTACCCCATCCTACCTTGAGCAATCTTTCTGGTATCTTCTAAAGGGATACCTCTACAACAGATGTCATGTTTCAACAGCAGGAAGTACATGTCACTTAATGTGTAATTTGACCTTACGAGGAAAACTGTATCCTTCCTCCTCCATCCAAGGAAGAGAAAACTCTTGTTTATGGATTGGGCACACCTTGAAAGCCCATTTCAACCAAGGTTTCCCTTGTCTTCTTCTGTGTCAGTCCCATGCCAGTTCTGGGCAAATTCACTTTTCTCACATATTTCTACAAACATCACCATTTTTGTTTATGTTCTTTTTTATGTTATTTCTCCAAGAAACAGGGATGTTAAGATTTTTCCCCCCTTGAATTTGTGAATTTGGTTTCTTATTTCAAATCTGTCTGCCTCTCTGCTAGTTGATAGATATCATCATGATAATCATCATCTTAGAACTGGAGAGCTGGTATGGATCCTATGGATCATCAGTCTAGCCCCTGTCAAGGAAGCAGAGTAGGGAATCAAACTCCCAACCACTGGTTCCACAGCCAGATGCCTTAGTGGTCCTCAACCTTGGGCCTCCAGATGCTCTTGGACTTCAACTCCCAGAAATCCTGGCCAGCAGAGGTGCTGGTGAAGGCTTCTGGGAGTTGTAGTCCAAGAACATCTGGAGGCCCAAGGTTGAGGACCACTACGAGCTATCCGTCCTCATGTCAAGTCCCTCTCTTTCTGCCAGTCAATGAGAATGACTAATAGATAATAGAATTCTAGAGACTCTGGGGCTTCTAGTCATCCACAACAGTTTTAAGAAACATTACCATTTCCTAAGCATTAAATCTCTTTCTGATCTGACCGTTAAATCTCTCTCTGGTTTGAACCGCTGAATTAAGGATTGCCCTGAATACCAAGCATAGCAGAGTTGCAAAAGAAAACAATACTCAGTATTTAATAACTCATATATTCTCTTCTATATTTTTAGGGTGATTTACCTGTCGTAGTGAGTACTTTTTGGTTTTTAAATTTCTGTCTTTACTTTTTATTGTTTACCACTGCTATAAGAACATTTTATATAGACTACAATCCTATGCCCACTTACCTGGCAGATATAGTAGAATCCAAAATAATAACTTATTGATTGATTGAAAATATTTTACTCTGCCTTTCTCCTTTAGAACAGTGTTCCCCAACCTTTTCTGGTATGCAGACCAGCTGGGGAAGGCAGGGCACCCCCGGGCTCATGCATGAACAAGCGCACTCGCACACATGCGTGAACAAGCATGCACTCTCTCTTGCATGGGTGGTGTGCCGCCATTTGAGCATGCGCACGGGCCCACCCAAGCGAGCGCCATTTGTGCATGTGCCCGAGCACCCGCATGCATGCGCAAATGGCAGCATGGCGCTCATGTGGGCATGCCAGAGCCCGTGCGCAGGCACAAATGGGCGGCGCGGGGCAATGGCGGGACGTCTCTCTCGGCAGCCCAGTCTGGTCCACGCCATGGACCGGTAACAGGCCGTGGGCCAGAGGTTGCGGAACTCTGCTTTAGAAGAACCCAAAGTTGCCTTTGTCCAGCATTCCAAATGAGAGGGTTGTTTGCTTCTTTACAAGAATGAGAAAATAACCTTTTTAAAAATATGTATAATTCTTGTAATCCCACTGGCTGGATTACCTGCTGAAATATGGAAGCTTTCAAGAATGCCCTGAATACCAAGCATAGCAGAGTTGCAAAAGAAAACAATACTCAGTATTTAATAACTCATATATTCTCTTCTATATTTTTAGGGTGATTTACCTGATGTAGTAGTGAGTATTTTTGGTTTTTAAATTTCTGTGTTTACGTTTTATTGTTTACCACTGCTATAAAAACATTTTATATAGACTACAATCCTATGCCCACTTACCTGGCAGATATAGTAGAATCCAAAATAATAACTTACTGATTGATTTAAAGTAGTTTTACTCTGCCTTTCTCCTTTAGAAGATCCCAAATTTGCCTTTGTCCAGCATTCCAAATGAGAGGGTTGTTTGCTTCTTTACAAGAATGAGAAAATAACCTTTATAAAATTATCTATAATTCTTGTAATCCCACTTGCTGGATTACGTGTAAGTGTTTTTGGTTTTTGAAGGGGCTAATATAGAAAAGTCAGTTATCTTATGCTATCAAAAAAAATCAAACAGAAGAAAGATCATTTGTTTTAACAGAACCAAAAAAATTTTGGTCCATCTTCCTTCCCTGTCTGCTGACTCATGATTTGCTCATCTTTCTGAAGTGGATTTTTTTTCTTTCTATATTTCTTCATTTCTACACATGAAACTACACCAGATGTAATATCTGTTGACAAGAGAATCAGTCATATGACCTTAAGCGTTTACTTAAGGCTTAAATCGGATGATATGGTCAGCGCATCAAGGAAAGGTCCTTTGAAAGATGCAAAAACACCTTTTTAAGACCAGCTAACGACACCCATCAATCACAGTGACAGATCATCTCTCCCCTTTAGCACACAATACACCCACAACAAAAACACGTTGATCACCATAATCACCCAGCCTCCTGAAAAGGACAAAAGCTGTTCCCACAGCTATAAATACTCAACTATGCAACAAACTGCAACAGAGCACAGACAAGGTTCTGACGCAAAAAGCAAAGTGTTCTGAATCCATTTCCCCCTCTTTTTACGGCTGAATCTTTTCTTTCTGGTTCTAAAAGAACTTTTGTTGCTATTTATAAATTAATATATAGGCTCGAGGACTCCACATCATGCACAGTGGTTTTAAGGAACATTAGAATTTCCTGCATTTTAAATGTAGTTTTGATTTGAATATTACATCTCTCTCGGATTTGAACTGTTCAAATATGGAAGGTTTCAAGAATGCCCTGAATACCAAGCATAGCAGAGTAGCAAAAGAAAATAATACTCAGTATTTAATAACTCATATATTCTCTTTTATATTTTTAGGGTGATTTACCTGATGTAGTAGTGAGTATTTTTGATTTTTAAATTTGTGTATTTACTTTTTATTGTTTATCGCTGCTATAAAAACATTTTATATAGACTACAATCCTATGCCCACTTACCTGGCAGATATAGTAGAATCCAAAATAATGACTTATTTATTGATTTAAAGTATTTTTACTCCGCCTTTCTCCTTTAGAAGAACCCAAAGTTGCCTTTGTCCAGCATTCCAAATGAGAGGGTTGTTTGCTTCTTTACAAGAATGAGAAAATAAGTTTTTAAAATATATATATAATTCTTGTAATCCCACTTGCTGGATGACCTGTAAGTGTTTTTGGTTTTTGAAGGGGCTAATATAGAAAAGTCAGTTATCTTATGCTATCAAAAAAATCAAACAGAGAAAAGATCATTTGTTCTAATGGAACAAAAGAATGTTTGGTCCATCTTCCTTCCCTGTCTGCTGACTCATGATTTGCTCGCCTTTCTGAAATGTTTTTTCTTTCTTTCTATATTTCTTCATTTCTACACTTGAAACCACACCGGATGTAATATCTGTTGACAAGAGAATCAGCCATATGACCTTAAGCGTTTGCTTAAGGCTTAAATCGGATGATATGGTCAGCACATCAAGGAAAGGTCCTTTGAAAGATGGAAAAACTGCTTTTTTAGACTAGCTAACGACACCCACCAATCTCTTTATCACACAATACACCCACAACAGAAACACGCTGATCACCATAATCACCCAATCTCCTGAAAAGGACAAAAGCTGTTCAAACAGCTATAAATACAGTACTCAACTATCCAACAAACTGCAACAGAGCACAGACAAAGTTCTGACACCTGTCCTCTAAAGATGCTGGCCACAGAGACTGGTGAAATGTTAGGAACAACCTTCAGAAGATGGCCAAAGAGCCCAAAAAACCCACAACCACCTCCTTTTTTATCTTAACATGAACTTAGTTTCATTACACGTTGCATATTTCTTTGCTTCTGTTTTGCTAATTGGTGATTGGGAAGGAAATTACTGACTTTTGCGATTAAACATGTTAATAATTTCTCAATTTGGACCCAAAAACAAAGCGTTCTGAATCCATTTCCCCCTCTTTTTAGTGCTGAATCTTATCTTTCTGGTTCTAAAAGTACTTTTGTTGCTATTCATAAATTAATATATAGGCTCCGGGACTCCATATTATGCACAGTGGTTTTAAGGAACATTAGAATTTCCTGGGCGTTAAATGTCTTTTTGATTTGGGTATTAAATCTCTCTCCGATTTGAACTGTTGAAATATGGAAGCTTTCAAGAATGCCCTGAATACCAGGCATAGCAGAATTAGAAGAAAAAAATACCCATAATGCTCAGTATTTAATTCACTGTATGGTATTCTCTTCTGTATTTTAGGGAGACGTACTTGACACAGTGAGTATTTTTTTGGGGGGGGTTGAATTTATGTATTTATTTTTTATTGTTTATATGTTGACTTGCTCCCCTTGCGGGGACCCAAGGCGACTCCCACTATTAAAAGTAGCAATTCTAAAAACTGAATAAATGACAAATTGAAGAGTAGTTAAACCATAGTAATTACTATTAAAATCCATTATGAAAATCCCAAATTGTTCCCATTGATGTATCATGGCCTTACCCTGGAGTCTGAGTGGACGAATCTGCAGAGGGCATGCAACAGTGTCTCTCGTTCTAACAATCAATCACAACAGCCATTCTAAAAGTCATCTAGACGTCAACAAATTCAATACATGTTTTGCAACATGTAGACTTGTTCGTTGTGATTGAGACACTGAAAGACTTTTGATGAAAAATTTCTAAAAGCTTGAATGGCAAAGAGAAAATTATTTCCTTGTGATTTTTGTCAATATCTGCTAGTGAATATGAGAATGTTCAGTGTGAATATCCACAACATTAGGGAAAGGCAATTGTTTTAACAAGAGGAGAAAGTAAGAGTTCCTTTAGTTCCATTTAGAACCATTTCTTGCTTTTAATAGGTCTTGAATTTTGGGGCCCTCAGTGACTGCTTAGGAAATACAAAATGTTCACATACCTCTGCCATGGTGTGATCCCCTTCGGTTACACTTTCTGGGATTTTGGTGGAAAATGAGGAGAGGAAAAAATTGATTTTTTCTCTCTGATCACAATTACCCCATCCTACCTTGAGCAATCTTTCAGGTATCTTGTAAAGGGATACTTCTACAACAGATGTCATGTTTCAACAGCAGGAAGTACATGTCACTTAATGTGTAATTTGACCTTATGAGGAAAACTGTATCCTTCCTCCTCCATCCAAGGAAGAGAAAAATCTTGTTTATAGATTGGGCACATCTTGAAAGCCCATTTCAACAGATGTTTCCCTTGTCTTTTTCTGTGTCAGTCCCATGCCAGTTCTGGGCAAAATCACTTTTCTCACATATTTCGACAAACATCACCATTTTTGTTAATGTTCTTTTTTACATTATTTCTCCAAGGAACAGGGACATTATAATTCCCCCCCTCTTGAATTTTTGAGCTTTGAGTGGTTTCTTATTTCAAATCTGTCTGCCTCTCTGCTAGTTGATAGATATCATCATCATGATAATCATCATCTTAGAACTGCAGAGCTGGTAGGGATCCTATGGATCATCAGTCTAGCCCCTGTCAAGGAAGTAGAGTAGGGAATATAATTCCCAAACACTGGTTCCACAGCCAGATGCTTTAAACCAGTGGTCCCCAACCTTGGGTCTCCAGGTGTTCTTGGACTTCAACTCCCAGAAATCCTGGCCAGCAGAAGTGGTGGTGAAGGTTTCTGGGAGTTGTAGTTCAAGAACATCTGGAGGCCCAAGATTGCGGACCACTGCTTTAAACCAATGAGCTATTGTTCAGTCCTTATGTCAAGTCCCTCTCTTTCTGCCAATCAATGAGAATGACTAATAGATAATAGAATTCTAGAGACTCTGGGGCTTCTAGTCATCCACAACAATTTTAAGAAACATTACCATTTCCTAAGCATTAAATCTCTTTATGACCTGATTGTTAAATCTCTCTCTGGTTTGAACCGCTGAAAAATGGATTGCCCTGAATACCAAGCATAGCAGAGTTGCAAAAGAAAACAATACTCAGTATTTAATAACTCATATATTCTCTTCTATATTTTTAGGGTGATTTACCTGTCGTAGTGAGTACTTTTTGGTTTTTAAATTTCTGTATTTACATTTTATTGTTTACCACTGCTATAAAAACATTTCATATAGACTACAGTCCTATGCCCACTTACCTGGCAGATATAGTAGAATCCAAAATAATAAGTTATTGATTGATTTAAAGTATTTTTACTCTGCCTTTCTCCTTTAGAAGAACCCAAAGTTGCCTTTGTCCAGCATTCCAAATGAGAGGGTTGTTTGCTTCTTTACAAGAATGAGAAAATAACTTTTTAAAAAATATATATAATTCTTGTAATCCCACTTGCTGGATTGCCTGTAAGTGTTTTTGGTTTTTGAAGGGGCTAATATAGAAAAGTCAGTAATCTTATGCTATCAAAAAAATCAAACAGAGGAAAGATCATTTGTTTTAATGGAACAAAAAAAATTTTGGTCCATCTTCCTTCCCTGTCTGCTGACTCATGATTTGCTCATCTTTCCGAAGTGGATTTATTTTCTATCTATATTTCTTCATTTCTACACATGAAACCACACCGGATGTAATATCAGTTTACAAGAGAATCAGTCATATGACCTTAAGCGTTTGCTTAAGGCTTAAATTGGATGATATGGTCAGCACATCAAGGAAAGGTCCTTTGAAAGATACAAAAACACCATTTTAAGACCACCTAACAACACCTATCAATCACAGTGGCAGATCATCTCTCCCCTTTATCACACAGTACACCAACAACAAAAACACCCTGATCACCATAATCACCCAATCTCCTGAAAAGGACAAAAGCTGTTCCCACAGCTATAAATACTAAACTATCCAACTAAGGGCAACTGAGCACAGACAAATTTCTGACGCTTGTCCTCTGAAGATGCCGGCCACAGAGACTGGCGAAATGTTAGGAACAACCTTCAGAAGATGGCCAAATAGCCCGAAAAACCCACAACCTTTTTTTTATCTTAACATGATAAAAATTAGTTCCATTACATGTTGCATATTTCTTTGCTTCTGTTTTGCTAATTGGTGGTTGGGAAGGAAATTACTGACTGTTGCCATTATACATGATAATAATTTCTCAATTTGGACCAAAAAGCAAAGTGTTCTGAATCAATTTCCTCCTCTTTTTAGTCCTGAATCTTATCTTTCTGGTTCTAAAAGTACTTTTGTTGCTATTTATAAATTAATATATAGGATCATGCACAGTAGTTTTATGGAACATTAGAATTTCCTGGGCGTCAAATGTCTTTTTGATTTGAGTATTAAATCTCTCTCCGATTTGAACTGTTGAAATATGGAAGCTTTCAAGAATGCCCTGAATACCAGGCATAGCAGAGTTAGAAAAGAAAATACCGTAATGCTCTTTATTTAATTCACTTTATGGTGTTCTTTTCTGTATTTTTAGGGAGACGTACTTGACGCAGTGAGTATTTTTTAGGGGGTGTGTTGAATTTATGTATTTATTTTTTATTGTTTATATGTTGACTTGCTCCCCTTGCAGGGACCCAAGGCGACTCCCACTATTAAAAGTAGCAATTCTAAAAACTGAATAAATTACAAATTAAAGAGCTGTTAAACCATAGTTATTATTATTAAAATCCCAAATTGTATCCATTGACGTGTCATGGCCTTACCCTGGATTCCGAGTGGATGAATCTGCAGAGGGCATGCAACAGTGTTTCTCTTTTTAATAATCAATCACAGCAGCCATTCTAAAAGTCCCCTAGACATCAACAAATTCAATAGGCCACCAGGAATTTGAGTGCCAACATAAGAATGTCTCCAATGCAAATGACAAAACGGAGGTCTTTCGTGGCTTTAAAAATATTATAAAATTGGAAATGTCTTAATAATTTTGTCCTTTGTCCTGCATTCCAAATGAGAGGATTGTTTACTTTTTTATAAGAATGGGAAAATGACTTTTTTTTGTAATTGTAGGTTCCCTCACTTCCAAGATTACCAGTGAGTATTTTTGATTTCTTAAATGGTTGGTATAGAAAAGCCAGTAATTTTTTGTTATAAAAATCAAACACGGGAAAGACCATTTTTTCTAACTGAACAAAGAATGTTTGATCCGTCTTCCCTCCCTATCTGGTGACTCGGGATTTTCTCACCTTTCTGAAGTGGGTTTCATTTTCTTTGTCTTTTTCTTAATTTCTGCACTTGAAACTACACCAGATGTAATATCTGTTGACAAGAAAATCAGCCATATGCCCTTAAGCGTTTGTTTAAGGCTTAAATCGGATTATATGGTCAGCACATCAAGGAAAGATCCTTTGGAAGATGCAAAAACTCCTTTTTTATCTTAACATGAACTTAGTTCCATTACATGTTGCACATTTCTTTGCTTCTGTTTTGCTAATTGGTGATTGGGAAGGAAATTACTAACCGTTGCCATTATACATGACAATAATTTCTCAATTTGGACCCAAAAACAAAGCGTTCTGAATCCATTTCCCCCTCTTTTTAGTGCTGAATCTTATCTTTCTCGTTCTAAAAGAACTTTTGTTGCTATTCATAAATTAATATATAGGCTCCAGGACTCCAGATCATGCACAGTGGTTTTAAGGAACATTAGAATTTCCTGGGCGTCAAATATCTTTTTGATTTGAATATTAAATTTGTCTCTGATTTGAACTGTTGAAATATGGAAGCTTTCAAGAATGCCCTGAATACCAGGCATAGCACAGTTGAAAAAGAAAATACCATAATGCTCTTTATTTAATTCACTTTATGGTATTCTCTTCTGCATTTTTAGGAAGACATACTTGAGAGAGTATTTTTTTGGGAGGGGGTGTTTGAACTTATGTATTTATTTTTTATTGATTTTATGTTGACTTGCTCCCCTTGCAGGGACCCAAGGCGACTCCCACTACAGTGGACCCTCGACTTACAGACTTTTCGAGTTACAGACTTCTCTGGCTGCAAAATTTAGGTTCGCCTTGCAGCCGGAGAATCAACCTACAGACCAGGCAAAAAACAAAATGGAACAAAAATGGAACAAAAATGGCCGGTTACGGATTAATTGTTTTTCAATGCATTGTAGGTCAATGGAGCCTCGACCTACAGACGTTTCGACCTGCAGCCAGCGTTCCAATATGGATTAAGTCTGTGAGTCGTGGGTCCACTGTATTAAAAGTAGCAATTCTAAAAACTGAATAAATGACAAATTAAAGAGCAGTTAAACCATAGTAATTATTATTAAAATCCATTATTAAAACCCCCAAAATGTTCCCATTGATGTGTCATGGCCTTACCCTGGCGTCCAAGAGGACGAATCTGCAGAGGGCATGCAACAGTGTTTCTCTTTTTAATAATCAATCACAGCAGCCATTCTAAAAGTCACCTAGACGCCAACGAACTCAATAGGCCACCAGGAATTTGAGTGCTAACATAAGAATGTCTCCATTGCAAATGACGAAACGGAGGTCTTTCGTGGCTTTAAAAATATTATAAAATTGGAAATGTCTTAATACCTTTGCCCTTTGTCCTGCGTTCCAAATGATAGCATTGTTTACTTCTTTATAAGAATGAGAAAATGACTTTTTTTTGTAATTGTAGATTCCCTCACTTCCAAGATTACCAGTGAGTATTTTTGCTTTCTTAAGTGGTTGATATAGAAAAGCCAGTTATTTTATGTTAAAAAATAAAACACAGGAAAGGCCATTTGTTCTAACCGAACAAAGAATGTTTGATCCATCTTCCCTCCCTATCTGGTGACTCGGGATTTTCTCACCTTCCTGAAGTGGGTTTCATTTTCTTTTTCTTTTTCTTAATTTCTGCACTTGAAACTACACCAGATGTAATATCTGTTGACAGCAAAATCGGTCATATGCCCTTAAGCGTTTGCTTAAGGCTTAAATCAGATTATATGCAAGCACTTGCCATTAAACATGATACAGTAATCATTTCTCAGTTTGGACCCAAAAGCAAAGTGTTCTGAATCCATTCCCCCTCTTTTTAGTGCTGAATCTTATATTTCTGGTTCTAAAAGTACTTTTGTTGCTACTGTATTTATTTATAAATTAATATATAGGCTCCAGGACTCCAGATCATGCACAGTGGTTTTAAGGAACATTAGAATTTCCTGGGTGTCAAATGTCTTTTTGATTTGATTATTAAACCTCTCTCTGATTTGAACTGTAGAAATATGGAAGCTTTCAGGAATGCCCTGAATATTTTTTATTTATTTATTTATTTATTTATTTATTTATTTATTTATTTATTTATTTATTTATTTATTTATTTATTTATTGTATTTATACCCCACCTATCTAGTCATGTCGACCACTCTAGGCGGCTTACAACAAATGATAACAAGTTCTAAAAAATTTATAACAATTAATTAATTAGATGATTCTATAAGGTGGGAAAAATAAAAATAAATCAAATAAAGAGAGAGAGAAAAAGGAAAGAGGACAGGAATTAACTGGAAGGGAAGGCCTGCCTAAACATCCATGTTTTAGAATACCAGGCATAGCAGAGTTACAAAAGAAAATAATGCTCAGTATTTAATTCACTGTATAGTATTCTCTTCTGTATTTTTAGGAAGACGTACTTGACAGAGTATTTTTTTGGGGGGGGTTGAATTTATGTATTTATTTTTTATTGTTTATATGTTGACTTTCTCCCCTTGCAGGGACCCAAGGCGACTCCCACTATTAAAAGTAGCAATTCTAAAAACTGAATAAATGACCAATTAAAGAGCAGTTAAACCATAGTAATTATTATTAAATTCCATTATTAAAACCCCCAAAATGTTCCCATTGATGTGTCATGGCCTTACCCTGGCGTCCGAGTGGACGAATCTGCAGAGGGCATGCAACAGTGTTTCCCTTTTTAATAATCAATCACAGCAGCCATTCTAAAAGTCACCTAGACGCCAATGAACTCAATAGGCCACCAGGAATTTGAGTACTAACATAAGAATGTTTCCAGTGCAAATGACGAAATGGAGGTCTTTTGTGGCTTTAAAAATATTATAAAATTGGAAATGTCTTAATACTTTTGCCCTTTGTCCGGCGTTCCAAATGAAAGTATTGTTTACTTCTTTATAAGAATGAGAAAATGTCTTTTTTTGTAATTGTAGATTTCCTTACCTCCAAGATTACCAGTGAGTATTTTTGATTTCTTAAATGGTTGATATAGAAAAGCCACTTATTTTTTGTTATAAAAATCAAACATGGGAAAGACCGTTTTTTCTAACTGAACAAAGAATGTTTGGTCCGTCTTCCCTCCCTGTCTGGTGACTCAGGATTTTTTCACCTTTCTGAAGTGGTTTTTTTTTTTCCTTTTCTTCATTTCTGCACTTGAAACCATGCCAGAAGTAATATCTGTTGATGGGAAAATCAGTCACATTCCCAGGAAGTGCTTAAGGCTTAAAGTGGATGATATGGTCAACATATCAAGGAAAGGTCCTTTGAAAGATGCAAATACTCATTTTTTATCTTATTATGAACTTAGTCCTTGGACTAAAACTCCCGTAAACTTTCATCATTAGCTGTTCTAACTGGGATTTCTTGGAGTTGTAGCCCAAGAACAGCAGTTGGGAAACACATCTCTAAACAGTGGGAGTTAATTTTGACTACCCATACATATCATTTCTCTACTCAGCATGTTTGCTGAACTGTATGAGAACTGGAAGCTTTTCACTTTAGTTGTATCCTCCAAAGACTTTGCAATAAACAGACTAACTTCTCCATCTACTGGGTTTATGTGTTTTGCACTAGCTCCTAGGGAATATTTTTTGCCACCCGATGTTTTACATGTTGTTATTTCTAGGTGGGTCGTAAATGAGAAGACATATGATCTGGACCACGCAGAAGAAAAACTCCTGCACTGATGCATGCTACAAAGCGAATTAAATGAATATCTGGAATCACAGTAGCACACACTATTATACAGCTGTAATGTAAGCTAGGTCATTTCTGTAATACAAAGTGATTTTCCTCCTTTGTAATGGAGAACCGGTAGAAGGCAAAAAGCTTTGCAGAACATACATAAAATAAATATTGCAATTACAGTAATGCTGCTTTCTTAATTTTATTAATTAAAAGTATAGTGATGTGGTGGCGCTGCGGGTTAAGCCGCAGAAGCCTCTGTGCTGCAAGGTCAGAAGACCCACCATCGTAAGATCGCATCCACGCGACCGAGTGAGCTCCCGTTGCTTGTCCCAGCACCTGTCAACCTAGCAGTTCGAAAGCATGTAAATGCGAGTAGATAAATAAGTACAACCACGGTGGGAAGGTAATAGCGTTCCGTGTCTAGTCGCGCTGGCCACGAGACCACAGAAACTGTCTTCAGACAAAACATCGGCTCTACGGCTAAGAGACGGGGATGAGCACCGCGCTCTAGAGTCAAACACGACTGGACTAAATGTCAAGGGGAACCTTTACCTATATATAGGAGAAATTTCTTTTGATCACAGCTGGTACAAAATAAGCCCAGCCCTGTAGCTGACTTTCCAAAGGAATTTCCTTTATTTTTTAAGTCTTTTTAAAAGGGTTGTATTTATGTACAACTGTTTCTGTCATTTATATTCATTCAGCAAATAGAAACCAAAATGGCATTTAAGTGGTGGGCAACTGTTGGGCATGTTCTGTGGAAAAATAAAATACACCAAAGATAAGACTGATTCCACACAACCCTTTAGAGATCTTGTGATCTACATGTGTCATAAAACTGGAAATGACTTTGAGCAATCCTTATAGGTAAGCAAGATATTTAAAGAGTGATTTTACCAATTCCCCCCCCCTCACAGAGAGTTTCCAGGGCCAAGATGACACTTGAATCCAAGTATTCTGACTCCTGGTCCATCAATTTATTAACACACTTCATTGGACCCATCTGTTTAGTTACACACGCACTGGTAACATCTTATATAGATCATTGCAATGCGCTCTACGTGGGGCTGCCTTTGAAGACGGTCCGGCGACTGCAACTGGTCCAGAATCGAGCTGCGCGGCTGGTGAGTGGTGGAGCCACTAGAGATCACATCAAGCCGATTCTGTTTAATTTACATTGGTTACCAGTTGCTGCCCGAGCCCAATTCAAAGTGCTTGTTTTGACATATAAAGCCCTAAACGGCTTGGGCCCTGGATACTTGAAGGACCGCCTCCTTCCATATGAACCTACCCGGCAGTTAAGATCTAGCCAGGGGGCCCTTTTGAAAGAGCCGTCCCTCAAAGAGGTAAGAGGGATGGCTTGTAGACAAAGGGCCTTTTCGGCAGCTGCCCCCAGACTATGGAACGCCCTCCCAACTGAAATTCGTCTGGCGCCGACGTTGATGACATTTCGGTGCCAGGTCAAAATCTTCCTGTTCCAGAAGGCTTTTAATTGAAATAACATCAACTGTGGGTCCTGATGAATAAAATACAATTGTATTTTAATTGTATTTTAATCATTTTATTTTTATTGTATTGAATTTTAATTATTGTAAGCCGCCCAGAGACCTCTGCGTAGTGTGGGTGGCATATAAATTAAATAAATAAATTAAATAAATAAATATAAATTGGGTGGACAACTGTAGACCTTCTAATGATGTTCAGCTGCAGCTGGCTAGGATGCCAATAGTAACAGATCAAGGGAGCTGCTGTCTAGCTACATCTAGTGGCCAATGGTTGTTCACACTTGACACAAATTGTGTATCTGCTTCCTGTTTACTATCGATACAGCCCATACTGGGAAAAGTTAACAAAATGAACATTATATGAACATTAATAGGGTGGTTAATTGTTATTGTTGTTTAGTCGTTAAGTCGTGTCCGACTCTTCATGTCCCCATGGATACGACCCATTGTAGAAATATCCAGGTAGGCGTTTCCAGAACTTTGTCCATTTTTTTGCATAGCAGAGTCTTAAAAACAAAAACTAATTATGCATTCATTTACCTATTACTTTCCATATGGCTAAGGCAGGTGCCTTATTTTCTCCCAATCTGACAGCCTTCAAGGTAAAACTAGACAAAAAGGGAAAGAGCCAGTCCCTGTGATTAGCTTTTCCTCCTACAGTGAGATTATTTGAGAGATCTGTGTAATCACACTTGCAAATTAAGCATAGGTTTACCTCCCAGTGACTCATGACAAAGCAAAGTACAATGTATGCAAAATACATACATGAAGAATATACCAGGGGCTATGGCAAACATATCTTTCTGTTTGAAGGAAAGATGCACTTGAGGGGAATCACCTTTTCTAAAAGCATTTTAGATATAATGTGAGTCTAACCTTCAGCCACCCGGCTTTGCTAGTTGGGGCTAGCAGGGTATATGAAGGGTTGGGGTGTAGGGAAGGTAACTGAAGTCCTCATTCGTGTTGAGGGATGATGTTTCAACGCAATGAGACATCTTAAAGAAGAATCTGAAGAACTCACAATTAAGATTCCACAGTCTTAGCCAAAAGCATGTCAAAGAACTCCCAACAGGTCTCAGTAAATATGTCCAGGGTTTCCCTAGTGCCTTTTTCCTTTGAGAAGCAAAACAGTCATAGAAGGATTAGCTTATCAGAAAAAAAAAATCAAATATGCCATAATCAATCAACCTCACAGCTGTTCTCCAAAACAGGCAAAATTTTATTTAGGATGTGATCACAAGTGTCTCAATGCTCTCAGGTCCCATCTGGGCAAAGATACTCCCCACCCAAACCTATCAGATATGTGTTAATCACAACCACCATTTCACTTGTACGTTGCCAATTACAATTTGGGACTTTCCAATCTACCGTAAGTTGCATTTTAGACAGTACATTTTGTGGTTGGAAGGTTGACCTCTAGTTAAGTTGCTCTTTTTAACATCTGCTTGTAGTGATTAATTCTTTTCCAGACTGCAGCAACCATTTCACAATAGCTTCTTGCTCAGAATCTCAAACTTTGCAAGCTGGGGCTTTATTCCTCGTCCTGTAGCAAAACACACACACACAAAATTGATCTCTGTTATTCCCTGGTATGATGGAAAACCATATGAAATACGTAGAAAGCAGTTCATATCAGTGCAGCTTGAGGATCTCCCTGTCCTTGGCAATGGGCGCAAATCCATTCTAGTCAGCCTTGGTGACTGTTGATACCATTGGGTTGTATCATGGGGGAAATCGACATAGCCACTGAATATGATAGCCTTAGATGGCTGCACCGTTGTGGCTTAAGGCTGATCTAATTTTGCTTGTCTCCTTATTTTTTCTTTTTCTGATTGCATTACATTTGGTTTGTTTGTTCTGTTGCATTTTACATTGCAAAATATAAATCTCACAGAATAGTGCTGTGGCACTATAAACAAACAAACAGTCCTCATAGCCACACACCCCAAAACAGTATTGATCTGTTCCAGCAAAGTGTTCTAACAGTTGCAACTAAGAGCAGGTTTTTAGGAAAGTTAATGGACCTTAACTGCCCATTCAAGATCAAGGCATCCCTATACTCTTTGCACTACAAACGTCTTGAAAACTCACTGGAAGGTGGTTAAGGCACTTTAGCAAAACATCCTATATACCTCAAAAGCCCTAGTATGGTGACCATAATTTCAAGACTAAGGGATTTATCTTGTGGGTTGCATTTTTCATTATCTGTGATCAGTTACTTTGATGAGTGCCAGTAATCTCACAAGCAACCTCAGAGTACTGTCAGCTGTCAGGTTTTCATTAGACGTAGGCATGAATAAAAAAACAAATCTCCAAATTCCTTCAAAATTTGCTAAATTGTTGATTGATATTCCTACGAATCAATGAATTGATTTGAAAACGAATCAACCCATTTTAGCAATGTTTGATTTGTTGATTCATTTGGTTATAAAATGGCCACCCAGGGACATAAAGATACCAAAATTTCGGGGAAGCTTCCTCTGATTCTCCTCTACAATCCTTCCAAGTATGGTGAAGGTATAACTCAGATGTCTGAGTTATAAACCCACAAAGTTACCCCCAGGCACCCAGAGACATCAAAATTACAAAGAAGCTTCCTGTGATGCTCCTCTACAATATCTCAAAGTTTGGTGAAGATTCAAAGATTGTTGTTGTTGTTGTTGTTGTTGTTGTTGTTGTTGTTGTTGTTGTTGTTGTTGTTGTTGTTGTTAAATGTTCTCCACCTGTCTTCTGGGGAGAGAACAATTTTGCTCTTGGATACTTGCCTCAACATGTTGCCTTTCATGTCCCTGCAATGAAAGCCAGATATTAATAAGCATAAATAGATACTGATTTGTGGAGATAAAATTACATAGAATTCTACTCACAACCCTATCCTAGCCTTAGTTTCCAGAATACTTTTTTTTTCCCAATGGGTCATATTCTGAGACAGCACCCACCAGAGGAGGCAGGGAAGGGAAGCTGGGCGCCCGAAGAAACCAGTGCGTCTGAAGAATGAGTCATTCCAAACCACCGAACCAGCAGTTCGTGCCCATCTCTACCTCCAAGATTTACTACCTAGCTTCTGTCATAAGCACAAAGACTCAGCTGGATCTTCAACAAGGAATTTCACTCATCTACCCTTTCGAGCCCAGTAACCATTCTTCGCAGGTTCTGGTGCTAACTCTCAGAGGTACAGTATAAAGCTACAAGTCTGTTTGAGGTATCTTTATAATTGTTGAAGACCTTAGCTTGGATTTCTCTGCACCCATGGGAATCTCCTTCGCCATACTGTGGCATGAAGGGTGTGAATCACGGCCACCTGCAATAAAACTGCACTAACCTGCTTGACGAGAACATGTTTAATTCAACAAAACAAAAGTGGGGGGGGAGGAGAACAACACCATTGGTTCAAACTAAATATTACATTCAGTATGGTTTTAGAAGGGATGCAGACAATGGAACTCTGATGGCACCAGATAGGAATTACATGCTAAGGTGGTGGAGACATTAACGATTATCCTGACATTGGTTTGAGAAGAATCAATGCTATTTCCCCTGGATCATATTTACCTTTCTTCTTCTATGTGAGTATCTTCCACCCTGGGAGGGGGGAAAAACTAGAGTGAAATAACAATAAGAAATGATTTCTTGGCTGGTGAAACAACAGAAATGTTACTCTTGGTCTATCAAACAGGGTAAGATATATTGCGATGGCAACTCCATCTATTTGTGATCCCTTCTAAGATCTAAAAAATAAGCAACAGCAAATCACCTGAGCTACTTACCACCCTCAGGTGAGGACTGGGAGGGTTGTCACCCCCTCTTTTCTCTGTTTCCATTTCTCTTGGTCAAAAAGGGAATGGTATCCCTAAGGAGGAGGATGGTATCAAAGCAAAAAAGATTATTCTTAGTAAATCCTTACCTTTCTTCTCCTCCTTGTTTCATCCTGTTAGGAAGAAAATAAAACAGAAGGAAAATGTTAGGAGGAGAGACGTGAAGAATACTTGCTAAACAGAGCCTTCTCAATTTAGGTTGTCTCAACCTTAAATTTCTAAGCCCTGTGAGATTTCCAGAACTTCACAGCAAGAACAAGACAAAAGGAAACTGTTTTTCCAATTAACACTTTCACCATTGCTCAAAGTGGCTCTGTGTAAAACTAGGCATCTCCCTTTATGAGGCAATTTTCATAAACATAGGAAGGATGGAAAGACTGGCTGGTTGTTTAAAAAAGATGCAAAGAACACATCCAGTGCTTCTAATTTTTAAACGTTCTTGCAGGAAAGCCTCAGGGGCCATAGACTGATACCCAAAGCATTCTCATCTATGTGAGAACGGTCTTTGTTAGCTTCAGGGAAATCTCTCATTCACCGCAAGGGAGACAAAAATTAGAAATTTTGTCATCTTCACATGCAAGGATGAGAGAGTGAGTATTTACATATATAGTATATCTATGATTTGCCCATGACATTTCCAAATCCTTTAACCATATCTTTAAGTACAAAGGGATTGAGGTTGAGAAGTTCCCAGCCAAAATCTGCTCTGGTGGATCCTTTTCTGGTGGAGCTTTTTATCCTTATGTGGCAGGAATGAGAGCAAGCATCAGCAACACTTCCTCACAAACCACAGTAAATCAGGGCATTGGAGGCCATTAAAATCGCTGCTGGATGCAACCATTGGTTCTGTTAATAGCACCAGCCTTGGGGTGGGAGGAGAGACCATGCTGGATGTCATCAATGGGCTTTGCCAGGGTGCTGATGCCCTGGCAATTTCTGACAGATGCCAAGTGTTATGCCAGCCCTGTTTCTTAGGCAGTATATGGAACTGCTAGTCCTAGAGTTCATCACATGGTTTTTCCTTTTTCTATGATATGATCATTTGCTGGTTTCCTAGCTTTCACAGGATTCTCCATGTTGTGAAAGGTGTGAATGTCTCTTCTACAGCTTAGATATTGGTGGCGAGAGTGCTAAGGTATAAAATAAACGGATATTTTACACCACACCCTTTGAAGTTTGCCGAAACTGAAGATAGCCCAGGTTGAAAGAGGCTGATACCTATGGGGATCAGATTTTTTTTTTTACTACAAACTCTATAATTCTCCATTCTGGGATTTCTACCTGACAGACAGATACCTTACAAACACATGAATGTGGCTCATCTGTGAGAAAATGCCTAAGATAGAAGGCTTTGAGGCTCAACTAGGCCTAGCTCACCTACGTTTCCTGTTCCTGGCCCACTGCTAGCTGGGAGCTTTCTTTCTGAACAGGGCAGTAGGCAGAACTAGGCCTAGGCAGGCCACAAAGCCTTCCAGTTTATGTCTTTGATCAAGGAGACTACTTTACCTGTTCTCTGCCTCTACCAAAGAAACCTCCCAGTCTCTACAACAGAAAAAAATATGTTATCACCATATAGATAAAAAGGTATCTCAGCTTTAAATGCGGTTTCGTCGTAATGCGGGGCAATCGTAAAGCAAGGCACAACTGTAGTTTGTCAGGATTTGTTCTTGACAAATCCATGTTGGCTTCTAGTTATTACTGTATTGTTTTCTAGGTGCTTGCATGATGATTACTTTACGAACTGTTCCAGAATTTTGCCTGGGATTGATTTCATGCTGACTGGTCCATAGTTCCCAGTTTCCTCTTTTTTGCCCTTTTTGAAGATAGGGACAATATTGGCCCTCCTCCAATCCTCTAGCATATCCCCCATTTCCCATGGCTTCAAGAAAATAATGGATAGTAGTTCTGAGAGATCTTCAGCAAGTTCCTTTAGTTCCTTTAGTACTCTCAGATGCAGTTCCTTTTTTTCTGTTTGCAGCAGATTTAAAACTACAATGAGCTATAATATGATTACTACAATAAACACGAACAAACCTATAATAAAAATTGTCATTACAGACTACTACATGATGATTTCCTCAACATTTCTGCCCATCTCTAGGGTCAAACATTTGAAAAAGCACCTTAGGTACATATGTTGCCGGTAAATGTTATTCCTCTTTCATCTGACACAAACATTAGGTGAATAAGATCAAATAGGTCTTATTCTTAACAGCAACTAGATTAATAATCTCTAGGAATTGTAAATCAAAGTCTGAATTTTGGAATGGTATAATGAAATATGGAACATTACTATAAATGATAAGTTAACTTGTAACTTAAAGGTTAAGAAAAGTGAGATGAAAAGGAGTAATTTTGATGATTATATGGGGCAGATTTCCTGAATATGTGCTAACAAGAGGAAGAGGGAAAGCTCCAAATCAAGAATCGATGCAGTTCTGGAGAAGAGGACCATAAAGGAAGAAGAAGAAGAAAAGGTAGAGGAAGAGGAGGATTACTGCAAGAGGTCCCGACTATGGGACCAAAATGGAAAATAAATTTGTATTTTGATTTATGTATTTTATGTTTATTTTGTAGTTTAAGAAATTTTAAAAAAAGATCAAAGAGGTCTAATTTGATTCCTTATCTAAGCTAATGAGACTGTCAGTATGCCCATCCGAGAATGATAGCCTCTAGAGATGTGAGCTTTGTATTCGTCTCCTGGAGGCAATGAATAGGAAGCTCGCCACCACAGCTGGCCAGTCTGATTGGAAACCCCCCCCCCCCCAGAATCAAGCATCCACTGTGCTTGTGGAATGGTGCACATGGACATTGCTCTTCACACCGTGCCAATTGTGGAAGTAGCCCTGCTGGTCCTTCCCCACCTCTCTGAGCTGCTGACCAATCAACATCCCACCTCCTCACTGGTGGGGAAGTCCCAGCCAGGCTACTTCTGTGATTAGTGTGCCACAAAGGACTATGGCCACACACACCACATTGCAAGTGGTGAGGGAACACCCAGTTTGCGGGGAAGGTCCAATTGGACTGGCCATCTGTGACGGTGAGCTTTGTATTTGTCTTCCCCAGGAGAAAAATATCTAGCAGCCCCCATTCCAAAATCAGCACCTCACATGTTTTTAGGCTATAACTCCCAAAAACCCAAGCTCGCACAGCCAACAGTGAAAGATGCTGGGAACTCTAGTCCTAAATCCTCTGGGACCCAAAGCTTGGGAAACACTGGTCTAAAAAAGACCCTATAATGGGAAGTTTCTTACCGATCCAGGGGCTCTTCCTCTTCCTCCTCCTCTTCCTCCTCCAATAAACATACTGAATGGAGTCTACAAGGAAATGAAAAGACAGTCATCCTTCTTTAAGACATAGACTCACCACTCCACCATAATTGTGCCCTCCTTGGTTTCCTTTGGTATCAAAAGAAGAAACGTGGCTTCTGCACATATGAAGATATTTTATTTCCCCAGTTAACTCCTGCCGTAATCTCACGGGTTATCTGAGCTCAGAGGCAGGTCACTGGTGGGTTCTGGTACTTGGAGAACGAAGTTGAAAGGGCCAAAGGTGGACGATCAAATATTAAGCACAAAATGAGGAAGAGGTTCCAGATCAAGCAAGTAATTCTACAGGCTAACAAACTAGGGCCAGTGTCCAGAGGTAGGCAACATAATCACAAAGAAGCTAGTACTCAACTATTGAATAAGGAATGAGATATTTTGGAAGTATACAGAGCAAGGTTTCTTAGCTATACTCTTTGGGACCCTGATCTGAGTCCTCCAATGCCCTAGACATGTCCTTCACAGGAAAACACATCTCTTTGCTTCCACAAGGGAAAACTTGAGCATGATTTAGGCAGAAAGAAAGTTATTTATTCTGACTTCAAATCTTACAGATAGCATATACAATCTGGAGGCCACCTGATTCCCCCAACACTAGTTTCAAATGTCTTTGGAATTTCCTGGCTTGGTACTACGAGGCATTTGATAAGGATAAAAACTATGCTTCAGGAGTATTGAATTTCATAGCAACAGCAGAACTGGAATGACAACAGGTTGATCCTTACCACGACAGCAGCACCTTCTTCACCTTCCATTCCACCTCCCATTAACATAGGTAGCTGGTTCTACAAGAGGGAAAGCAACAAGCCATTTCATCTCAGGGACATGTTTGGATGTCCATCTTGGACATGCCCAACAAGACGGGATTCACTACGAAACAATCCCTTTGACAGACCTTGTAAGATTGGATTCACACAGGGGTTCCCAATCTTGGGTAACACAGGTATTCTTGGAGTGCAACTTTCAGGTGGTGAAGGCTTCTGGGAAATACAATCCAAGAAGACCAGGGTGACCCAAGGCTGGGAACCACAGCACGATGGGATGAAGAAATCGACCTTCTGCCCTCACTCATGATCTCCTCTACTCCCTCCCTTCTTCTGCCAAGCTGTCATATTGTGACAATCATTGGAGCACTTTTCAATTCGCAGATGGCAATTTTACTTCTTCTCCCCCCAGATATTCCCAAGAGGAAAGTCCGGCAAGAACGAATTCACTAGTTTTGAAACTCTGTTTGTAGACATGTGCAGCTCAGCCCATCTCGATGACTGTGATACGTTCAGGACAGATTGCTCTAAAGGGAAACCTTTGTACATTCACTTACTCATACCAGGTTCCCCAGGGCAGGCACCTTGAAGGAACACATACATGTTGAGTGGGCAGGATCCTGACCAGAACATAATACATATATGGCAAGTGGTGCAATCACACTTTTTCTTCCCCAGAATATAGTCTTACATATGTGTAACACATCGATAAATCTTATAATATACATGATATAACCTTATAATTAATAGCTTAATTTTGGGTCACTATTTCAAAGCATGTTTTCCATGCATTTCAGAATGCTAACAATACAGACCATGGAAAGATCCACCCCACTGAGTCGGAAAGCATCGTGAGTACACTCAGATGTATCCTGAGCAATGGTATTTAACCAGCAAATCATTCACTTCTAGAAGTGTTGCATTGGAATGGCATTGACAGCCCCCCCCCCCCACTTCATGGACACTGAACTCCCTGGACTATGGCTGAAGTCAAGAGATCATTTCTGCACACAAAATCTCCAACTGCTTCTAGTTAAAAATAATCTGATTGTCTTGACATTTTAATTCGGTTTTAAATTTTCTTATGTTTCATATCCATGCATGAGTTTGAATCGTCTGATGCAAATAAAGAAAAAAGGAACAATACAGGAATGGGATGCATATTTTCCTTACTGCAAGAGGTCCAAGTTTCCCAGGCGTGCCCTGAAAGGAGAATAAAAAAGCAAAACAAATCAATTGCCATACTTTGCTTTAATGATAAGGTAAAGGTAAAGGTTCCCCTTGACAATTTTTGTCCAGTCGTGTCCGACTCTAGGGGGCGGCGCTCATCCCGCTCTTCAAGCCATAGAGCCAGTGTTTTGTCCGAAGACAATCTTTCCGTGGTCACATGGCCAGTGTGATTTAGACACGGAACGCTGTTTACCTTCCCACAGAGATGGTACCTATTTATCTACTCGCATTTGGATGCTTTCGAACAGCTAGGTTGGCGGGAGCTGGGACAGGCGACGGGAGCTCACTCTGTCACGTGGATTCGATCTTACGACTGCTTGGTCTTCTGACCCTGCAGCACAGGCTTCTGCGGTTTAGCCCACAGCGCCACCACATCCCTTAATTATAGACAACATGAAATGAAATTCCTCCCTGATTTGATGAAACTGGATAATTCCATAGATCGGAAACATTCTCCTTCCTTCCTTCCTTCCTTCCTTCCTTCCTTCCTTCCTTCCTTCCTTCCTTCCTTCCTTCCTTCCTTCCTTCCTTCCTTCCTTCCTTCCTTCCTTCCTTCCTTCCTTCCTTCCTTCCTTCCTTCCTTCCTTCCTTCCTTCCTTCCTTCCTTCCTTCCTTCCTTCCTTCCTTCCTTCCTTCCTTCCTTCCTTCCTTCCTTCCTTCCTTCCTTCCTTCTACAACTTCAAGAACCCGAATAGTAGTGGCCACTCTGGCTCTGGGTTTCTGGAGCTGTAGCATTTTTCCTTTTGAAGCTAGAACAGTGGTGCCTCGCATAGCAATGTTAATCGGTGCAGTGAAAATCGCTGCAAAGCGATTTCGTTGCTATGCGATTTTAAAAAGCCCATAGGAATGCATTGAAACCCCTTCAATGCGTTCCTATGGGCTTCAGACTCACCTTAAAGCCAAGATCCTCCATACGGCAGCCATTTTCGCTGCCCGGTATGTGAGGAATCCATCCCAAAAAACAGCAGGCGGCCATTTTTTACCTGGTGGCCATTTTGGAACTACTGATCAGCTGTTGGAAAATCATCGCTATGCAATAATCGGTAACTGAAACAGGGTACCAATCATCACAAAGCGATTTTTCCCCATTTAAAACATCACAATGCGATCGCAAAAGCAATTGCAAAACATTCGTCGGTATGCGATTTTGTTGTTAAACGGGGCGCCGATTAAGCGAGGCACCACTGGTACTCAAATATTGAATAAGGAATGAGATACCTTGGCAGTATACAGAGCACGGCTTCTTAGCTATACTCTTTGGGACCCTGATCTGAATCCTCCAATGCCCTAGACATGTCCTTCACAGGAAAACACATCTCTTTGCTTCCACAAGGGAAAACTTGAGCATGATTTAGGCAGAAAAAAAGTTATTTATTCTGACTTCAAATCTTACAGATAGCATATACAATCCGTAGGCCACCTGATTCCCCCAACACTAGTTACAAATGTCTTTGGAATTTCCTGGCTTGGTACTACGAGGCATTTGATAAGGATAAAAACTATGCTTCAGGAGTATTGAATTTCATAGCAAAAGCAGAACTGGAATGACAACAGGTTGATCCTTACCACGGCAGCAGCACCTTCTTCACCTTCCATTCCACCTCCCATTAACATAGGTATCAGGCTCTACAAGAGAGAAAGCAACAAGCCATTTCATCTCAGGTACGTGTTTGGATGTCCACCCTGGACATGCCCAACAAGACTGGATTTCACTGTGAAACAATCCCTTCGACAGACCTGATAAGATTGGATTCACACAGGGGTTCCCAATCTTGGATAACCCAGGTATTCTTGGACTGCACCTTTCAGGTGGTGAAGGCTTCTGGGAAACACAGTCCAAGAACACCTTTGTTAACCAAGGTTGGGAACCACAGCACGATGGGATGAAGAAATCGACCTTCTGCCCTCACTAGGGTTGTCAGATGTAAGGCAAAAGGAGGACATGTCCTCCTTTTTAGCCAAATGTCCTCCGTCAGGCAGGCAAAGATAAAAACCTTTAAAATGTCAGGCTTTTGTATGTTTTATGTTATAATTTTGGATGGGAGGGGGAGAGGTGGAAGGGCCCCCTTCCCCCTGGCTTTCCCCACCCCCACCTGCCTGCTCGGTATTTTGAAAAAAAGCCTCCAGTGAAGTTATTTTTATTTTTTAACATGACTGTTTCTTGGTCGGTTCACTAAGAGACATTTATTGGCAGCTATTGGAATAAAATTGCATTGATTGTGGGTTTAATCTGGAACGATTCAAATGAAACATTCGATATGTCCTCCTTTGTCCTCCTTTTTGTCTCTTTATGTCCTCCTTTTAGTTCCCGTGTATCCAGCAACCCTAGCCCTCGTGATGCCTCGTGATCTCCTCTACTCCCTTTTTTCTTCTGCCAAGCTGCCATATTGTGACATTCCTTGGAGCACTTTGAATTCCCAGATAGTAGCAGTCCAACTTGAAGCAATTCTTCTTCCTCTAACCCCAGATATTCCCCAGAGGAAAGTCTGGCAAGAACTAATTCAATAGTTTTGAAACTTGTAGACATGTGCAGCTCAGCCCATGTTAATGACTGTGATATGTTCAGGACAGATTACTTTAAAGCAGGGGTGTCCAACTTTTCACCTTCCCTGGGCCACATTAGAAGATGAAAATTTGGTTTGGGCCGCACATAAATTTGGTTTGGGCCGCACATAAATTTGGTTTGGACTGCATGGGGGGGGCAGCCCTAGCCATACTCCGCAGCCCTGCTCCAAGCACGCTTGCCGGCAGCTGCGATCTCAGACAGCAGAGGATGCCAGCTTTGACTCCGGTGGTTTTATGGGGCCGGGAGGGATCCACCTATAGCTTAATTTTGGGCCACTATTTCAAAACATCTTTTGCATGCATTTCAGAATGCTAACAATACAGACCATAGAAGGATCCACCCCAAGGAATTGGAAAGCATCGTGAGTACACTCAGGTGTATCCTGAGCAATGGTATTTAGCCAGCAAATCTTTCACTTCTAGAAGTGTTGCATTGGAACGGCATTGACAGCCCCCCCCCCCACTTCATGGACACTGAACTCCCTGGACTATGGCTGAAGTCAAGAAAACATTTCTGCACACAAAATCTCCAACTGCTTGTAGTAAAAAATAATCTAA
Organism: Pogona vitticeps; assembly: GCF_051106095.1. Lineage (NCBI taxonomy): Eukaryota > Metazoa > Chordata > Lepidosauria > Squamata > Agamidae > Pogona > Pogona vitticeps. Next base: position 19,625,333 of record NC_135791.1, on the reverse strand, counting down.
TTGTCTTGAATTAATTGGGTTTTAAATTTTCTTATGTTTCATATCAATGCATGAGTTTGAATTGTCTGCTGCAAATAAAGAAAAAAGGAACAATACAGGAATTGGATGGATATTTTCCTTACTGCAAGAGGTCCAAGTTTCCCAGGCGTGCCCTGAAAGGAGATTAAAAAAGCAAACAAATCAATTGCCATACTTTGCTTAAAGGATAGACAACATGAAATGAAATTCCTCCCCGATTTGATGAAACTGCATAATTCCATGGATAGGAAACATTCTCTCTCTCTCCTTCCTTCCTTCCTTCCTTCCTTCCTTCCTTCCTTCCTTCCTTCCTTCCTTCCTTCCTTCCTTCCTTCCTTCCTTCCTTCCTTCCTTCCTTCCTTCCTTCCTTCCTTCCTTCCTTCCTTCCTTCCTTCCTTGTACACCTTCAAGAACCCAAATGGTAGTGGCCACCCTGGCTGTGGGTTTCTGGAGCTGTAGCATTTTTCCTTTCGCAGCTAGTACAGTGGTGCCTCGCATAGCAACATTAATCGGTGCAGCGAAAATCGCTGCAAAGCGATTTCGTTGCTATGCGATTTTAAAAAGCCCATAGGAATGCATTGAAAGCCCTTCAATGCGTTCCTATGGGCTTCAGACTCACCTTAAAGCCAAGATCCTCCATACGGCGGCCATTTTCGCTGCCCGGTATGCGAGGAATCCATCCCAAAAAACAGCAGGCGGCCATTTTTTACCTGGTGGCCATTTTGGAACTGCTGATCAGCTGTTCGAAAATCATCGCTATGTGATAATCGGTAACTGAAACAGGGTACCGATCATCGCAAAGCGATTTTTCCCCATTTAAAACATCAAAATGCGATCGCAAAAGCAATTGCAAAAAGTTCGTCGGTATGCGATTTTGTTGCTAAACGGGGCGCCCATTAAGCGAGGCACCACTGGTACTCAAATATTGAATAAGGAATGAGATAACTTGGCAGTATACAGAGCAGGGCTTCTTAGCTATACTCTTTGGGACCCTGATCTGAGTCCTCCAATGCCCTAGACATGTCCTTCACAGGAAAACACATCTCTTTGCTTCCACAAGGGAAAACTTGAGCATGATTTAGGCAGAAAGAAAGTTATTTATTCTGACTTCAAATCTTACAGGTAGCATTAACAATCTGTAGGCCACCTGATTCCCCCAACACTAGCTACAAATGTCTTTGGAATTTCCTGGCTTGGTACTACGAGGCATTTGATAACGATAAAATCTATGCTTCAGGAGTATTGAACTTCCTAGCAAAAGCAGAACTGGAATGACCACAGGTTGATCCTTACCACAGCAGCAGCACCTTCATCACCGTCCATTCCATCAGCACTCATCATCCTAGGTATCAGGCTCTACAAGAGGGAAAGCAACAAGCCATTTCATCTCAGGTACATGTTTGGATGTCCATCTTGGACATGTCCTACAAGACGGGATTCACTACGAAACAATCCCTTTGACAGACCTTGTAAGACTGGATTCACACAGGGGTTCCCAATTTGGGTAACCCAGGTATTCTTGGACTGCACCTTTCAGGTGGTGAAGGCTTCTGGGAAACACAGTCCAAGAACACTTGGGTGACCCAAGGCTGGGAATCACAGCACGATGGGATGAAGAAATCTACCTTCTGCCCTCACTCATGATCTCCTCTACTCCCTCCCTTCTTCTGCCAAGCTGTCATATTGTGACAATCATTGGAGCACTTTTCAATTCGCAGATGGCAATTCTTCTTCCTCTCCCCCCAGATATTCCCAAGAGGAAAGTCTGGCAAGAACGAATTCACTAATTTTGAAACTGTGTTTGTAGACATGTGCAGCTCAGCCCATCTCAATGACTGTGATACGTTCAGGACAGATTGCTCTAAAGGGAAACCTTTGTACATTCACTTACTCATACCAGGTTCCCCAGGGCAGGCACCTTGAAGGAACACATACATGTTGAGTGGGCAGGATCCTGACCAGAACATAATACATATATGGCAAGTGGTGCAATCACACTTTTTCTTCCCCAGAATATAGTCTTACATATGTGTAACACATTGATAAATCTTATAATAGACATAATATAACCTTATAATTAATAGCTTAATTTTGGGTCACTATTTCAAAGCATGTTTTCCATGCATTTCAGAATGCTAACAATACAGACCATGGAAGGATCCACCCCACGGAGTCGGAAAGCATCGTGAGTACACTCAGATGTATCCTGAGCAATGGTATTTAGCCAGCAAATCATTCACTTCTAGAAGTGTTGCATTGGAATGGCATTGACAGCCCCCCCCCCCACTTCATGGACACTGAACTCCCTGGACCATGGCTGAAGTCAAGAGATCATTTCTGCACACAAAATCTCCAACTGCTTGTAGTAAAAAATAATCTGATTGTCTTGACATTTTAATTGGGTTTTAAATTTTCTTATGTTTCATATCAATGCCTGAGTCTGAATCGTCTTCTGCAAATAAAGAAAAAAGGAACAATACAGGAATTGGATGGATATTTTCCTTACTGCAAGAAGTCCAAGTTTCCCAGGCGTGCCCTGAAAGGAGATTAAAAAAGCAAAACAAATCAATTGCCATACTTTGCTTTAATGATAAGGTAAAGGTAAAGATTCCCCTTGACAATTTTTGTCCAGTCGTGTCCGACTCTATGGGGCGGCGCTCATCCCGCTCTTCAAGCCATAGAGCCAGCGTTTTGTCCGAAGACAATCTTTCCGTGGTCACATGGCCAGTGTGATTAGACACGGAATGCTGTTTACCTTCCCACCGAGATGGTACGTATTTATCTACTCGCATTTGCATGCTTTCGAACCGCTAGGTTGGCGGGAGCTGGGACAGGCGACGGGAGCTCACTCCGTCCCATGGATTCGATCTTACGACTGCTTGGTCTTCTGACCCTGCAGCACAGGCTTCTGCGGTTTAGCCCACAGCGCCACCACGTCCCTTAATGATAGACAACATGAAATGAAATTCCTCCCTGATTTGATGAAACTGGATAATTCCATGGATAGGAAACATTCTCCTTCCTTCCTTCCTTCCTTCCTTCCTTCCTTCCTTCCTTCCTTCCTTCCTTCCTTCCTTCCTTCCTTCCTTCCTTCCTTCCTTCCTTCCTTCCTTCCTTCCTTCCTTCCTTCCTTCCTTCCTTCCTTCTACAACTTCAAGAAATCGAATAGTAGTGACCACCCTGGCTGTGGGTTTCTGGAGCTGTAGCATTTTTCCTTTTGAAGGTAGTATAGTGGTGCCTCGCATAGCAACGTTAGTCGCTGCAGCGAAAATCACTGCAAAGCGATTTCATCGCTATGCGATTTTAAAAAGCCCATAGGAATGCATTGAAACCCCTTCAATGTGTTCCTATGGGCTTCAGACTCACCTTAAAGTGAAGATCCTCCATACGGCGACCATTTTCGCTGCCCGGTATGCGAGGAATCCATCCCAAAAAACGGCAGGCGGCTATTTTTTACCTGGCGGCCATTTTGGAACTGCCGATCAGCTGTTGGAAAATCATCGCTATGCGATAATCGGTAACTGAAACAGGGTACCGATCATCGCAAAGCGATTTTTCCCATTTTAAAACATCACAATGCGATCGCAAAAGCAATTGCAAAAAGTTCGTCAGTATGCTATTTTGATGTTAAATGGGGCGCCCATTAAGCGAGGCACCACTGGTACTCAAATACTGAATAAGGAATGAGATACCTTGGCAGTATACAGAGCAGGGCTTCTTAGCGATACTCTTTGGGACCCTGATCTGAATCCTCCAATGCCCTAGACATGTCCTTCACAGGAAAACACATCTCTTTGCTTCCACAAGGGAAAACTTGAGCATGATTTAGGCAGAAAGAAAGTTATTTATTCTGACTTCAAATCTTACAGATAGCATATACAATCTGGAGGCCACCTGATTCCCCCAACACTAGTTACAAATGTCTTTGGAATTTCCTTGCTTGGTACTACGAGGCATTTGATAACGATAAAAACTATGCTTCAGGGGTATTGAATTTCATAGCAAAAGCAGAACTGGAATGACCACAGGTTGATCCTTACCACGGCAGCAGCACCTTCTTCACCTTCCATTCCATCAGCGCTCATCATCCTAGGTATCAGGCTCTACAAGAGGGAAAGCAACAAGCCACTTCATCTCAGGTACATGTTTGGATGTCCATCTTGGACATGTCCTACAAGACGGGATTCACTACGAAACAATCCCTTTGACAGACCTTGTAAGACTGGATTCACACAGGGGTTCCCAATTTGGGTAACCCAGGTATTCTTGGACTGCACCTTTCAGGTGGTGAAGGCTTCTGGGAAACACAGTCCAAGAACACTTGGGCGACCCAAGGCTGGGAACCACAGCACGATGGGATGAAGAAATCTACCTTCTGCCCTCACTCATGATCTCCTCTACTCCCTCCCTTCTTCTGCCAAGCTGTCATATTGTGACAATCATTGGAGCACTTTTCAATTTGCAGATGGCAATTCTTCTTCCTCTCCCCCCAGATATTCCCAAGAGGAAAGTCTGGCAAGAACAAATTCACTAGTTTTGAAACTGTGTTGTAGACATGTGCAGCTCAGCCCATCTCAATGACTGTGATACGTTCACGACAGATTGCTCTAAAGGGAAACCTTTGTACATTCACTTACTCATACCAGGTTCCCCAGGGCAGGCACCTTGAAGGAACACATACATGTTGAGTGGGCAGGATCCTGACCAGAACATAATACATATATGGCAAGTGGTGCAATCACACTTTTTCTTCCCCAGAATATAGTCTTACATATGTGTAACACATCGATAAATCTTATAATAGACATAATATAACCTTATAATTAATAGCTTAATTTTGGGTCACTATTTCAAAGCATGTTTTCCATGCATTTCAGAATGCTAACAATACAGACCATGGAAGGATCCACCCCACGGAGTCGGAAAGCATCGTGAGTACACTCAGATGTATCCTGAGCAATGGTATTTAGCCAGCAAATCATTCACCTCTAGAAGTGTTGCATTGGAATGGCATTGACAGCCCCCCCCCCACTTCATGGACACTGAACTCCCTGGACCATGGCTGAAGTCAAGAAACCATTTCTGCACACAAAATCTCCAACTGCTTGTAGTAAAAAATAATCTGTCTTGACATTTTAATTGGGTTTTAAATTTTCTTATGTTTCATATCCATGCCTGAGTTTGAATCGTCTGATGCAAATAAAGAAAAAAGGAACAATACAGGAATTGGATGGATATTTTCCTTACTGCAAGAGGTCCAAGTGTCCCAGGCGTGCCCTGAAAGGAGATTAAAAAAGCAAAACAAATCAATTGCCATATTTTGCTTTAATGATAGACAACATGAAATGAAATCCCTCCCTGATTTGATGAAACTGGATAATTCCATGGATAGGAAACATTCTCTCTCCTTCCTTCCTTCCTTCCTTCCTTCCTTCCTTCCTTCCTTCCTTCCTTCCTTCCTTCCTTCCTTCCTTCCTTCCTTCCTTCCTTCCTTCCTTCCTTCCTTCCTTCCTTCCTTCCTTCCTTCCTTCCTTCCTTCCTTCCTTCCTTCCTTCCTTCCACAACTTCAAGAACCCAAATGGTAGTGGCCACCCTGGCTGTGGGTTTCTGGAGCTGTAGCATTTTTCCTTCTGAAGCTAGTACAGTGGTACCTCGCATAGCGATGTTAATCGGTGCAACAAAAATTGCTGCAAAGCGATTTCGTCGCTATGCGATTTTAAAAAGCCCATAGGAATGCATTGAAACCCCTTCAATGTGTTCCTATGGGCTTCAGACTCACCTTAAAGCTAAGATCCTCCATACGGTGGCCATTTTCACTGCCCGGTATGCGAGGAATCCATCCCAAAAAACAGCGGGCGGCCATTTTTTACCTGGTGGCCATTTTGGAACCGCCGATCAGCTGTTGGAAAATCATCGCTATGTGATAATCGGTAACTGAAACAGGGTACCGATCATTGCAAAGCGATTTTTCCCCATTTAAAACATCACAATGCGATCGCAAAAGCGATTGCAAAAAGTTCGTCGGTATGCGATTTTGTTGTTAAACGGGGCGCCGATTAAGCGAGGCACCACTGGTACTCAAATACTGAATAAGGAATGAGATACCTTGGCAGTATACAGAGCAGGGCTTCTTAGCTATACTCTTTGGGACCCTGATCTGAATCCTCCAATGCCCTAGACATGTCCTTCACAGGAAAACACATCTCTTTGCTTCCACAAGGGAAAACTTGAGCATGATTTAGGCAGAAAGAAAGTTATTTATTCTGACTTCAAATCTTACAGATAGCATATACAATCTGGAGGCCACCTGATTCCCCCAACACTAGTTACAATTGTCTTTGGAATTTCCTTGCTTGGTACTACAAGGCTTTTGATAACGATAAAAACTATGCTTCAGGAGTATTGAATTTCATAGCAAAAGCAGAACTGGAATGACAACAGGTTGATCCTTACCACGGCAGCAGCACCTTCTTCACCTTCCATTCCACCTCCCATTAACATAGGTATCAGGCTCTACAAGAGGGAAAGCAACAAGCCATTTCATCTCAGGTACATGTTTGGATGTCCACCCTGGACATGCCCAACAAGACTGGATTTCACTGTGAAACAATCCCTTCGACAGACCTGATAAGATTGGATTCACACAAGGGTTCCCAGTCTGGGGTAACCCAGGTATTCTTGGACTGCACCTTTCAGGTGGTGAAGGCTTCTGGGAAACACAGTCCAAGAACACCTTTGTTACCCAAGGTTGGGAACCACAGCACAATGGGATGAAGAAATTGACCTTCTGCCCTCACTAGGGTTGTCAGATGTCAGGCAAAAGGAGGACATGTCCTCCTTTTTAGCCTAATGTCCTCCATCAGGCAGACAAAGATAAAAACCTTTAAAATGTCAGGCTTTTGTATGTTTTATGTTATAATTTTGGATGGGAGGGGGAGAGGTGTAAAGGCCCCCTTCCCCCTGACTTTCCCCACCCCCACCTGCCCGCTCGGTATTTTGAAAAAAAGCCTCCATTGAAGTTACTTTTTTTTTTTAATATGACTGTTTCTTGGTCGGTTCACTAAGAGACATTTATTGGCAGCTATTATAATAAAATTGCATTGATTGTGGGTTTAATCTGGAACGATTCAAATGAAACATTCGATATGTCCTCCTTTGTCCTCCTTTTTGTCTCTCTATGTCCTCCTTTTAGTACCCGTATATCTGGCAACCCTAGCCCTCACCCATGATCTCCTCTACTCCATCCCTTCTTCTGCCAAGCTGCCATATTGTGACATTCCTTGGAGCACTTTCAGTTCCCAGATAGTAGCAGTCCAAGTTGAAGCAATTCTTCTTCCTCTAACGCCAGATATTCCCAAGAGGAAAGTGTGGCAAGAACTAATTCAATAGTTTTGAAACTTGTAGACATGTGCAGCTCAGCCCATCTCGATGACTGTGATATGTTCAGGACAGATTGCTTTAAAGCAGGGGTGTCCAAACTTTCACCTTCACTGGGCCACATTAGAAGATGAAAATTTGGTTTGGGCCGCACATAAATTTGGTTTGGGCTGCATGGGGGGGGGTAGCCCTAGCCATCCTCCGCAGCCCCGCTCCAAGCGTGCTTACTGGCAGCTGCGATCTCAGACAGCAGAGGCTGCCAGCTTCGACTCCGGTGGCTTTATGGGGCCGGGAGGGGTCCACCTATAGCTTAATTTTGGGTCACCATTTCAAAACATCTTTTGGGTCACTATTTCAAAGCATGTTTTCCATGCATTTCAGAATGCTAACAATACAGACCATGGAAGGATCCAACCCACGGAGTCGGAAAGCATCGTGAGTACACTCAGATGTATCCTGAGCAATGGTATTTAGCCAGCAAATCATTCACCTCTAGAAGTGTTGCATTGGAATGGCATTGACAGCCCCCCCTCCCACTTCATGGACACTGAACTCCCTGGACCATGGCTGAAGTCAAGAGATCATTTCTGCACACAAAATCTCCAACTGCTTGTAGTAAAAAATAATCTGATTGTCTTGACATTTTAATTGGGTTTTAAATTTTCTTATGTTTCATATCAATGCCTGAGTTTGAATCGTCTTCTGCAAATAAAGAAAAAAGGAACAATACAGGAATTGGATGGATATTTTCCTTACTGCAAGAAGTCCAAGTTTCCCAGGCGTGCCCTGAAAGGAGATTTAAAAAGCAAAACAAATCAATTGCCATACTTTGCTTAAAGGATAGACAACATGAAATGAAATTTCTCCCCGATTTGATGAAACTGGATAATTCCATGGATAGGAAACATTCTCTCTTCTATCCTTCCTTCCTTCCTTCCTTCCTTCCTTCCTTCCTTCCTTCCTTCCTTCCTTCCTTCCTTCCTTCCTTCCTTCCTTCCTTCCTTCCTTCCTTCCTTCCTTCCTTCCTCCCTCCCTCCCTCCCTCCCTCCCTCCTTCCCTCCTTCCTTCCTTCCTTCCTTCCTTCCTTCCTTCCTTCCTTCCTTCCTTCCTTCCTTCCTTCCTTCCTTCCTTCCTTCCTTCCTTCCTTGTACACCTTCAAGAACCCAAATGGTAGTGGCCACCCTGGCTGTGGGTTTCTGGAGCTGTAGCATTTTTCCTTTCGCAGCTAGTACAGTGGTGCCTCGCATAGCGACGTTAATCGGTGCAGCGAAAATCACTGCAAAGCGATTTCGTTGCTATGCGATTTTTAAAAGCCCATAGGAATGCATTGAAACCCCTTCAATGCGTTCCTATGGGCTTCAGACTCACCTTAAAGCTAAGATCCTCCATACGGCGGCCATTTTCGCTGCCCAGTATGTGAGGAATCCATCCCAAAAAACGGCAGGCAGCCATTTTTTACCTGGTGGCCATTTTGGAACTGCTGATCAGCTGTTGGAAAATCATCGCTATGCGATAATCGGTAACTGAAACAGGGTACCGATCATTGCAAAGCGATTTTTCCCCATTTAAAACATCACAATGCGATCGCAAAAGCGATTGCAAAAAGTTTGTCGGTATGCGATTTTGTTGTTAAACGGGGCGCCGATTAAGCAAGGCACCACTGGTACTCAAATATTGAATAAGGAATGAGATACCTTGGCAGTATACAGAGCAGGGCTTCTTAGCTACACTCTTTGGGACCCTGATCTGAATCCTCCAATACCCTAGACATGTCCTTCACAGGAAAACACATCTCTTTGCTTCCACAAGGGAAAACCTGAGCATGATTTAGGCAGAAAGAAAGTTATTTATTCTGACTTCAAATCTTACAGGTAGCATTAACAATCTGTAGGCCACCTGATTCCCCCAACACTAGTTACAAATGTCTTTGGAATTTCCTTGCTTGGTACTACAAGGCATTTGATAAGGATAAAAACTATGTTTCAGGGGTATTGAATTTCATAGCAAAAACAGAACTGGAATGACAACAGGTTGATCCTTACCACAGCAGCAGCACCTTCTTCACCTTCCATTCCACCTCCCATTAACATAGGTATCAGGCTCTACAAGAGGGAAAGCAACAAGCCATTTCATCTCAGGTACATGTTTGGATATCCACCCTGGACATGCCCAACAAGACTGGGATCCACCCCAAGGAGTCGGAAAGCATTGTGAGTACACTCAGATGTATTCTGAGCAATGGTATTTAACCAGCAAATCATTCACTTCTAGAAGTGTTGCATTGGAATGGCATTGACAGCCCCCCCCCCCCCACTTCATGGACACTGAACTCCCTGGACCATGGCTGAAGTCAAGAGATCATTTCTGCACACAAAATCTCCAACTGCTTGTAGTAAAAAATAATCTGATTGTCTTGACATTTTAATTGGGTTTTAAATTTTCTTATGTTTCATATCCATGCATGAGTTTGAATCGTCTGATGCAAATAAAGAAAAAAGGAACAATACAGGAATTGGATGGATATTTTCCTTACTGCAAGAGGTCCAAGTTTCCCAGGCGTGCCCTGAAAGGAGATTTAAAAAGCAAAACAAATCAATTGCCATACTTTCCTTTAATGATAGACAACATGAAAGGAAATTTATTTATTTATTTATTGGACTTATATACCACCCCATAGCACTACAAGCACTCTCCGGGCGGTTTACAATTTTTTAATTATACAGGCTACACATTGCCCCCCCAGCAAGCTTGGTACTCATTTTACCGACCTCGGAAGGATGGAAGGCTGAGTCAACCTTGAGCCGGCTACCTGGGATTTGAACCCCAGGTCGTGAGCACAGTTTTAGCTGCAGTACAGCGTTTTAACCACTGCGCCACGAGGCTCTTCAATTCCTCCCTGATTCCATAGATAGGAAACATTCACCTTCCTTCCTTCCTCCCTTCCTTCCTTCCTTCCTTCTGTTACATACAGCACTGATGTTACCTGTCTGTCATGGGTTTGGAGGGAAAGTTCCAGCCTATGGGGAGTGGAAGGCGGGACATCAGGAGGAGGGGCTGTACTGTATAAATATGTGATGCCTGTGTGGTGAAAAGAGAGACACTGTGAGACACTGGGTTGTGACGAAGCAGCAGCTGGGAAGAAGAAGCTGTTGTGGGAGTCTGTGTGTCAGACAGGGTACTTCTGTGTGTCAGAGTACCAACCTGATAGGTTCAGGTGTCTGTTGGTTAGCCAGAACTGATAGGTTCAGGGTCTGTGCTTTAAGTTAAGGGTTCTGGGTGAACCAAACTGTGTGTATGTATGAGTGAGAATAAGCCACGTTACTTTATGTTATTCACCTGATTGTTTTATTTTCCTGTGTGTGTATTTAAATAAACCTTATTCTTTTTATTGTTTAAAAATCCATCCCTGGTCTGTGTGACTTCTTAAAGGGAATGGTTGGTGGCAGCTTAGTGTAACTGTGTGGCAGATCCCAGTAGGTCTGGGTTTGTCACATTGATTGGTGTCCAGCGTGTGGGATACGACTGGTCCAGTTGTCCAGCGGTCCAGCAAAGCCTTGGCAAGTGTGCCCAGAGCAAGGGGGGTCTAGTCAGGGACAGTCTGAGGCGCGTAGGTAATCTTCTAGGTGTACCTCACGGGGAGGTGCGCTAGTAGAAGAACGTGCCAACTGGGGAGACTTAGATTAAGGTGCTCTGAGGCAGCCTGGTTTTGGCGGGAAAAAGCTGAGGCAAAACTGCGTAGTAACAGTGAGCTAGCTTGCCAGCTGAGAGGCCCAGCAGAGGGGGGTAGGCTCTGACTCGATACTGTTGCAAGTTCAGTGCTGAAGAACAGCAGCAATCTCGAGGGAGAGCTGGTTCTGAGGCAAGAAGGAAAAAAGTGGTCGTTTTATTTTGAGGCTTGACTTTTAAAGCAGCCTGTTCTGAGGGGGGGATTATGCCCTTGACTCGAAGCCAGATGGCAGAAATGAGTGGAGTGAAAGACCCCCAGATTGACCAAGGTTCTGAGGATGAATTTGGCTCAGTGCAAGGTGACAGCACAGGAGAGCAGGACCCAGAACTCAGAAAAATACTCCTAGCCCAACAGCATGAACTGAGGGTGAGGGAAATGGAGGAAAGATTAGAGAGAGAAAGAAGGGAGGAAAGGGAGAAACAAAGGCAATTTGAACTAGAGAGAGAGAGAGAGAAAATTGCTCTGGAAAAAGAAAGGATGGCGTTTGAATTGAGAAAACTGGAAATGATGAACCAGAACAATAATAACAATAGGGATTCTGAGGGAGGCCAATTGTCTAAAGCTGACCTGAAGAAATTCCCTGTGTACCACAAGGGAGATTGTCCTGAGGTGTTCTTTTCCTTAGTGGAAAGAGCGTTTGTGGACTTCTCAGTGAGGGAAACTGAGAAGATGACCATCATGCGATCTTTAATCAGTGGTAGCCTGGCTGAGGTCTATGCCGAGATGCCTGAGGAACTGATGAAAGATTTTGCAGAGTTTAAAAAACTGGTGTTTGCCAGACATGGGATAAATGCGGAGCAGCTGAGACAAAGATTCAGGTCCCTCACCAAGAAACCAGAACAAACTTTTACCCAAGTGGGGGCCCAATTGGTGAGGCTGCTTGAGAAATGGCTATCGCAGGAAGGGACAGAGACCTATGAGCAGCTTAAAGACTTGATAGCACTGGAACAGTTCTATTCAGTCCTGCAAGGGGAATTGAAATTCCAGGTGAGGGAAAGGAAACCGAGGTCTGTGGCAGCAGCCGCAGAGATCGCAGATTTTATTTCCCAAATAAGAAAGCCCTTGGGTGAGGGGAAATCTGTAGGTAAACCCAAAGAAACCTACAGCAAGTACTCTCAGGGACCAGGGAAAAGCCAGCAAGGGGGAGGGGCCCATGGTGAAGGGAAGCCCTCAGACATGAAACCAAGACCTCAGATTTTTGGAGGGAAAACCAAAACAAGATGAGAGAGAATCAAAATACACCAGAAAATGCTATTTCTGTCAGGGAAAGGGTCATCTAATCTCAGAGTGTGAGAAATTAAAGCAGCTAAAAGGAATGGTGCCTCAGGAGTCTAGTGGAACCAAGCCAAAAGCTGTGTTCTGTGTCCAGAAAGAGCAAGGCTCAGTGTCACTGAGGGAGCCGGTTGCCATGACTACTCAGTCTGGAACAGCTACCTCTGCTGATCAGGCTGAGGAAAATGGTCCTCTTGTGGAGGTAAAGCGCTGCTTGTTGGTGAAAACAGATTCTCAGTTGTTTGAGACAGCAGGGGTGGACGTAGGAATACTTGACCGTCAGTATAGGGGGCTGCGGGACACTTGTTCCCAGGTAACCCTGTGCCATCCAGATATTATTCCTAGGGAGTTTATAATCCCAAATGAGAGCATGAAGGTGGCAGGGATTGAGGGGCAGGTAATCTCTCTGCCAGTAGCAGAGGTACCTGTCAACTTTCAAGGCTGGAGGGGAGTTTGGAGGCTAGCGATTTCATCGACTCTGCCAGCAGCCGTGCTCGTGGGAAATGACCTGGCTGAACATGTGAAACGGGTGCTAGTGATTACACGCTCACAAGTCACCACAGGGACAGTTCAGGGGGGTAATGATGAGCCAGAGACGGAAGCAGAGGGGAGTTCAGAAGCTGTGGTGGAAACCTTAACCACAGACAGCAGATTTGGACAGGAGCAAAAGGCAGACGCCACTCTCCAAAAGTGTTTTGAACAGGTGACTGACGCCCAGCTAACACCTGAAACCCCAGTGAGATTTCTGGAGAAAAAGGGGATTTTATATAGAGAAACCCTGAGGAATATCTCAAAAGGGGGAGATGGGATCAGAAGTCAGCTGGTGGTACCTGAAAAGTATCGCCCCATGATCTTACAAAGGGGGCACTCTGACATGTTTGCTGCACACTTAGGGGTGAAAGGGCCCCTTGATTTGATCAAACAAAATTGGGAGCAGATCACCCAGGATGACCCACAAGACGTTGTGACTTACATAGACACCTTGATGAATGACCTAAAGAGAAATCTAGAGCTGGCAGCAGAAAACCTGCAAGCTCAGAAGGTCAGACAGAAAACATGGTATGACCACAAAGCTAGAGAGAGGCACTTTGACCCAGGGGAGGAAGTGCTTTGGCTTAGGCCCTGCAGAGAGAATAAACTGCAGCTCAAATGGGCAGGACCATATAGGGTCATTTCCAAGATGTCAGACCTGAACTACCTAATAGAGCAGGAGGAGAACCAAGCAAGGAGGGTGGTTCATGTGAATGCCCTAAAACCCTACTACAGAGGGGAACAGAGGGTTCTATTTGCTATAAAAGCAGCTGAGAGTGAGGAAGCGGAATTACCCTTCTGGGAGGGTAGAGGGGAAGTAAAATACAACCCAGAGGAGGTAAAGATCAGTCCTGCACTCACCCAAGACCAGCAGCAAGAACTAAAAATGCTGCTTAGTAAATATCAACAGGTGTTTTCCAACAAGCCGGGGATAGTGAAGGGAGTGATGCATCGGATCCACACAGGGGATGCACCCCCGCAGGCAGTATCCCCATACCGAGTAACGGGACCCTATAGGGACAAGGTGCGGAAGGAGCTGGACGAGATGCTGAGGGAGAACATAATCGTCCCCTCTTCTAGTCCTTGGTCCTCTCCGATAGTCCTTGTGGACAAGCCTGATGGGAGCATTAGGTTTTGTGTCGATTACAGGAAATTAAACCGTGTAACCACTCCTGATGCCTACCCAATGCCCAGGCTAGACAACCTGATTGAAACCATAGGGGGTTGTCGGTTCATCTCATCATTGGACCTGGTAAAGGGATATTGGCAATTAAGAATTGATCCCAGGGATCAAGAAAAGACTGCCTTTTGCAGCCCTTTTGGTCTCTATGAGTTTCGAGTCCTGAGCTTTGGTCTCAGAAATGCACCAGCCACATTCCAAAGGCTGATGGACCAGACCTTGGCAGGGCTCAGTGACTTTACAGTGGCCTATATTGACGACATAGGGATCTTCAGTAATACCTGGGAAGATCACCTGATACACCTGGAATTAGTGCTGCAGAGGTTAAGTGCAGCAGGGCTAACAGTAAAGGCCAGCAAGTGTCAGCTGGGTAGCCCAGAAATAAAATACTTGGGTCACATGGTAGGGGGAGGAGTGATAAAACCCCTGGAGGCCAAAATAGAAGCTGTTCGTGTTTGGCCTAGACCAGGCTTGTCCAACCTGCGGCCCGAGGGCCGCATGCGGCCCAGGTCAGCTCGTAATGCGGCCCAGTGCAATTTTTTATTTTTAAAGAAATTCTAAAGTTTCAAGTTACACTGCCGGCACTTGCGGCCGGAATGTGGCCGGGGTATGTCACAACAGTAGAGGGGGAGAGAGGGAAGGAAGGAACAGGAGGGGAGGGGAGGGGACGGGGGGGGGCTGCGTGACTGCACTGTGCCATCCCCTTCAATAGGTGGACCCCCTCCCGGCCCCATAAAGCCACCGGAGTCGAAGCTGGCAGCCTCTGCTGTCTGAGATCGCAGCTGCCATTAAGCGTGCTTGGAGCGGAGCTGTGGAGGACGGCTAGGGCTGGCCCCCCATGCGGCCCAAACCAAATGTATGTGTGACCTAAACCAAATTTTCATCTTCTAATGTGGCCCAGGGAAGGTGAAAGGTTGGACACCCCTGGCCTAGACCCAACACCAAGAAAAAAGTCAAATCATTTCTTGGGTTGGTGGGCTACTACAGAAAGTTCATCCCGAGGTTTAGCGAGATTGCGGCTCCGCTGACCGATCTGACGAGGAAGAAGGCTGATGACCGCATCCCGTGGACCAGCGACTGTGAGGCGGCGTTCCAGAGGTTGAAGGAGGCGTTAATCAACTATCCTGTCCTGCGTGCTCCAGACTTCGACCGGGAGTTCATCATCTACACCGATGCGTCTAACAGCGGGGTAGGAGCAGTTCTGTGCCAGGAGGATGAGAATGGTGACCAGCATCCAGTATCCTACCTGAGTAGGAAACTTCAAAAAGGTGAGAGACATTTGGCAACCGTGGAGAAGGAGTGTTTGGCCATAGTCTACGCGATCCAGAAGGCCAAACCTTACATCTGGGGAAGACATTTTATTCTGTGTACTGACCATTCACCATTGCAATGGTTAAAGACAATGAAAACCCACAATAGCAAACTTATGAGGTGGGCTTTAAACCTACAGGACTATGACTTTGAAGTGAAGGTGGTCAGAGGGTCAGTGAACTGTGTTGCTGACGCCTTATCAAGAAGACCTGAAGAATGAAGACGGCGAAAGAACATGGACTATGTGTATATGTTGACAAAAAGTAAAATGTACCTGGTTTTGAATTTGGTTTGTATGAATAAAGGTAAATTGATGTAATGTATATGGTAAATGTTTAAATGCCTAATTGCTTTGGTTAACTTAGAGTGTAAGGATAAGTAAGTATAATATGGTATGTATAACTGTTGTTGTGTGTTTTATCCAGGTTGTTTTTTGGTGAAAAGCACATTAGCTTTCCCCCTACAAAACAACTTATAAAGAGGGGAGGTGTTACATACAGCACTGATGTTACCTGTCTGTCATGGGTTTGGAGGGAAAGTTCCAGCCTATGGGGAGTGGAAGGCGGGACATCAGGAGGAGGGGCTGTACTGTATAAATATGTGATGCCTGTGTGGTGAAAAGAGAGACACTGTGAGACACTGGGTTGTGACGAAGCAGCAGCTGGGAAGAAGAAGCTGTTGTGGGAGTCTGTGTGTCAGACAGGGTACTTCTGTGTGTCAGAGTACCAACCTGATAGGTTCAGGTGTCTGTTGGTTAGCCAGAACTGATAGGTTCAGGGTCTGTGCTTTAAGTTAAGGGTTCTGGGTGAACCAAACTGTGTGTATGTATGAGTGAGAATAAGCCACGTTACTTTATGTTATTCACCTGATTGTTTTATTTTCCTGTGTGTGTATTTAAATAAACCTTATTCTTTTTATTGTTTAAAAATCCATCCCTGGTCTGTGTGACTTCTTAAAGGGAATGGTTGGTGGCAGCTTAGTGTAACTGTGTGGCAGATCCCAGTAGGTCTGGGTTTGTCACACCTTCGTTCCTTCCTTCCTTCCTTCCTTCCTTCCTTCCTTCCTTCCTTCCTTCCTTCCTTCCTTCCTTCCTTCCTTCCTTCCTTCCTTCCTTCCTTCCTTCCTTCCTTCCTTCCTACCTACCTACCTACCTACCTACCTACCTACCTACCTACCTACCTACCTACCTACCTACCTACCTACCTACCTACCTACCTACCTACCTACCTACCTACCTACCTACCTACCTACCTACCTACCTACGACAACTTCAAGAACCCAAATGGTAGTGGCCACCCTGGCTGCGGGTATCTGCAACTATAACATTTTTCCTTTTACATTTTCACCTCCAAAGGAATATCTAATAATCTTACATCTGAACATGAACAATAACAGCAGTGTTTCAGGAAGGCATGAGACCACCTCCGAAAAATGTGTTAAAATGAAACTAAAACAAAATAGATCCTTACCATAGGGTTCCCACCATTTTCCTCCTCCTCCTCCTCATTGGTTCCTCCTCCAAGCATGGAAAGCATGTTCTAGAAAGACGGAAAAGATAGGGGGATGGGAAGCGTCATCCTCTGTACAGTTCAATTTGGAATATTTACACTCTGAACTCCAAGAGACTCTGCTTTCAGGTGAAAAGGCATACAATACTATCCCAAAGAAAATCTTTAGACCTCTATCTTGGTCCTGCCAGCCATGTTTTCTTTTGCCATCCTTGGATGGGTTTGAGGGCCCCTGTGAACTGCTGTTCTGTTCTGACTTTCTCTTTGGTGCTTCAAATATAAGATGGCAATTTGTAATAAATTTAACTTTTCTTCCTTCCCTCCCCTTGTGAGGAATAAGCAACTGGTACACTTTTCTGGTGTTACTTAAACAATTGCTCAACTGGGTGGCTGAGCATAGGCAGTGAGAATAGACACTTTTGATCCCTAAAAAGTAGGATTCTATTTGGAAGAGCGTTTTGACTTTAAAATTGCAAGAAAAGAAAAGCTTCCAGGAATCTCATCAAATGAAAATGAAAAACTCCCATACAAACGTCGGCCATCTGCTTTCCTATAAAATAATGAAAAGGGTTTGGTCAAATGTTTTGTTTTCAGCTTTCACTCCAGGGCCAAATGGTAATGCCAAATTTATGAGTCTGGTAGGGTGGATGACTCTGGGATTCCTCCCCTAGGAACTATCCAAGGTCCTGAACATTCTGCCCTTAAGAAGTTCATGACCATGGACAGCTCCCTTTAGAGTCCAACAGAATTGCAGCTCCCATGAAATTAATAAGAATCTTAGAGCTGCAGAGATGGAAGGGATCTTATGAATCATGGAGCCCAGACTCTGTCAACAAGGCACAGGGGCAAATCAAACTCCCAACCCCTGCCTCCACAACCAGATACCTAAAACACAGATGTTCTTAGGGTCACCAGTTACCACTGAATCAGTGGACTCTTTGAGTGCTGAAAATGACAATCCTTATACAGTGAGGTCTTGACTTAAGAACGGCCTGAGTTAAGAACATTTTGACTTAAGAACTGCTCTCATAGGAAAATATTGACTTGACTTAAGTACTTAGATTTGAGTTAAGAACTGAAAAAAACCCACGTGGGAGGCAGGGAAAGTGCAAAATGTGAACTTTCAGTTAACTGTTGGCCAGTGAAAAGGGTGCCTGTCTGCTTCCTCACTCCTCCCAGCGTTTAGAGAGTGGATTGGGAGACAGTCTTCAGACTGCCTGGTACTGCCTGGACTGTATTTTCCCTGCCTTCCCTGAACCTTTCTTGACCTAAGAAAAAAAGAAACAAAATATCCCCCTCCAGTGGTCCAAGGTGGAATAGCAGCTTCCCATTAGTTTCTATGGGCGAAAAAGAGCAGATACGGATCAAATGGTTTTCAATGCATTCTTATGGGAAATGCAGATTTGACCTGAGAACTTTTTGACTTGAGAACCGCCTTCCAATACGGATTAAGTTCTCAAGTCAAGACCCCACTGTACTCAAAGGTGTCCATGTATGCCTTCATTGGAAGTACATATTGTCAGGTTTTATAAAATAAACCAAATAAAAAAGAACCTGAATTTTACAGCCATGAACACTAAGCACTGAGATTACAAACGAAGTGTCAGCAGGTGGGCCTGACAAGGACACTGGAATACATATCTTAAGGGTGAAGATGATGTAATGTCTCTGACAACTAGATGAATAGAGATAGTATGTATAAAGACTGTGCAATGATTTCTTCTCTTGGCTAATGTAAATGACTGTGGACTGCAATGCTGTTGCTTTGTTCTTTGTTGTTGTTTAGTCGTTAAGTCATGTCCAACTCTTTGTGACCCCATGGACTAGAGCACACCAGGCCCTCCTGTCTTCCACTGCCTCACGGAGTTGGGTCAAATTCATGCTGGTAGCTTCAATGACATTATTGAACCATCTTGTCCTCTGTCGTCCCCTTCTCCTCTTGCCTTCACACTTTCCCAACATCAGGGTCTATTCCAGGAATTCTTCTCTTCTCATGAGCTGGCCAAAGTATTGGAGCCTCAGCTTCAGGATCTGTCCTTCCAGTGAGCACCCAGGGTTGATTTCCTTCAAAATGGATAGGTTTGTTCTCCTTGCAGTCCAGGGGACTCTCAAGAGTCTCCTCCAGAACCACAGTTCAAAAGCATCAATTCTTCAGCGGTCAGCCTTCTTTATGGTCCAGCTCTCACTTCCATACATCGCTACTGGAAAAACCATAGCTTTGACTATATGGACCATTGTCGGCAAGATGATGTCTCTGCTTTTTAAGAAGCTGTCTAGATTTGTCATCGCTTTCCTCCCAAGTAGCAGGCGTCTTTGAATTTCATGGCTGCTGTCCCCATCTGCAGTGATCTTGGAGCGTAAAATCTGTCACAACCTCCATATCTTCCCCTTCTGTTTGCCAGGAGGTGATGGGGCCAGTGGCCATGATCTCAGGTTTTTTTTTATGTTGAGCTTCAGACCATTTTTTGCACTCTCCTCTTTCACCCTCATTAACAGGCTAGGTATATTTGTAAATAGTTGCCTGAAGTCTACTGTCTCTGCCTGTTTTTCTTGACTGCTGGGACTGGAACAGAAGCTTCTAAAAACTTCGCCACGCTGACACATATGACACAGCATCCTCTGTCACTAGGCACAGAAACCCACTCTCTTCATCTATGACAGGGCAGGAGATCATTTGCTTTAGAAAATGCTTCTACACACTTCTCACAAGAAATGGAAAATATGTAACTTGATTTCCCTGGACAATAAATTCTGATCAAATTTAACCTGCTGCCTTCTTGACCTTCTGAGATATGATTATCTTCTTCTGCTGTGTAAACAGTATCCCTTAATTTGTAAGTAAACTATAAATATTCAAAAGGTGAGCTATAAATACCTTAATCCTCATTATCATCATTTAATATTAGGATTACATTTGATTTCACCAGCTGTGACATTAAAATAGGTAGTTCCTTACCATAACAGCCACACCTCCTTCATCATCTTCTTCTTCATCATTATCACCACCCAATCCGCCTCCTGTAAGCAAAGGCATCATGGCCTAGAAGATGAAAAGAAATCCTGTTCTCTCCAGCATATAAGACTTTCTCCCTTGAAGGACCTTAAAAATTTGGATCCTTATAGGTCAAATAATCAGTCACCTTCATTCATGGCAAGAAGTCACTTGCCCCCAAAGCCATGCTGTTGTTTTCCAACAAAATTTCAACATTTGCAGATGAGGCAACATTGTCATTTGTTCTCATAACACAAAATGGGTCTGGCATGGTCTCATCCTCATTTAAATGTGTGGTCTCATAAAACCCTGTAGGGTGAGGTATGGTCCTCACATATTCATGAAGACATCATTGATAGATCACAATTTTTCATGGAAGTCAGCTTTCCCATCGCTACTTAATAAAAACAGCATCACATTTATTCTGATTTTACTCAGGTTGTCCTATGTAGAACATAGCAGTTTCCCGTGCTTCCTTTTGGGAGTGCTCTGGGGCCATGTATCTTTCCCAAGGCTACATATTACTCCAAAATACTAACCAGTATCCACTACAACTTTCAGAGATTTCCATGCACTCATACAGGGATTCCTGAACATGTGGGAAAAGAGCTTTCAAGGCCAAAATCTTGAATGTTGTTGGCTAATATCCTACTGTTGAAAAGGCTGTGATCCACAAATCTCACTCAAAATGGCTACTTCTTTCAAGTATTTAACCTATATTTTAGGTTGTGTTTATGTGTTTTTACAGGATTATCAAATATAGAATTTGCTGGATTTTGCACAGTTAAGAGTGCAAAGAGAATATGAGAATAAAGTAGATGATATCCTGTATGGAGAAAGAGGAGTGGTCAACTTCTCCACCCCTGTCTCATGGAACACAAAGACTGGCATACCTCAAACCTCCATAAGAACCTACAAATTGTGCCCATGAATATTTGTCTACTCACACATGGCTCTCTTTGCCTATGAGTTTACCAGTGATGGTGAGTTGTGGGCAGTGAGTAAGCTCTCTGGTGCATGGAGGCCAATCAAACAAAATCTTTTGCTGCCAAGAGCAAAGAAGATAAGATAGTTCCCCCCTCCCTATTTCATGCAGCTAACTTACTGTCAGGAGAATAACACCCTTCACTGCACTTGAGCAGCCACCACATCTTGGGGGCCAAGGATAGGTTGCCTCATATGCTACGTTCTGTCCTCAAAGAATGGCTGGCAGGCTCAGAAGGAACAACTAGACTGAGCCTTTGCCAAGAATAGCAAAGTCACTTCATTCAGAATAACACTGCGAACCTGTTTGATGTGGTGGTTAATTAATAATGATTGACATGGCCATAAAGTCAAATCTCATAAGCTAGGTGCATCTGGGATGTTATCCTAGGCAGAGCATGATCGCTGATTGCCTTTGGGAGTCCATGATATTAGAATATACAAATTAGAATCGCTGATTGGCTGGGTCCGCAATGTGAACAAACGCCTTACTTTGCCTAGTGGTAGAACCGGCTCTGATGCGGGCAGTGCTGAAGGCTCTCCTTCTCCTTCATGTTCTACATGGGAGTAACCCATCAACAAAGCGTATGAGGTGCTATTTCTTATTGATTTGTTGACACAATTCCCAGGCAAATATTTTAAGTTTTTAAAGAATTTCTCAGCAATGGTAGTAGAAAGACAGTAATGGTTTGTTTCTTACCCCAAAATTTTTGAGATTTTTCATTAATGACTACAAGGAAAAGGAAAAAAAGTGTTAAAATTCTTGTTCTTAACAAACATGGAATAAAAATTTGCCCCATGTTTGACTGCCTTGCAAAATTCATCTCAACTTTAAAAATGTTTAGACATTAAAAAGTTTTCCTGTTTTGCTGAAATGCCAGAATTCTCTCAGTCGGTTACGGAAATGGTACTTCTTAGGATATTTTCATCATCAAACCTCTTTAATCTTTCACAGGGGATTCCACTGGATTTTAAGGGAGGAATGTTACTCGTCATATTCTGAAATTCAGTGTCTCTAATGCCCCAAATGGAAAGCTGCTAACACTGAAATAAAGAGCAGAGTTGTAAAATGTTGACCTGAACGTTTGTTATTGGCCTGTTTTGGGACCAGAAGTTCATTTGTTTAAAAGGAATTCTGATTGCAGAAAAAAGATACAAGAAGGAATGAGAGAAACTAATACTCATCATCCTACCAGAAAGCCACCACCTCTACCACCACCGAACATCATGGATCCTGGATTCTGTTATAAAAGGAAAAGAAAATAAGGGTCAGTCTTTTCTCTGGTTGATATACAGTACACACATGTATAACCATTATCATCTGATCTCGAATACAATATATTTGGGTTTCTGTCTTCTTAATTGAGTAAATCTTAATTTATCAGCACAGTGTTAAGTGGTGGCACCCAACCAGGATTGTGATACTGTGATATGTTGCTTGAATTTTGGACATGCAATTGTTAGGGGGATTTTTTTTGTAGAAAAGTATCTGTGACCATTTTGCACAAGGTAAGGATACATGTGTAAGAATTAACTCACAGGCTTCTCTTCTTCATTCTCCTCTTCCTCTCCATTAGGATCCTGCCAAAAATTAAAAAAAATAAAAACTTTGTTACTGGGTGACATTACTTTCACTTATCAGACAGCTAATTAAAACCAAAAATAAGACTCTCGAGCTGGTTATGCCCCATAAAGGATTCAAATGGATGAAAGCCCTCCTCAAAGAGTATGGTCCTTTCTCCTGTACTCACTGTTCTATTTGCAGTCCAGGGGACTCTCAAGAGCCTCCTCCAGCACCACAATTCAAAAGCATAAATTCTTCGGCGGTCAGCCTTCTTTATGGTCCAGCTCTCACTTCCATACATCGCTACTGGGAAAACCATAGCTTTGACTATGTGGTCCTTTGTCAGCAAGATGATGTCTCTGCTTTTTAAGATGCTGTCTAGGTTTCTGATCACTTTCCTCCCAAGAAGCACATGTCTTTGAATTTCGTGGCTGCTGTCTCCATCTGCAGTGATCATGGAGCCCAAGAAAGTAAAATCTGTCACTGCCTCCATATCTTCCCCTTCTATTTACCCATCAGGTGATGGGACCAGTGGCCATGATCTTAGGTGTTGTTTTTTTATGTTGAGCTTCAGACCATTTTTGACACTCTCCTCTTTCACCCTCATTAAGAGGCTGTGTATATTTGTAAATAGACTTAGTTGCCTGAAGTCTACTGTCTCTGCCTGTTTTTCTTGATTGCTGGGACTGGAACAGAAGCTACTAAGAACTGCACCACTCTGACACATATGACATTGCATCCTTTGTCACTAGGCACAGAAACTCAGCATCTTCATCTATGACAAGGCAGGAGATCATTTCCTTTAGAAAATGCTTCTACACACTTCTCACAAGAAATGGAAAATGTGTAACTTGATTTTCCTGGGCAATAAATTCTGATCAAATTAAACTTGCTGCCTTCCTGCCCTTCTGAGATATGATTACAGTTGTGTCCTGCTGGACGATTACCCCGCTCTACAACGAATCCGCTTTACGTTGACATTTTTGTTCCTTACCGTAATACCAGCGCCTCCTTCATCATCAACTTCATCATCATTATCACCACCCAGTCCGCCTCCTGTAAGCAAAGGTAGCATGGCCTAGAAGATAAAAACAAATCCTGTTCTCTCCAGCGTATAAGACTTTCTCCCTTGAAGGACCTTAAAGAATATGGCTCGTTATAGGGTCAAACAATCAGTCACCTTCATTCATGGCAAGAAGTCACTTGCCCCCCCCCCCCAAAGCCATGCTGTAATTTTCCAACAAAATTTCAACATTTGCAGATGAGGCAACATCGTCATTTGTTCTCACAGCACAAAACAGATCTGGCATGATCTTATCCTCATTTAAATGTGTGGTCTCATAAAACCCTGTAGGGTGAGGTGTGGTCCTCACACATTCTTGAAGACATGATTGATTGATCACAGTTTTTCATGGAAGTCAGCTTTCCCGTCACTACTTAATAAAAATGGTGTAACATCACATTTATTTTGATCTTTCTCAGGTTGTTCTATGTAGAACATAGCAGTTTCCCTGTCCTTCCTTTTGGGAGTGCTCTGGGGCCATGTATCTTTCCCAAGGCTACATACTACTCCAGAATACTAACCAGAGATTTCCATGCACTCATACAGGGATTCCTGAACATGTGGAAAAAGAACTTTCAAGGCCAAAATCTCGAATGTTGTTGGTTAATATCCTACCAATGAAAAGGACGTGATCCACACATCTCACTCAAAATGGTTACTTCTTTCAAGTATTTACCCTATATTTTAGGTTGTGTTTATGTGATTTTAGAAGACGTATCAAACATAGAATTTGCTGGATTTTGCACAGCTAAGAGTATGATGAGAATATGAGAATAAAGTGGATGATATCTTGTACAGAGAGAGAGGAGTGGTCAACTTCTTCACCCCTGTCTCATGGAACACA
The DNA here is from genome assembly GCF_051106095.1 of Pogona vitticeps. Lineage (NCBI taxonomy): Eukaryota > Metazoa > Chordata > Lepidosauria > Squamata > Agamidae > Pogona > Pogona vitticeps. Next base: position 19,600,962 of record NC_135791.1, on the reverse strand, counting down.
AAGACTGGCATGCCTCAAGCCACCACAAATTGTGCCCATGAATATTTGTCTCCTCGCACATGGCTCTCTTTGCCTATGAGCATACCAGTATTGATGAGTTGTGGGCAGTGAGTAAGCTCTCTGGTGCGAGGAGGACAATCAAACAAAATGTTTTACTGCCCAAAGCAGAGAAGATAAGATAGTTTCCCCTTTCCTATTCCCTGCAGCTAACTGGAATCTTACTGTCAGGAGAATAACACCCTTCACTGCATTTGAGCAGCCACCACATCTTGGGGGCCAAGGATAGGTTGCCTCATATGCTAAGTTCTGTCCTCAAAGAATGGCTGGCAGGCTCAGAAGGAACAACTAGGCTGAGCCTTTGCCAAGAATAGCAAAGTCACTTGAATCAGAAGAACACTGTGAACTTGTTTGATGTGGTGGCCAATGAAAACAGGTAATTAATAATGATTGACATGGCCATATAGTCAAATCTCATAAGCTAGGTGCATCTAGGATGTTATCCTAGGCAGAGCATGATCCCTGATTGCCTTTGGGAGTCCATGATATTAGGATATACAAATTAGAATCCCTGATTGGCTGGGTCCACAACGTGAACAAACGCCTCACTTTGCCTAGTGGTAGAACCGGCTCTGATGCGGGCAGTGCTGAAGGTTCTCCTTCTCCTTCATGTTCTACATGGGAGTGACCCATGAACAAAGCTTATGAGGTGCCATTTCTTATTGATGGGTTGACACAATTCCCAGGCAAATATTTTAAGTTTTTAAAGAATTTTCCAGCAATGGTAGTAGAAGGACAGTAACGGTTTGTTTCTTACCCCAAGATTTTTGAGATTTTTCATTAATGGCTAAAAGGAAAAGGAAAAAAAGTGTTAAAATTCTTGTTCATAACATGGAATAAAAATTTGCCCCCTATTTGACTGCCTTTCAAAATTCATCTCAACTTTAAAAATGTTTAGACATTAAAAAGTTTTCCTGTTTTGCTGAAATCCCAGAATTCTCTTGGTTAGTTCCGGAAATGGTACTTCTTAGGACATTTTCATCATCAAACCTCTTTAATCTTTCACAGGGGAGTCCACTGGATTTTAAGGGAGGAATGTTACTCATCATATTCTGAAATTAAGTCTCTCTAATGTCCCAAATGGAAAGCTGCTAACACTGAAATAAAGAGCAGAGTTGTAAAATGCTGACCTGAACGTTTGTTATTGGCCTGTTTTGGGACCCGAAGCTCATTTGTTTAAAAGGAATTCTGACTGCAGAAGAAAGATACAGGACGGAATGAGAGAAACTAATATTGATCATCCTACCAGAAAGCCACCACCTCTACCACCACCGAACATCATCCATCCTGGATTCTGTTATAAAAGGAAAACAAAATATAGGTCAGTTTTTTCTCTGGTTGATATACATAGATGTATAACCATTATCATCTGATCTCGAATACAATATACTTGGGTTTCTTTGTTCCTAACTGAGTAAATCTTAATTTCTCAGCACAGTGTTAAGTGGTGGCACCCAACCAGGCTTTTGATACTGTGATACGTTGCTTGAATTTTGGACATGCAATTGTTAGGGTGCTTTTTTTTGTAGAAAAGTATCTGTGACCATTTTGCACAAGGCAAGGATACATGTGTAAAAATTAACTTACTGGCATCTCTTCTTCATTCTCCTCTTCCTCTCCATTAGGATCCTGCCAAAAAAAAATAAAATAAAAATTTTGTTACTGGGTGTCATTATTTTCACTTATCAGACAACTGATTTAAACCAAATATAAGACTCTAGAGCTGGTTATGCCACTGGATGAAAACCTTCTTCGCAAGAGTATGGTCTTTTCTCCTGTACTCACTGGGCAGTAGCAGGGATAAAAAAGTTGCATGACAGCTGTTCAGTTCTTATAAAAATAAAGCAGCTCACTCAGCTCTCCAAACTGCAACTTTCCCTTCCAGCCTTACTGCATCATTCAAACTGCAGCCTGACTTAGCCATTTGTGATGTTGCATTTGCAAGAACGGTGTCTTCACAAAGAAAAAAGCATGCATGAATAGTAACAAGAACCTGGACGAGGGTTGGGTGGAAATGTCTATAAAAAGAGACGGAATGGGTTATCCCCAATCTGGATCCCCTTAATTTGGGCACAGAACATGTCGGGAGGTGGGATTGTCTCTCGATGCCTTTAAGGAAATCCACAGCAGACCTTATTGCTTGGGATTTAAGTCTCATTTTTAGAAGGATGCTTAAAATTGAAACTTTTTGCTCCATTATCAACAGAAGCTAATTGCAAATAAATGTACGTAGAACTGGGGTGCTGCTCACTGGAAATTATTGTGTATTCTGACTATGATAGACTTCTCAGATACGTGGCACATAAAAACTGTTACGTAGTCATTGCTATACAACTGATCATTCAAATCCTATCCCTGCCTTAACGTTATTGTATCATCCTTTCTGGTGAGACTCATAATGCTCAGCAACACAAGCACTACTCAAAGTTGTATGTGTGATACTTGTGCTACAGTTGAAGCAGGATTGCTGTCCCCCAAGCACTTCCCCTGGCACACTGAGCCAGACATGTGTGGTCAAATGTGAAATTCCATAGAACAATGCCTAAAATAGACGTCACACCTGAAAAAAGATGCAGGTATAGATGGGCGTGAATTAAAAAAATGAATCACCAAATTCTTCCAAAAATTGCCAATTTGTTAATTTATATTCATATGAATCAATGCCCCCGACAAATATGAAAACAAATATTTAGCAATTTTTGATTCATTGATTTGTTGACCCATTTGGCTATAAAATGCACCCACAGGCACCTAGAGATACCAAAACTGCAGGAAGCTTCCTCTGACTCTAAAGTCCCTCCATATTTGAAGACTGAGCTTCAGATGTCTGAGTTATAAACACACAAAGAGGTCCCTCCCCAGGAAAGTTACCTCCAGGCATCTAGAGACATCAAAATTGCAGAGAAGCTTTCCATGACTCTCCTCTACAATCCCTCCAAGTTTGGAGAACACTGGATTGCCCCAAGCCAGCTACTAAAAGGCACTTTCCTGGGGGAACCACTTTGTGAGAGTATAACTTGGATGTCTGAAACCCAATCTTCACCAAACTTGGAGAAGAGAGTCAGTAGAAGCTTCACCATGATTTTGGTGTCTCTAGGTGCCTGAATGAGGGATGTGGTGGTGCTGCGGGCTAAACTGTAGAAGCCTGTGCTGCAGGGTCAGAAGACCAGCAGTCGTAAGATCGAATCCACGCAACGGAGTGAACTCCCATCACTTGTCCCAGCTCCTCGCCAACCTAGCAGTTTGAAAGTATATAAATGTGAGTAGATAAATAGGAACCACCTCGGTGGGAAGGTAAAACGGCGTTCCCTAGTCACGCTGGCCACATGACAACGGAAACTGTCTTCGGACAAGCGCTGGCTCTATGGCTTGAAAAACGGGATGAGCACCGCCCCCTAGAGTTGGACACGACTGGACTAAAAATGTCAAGGAGAACCTTTCCCTTTCCCTTAGGTGCCTGAAGGGAACTTTCTTGGGGTGCCCTAATTGTGGGTGTACAACTCAGATATCAAACACCCAACCATCACCAAATTTGCACAGCTTGTACAGGAGGTTTGTGGAAAGCTTCCCTGCCAATTCAGTGTCTCTGGGTGCTGGGGGAGATTTTATATAGTTTTAAAGTAAAAACAACAACAAATTGATGAATCGATTCATTGATTTGTCAGAAAAAATCATGAATTCGTAATTCATGATTCATCAGACCTTGAATCACCATTTTTCTGATGCATGCCCATCCCTAGCTGCAATCCATGAAAGACTATTTTTAGAAGACTGTGTTCATTTTTAAGACGCTACAAGACTCTTGTTTTCTTTAGCTGAAATAGACTAAATATGGTGATTCCCAGGAAATTCAAGAGTGAAATATCTGTTATGGACGGGAAAGGGCTTATCTTTCCCTTTCAGACAAAACTAGACACATCCATTCAACTGTAATGACTATTAAAACTGGAACACAAGGACTGGTCATAATTGTCTATGGATGATGGATCCAGCTCATACAAAGCCCGTAGAAGGAAGGTAACAGTTGGCTTTCTGTGCATAAAGTAATGCTAATTGTTGTCATACAGTACATTATAGCACCAATATCTGCTCTGGTTCTCTTTTATTTTAACCGAGACACCATTTTAATTTCCCACCAAATCCTGCACTGCTGCTGTTTTTCACTACTTCCAGATAAGACCACCAGGGAACACGGACTCTAGAGGGAGAGCGCCAGGAGCACTTAACATACGGCCTCCTCGAACCAGTCTTGCTCTCAGCCACTGCCTCATCTTATAAGTGTGTTGATGAGTCTAGTTCAACTAGGACCCATATCATATCTGACTCCAAAGCTGCACATTAATGCTTTTGAAGAACTTGAACACTTCAGGCAATGACACCCCATTAGATCCAAGTCTTTCAGACAAGGTGACTGGCAAGCCATTGCAATCCATGAGATCCATTCCCTCTTACCCAACTTTGTGCAGTGACCAGGGACAGAAGGACAGTTGCTAAAAGGATTCTCATCTTCCGCGTCACCCTCTGATTGCTGCTGGCCTCTGATGTTCTTGAAGTGACATTATCTAGCTCAACAGCTATATTTAATGCCTCGTTGGACAAGCCTGATTGAGCAAACCCAATGCCTCTATTGTCAAAAGTTACCTGTTCTCATCCTATGATTTTAAAAAAATAAAATAAGGATTGCTTCAAATGATTGCATTATTCACAGTGAGAAATAAGGAATAAAGTGTGTCACGGTTTCAGGCCTTCCACGTTTGTTCTTTTAAAAAGAAAAGAGCAACGTTATGTAATGATGACTAGAACATGAGTATTTTTGTATCTTTTGGAAACCATTCGCCTTGAACATATTAATAGATAACAAGCGGTAGTAAGCCAATAAAGAACAGGTTGTCAGAACAACAAGGTGAGACCAAGGAACGTTTACAGGTTTTCCTGAGGCCCTGGTCACACAAGGGAAAAGTTCTCTAAGGTAAAGGTAAAGGTTCCCCTTGACATTTTTTGTCCAGTCGTGTTTGACTCTAGGGGGCGGTGCTCATCCCCATTTCCAAGCCATAGAGCCAACGTTTTGTCAGAAGACAATCTTCCGTTGTCACATGGCCAGTGCGACTTAGACACGGAACGCTGTTACCTTCCCACCGAGGTGGTCCCTATTTATCTACTTGCATTTCCATGCTTTTGAACCGCTAGGTTGGCGGGAGCTGGGACAAGCGACGGGCGCTCACTCCGTCACGTGTATTCGATCTTATGACTGCTTGGTCTTCTGACCCTGCAGCACAGGCTTCTGCGGTTTAGCCCACAGCACCACCATGTCCCTATAAAAATTCTCTAGTTATCCCCCAATTAGACTGTTGCTTTCCCCCCTGGTCACATGACACACAGTCAAGATTGAAACATTTTCCCGACCAGTGGTGTAACTGCAGTTTATTTTCCACTCCCTGGGAGAGTTGTGTTATTTTGTACTTTTGTTGTACCGGTGCATTCCTTACTGGAATTGTGCATGCACACGATCTGCCCTGCTTCTTTTCAGAACTGAAGCCAGGAAGGTGGCCATCTTTATTGTGGCACACATATATATTTTAAAAATTCTTTGTGGCCAGTACATCGATACGTTGGTAATAGTATGTCACGGAGCAATTTGTGCCATTGTTGCAGTCCCGGCATTTCGACACACTGCTTTTTGCCAGTCATTGTGAGAGGACAGGTGTGTGTGTGTGGGGGGGGAATTGCAGATTAAGCTGAAAGGCAGAGGAGATGGTGGAGGAAGTAGGTGGACCAATGTGATTCTGCATTTCTCTCGTGTGACCAGGGCCTGAGTTAAGTAGGCTGACCTTCTCTCACTCTAATCTACCCTACAGGACTATCATGAAATAAAGAGAAGGTGAAACAGCATCACCATTAGAACTACTATGTCCAAAGTCAAAATAATGAACCTGGGCAGGAAAGAGGAGAAGGTAGGGAAAGCTCACATATGCATTTGCTTTGGGGAAAATGGAAGGAGAAACTTGTCATGGACATGTACCAATTATAATCATGTGAATATGATTTGGGACCTTGGCACATAAATTCAGAATTTTTTTCCTAATGGTAATTGATCTTGCCCTCTGGGATTTAAGATATACCATTCTGGCTGTTTTTGTTCATTTCTGTATTGTAGGATAATAGGGTTCTTAGTATATTTCAGGAAAGCAGCAGAATCTTGGGCTGAATGTCATATATTTTAGTTGCTCTTCAATCTAGAACAATTGCAGTTGTATTTTGATTATTTCAGTTTCACCTGCCCAATACTTACTGTATATTATGTGCCATCAAGATGTATTACAATATGTTAAAACAAATCAAAGCAAAAATCCATCTCTCTCTTTCTCTGCCATTAAGTCCATTCCAACTTACGACAACCCTTTGCAGGTGTGGATAGAGGCTCAATTCCCAACTTGCAAGTAGAGCCAGCCTGTGTAGCCTTGGGCAAGCTGCACAGTCTCAGGACATCCCCGGAAGAAGGGAATGGAAAATCACTTCTGTGCATTCTTTACCTTGAAAACCCTGGAAGTGGTTGTCGTAAGTCAGAAGTGAGTTGACAATGCATGCTTATTAGTAGTATTATTTGCAGAGTTTTCTAGGTAGCAAATATTCAGGTTTACCATTCTCTGATTCTGGGGGCACCCTGGGACTGTGTAGCTTGCCCATGGCTACACAGGCTGACTCTTTTCAGATGGCACAGTGGGGAACTGGATTCCCAACCTCTGAAAATTATAGAGTTTCTCTTCATTTGTTTGAGTTTTCTCTGTACCCTGTTGGTTTTGGCTCCTTTGCATAGCCCAGAGGAAGCCTGCCAAGTGGCTTTATCTGTGCATGATGCCCTTTCGATCAGCTGGTCTTCTGCTTTTTTAAGTTTAATTTCCTCAACTGCTCTTATCAGTGCTTAGCTGGCTTACACAAATACTGTAGTAGATAAACTACTCTGGTTAAAAACAACACTGTAGCTTTAATTAAATTGGTGGATAAACAGCTATGAGCCAATACAAAGAGGCAATTGACTGTGACTGAAACAGCTAATTAATTAGGCAAATCTTCTTGGCTAAGCTGATCCGGAACAATACCATCCGCACTATGTGATATCTGACTGGCTATGTCAATTCATGTTATTGTGACACAATATGATCCCTAATTAGCTGGGACCCTGTCATGAAGAAAAACATTTAAATGAGAATGTTTTAAATAGCAGTAAAGCAGCAAGTGAAGAGGTAAAAACAGCTCGAAAATAGGATGTATGTGGAAAATATGATAGCTCCTCAGCCATGAGAAGGCGGAAGTAATTCTCTTTCCTTGTTTCTCTCTGACATCACCAAATCTGAGCCAGGCACAGCCCAAAGCAGCTACAACATCCTCACCTTCACAGTGTTCCTTAGAACATTATAATGAGAATGAAGTTAGAGTTTGACTTTAGAAAGGGCCAGATTGCTTAACATTTACGATGACACTATCATCCATTGAGTTAGAAAATGGCATGGCCATCATTTGGATAAAACTATGGTGGAGTCAATTGGTGAAACTCTTAAATGTCATTAATTTATCTCAGCATTGTAAGAGATATCTAACAAGGATAATCATAGCACTGCCACAAAGAAAATATATTAAGGAAAGTTGCATATGAAAAGCTGTATATTGGGACACTTTTATCAATTTTACGCTCGTATCTCTGGCTAGAAGGCCTATACCTGAGTAAAGACAGCTACCCAGCTTGAAAAGATTACTTGCCAGTAAAAACAGACCAAAGTAACAGAAATATTGACACAAGAAAGAACTGGGGATGTTTAGCCTTGAGAAAGATAGTCATATAGAACAGGGGCAGCATCTGTTCTCGATCATATGTTCAGGACATATAATAATGAGCTTAAGTTACAAGAAGCCAGATTTTGGCTGAATATCAGGAAAAAAAAAACCTCTTAACTGTTAGATCAATATGATGATGGAACCACCACTTTGGGAGGTGGTGAGCACTCCGACACTGGAGGTATTCAAGAGAAAGTTAGATGATCAACTGCCAGATAGACTTTGAATTGAAATCCGGTACTGAACAGGGGGTTAGGCTGAATGGCTTCTTAGGTCCCTTCCAGCTGCATTATTCTATGAGTTTAGGAACCAAACCTTGTTGTAAACACATATGCCATCTTTGTCCCCATATCATCACAGGGAACACAGTTAGAGGACCCAACAATGTAAACCACAACAAAAGATAATCTTTCATTATCTATCTATCTATCTATCTATCTATCTATCTATCTATCTATCTATCTATCTATCTATCTATCTATCTATCTATCTATCTATCTATCTATCTATCTATCTATCTATCTATCTATCTATCTATCTATCTATCTATCTATCTATCTATCTATCTATCTATCTGCTGGCAACAGATGGTATATATATCTTTATATTTATACCATCTGTTACCAGCAGTGCTCCCCACATCATTTTACATAGGACAAATGAGTTAGTCTCTGTGCCAAGAAATCACTGGACACAAATTTGATCTTAGAAACAGTAAGCTCAGAAAATAAAAGAAGAACCCTTCGATCTCCTTGGATCCTCTGTCTCTGACTACAGGGGTGGCCATCCCAGAACAAACAAACTTCAAGGTTTCCAAAGGAGGGGCGTGATTTGCATAAGATTATACCAAGAAGTTCAACTGTATCTCTCTTGAGTTAAATAAAGATTGAAGTATACACGTGTATGTTTTAAATCTCATTGACCAAAATCATGTAGCTTAGTTGGCAAATCACACTAGACCAGGCCCATTGCATCAATGGGAATTTGACGAATCATCTCCTCCATAAGTTCTATTGCTTAAAATGGACCTACTGTAACTGTGACTTAGTTTAGCAGTAGTTTAGCCAGAGTTTGCTGGACTGAGACTCCCATAAATCCTGGCCAGTACAGCCACTGGTGAAGACTTATGGGAGTTTTAGACCAAGAACATCTGGGGACCCCAGGGTGGGAACCATTGCTCTAATGCAATATGCCATGCCCAACAACAGGATTTTGGCTTGTATTGGTATCAATCCATTCATAGACGTTTGCCTTTATTATTACCTACTGTGTATAGCAGAGGTCATCAACCCCTGGTCCGCAGCCCTGTGCCAGTCCCTGGCCTGAGCTTGACTGGGCTGCGAAGACAAACCTACCACCACCACCACCACCCCCACACAACATCACCCCCACAAAGAGTGCCCCACTATTCCTAGCCGGTCCGCAGACTGTAAAAGGTTGGGGACCACTGGTGTATAGCATAAAGATTTTTCTAACAGGGCGATGAGACAAAGCACGTAACTTCTGCCTTCAGTTGAAACATCCTTTGATTGCTTTAACATCTTACAGAGTAAGTGAATAACTGACCTCACTATTGCCAGGTGGTTTATGCCAATCCGCCCTTTCAAAGTTAATGACCAATTGTTATTTTCTGTGTCTTATTTCCTTCTGCCCCAAGCTTGTAACAAGAACCAGGCTGTCTATAAACCTGTGACTTGAATATTGTGGGATTTGTCAATGAAAGATCATGTCAAATAAAAATGACAAGAGGTCACAAACATCCTTGTTTGTATTAAGGGAAACTGCTTAGATTAGTTGAAAACCTGTATTTGAATGAATACAAATCCCCTGCCCTCTTCCATGTTGGAAATTACAAACTCATGGAAGTAGGACAGAACAAACTGAAGACTAAATGGGTGCATTGGTCTTAGTCCCACCTGCCAGCATAACACATAAATTTCAGGGGTAAACTACCACACATGAAGAAGTTGGTGTAGGCATTTCCTATCATCCATCAGTTGTGTGACTCAAGCAAAATGCCATGGACTGGAGAGGGCTGAAATGACCTTTCTAGCAAAAATGTCAACACAAATACATTGTCAATTGCACCACTGAGAAAAGGCTGGCTGAGGTTTTGCCTCCACTGAGCAGTTAAGAACATCAGGTGGTCCTTTTATGCTGTTGGTTTCATAGACTGTTTGGCACTTGGGCTTAGCATTTGTGTGCATTGAGCTTTACGAATGCATCGAAGCTGAAGATGCGAGGACACCTGGATGAGATCAATGTTCTCAGTACTTTTCCAAGCGTAAAAGAAGCTCTAGAACAAGTACAGTGAGTCCATGCCCATTGAAGGAGTGCCAGGTGCCAATTCACACATGTCCAGTTACCCTTCTTTTGCTTGAACAAGTGATATTGTTCTTGTGGTGATTAGGATGATGCAACCCATCCTGTGACCTTTCCTGATTGATAAAGCTTTTATTTACCCCACCCTCATTGGCAAGGGAGGCAGCCGCTTGGACCTACCGAGGGTACAAAATGAAGTATAAATATCACATCGTGGAATGGGGAGCAGCACAAATTATCTTCTAAAGAAGACAGTGTGGACAACAGCAAAGATGATGCTGATACCCTTGCTGGCTACTCTTTTCCTAGTGGTGTCTGGTCACCATGGATGGGTAAGAAAGGATTTGTTCAGAGTGCTGGATTTTATGAATTATTGACAAGACATAAAAACAAACTGAAGTTCCTTGTTAATGCTTTGATACTGACTCAATACATGAAGTTCAAGTATTTACTGCAATGGCATGTTCTTTGAGGTTTTTTTCATTCCACTTCAGGCTCCATTCTCTTATCCCTCTCAATCTCCCAGACCACTGTTGCTGAAGTTGAGGTAGAAGCAGTGACCATGATTTAACCATAAAACTAACAGTGGTAACTTTCCCTTTTAGGAAGACCATCGTCTGGAGCATAATCTTCACCGCGATCCCCGTGCTCATGAGGAGGAGGTATGTATCATAAGGGTGAAACAAATGTCTGTCCATTTCCTCTCTCTTGATGAAAAAGGAAGTTGAGGCAGGAGAGAAAAGCAAAGCAAAGCAAAGAGGTACCTTCTCCCCTGCAACATAAAATAATGCACAAACATTCTAGCAAAGCAATCCAGTGAGAAGTATGTTCTCGAATTTTTTCCCCCCAGAAATTTAATTTAGAAAATACTTTGTCTCTTGGATGATAGCTGTCAGCAGCAGCATTTCGTCCTAGATTGCCATCAGTGCATACGGACCTGTACAAAAAATTAAAATAAAGTAAGATGCAATTCCCAAGATGTTGTCACTAAAAACAACAAACATGGACTTTAGCTAATCTGTCTGGCTCTTAAAAAATGTATGAATTTGTCCCGAACTGCACTGTTAGGTCCGCACCTTGTTGAGATTGGACTGAGGAAAAAGTCTTGCAAAAGTCTTCAGCAATGAATTTCTACCAGCTTTGTCATTACATAACAAAAGGGGATTTTATTCCCTCCCACACATAGATCGTCAGTTGTACAGTGGCAATGCTTTTTCCAAGCATCACAAACAGAAAGGACAAAGTGCCACAGTTTGTGGGTTGTCAAACAACGAATCAGTTTGTCAGTTCATTGCATCTTTTTTTAGACACCCCGTGGGGCTATCTAAAAAAAAACACGTCCAGCCCCTCAGCCTTCCTATGTCGTGGGGCAGAGGAAAAGGAGGAAGAGGAGGAAAGGAATCAAAGTGGTCCCCCAGCCTGGCTACCCTTGCAAAGACTGTCGGGCTGCAGGATGGCTTGCGTCATGCTTTGCTCTTCTTCCATTCTCCCCATGGGGGGACATGAAGAGGAGGAAAGGGATCAAAGCAACTCCCCAGACCAGCTGCCTTTGCAAAGGTTTGGGTTGCGCAGCCCCACCACCTTTACAAAAGGCACCAGCCTTCTCAGAGCGAGGCTGGGGGATCCCTTTTTGCTCCCCTTCCAATCCCCCGGGGAGAGATCGGAAGAGGAGAGCATGACCCAAGCCATCCCACAGCCCTGCAACCCTTTGCAAAGGCAGCCAGGCTGGGAGATCGCTTTGATCCAACTTTGATCCCTTTCCTCCTCTTCTTATGCCATGCGGGCATAAGAAGAGGAGGAAAGAGGAACCAAGCCATCCCCCAGCCCCGGCGTTGGGATTCCTTTCAGGTAGGCTTTAGCAAGCTGCCCAAAGGGAAAATCCGTCTCTGGTTATGCCCTAAGGAACAGCTGATCGATGGGAACATACGTAGATAGGGAACAAAAGGATGAATATAAAAGGGTTATATTTGTTGCTTCATATTCGTCATGGTCTCTGGACCCCAAGAATACAAAGCAATGATTTTCTGATGAATCAGGGATATTCGCTGAATACGGTGGTGCCTTGCATAGCGATCGCTCCGTTTAGTGATGACTATGGGGGATTTTTACTTTGCGATGACCGATCATTGCAAAGCGACCATTTTCGCACAGCTGATCGGTGGTTTCAAAATGGCCGCTGGGTAAACAAAATGGCCGCCCACTGTTTTCTGGGACGGATTCCTCACTTAAGAGGCACCAGAAATGGCTGCACTATGGAGGATCTTCGCTGAACGGTGAGTTTTAAGCCCATAGGAACGCATTAATCAGGTTTTAATGCGTTTCTATGAGCTTTTTTAATTTCACATTGCGACGTTTTCGTTCTGCAGCGATTTTTGCAGAACAAATTAACATCGCAATGCGAGGCACCACTGTATTCTGATTCATTTTTATATTTGTCCCCATGTTTAATCACGACCCTACATTGCCACCCTGAGATGGGTGGAACCTCGACACAGTATTGGCCTGAACGTTTGAGAATATGTTTCTTACATAATTCGTTCATTCTGGATTTCCCATCTCTACCTTATTCTTTTGTAGTTTTGCCTCTCCTTCTCTAGCAGCTTTCCTCCTGCAGGAATTTATTTCTCGACTTCCTTGAGGCAAAAGCCCATTGGTTTCTTGTCACTCCCTTTTCTTCTCTTTCTCCCTGAGGAGAGGATTGGATCAGATTGCTCCATAAGCACTTCAGACTGAGATTCGTTTCCTCATGTGATCCCAATCTCTGTCAAGCAGCATGGAAAGTGATGGTGGTCCCTTTCTCTTTCAGGCTTTGTCTCATTTGGAGCGTCCTCATCCTCCTCGTTGGCACAAGGTACGTGTCAGAAGGGTGAAACAAATACATGACTGGTTTTCCCCCTTGGGGAAAAAGGGTGTTGAAAAAAATACGAGCAACTGTTTCAAGATTTTGTATTCCTCCAAGAAACCAGGAAGGCTAACATCACAAGAATCCAACCCAGTGACACCCTACAGGCTCGTTGCCCCCTTTCTCTCGAATAATGACACGAGACAAGTATTGTGGTATAAACATGGGCTTAGACTAGACTAAGCATCCTTCAGTCTTGAGAGACTAGGGTAACGTGCTCTGTATGGAGGACTTGGAACAGCATCTAGTGTGGCTGAGAAGGCCAATTCGAGAGTGACAATCCCTTCCACACTGAAGACAAATACAATCTGTTTCCTGTCCAGCTCCCTGATTTTTCCTGATTTCGTGACTGCCTTTTTGCCTCAGCAATAATCAATATTGCCCACCATAATAGGGGGGTCGTGCCGGAGTGCAGAATCATGTTTTGCATAGAGGTCTCAACAGACCCCTCACCAAACAAATGGGCCAGTCCCTAGACCCAAGTTCTCGTAGTCTTTAAAACAGCAAGAAACCGGCCAGCCCCAATTTCACCACCCCCGGACCTCAAGCCACCTTCTCCTTGACTGTTGGTCTGGGTGTGACCCCAGTGCATTCCCCCCCAAGCACTGTAATTGCATGATTGGCAGTGCTCGGAGGTCAGATGAGCCATACATTACCTGTGATTGCGAGGGGACTCACCGAAACCTGTTCTATCTGCACTACCCGCCTGTGTGACCGGATATTTCCACCTCTCAAAATGCCATCACACCCTTACCAGTGTGGGATAGGCAAAAAAAATCCCTGCATCCAGGAGCCCATCAGGATAACGGGTCAAAAATTCCTATCTGGCTCCAAAAGGCGACCAGGTAAACTCACACTAATATATAAGGCGAGCGGGCGGGTTGTCAGCAAGGAAGAGGACAGAGGGAGGGGGGAACGCCACTTAAATAGCTCACTTCTTCCCCCCTCCCTTCCCGGGTCACTCTCACAAGACTCCCAGCATCTCACGATATCCAGGGAAGGAGGCAAAGGCAAGCCACGTTGACAAAGCGTGGCTTGCCAGAGGATCAAGCATTCTCTGTGATGCTACAAGGACTCTTCCTTGCTCTCAAATGAGGGATCTTCTAAAGTATTATGGGAATGGGGTTAGCACTGACATGGCAGCTCTTTCCCCAAAATCTTGAATTATGGAATTTATAGCTCGTGAAGGACTGTTTAGAATAGGGGGGATTTGGGTTACCTGTGTACTGGGATGCAATGGTGAACATTGCACCTTCCAGACTGGTCACTGCTGAGAAAATGCTTCCAAACAATAGCCTATCAAGGAGACATCCAGGGGGGCATGACTCTGTTTTATTGTTTTCTAGTCACTTTCAGTTTGGGAGAAAATGCCTCGGTGGTCTGGAGCATCCAAGGCTGCCCATCTCTGGTCTAGAAGCTCAGGAGAAGCTATCACCAGAGAAGAGATAGAATTGGATGTAGAAAGACTCATCTTCATGCCTAGAACCCAGTTATACCTGGAGGATGCCCTGGCAATGATGGTGTCCTGAACATGTGCATTATTGTCTTCTCCCAAGGAACTATAGTTAGTTTAACCTGCCCTGCATTCACTCCACAGCACAAATTATAGGGGCAATGTTACTCAGCTAACGCTCACTTGCAAACACATTTGGAAACAAAAGAAACAATTTAGGCTCACTTAAGAAAGAAAAAAACTCACGAACAGATCATTGAGCACATTGACTTAAATACAGATGTTCCTGGCCAAACTGGAGACTCCTGAGTTGGATTGTCTGGTGCTGAACTTGGCAAAGTTGCTTTTCAAGGATCCCCCAATAAGCCAGGCCATTGGTTCTTGGACCAGAGGTTCTTGGACCAAAACTTGCAGAAGTCTTCACCACTCGCTGGCTGGCCAGGATTTCTGGGGGTTGTAGCCTGGGGACCCAAGGTTGGCAACGCCTGGTCTACATAGCCACATGGCATCAACTCTGACTGGTAGCAACTTTCAAGGAATCCAGGAAGGATTTATTTCTGTCCCCAAAAAAGACCTGGCTGAGTCTCTTCCCAGGCCTGTCTTACTTAAGCTACCAAATAAAAGCAGGAAGGGATGGAAGAGGAAATTGTTATTTGGTTCTACTGGTAACCTGTGAGATTTTGGGATGTGAATGGTCAGTTACCTGTTCCTGAAGTAACTCCCTCTTCTCATCCACAGGGAGGGAGACGTGGGAACAGACTGAAGCCACTTAGTGATGAGGTAGGTGTTCCAGGAAAATATGGTTTACTCAGGTTGACTTCATCATCCTCACTTCCCTCCTGTCCCCCACCCCATTTCTCAATTTTACTGACTGGTAATTTGGGGCTTATCATCATCTGGTATCAAGTCAAAATGGCCTCTTAAGATTCTCACTCAGTTTGTGTTCAGATTAATTGTGATTATTCATTAATCACAATTATTTAGGCAGGCCTTTCCTCCCCTGTCACTACCTGAGCTTTAACTTTCTATTTTAATTTTCTATCATTACTTTTCCATTTTGACTGTTTTTCCATCTTGAGCTACATTATTATTATGTTTAAATTGTGGTGTAATGTATGTGTGAATTGTTTTTATGCTACTTGTTGTAAGCCAACCAGAGTAGATGCTGTCTAGATGGGCGGGATATAGATTGAATAAATAAATAAATAAATAAATAATAGTGTCATGTGGAGGGAGAGCGGTGTGGGTGTGGGTGTGTGAGAGAGATTGGCTGTGTTAAAATGACCAATTGCTTACCCCGAATTTGGTTCAAATTTTCCACCCAAAGCCTTGTATTTTGTGCATGGAGTGTGCATTTTATGCGAAATGCAATTTTTTGGCACAAAATGTAACTTTTTCCTGCAAACCCTCCACCCCCATTTTTTGTGGATTTTCTTTTTCTTTTTTGTAAAATAAATTCCCAAATGCAAAAGCATTCACAAAACGTTTCGTAATCTCACCCAGCAGAGGGAGCGCTTTTGATGTTTTCCATTTTTCTTGGGTGAGAGCTAAACAGACGAAATCCCTTTTCAGCATTAATATAGGAAAATCCACAGGAATTCAACCCACGTTTTGAAGAGCTAATAATGTAAGACCCTGCAGCTGAAGGTTGAACCTCCTTCCAACTCATTGATGAAGATGATTTTTCTGTTCGCTAGGAACCATGAACTGGTGGAGAGCTCAGTGGTTTAGAGGTTGTGACTTCAATTGCACACTGTGCTTCCTTGACAGAGGCTGGACTATAGGCTCACTTCCAATTCTGCAGTTCTAAGGTGGTGTCTATTATTTAAAAGTAACTGAGGCTTAGGGAGTAGGAAGGGTGGCACGACAAAACTACTAGGAAGAAGAGAAAGATCTCCAATGGACCAAGAGATATAGTCCAAGATACCAACACCATATTCAGTAGATACCTTTGACCTTGCCAACTTAAAAAACGAAACAAAACATAGAACATTATGAGTGAGATTTCAAGGTCATTCCTAGGATTGTGGTTTCTGGTTTCTTTGGACTTCAAATCCCATAATTCTCCATTCTGGCAGTTCTACCTGACAGACACCTAAATGTGGCTCGCCTGGGAGAAAGGCTCCAACTGGAAGGCTTTGATGCTTAGCTAGGTCTAGATCCACCTAACTTCCAAAAGAAAGCTCCCAACTATCACTGAGGCAGGAACAGGAAGTTAGGAGTAGCTCTGTTCAAGCCTCTTCTTTTCAGTACCATCACCAAAAAAAGTTGGTCTTCATGTGCACAATTTGTGTGTGCGTTTGTGTGTGTGTGTGTGTGTGTGTGCACATTCTTCCTAGCAAGTTTATTTTCCTAACTTTGCATTCAAATAGTTGCATGTAAATAAAGGTAGACCCTGGCATGTTTTCCTCCATGCGTGGCTGGAGTATTTTGGAGAAGGCTTTCAAGTCAAGGGGTAACCAGCAGGATCAAATAGTCAGCAATGATGTGAAGTGTAGTCCACAGTGTTCTGGAGGGTATCAGGCCACCTGTCCCTGTTCTCATCTGATGCTGTGTCTGTCCAATTAGAAACACATGCCAACCACCGGGTTTTTCTTTTCCTTCCACAGGTTATGCCTCTAGATTGGGATCCTGAAGAGGTGAGTGTCACAGAATGGTGCAAAAGGTACTGAAATAACACAGTGCTAAAAGATGGCCTGGACAGCATTTTCTTTATAAGAATGGGATAACGGAGCTGATTGTGAGTCACAGGTCTTAGGTTTGGCCATTCTGTAACTATTAACTCAATGTCTGGCTTTGTGCAAAAGACTTAGGCTCCTCCCTCACACCCCCACTAACTCTCCTCTGTTTGTGTCTCCATCAGCCTGCTGATATGCCTTTCCATATGCAAAAGGATGCAGTAAGTACACTCTAGTGCTATATCAGTTCATAAAATGTCCAGGTGGACTTGGAATTTGCATTCGCAGGGTTCCAAGGACAATTAGTTGCAGTGAAATTGACACAGATTTGGGTTGCATTTTAAAGACTAGCAAACTCTGTTTCACGTAAAGCTCTACGGACTATGGCCCACTTCTTCAGATGAGAGCACGTACCACAAGACTTCTTGTGGCTATTGGCAAATGATTTACAGAAACACTTTTTCACACAGTAAAAAATCCTTCCCACCTGGAAGGCTAAAAAGCAGAAACAAAACAGATGAATACCTTTGTTAGATCAGCAACAGGAAACTGACACCAGCAGGAATATTAGCCAAACTTTTTATCTGATTCATGAATCTGCAGTGACTGGTTGCACCAGATTAACATCAATAGGATGCCTTACCAGTGCGCTTGAAGCATCCTCAGCGTAGTGCAGCCTTCCCAGCTTGGTCCCCTCCAGAAGTTTCAGTCTCTAATGTCCATGGCCCTTGATCTTTGACCATGCTGTTTGGTTTTATGCAACCCCCACTCCCAAGTGTAGGACATCAAGAGGGGGAATTCTGGGGTCCTCAGGAACAGATCTTTTGTAAAGGTAATGGATCTTCATTGGATCTCCCTACTACTAAAACTTTTGGGGCGATTTCTGTCTCCTGCGCCTGATGAGTAGAATATAAGTTACAGCTCAACCCATATGAAAAGTTGCTATAATGGATCCCTGGAGGGCCACTTAGAGCAGCTCCCTAGTTCATATAACATGAAAGTAACAGCCTTTTCTCTTTAGAGTGAAGAGGCTGAACGTTTACACAAGGAATGGAGAGAAAAAAGAAGAGGACCTAAGAAAGGAAAGGGGAAGAAGGAGAAAAAGGGGAAAGGGGAAGAGGGGAAAGGGAGACGTCCACCACCACCGGTAAGAGAAGTGAAGATAAGTCCACTTTCATTTTCACACTTGAATTTCAAGCCTGAGCATTGAACTGGCTACCCAGTTAAATGTGTATGGCAGTTATAGCTTGCTTTTATGAATGTGGCCCACCAAAGCCCTCATTGGAAAAAAAAAGAGATTCTCTTAACTTTTTTATTTTTCTTTTTATTTATTAACCTACAACATAAACAAAAAAATTACATAACACAAAATACAAATTGACTTTGTATTTTGGTCCCATAGTCGGGACCTCTTTCAGTAATCCTCTTCTTCCTCCATCTTTATTCTTCTTCTTCCTTGATTGTCCTCTTCTCCAGAACTGCATTGATTCCCGATTTGGACCTTTCCCTTTTCCTCTTGTTAGCCCATATTCTAAAAATCTGCCCCATATACCATAGAAATTATTCTTTTTCATCTCTCCTTTTTTAACCTTTAAGTTACAAGTTATCATTTACAGCAATGTTCCATTTTCATTATATCATTCTTCCATTTGAAATTCAGACTTTGATTTCCAATTCCTAGCTATTATTAATCTGGCTTCTGTTATTAAATTGGTAATCAGTTATTTAGTCATCTTATCATAATCCATATTCTCAAATATTGATAACAAAGCTATCTCAGGATTAAATTCCATATCCTTTTCACATATGTCATTTAGTTCTTTAAAGATTAGTTTCCAAAATCTTTGTACTTTTTCACATTCCCACCACGTATGAAAGTATGTACCAATTCCCTTCTCACATTTTCAACAGACATTCAGATAACAAATTTTATTCAATTTTGTAGGTGTTAAATACCATCTTAAACTCAATTTGAAAAAAATTCTCTTATTCTCACTGACATAAATCGGAAACCCCAATTTTCCACATTTTCCTCCATTCTTCATCATTTATTCTTTTTCCTAAGTCTCCTTTCCACACTAACTTCTGTCCTTCTTTCTCAGTCTCTTCTTCTTCTAGATCAAGCAGGAATCTATACATTTTGCTCACTGCACCCTTTACTGAATCAGTCATCTGAATATCTTCATATGATAATAGAAATTGATCATACTTTGTATATTCTCTACCTTTATTATACTTCTTTACCCATTCATTAGTCCATCTTTCTAATTGCATATCATTCAACCATGATATATTCTCTTTACTATTAATAGTTGAGTTTGATGTTTTATGAAGGATCTGGGCAGGAGTCAGTAAGCGGTGAAGTGGCCGGTCTTGAGGATACCGCCAACTTATCTGAGGTGTTTAAAACAAGAGTAAGCAGCTAGGGGTAGCTGAAGAATCTCCACAAAGAAACCAAGGGAATAGATATTAAAATAGCAAAATTAGTGCAATATCTGGCTTCTAATTTGGTATACCTGCCAATGGAAGATGCTTCATGATTGGGTTTAGAAAGAACTGATGTATCTTGCCATGAATAACCCACGAAAAGAAGCTTCTCATTCTTTCCCTTCCATCGCTTCTCAGCCTTTTGGGCTAAGATGAAGTGAAGTACTAAAAAATTACTCTGAAGGGTTTCCCTCTGGAACAGAGTCTGAATGCATGTGGGGGATGCCTGAGAGGGGAGTTTTTATCAGAGGATGTGCCCATTTTATCCTGACTAATAGCTCAGGTATGTGGCTATGAAGCTATAGGTTTGGAGTTTTATTCCTCACTGTGCTTCCCAAGAGAAGAGCTAGCCTATGTAGCCTTGGGCAAGCTGTGCAGTCCCAGAGTGCCCCCAGAAGAAGAGAATAGTAAAAGAATAGTAAACCACCTCTGAGTACTCAGTGCTTAGAAAACCTTGAAAAGGGTTACCATAAGTCAGAATTGACTTGATGGCACGTGTTATTAATGCAATAACACATGGATGGAATGGAATGGAATAGGAAGGTAGGTGTGTGTGTGTGTGTGTGTGTGTATGTGTGTGTGTGTGCGCGCGCGCATGTGTGTGTCTCCTCACTTGTTCTTATGTCAGATGTTTGTCCCTCTCTACAAATGAAACAAAATATTTTTGCACTGTTTCAAACTGCAAGAGTGATTTTTGCACAAATTATGGTGCTAAATTGCAAGAGTGACTTTCCTATTGCACAGACAACTAAAAAAATAAGAAATGTTAGATAGATTGTGTCTTTTTGACATAGCAGCCAACCCTTCTGTGATAGCTGTGTATTTGTCCTTTGGGCAAAGGGAATATACACCAGTTGTGCACAGAGACATTTTGCTCAAATTACACAAAGCTTGATGCACACACACAAAAAGGAGCAGCAATCTTGTTCTTGCGCTGGAGAAGAGAAATTTCATGGGGGGGTAAAGGAACTCTTGACAGATTATCCTGACATATTTCAAGTTTGATCAAGTACAGAGAAGACCAGAGAAGACCCTAAACTTTGTGTTTTGTCTAGGTGGAAGCAGAAGAACCCGAGGACAATTTGATGCAGGAGTAAGGACTACCTAACTGGTAAGGACATTTTTCCTCCACTTTTTCCCATATACATAACTGAATGCAAATAATCTGGACCAGTCCGGTACATTTTGCTTTCTGAAGCAAAAAGATATATTTGTCCACATTGCCGTTTAATGTACTAAGGCAAACTGGCCCCTTTTTGGATGCACATCTTAACACGGTGAGGGAGCTTGAGTGTGTCAGAGAAGCTGAGAGCAAGGCCATCAGGAGACCAGACTCCATTACGTGACTGAACTCCTAGTAGGGTCACCCAAGGCAAAATGGTCACAGTTGAGGCACCAGACTGAGATGCAGCCACTCCCTTCAGGAGTCACAGACACATGAGTAAAAGAGAATAGAAAGTTCCAATGATGATGGGAATGGAGGAACCACTGGCAGCAGTGGCCGCTGAAGGTGATCCTGGTGGAAGATCTTTCACAGAAAATAGCACTGACACACAAGGTCACTTTTGTTAATACTGCGCAGAGCAAGGCAATGGTAAACTGCTGAATCTTTCTAACTGTGAAAATCCTTTGAGGAGACAGTCCAAAATGAAACAAGCGATAGGGCTAGAAGATTATATTCCCACGCCAGAAAGTATTCAATCTGCTCCTGGGGAAGAGCAAAGGGGAACTACAAACAGTGTGGCACTAATGACAGCTAAAAGGCAAAAGGATGTCTAGTAGCTGAAATGCACAGAGGTGAAAGGAATGTCCGATGCTACACGACACATACAACTGGAGCATGAAAAATGAGAAGTAGGAACCAAGGTAAATAAGAAATCAAAAAGCAAGAAATGGAACATTTAAATATTTCAGTGCTTGCTCATCAGTGAACTAAAGTGGGCAAGAAAGGGATATTTTTCAACAGACAATTGCAAAGTGTTTTAGTCTGGAAACGATAAACTCAGAAGAAATGGAGTTGTTCTAATACTAAGGCAGGACATAGTACAGTCAGGGGCTATAATTCAAGGTCTAGCTGAATAATATTAATCAGACTTCTGAGAAAACTCATCAACATTATTATCATGCAAGTCTATGCTCAACTACAGATGCTGAAAAATACGAGATTGAAAGCTTTTATGCAAGCATCTAGGAGGAAATTGATTACACACCAGAACATGACATGCTTATCATCATAGGTAACTGGAACTCAAAAATGGTGGGCAATTAAGAAAGCTGACAGGGGAAAATTTATTTGAACAATGGTGCTGAAGGAGGGTTTTGCAGATACTCTGGACTGCCAGAAATATGAGCAAGAGGGCCCCAGAGGAAATCAGGCCTGAAATATCTCTGGAGGCTTAAAAAATAACAAAACTGAAGCTGTCACCCTTTGGGCATGTCATGAGAAAGGAAGTCTCTGGAAAAGACAATAATGTCGGGAAAGGTTGAAGGCAGCAGAATAGAGAAAGACCAGATATGAGATATGAAGGCATAGGCTTCAGTTTGGAGGAGCTGAGCAAGGGTGTTGAGGACAGGACATTTCAGAGAGCGCTTATTGGTAGGAGACTTGATGGCACGTAACAACGAAGAAAACTAGACTAGCAGTTAATTTTTACTTCCCCATGGCGACAGGTCAATGTGGTCCACCACACCTGAGGGCATGAGGCAGGTGAGCCATTTCACTAGTCTAGCTTCACAGGGGGAAAAGGCTGGGGCATTTAGGAGGTGGACGTAGTCTCTTTTGTCCCCTAACATCTCGGAGCTTTGCCTCATTTTGCCTAATGGTAGGCCTGGAACTGGAAATAAATAATATTTGGGAGTGGTGATGACTGGGATGAATTAGTATGTGAGCTTTGGGGAAATCAGATTCACAACTGAATGTCCCACATCTGCATATTTTCAATGAAAGTATATTCACACTTATTTGCATGTCTCCTAAGTGGGTCTTTTTCTTCCTTTTCTTTATAGCATCTGCCTTGATACCATTGGAGCAAAATCTGACAGATACCCCATTCATTGCTAATGAGAGACAACAGAGGATAGGCTGAAATACCCAGATCTGGCGTAGTGCTCATCAAGGTCACCATTGCGTCCTAAGGAATGAATTGGCTTCTTCTTGGAACACATCCCTGTCTCCTAGAATCAATGAAAACTGCATAACAATAAAAATAAGTACATCATGCAGAAAAATAGTCTTGTTGTTTCATATTTACCAAAAATAGTGCTCACACTGTTTCAAAATATAGGCTTCTAAATGGTGGCATTTAAAACTTGCTAGTTCTTCAAACAGAATTTTTACTTGCCTGTCTTTTCACATCTACTAGTGTTAGTGATTAAGGTAGAGGACAGTTGAGAACACTTAATATAAGCCCTAACCCCAAAATAAGTCTTAGCTAAGAGAAACCCTGCCCTCCACCATTGTGCAGCATTGTGCAGCAACCAGAAGATGACATGAATGTAAAATAAAGGTAAAGGTAAAGGTTCCCCTTGACAATTTTTGTCCAGTCGTGTCCGACTCTAGGGGGCGGTGCTCATCCCGCTCTTCAAGCCATAGAGCCAGCATTTTGTCCAAAGACAATCTTCCATGGTCACATGGCCAGTGCAACTTAGACACTGAACACTGTTACCTTCCCACCGAGGTGGTACCTATTTATCTACTCGCATTTGCATGCTTTCAAACCGCTAGGTTGGTGGGAGCTGGGACAAGCGACGGGAGCTCCCTCCGTTGCATGGATTCGATCTTACGACTGCCAGATCTTCTGACCCTGCAGCACAGGCTTCTGCGGTTTAGCCCACAGCGCCACCACATCCCTACAGCGCCACCACGTCCCCTAAACATCTCCTAAAACATCTCCTAAAAATAAGCCCTTTTTGGAGCAAAAATTAATATAAGACCCTGTCTTATTTTCAGGGAAACACGGTAGTAAGTTTTTAACTTTAAAAAAAATTGAACTCCAGAAACAACTGTCACAAACTCATCGACCTATCATCAGCCAAACACCCACAACAAAGCAAGTAGCATGAAAGCCAGGATAAGCTGGCCCTTGAACCGTGGTCTATTCCTCCTCTATCATTTGTTGAGGCCACATCCCCATAACTAGAAAAGTAGTTTAAAAATTACAGTTATATCACAAGGGGAATGAGATTGTTCTTCCCTGAATTACAAATGTAATGCAACATATTTCTGTTACTGGAACAAGGAAGAAGCCATAATGGGAGTGTTTCGGGCCAAAAAGCAGGGGAAAATTACTTACATAATTTGAATAGGAAAAGCACCTTAATAGCTATGCCCAAATGTACTCAATATTAACTTTAATAATCTCTAGCCTTCCTAAATTTGGGGTACATTTTGTAAAGAATAAAGTCCCCAAATAGGGTGTAAATCCTCACTTATTTTTTTTCTTACAAATCAAATAGAGAATGAGTACATGCTTTCCCAGAAAGGGATGAATGTGTAAAATGTGTAAAATGCAGAATTGCATTTCTGCATTTTACACCTTTAAGGAATTTTTTGAGGAAAATGTGCAAAAAAATGAAGCACGGTATTTTGTACAAAAGATGTTGCAGGGAATGCCAACTTTTCTTCCTATCAAGGATGACAAAAATGCAAATATTTGTTCTCTCCTTGGGGTACTTCAATCCACATACAAATGACGTATATCAGAACACTTGTCTTGTGAACAGAAACAGAACTTATTTTATTGAAGTGAAGCAGATTGAATAATAACAGAAGTTTCTCAGATACACATTATACACAAGCAATTCATCAACAGCTCTCTCAGTACATACTTCTTTTCTCTATCTATATCATTACCACCTTCTCTCCCTATTTACCTAATCAGCTCTGTCTCTCTCAGTATCTGTCCCCCCTCTCTCTGATTAACCAACCCCTATCACTATTTGGATCTCATCCCAATCTCTATCTCACTCTTTCTCCCGCCAAACCTCATGTAGCTGCTGACTCCACCTTTCCAGTCCTCTCATAGGCTCCTCCAAATCAGCTCATTAGTATGAAAGGCATGAGTGACGAGGGCGATTGTCACACTGATTCAAAAATCACACAATATACAAATATAAAGATACAGAGAAAAACAGGCGGGTGGTGTGTTTTGAAAGGATTGCTTTTGTTATTTGGGAAAATCTGTAGCAACAGCAAGCTAAACTTGGTGAAATTCATTCCAAATTAAATGATGGAAAGGTGGTGAAGGTCGCTGGACAGCAGGATCCTCAGCTTTTTATGGGGGGGAGGTAGTTTCTTGCTGTAATGGAAGAAAAGGATAAAAACTATGTTTCAGGAGTATTGAACTTCCTAGCAAAAGCAGAAATGGAATGACCACAGGTTGATCCTTACCACAGCAGCAGCACCTTCGTCACCGTCCATTCCATCAGCGCTCATCATCCTAGGTAGCTGGTTCTACAAGAGGGAAAGCAACAAGCCATTTCATCTCAGGTACATGTTTGGATGTCCATCTTGGACATGCCCTACAAGACTCGATTTCACTATGAAACAATCCCTTTGACAGACCTTGTAAGATTGGATTCACACAGGGGTTCCCAATTTGGGTAACACAGGTAGTCTTGGACTGCAGCTCTCAGGGGGTGAAGCCTTCTGGGAAATGCAGTCCAAGAAGACCAGGGTGACCCACGTTTGGGAACCACAGCACGACGGGATGAAGAAATCGACCTTCCGCCCTCTCTCATGATCTCCTCTACTCCCTCCCTTCTTCTGCCAAGCTGCCAGAAGGTGACATTCCTTGGAGCACTTCCAATTCCCAGATGGCAATTCTTCTTCCTCTCCCCCCCAGATATTCCCAAGAGGAAAGTCTGGCAAGAACTAATTCACTCGTTTCGAAACTGTGTTTGTAGACATGGGCAGCTCAGCCCACCTCCATGGCTGTGACACGTTCAGGACAGATTGCTCTAAAGGGAAACCTTTGTACATTCACTTACTCATACCAGGTTCCCCAGGGCAGGCACCTTGAAGGAACACATACATGTTGAGTGGGCAGGATCCTGACCAGAACATAATACGCATGTGGCAAGTGGCGCAATCACACTTTTTCATCCCCAGAATATAGTCTTACATATGTGTAACACGTTGGCTGGTTGGCAATCTTGATGTAAATTTCAAGATATGGGAGGAAGGGCCTATGTCACAGATTAACTTGTTTGCTTGTTTGCTTGCATGCTAACTAATCAGAGGGATTTGCTGTTGGCGGGCTGGATAACCCTTGTTTCTTCCCTTCTCCCCCTCACGCATTTTGAGAGACTCCATTTTTGTCTCAGACCCTTTTTCACCTTGGAAGATGTTCGATCTCCAGGCTGAATCTCTGAACCCCAGAGATCCTCCCAGCCACATGGGCTGAGGAAACAAACCTTGTTTTTACTCTTTTCCTTTCTATCAACCTTAAGCCTAATGAGGGCCTGCTTTAGAAATGGACGTGTATGTAAGTAAAATACACAACCCTTTTATAGTTAAAGATCGCCTCCCGAGTCTTATTTTCTAGAGGGCTAGGCTTTGGTGAGGGTGGATACCAAGAACAATAGGGTAAAGAAGGGGACTTCTACAGCTAATTCTAAGAGAAAGGAGCTGGCCCTTTCGCTGTGCATTTTCCTGGAACTTAAGCATGTTCCCAGAACCCTCAACATAACACACCAATCAATCTTATAATAGACAGGTCATACCCACCCCTAATAGCTTAATTTTTGGTCACTATTTCAAAGCATTTTTGCATGCATTTCAGAATGCTAACTATACAGACCATAGAAGGATCCCCCCCAAGGAGCTGGAAAGTTTTGTGAGTACAGTCAGGTGTATCCTGAGCAATGGTGTGCAGCCAGCAAATCCTTCACTTCCAGAAGTGCTGCATTGGAATGGCATTGACACCCCCCACACACTTACACACACACACTTCAAGGACACTAAACTCATTGGACCATGGCTGAAGTCACGAAATTGTTTCTGCACACAAAATCTCTAACTGCTTGTAATAAAAAATAATCTGATTGTCTTCACATTTTAATTGGTTTTTAAATTTTCTTATGTTTCATATCCGGGCATGAGTTTGAATCGTCTGATGCAAATAAAGAAAAAAGGAACAATACAGGAATTGGATGGATATTTTTCTTACTGCAAGAGGTCCTTGTTTTCCAGGCGTGCCCTGAAAGGAGATTAAAAAAGCAAAACAAATCAATTGTCATACTTTACTTTAATGATAGACAACACGAAATGAAATTACACCCGAATTTGATGAAACTGGATAATTCCATAGATAGGAAACATTCACCTTCCTTCCTTCCTTCCTTCCTTCCTTCCTTCCTTCCTTCCTTCCTTCCTTCCTTCCTTCCTTCCTTCCTACCTACCTACCTACCTACCTACCTACCTACCTACCTACCTACCTACCTACCTACCTACCTACCTACCTACCTACCTACCTACCTACCTACGACAACTTCAAGAACCCAAATGGTGTAGTCCACCTGATTCCCCCAACTCTAGCCTTCTGAGTTTCCTGACGTGGTTCTACGAGGCTTTGGATAAGGATAAAAACTATGTTTCAGGAGTACTGAACTTCATAGCAAAAGCAGAACTGGAATGACCACAGGTTGATCCTTACCACAGCAGCAGCACCTTCGTCACCGTCCATTCCATCTGCGCTCATCATCCTAGGTAGCTGGTTCTACAAGAGGGAAAGCAACAAGCCATTTCATCTCAGGTACATGTTTGGATGTCCATCTTGGACATGCCCTACAAGACGGGATTCACTACGAAACAATCCCTTTGACAGACCTTGTAAGATTGGATTCACACAGGGGTTCCCAATTTGGGTAACACAGGTAGTCTTGGACTGCAGCTCTCAGGGGGTGAAGCCTTCTGGGAAATGCAGTCCAAGAAGACCAGGGTGACCCAAGCTTGGGAACCACAGCACGATGGGATGAAGAAATCGACCTTCTGCCCTCACTCATGATCTCCTATACTCCCTCCCTTCTTCTGCCAAGCTGCCAGAAGGTGACATTCCTTGGAGCACTTTAAATTCCCAGATGGCAATTCTTCTTCCTCTCCCCCCAGATATTCCCAAGAGGAAAGTCTGGCAAGAACTAATTCACTCGTTTCGAAACTGTGTTTGTAGACATGGGCAGCTCAGCCCACCTCCATGACTGTGACATGTTCAGGACAGATTGCTCTCTAGGGAAACCTTCGTACATTCACTTACTCATACTATGTTCCTCATGGGAGGCACCTTGAAGGAACACATACATGTTGAGTGGGCAGGATCCTGACCAGAACATAATACGCATGTGGCAAGTGGCGCAATCACACTTTTTCGTCTCCAGAACATAGTCTTACATATGTGTAACATGTTGGCTGGTTGGCAATCTTGATGTAAATTTCAAGATATGGGAGGAAGGGCCTACGTCACAGATTAACATGTTTGCTTGTTTGCTTGCATGCTAACTAATCAGAGGGATTTGCTGTTGGCGGGCTAGATAACCCATTGTTTCTTCCCTTCTCCCCCTCACGCATTTTGAGAGACTCCATTTTTGCCTCAGACCCTTTTTCACCTTGGAAGATGCTCGATCTCCAGGCTGAATCTCTGAACCCCCGAGATCCTCCCAGCCACATGGGCTGTGGAAACAAACCTTCTTTTTACTCTTTTCCTTTCTCTCAACCTTAAGCCTAATGAGGGCCTGCTTTAGAAAGGGACGTTTATGTAAGTAAAATACACAAACCTTTTATACTTAAAGATCGCCTCCTGAGTCTTATTTTCTAGAGGGCTAGGCTTTGGTGAGGGTGGATACCAAGAACAATAGGGTAAAGAAGGGGACGTCTACAGCTAATTCTAGGAGAAAGGAGCTGGCCCTTTTGCTGTGCATTTTACTGGTATTTAAGCATGTTCCCAGAAACCTCAACATAACACACCAATAAATCTTATAATAGACAGGTCATACCCACCCCTAATAGCTTAATTTTTGGTCACTATTTCAAAGCATTTTTGCATGCATTTCAGAATGCTAACTATACAGACCATAGAAGGATCCCCCCCAAGGAGCTGGAAAGCTTTGTGAGTACAGTCAGGTGTATCCTGAGCAATGGTGTGCAGCCAGCAAATCCTTCACTTACAGAAGTGCTGCATTGGAATGGCATTGACACCCCCCACACACACACACAAAAACACACTTCAAGGACACTGAAGTCATTGGACCATGGCTGAAGTCACGAAATTGTTTCTGCACACAAAATCTCTAACTGCTTGTAATAAAAAATAATCTGATCGTCTTGACATATTAATTGGTTTTTAAATTTTCTTATGTTTCATATCCATGCATGAGTTTGAATCGTCTGATGCAAATAAAGAAAAAAGGAACAATACAGGAATTGGATGGATATTTTTCTTACTGCAAGAGGTCCTTGTTTTCCAGGCGTGCCCTGAAAGGAGATTAAAAAAGCAAAACAAATCAATTGTCATATTTTGCTTTAATGATAGACAGCATGAAATGAAATTCCATCCCAATTTGATGAAACTGGATAATTCCATGGATAGGAAATATTCTCCTTCCTTCCTTCCTTCCTTCCTTCCTTCCTTCCTTCCTTCCTTCCTTCCTTCCTTCCTTCCTTCCTTCCTTCCTTCCTTCCTTCCATCCATCCATCCATCCATCCATCCATCCATCCATCCATCCATCCATCCATCCATCCATCCACAACTTCAAGAACCCAAATGGTGTAGTCCACCTGATTCCCCCAACTCTAGCCTTCTGAGTTTCCTGACTTGGTTCTACGAGGCATTGGATAAGGATAAAAACTATGTTTCAAGAGTATTGAACTTCATAGCCAGAGCAGAACTGGAATGACCACAGGTTGATCCTTACCACAGCAGCAGCACCTTCGTCACCGTCCATTCCATCAGCGCTCATCATCCTAGGTAGCTGGTTCTACAAGAGGGAAAGCAACAAGCCATTTCATCTCAGGTACATGTTTGGATGTCCACCTTGGACATGCCATACAAGACTGGATTTCACTATGAAACAATCCCTTTGACAGACCTTGTAAGACTGGATTCACACAGGGGTTCCCAATTTGGGTAACACAGGTAGTCTTGGACTGCAACTCTCAGGGGGTGAAGCCTTCTGGGAAATGCAGTCCAAGAAGACCAGGGTGACCCAAGCTTGGGAACCACAGCATGATGGGATGAAGAAATCGACCTTCTGCCCTCACTCATGATCTCCTCTACTCCCTCCCTTCTTCTGCCAAGCTGCCATAAGGTGACATTCCTTGAAGCACTTTCAATTCCCAGATGGCAATTCTTCTTCCTCTCCCCCCCAGATATTCCCAAGAGGAAAGTCTGGCAAGAACTAATTCACTCGTTTCGAAACTGTGTTTGTAGACATGGGCAGCTCAGCCCACCTCCATGACTGTGACATGTTAAGGACAGATTGCTCTCCAGGGAAACCTTTGTACATTCACTTACTCATACTAGGTTCCTCAGGGGAGGCACCTTGAAGGAACACATGCATGTTGAGTGGGCAGGATCCTGACCAGAGCATAATACGCATGTGGCAAGTGGCGCAATCACGCTTTTTCATCCCCATAATATAGTCTTACATATGTGTAACACGTTGGCTGGTTGGCAATCTTGATGTAAATTTCAAGATATGGGAGGAAGGGCCTATGTCACAGATTAACTTGTTTGCTTGTTTGCTTGCATGCTAACTAATCAGAGGGATTTGCTGTTGGCGGGCTAGATAACCCTTGTTTCTTCCCTTCTCCCCCTCACGCATTTTGAGAGACTCCATTTTTGTCTCAGACCCTTTTTCACCTTGGAAGATGCTCGATCTCCAGGCTGAATCTCTGAACCCCAGAGATCCTCCCAGCCACATGGGCTGAGGAAACAAACCTTGTTTTTACTCTTTTCCTTTCTCTCAACCTTAAGCCTAATGAGGGCCTGCTTTAGAAAGGGACGTTTATGTAAGTAAAATACACAAACCT
The DNA here is from genome assembly GCF_051106095.1 of Pogona vitticeps. Taxonomy (NCBI): domain Eukaryota; kingdom Metazoa; phylum Chordata; class Lepidosauria; order Squamata; family Agamidae; genus Pogona; species Pogona vitticeps. The sequence goes on along the minus strand of NC_135791.1, from coordinate 19,570,210 downwards.
TTTATACTTAAAGATCGCCTCCCGAGTCTTATTTTCTAGAGGGCTAGGCTTTGGTGAGGGTGGATACCAAGAACAAGAGGGTAAAGAAGGGGACGTCTACAGCTAATTCTAAGAGAAAGGAGCTGGCCCTTTCGCTGTGCATTTTACTGGAACTTAAGCATGTTCCCAGAACCCTCAACATAACACACCAATAAATCTTATAATAGACAGGTCATACCCACCCCTAATAGCTTAATTTTTGGTCACTATTTCAAAGCATTTTTGCATGCATTTCAGAATGCTAACTATACAGACCATAGAAGGATGCCCCCCAAGGAGCTGGAAAGCTTTGTGACTACAGTCTGGTGTATCCTGAGCAATGGTGTGCAGCCAGCAAATCCTTCACTTCCAGAAGTGCTGCATGGGAATGGCATTGACACCCACACCCACACCCACACCCACACCCACACCCACACCCACACCCACACCCACACACACACACACCCACACACACACACACACACACACACACACACACACACACACACACACTTCAAGGACACTGAACTCATTGGGCCATGGCTGAAGTCACGAAATCATTTCTGCACACAAAATCTCCAACTGCTTGTAGTAAAAAATAATCTGATGGTCTTGACATTTTAATTGGGTTTTAACTTTTCTTATGTTTCATATCCATGCATGAGTTTGAATCGTCTGCTGCAAATAAAGAAAAAAGGAACAATACAGGAATTGGATGGATATTTTCCTTACTGCAAGAGGTCCATGTTTCCCAGGCGTGCCCTGAAAGGAGATTAAAAAAGCAAAACAAATCAATTGTCATACTTTGCTTTAATGATAGACAACACGAAATGAAATTACACCCCGATTTGATGAAACTGGATAATTCCATACATAGGAAACGTTCACCTTCCTTCCTTCCTTCCTTCCTTCCTTCCTTCCTTCCTTCCTTCCTTCCTTCCTTCCTTCCTTCCTTCCTTCCTTCCTTCCTTCCTTCCTTCCTTCCTTCCTTCCTTCCTTCCTTCCTTCCTTCCATCCATCCATCCATCCATCCATCCATCCATCCATCCATCCATCCATCAACAACTTTAAGAACCCAAATGGTGTAGGCCACCTGATTCCCCCAACTCTAGCCTTCTGAGTTTCCTGACTTGGTTCTATGAGGCATTGGATAAGGATAAAAACTATGTTTCAGGAGTATTGAACTTCATAGCCAGAGCAGAACTGGAATGAGAACAGCTTGATCCTTACCGCAGCAGTAGCACCTTCTTCACCGTCCTTCCCATCACTCATCTTCCTAGGTAGCTGGTTCTACAAGAGGGAAAGCGACAAGCCATTTCATTGCAAAAGAAAAAAGAAAGAAAGATCAGCCATAGCATTCACACTACATTTTTAAAAAGTGTCCTTTTTTACATACCCCACCGTAATTTGTATTAGGAGTCTTGTATTCTGTGGATATGTCTCAGCCGCTGGACGGGTGGTCAGCTGCCTTGGAACAGCGTATCTGGTGTTTTCCCCACAGCACTGGAAGGGCGCATGACTGTCATTTGACTGGTTTGGATGAGGGAGTGCCGTTATTTAAGGAAGCATTCCCACTTGCTCGCCCTCTTTCTTGTTCGGGCTTCCGAAAGGAGGATAAGGATCCCGCTTCCCAGATTGCTTTTTCGCTGTGTCAGCTCTTTCTCATCAGAGAGGAGAGAAACGTTCGCTCCCTCCCAGGGTTACATCTTATATTTGTCATTGTTCTGGGCTAAATTAGTGTTGGCTGGCCTGCAGCAGGAATAGCTCTATGTGGAAGGGCACCCTGCTGGAGTTTCCAATGGTTGTTGGTCCAAGTCCCTGCTGGGGAGCAACTTCTTTATTACTGCTTAATTAAGTTGTTATTTTTTTCTGTCGTCAATAACTTTTTTAAAAAACCTGTATAAATTTTTTGATTTAAGCAGCAGCGCAAAGGGCTTTTGTTTGTTTAAATAGTTAAAAGTAATATAATTAAGAGAAGGTGTGGAGGTTTTTATAGCAGATAGTTGGAGCCTTGAGGTTTTAAAAGTTTATTTTAAAAGGAATATGGCGTAAGGGATTTTTGTTAAAAAAAAACTGCCTGCCTCAATGTGGGCCTTTGTTTCGGCCTTAGTCATTTGAATACTACAAAGGAAGCGTGTTTAGAGTTGAACTGGAGTTATTATTTACCTGGGGGTTGTTTAGAGTTGGGATTTTGTATTTTGTATTTTTTCTTTTTGGTGCTGCTCTGCAGATTGTCAACCGGACACCACTTCAGTTACGGATTTTCACGCCCTTCCCCCCCTCTTTCCCTCCCCGCCATTTTGAGCTACTAGTTGGCTGCCTTATAACCTAACAGGAAGGAAACCTTTGATAAAAAGAACATCATTCATATTGTTCAATATTCATTGCAGGATAGAATCAATTGCAGAATAAATAAGAGGGGTAATAGCAGTTATAGTTATACGGGCAAATTGATTGTAGGTGCAAATAGGAAATTCATTTTATTGTTGGATTAATATTAAGCATTTATAGAATTTATTTGTGCTCATATCATTCTATAGATCACAATATACGAAAAAATTGATACGTTCTTGGCATAACGTTAGAAAAATTTACAATTGTAATCAACAATATATTATTTATAGAGCATATTACAAGATCCAGGGCACTTATTTACAAGTGGTATTGTGCTAGTGTGATTCCTATTTTAATTTGTAGTTTTACTGTCTAACTTAAATTGGTAGCATTTGGGTGCAGAAGTCATATAGAGGGATGAATCTTCCCACTCTTATCTCCCTCTCCGCCATTTTGTGTTCGAATACTTTAAGAATACTGTAAATATTAATTGGCAACTGATTAAATATGGTTAGATAGCTCATAGTGAACAGGTAAGTGTGACCTTGGGCCAATTTGGGTCATAATGGCTCCCACAAAGGGCATGGTATAATTATTTATACACTCCCACATAATGGGAGTGTTTTGGGCCAAAAAGCAGGGAAAAAATTACTTACATAATCTGAATAGGAAAAGCACCTTAATAGCTATGTCCAACTGTACTCAGTATTCACCTTATTAATCTCTAGCCTTCCTAAGTTTGGAGCATATTTTGTAAAGAATAAAGTCCCCAAATAGGGTGTAAATCCTCACTCCCCCCCCCAACAAACAAACAGAATTAGCACATGTTTTCCCAGAAAGAGATGAGATTACTATTGTAGTTCTGCATTTTACCCATTTACAAAATTTGTTTGTGGAAAATGTGCAAAAAATTGAAGCATGGTATTTTGTACAAAAGATGTTGCAGGGAATGCCAACTTTTCTGCCTATCAAGGACGATCAAAATGCAAATATTTGTTATCTCCTTATTCAAAAATCACACAGTAGACATATATAAAGACACAGAGAAAAACGGGGGGTGGTGTGTTTTGAAAGGATCGTTTTCTTTATTTGGGAAAATCTGTCGCAACAGAAAGCTAAACTTGGTGAAATTGGTTCAAAATGAAATGATGGAAAGGTGGTGAATGTCCTGTAGTTTCTCACTGTAAAGGAAAAAAGGAACATTGATAACACAGCCAAAACACAGACAGTCCCAATTATTCACACACACTCCAAGTCAAGACCAGATCAAAACATCTTTGTTCCCCAGGGAAAACAACAAATGGCTGTGGAAGAGCACCAGGACTCAAGGTCTGCTGATTTATTATGGCACCAAGTATTAAAAAAAAACCCTACAAACTTCCTTTCCCTGGTGGTAAAAACATGACAGGGATCATTCAAATGGCTGGTCAGAAGCTTTCCCCTTTGGTGACAATTCTAGGAGTTAAAATTCACAAAAGTAAGGTCTCCCATTCCTGGAATTCTGAGATTCTGCCAGTTATAGTTTGAAATTAATTATCAAATAATTAATTATGCCGGTGTAAGCCTATTTACATAAATTTCAGCTGCTAATTCCCACAAGGTAAGAAATCAGCCTGGGCTTTTCTTGTTACACTTGACATGTGCAACTTGAAGTTCTGAAATACAGTGATGCCTCGCAAGACAAATGTCTTGTGCAATGAAAAACTCACAAGACAAAAGTGTTTTGCAATTATTTTGGTGACTCGCAAGATGAATTTTTCTATGGCCGTGCTTCACAAGACAAATTTTTTTCAATGCATTCCTATGGGAAAATTCGCAAGGTGAAACTTTTGCAATAAAAAATGACTCGCGGAACGAATTATTTTCGTCTTGCGAGGCATCACTGTAAGTGCGCAATTAATCAATTAACTTTTTTTAAAAAACAAAATTCATATTCTGGTAGCATTGCTTCATCCCCTGCGGTGAAGAAAAGACCAAAATGCTCATCCGATGGATGAAATAATGACTCTGTGGGAAATCAACAAGGGCATAGACACTGGAGAATTTGCAGAAGGGTCCGAGTGGGGCCTGGCAACTTTTTGTGACAACATTGTGTAGCTACCCAAATCTTTCAAACAAGGAGTGACCAATACTCACAACAAACCAAGGATCATCAGCTCTGTTCTGGAAAACAAATTGGGGGGGGGGGGAGACACAGCAAAAATATATTATGCATGGCATGCTCATATTCATACATGGGTGTGTATAGCTGACTCAAATCAATAATTTCTGAGGTGCATCATAAATGCGGTTGGCTGGGTGAAAGCAACAGCTTGTTTCAATAAGGGTCCAAAAGAAATCTGGCCATCCTATACTGATGCATAGGGAATGTTTTGCTGCCATTGCTTTGCTGTTGGTATCAAATATTATTTTACACTGTGTAAACATTGTGGCCAAGCTATTGTGATATATATGAAGATAGATGGGAGAGAATTTCCTTTTGGTCACATTTCATACTGGACTTCTTGGCTTTTAAGATCATCTGGGGAGGTCTTTCTCTCTGCTCCATCACCTTCTCAAGCTTGGTGAGGATACGAGACAGGGCCTTCTCCGTGGTTGCTCCCAGGCTTTGGAATGCATTGCCTAGAGAAGCCAGGTTGTCCCCTTCCCTCTTGTCTTTCAATGGTCAGGCAAAGACTCTTCAGGCAGACATTTAAGTGGGAATTTATCTCAGGAATGCTGCTTTTTAACTTCAAGGTTTTGAAATGTTTTTGAATTGTTTTTAAGGTTGGTTTTTAAAAAATCTTAATAGATGTTAAATTGGTTTTTTAAGAAAATATATACAGTGGTGCCTCGCTTAGCGATTGCTTCGTTTAATGATGTATTCGCTTTACGATGGGTTTCTTTGAGGAATTTTCCGCATCGTTTAATGATGTTCTCTATGGGGGATTTTCCCTTAACGATGTCCGTTTTCGCTCATTTTTAAGTGTCTTAAAGTGTTTGAAACCTGTTTTAAATGCTTGGATTCGGTAGTCCACCTTGTGAAACATGTGCAAACTTAATTTGGCTTTGTTCTGAGTCTTCGTTAATGTTTGGTGATTTTTTGTTTTACCCATTGAACTCCATTGAAGGGACAGTTCAATGGAGTTCAATGGGGAAAACAAAAAAAATCACCAAACATTAACGAAGACTCAGAACAAAGCCAAATTAAGTTTGCACATGTTTCACAAGGTGGACTACCGAATCCAAGCATTTAAAACAGGTTTCAAACACTTTAAGACACTTAAAAATGAGCGAAAACGGACATCGGAAAGCCATTCAAAAGCATTGAAGCCGGCTCCAATGCTTTTGAATGGCTTTCCGTTGGGGGAAACATTGTTTCACTTAGCGATGTTTCCTATGGGGATTTTCGCTTAAGGATGGTAATCCGTTCCCATTGGAACAGATTAACCGGTTTTCAATGCATTCCTATGGGAAATGGTGTTTTGCTTAACGATGTTTTCACATAGCGATGGGGTTTTTGGAACCAATTAACATCGTTAAGCGAGGCACCACTGTACTATTTATATAGTGCACATCCAGGGAACAAAAGAGAAGGGAGCAATACTCTTTCGGGGGGTTGATTATGGGAGTTTATGCATTGTTTTCTGTTTGTTTTTTGCTGAAGTCCATGGAATTGTAATTTTTTTTTCCTAATCTGTAAGGCTCCAAAATATCATCTGTCAGGCGGAAAGAGAATCTTCAAATTTGAGAGGGTGTTTTTTGTGCAGAAGGCATGTATTTACACAAACCACACCAAGTACCTAGCAGAGCTAAGAAATGTCCTGCTTTGATGCACTGACATTTTGAAATCAGAAGCACCAGATGGCTTGTTTGCAGCTTTTAATCAGTCTGATCACCCTATTCCTGCTATGTGTGCCTTTATGTTTTGCTTTGCAAAGGGGGGGGGAAATAAATCTAGATTTGCACAGTTTTGTTTGCCAAAAGGATCCAAAGAATTATTTTTGCCTAAATGGCAGAAAGCTCAAAGAACACAGCCTTGCCCTTATCATCTCATGGTCATGCTGAGGACAATAAATTTTGCAGAAATTGTGGACATTTCAACCGGCTATCTGGTCGTGTTGAGACATCTGGCCCCATGGAGAGCAAGCAACTTAGTTAGAACACTTTTCTGGGGGGGGGGTTTGCTTTGTGAGGCAACAACTCCGGCATCCCAAACCCAGTCTTTGCCAAATTTCCCATTTCCCTTATAGACTGCCTTCTCACAGTTTACTCTATCCCTTCAAGAATTTCTGCATAGCTGCTGGAACCTATAACCAATTGGCCCGTTCCATGGCCAGTGGGTGGCGCTTGGAAATATCTACGGTATCCTTGTAGAAGCGGAAGCCCCACTGAAGTGCTATTTGGAAGGCCCCAGTGGGCATAACACCACCCACTGTGCAGGAGGATTGTGGCCTTAAATCTGCAAAGGTGGTATTCCCCCCACCCAAAGGAAACAACAAATCTTTTAAAACAATTCAGTCGTTTTTTTTAATCTGAAAAAGACTGCACTGCAAAATACTTCACCCTTTTATTAAGGGCAAAGTTGTGGTCCCTCCTTGTTAACGATGACAATTAAGAGTTTTATCCCATCCTAGGACTAAGCACCACTGAACTCATTAAGACATGGGATTTAATGTAAGCACCATGGTTTCTTTAAAAAGTAGTAAATTAAATACTAAATTAATAAGATGAACTCAAGTAACTGAATTTTTGCCATTCAAGAGGGTTACTGGATCAGCGCCAACGAATTCCTTTTTAAACCTCAAGTCTCAAGCTCTTGTTCTAATCCCAGTCATGAGTAGCTATACTGAATGTATGAACATAACACTTGGTCCATCAAGGATGGTTGTTGATACTTACTCGTCGTGCAGCTGCAAAGTTGTTCTGCAATACAAAACGACAAAGAACACAAATGGAAGTAGATCCTTTACTAGTGGAGCACAAAACCTTCCTGTTTTGTATTGGCTTGCATTTTAAGTAGCAAAGAACCAAAAACATACAATTTCTAGTACCACCCCCTAAAGCTGCAATTTCTCCCTTGCTTTATTACTGCATCTTGGGACCACTGCCTAGTTATGGCCACCTCTATTTGAAGAGGAGTCAGAGAACGATCCTGTATCTCAAGGTATTCTTTATTCAAAGGAAATGTTCAGTCCCAGCTACAGCTCCCCATCAACCTCTACAGTAGACTGAGGGCTGGCCTAGAGAGTCCAGTTAGCATGTCGTTAGAAGCAGAGCTCACTTAAGATGCAAAAGATTGCTTATCCAAAGCCTTTTGCCTATGACAGTACTTGCCTCAAAGTGGTCAATTAGCTTGCTCTGCCATCAGGAGGCACACATGAACTTCATTTGCATGTCTGGTTGTTAGAAAATGGAGCTTTGAAAGAACTGCATGGCTGGAGAGAAAACATTCTAATAGCAGGAAATGCACATGTTTCTGTAATCTGACCTCAGGAATATGGTCAGTGTCTTCCCACTGTGCAGAGATACAACAGGGATCCCTCCAAGCAACCCTCCTATGGATGCCAAATAGTGCAGGTATAGAAACACTACATATAGCACAGTATCTGGTTCCCTCTAGTGGCAGGCTTTGGTAATACACCTTGGAAATGCATAGCTCTGGGTTTTTTTAATTTAATATTTTCCGGCAGTGGATAAGTGAAGCCTCCAGTGTTGGAATGCTCAGAACCTCCAGAGGTCATTATTTCCATTGTTGTTCTAACAGTTAGGAAGTTTTTCCTGATATCCAGCCTAAATCTGGCTTCCTGTAGCTTGAGCCTATTATTTAACCAAACGCCCCTCCATCATTATGTGCTGTTAAACTCATGCATACTGATACAGTGGGGTCTCTACTTAAGAACTTAATCCGTATTGGAAGGTGGTTCTCAAGTTGAAAAGTTCTTATGTTGAATCTGCATTTCCCATAGGAATGCATTGAAAACCATTTAATCCGTATCTGCTCTTTTCCGTCCATAGAAACTACAGTGGAACCTCTACTTAAGAACTTAATCCGTTTTGGAATGGTGTTCTTAAGTTGAAACGTTCTTAAGTTGAAGCAAAATTTCCCATAGGAATGGACTGAAAACCAATTAATCCGTTCTGGCTGTTTTTTTGTTATGTAGAGGTGGGTTCGTACATTGAAGCATTAGTTCCCATAGGAACTAATGCAAAGCTGGTTAATACGTACTCTACCACTAGGGGAAGAATTTTTTTTTTAACCTAAGATGACCTAAGGTTAAAAAAAGAGCAGGAAAGGTTTTTTTTCCTGTTCTTAACTTGGATTTCTGTTCTCAAGTAGAAGCAAAATTTAGCAAATGGAGCTGTTCTTAAGTTGGATTGTTCTTAAGTAGGGACGTTCTTAAGTAGAGACCCCACTGTAACGGCATGGGTAGTACCAAAAACAATGACAAACGACCCTGAATCAGCAGAAAGATTTGCTACTGCTTTAACACAGATGATTTTGGTCCAAGAAGGATTGCAGTGCTGGTCATTTTATAGAAACAAAGTTCTGGAGGACACTTACCCCTATGCCATTGCCTTCGATAGTTGGGTTGCCTCCATCCCCAATATTAATTGAGTCACCCCTGTTCTGGAGAGGAGAAGAAAAAAAACATCTTGTTGAACTCATAACTGTAGGAACCCAAACAAAACAAACACACATATCCCCAAAAAACCATCCTACAGCCAAGTCTGTATCAAAGGACATTATGGTTGCTGTTGTATAGTTGTTAAGTCATGTTCGACTCTTCGTGACCCCATGGACCAGAGCACGCCAGGCCCTCCCATCTTCCACTGCCTCCCAGAGTTGGGTCAAAGTCATGTTGGTCCCTTCGACGACACTGTTCAATCATCTCGTCCTCTGTCATCCCCTTCTCCTCTTGCCGTCACACTTTCCCAACATCAGGGTCTTTTCCAGGGTAGACCCTCACAAATTTATTTATGTATTTATGTATCCATTGCATTTTAATGCCACTAAGTAGGCTGGCTGGATGGCTCAGTGGTTTAGGTACCTGGTTGCAGAGCCAGAGGTTGGGAGTTCCATTCCCCACTAGCCCTCCTGGGAGGAGAGCCAGCCTGGGTGGCCTTGGGCAAGCTGCACAGTCCCAGGGCAGCCCCAGAAGAAGGGAAGGGTTGCCAGAATTCAGAATTGACTTGATGGCATACAATGAAGCCACTTAGTGTCCTTGAACAAATTCAGAGGTCCCTAAAGTCTCTCCCTGCTAAAATCTGTTCTTCTTCTACCCCCTCCTCATTCTTCCACATGGATAGCAAACCTTCATTTTGGGTGACTGGTACACATCCTGGCGTCTTTAAAAAATTAAGGTCACTTTCCTAGCCCAAGAGGGATTCCCCTCAAGGAACTTTTCTTCTTCTTAATACTGGGCTGGGGTGTGTGTGTCTTTGTCCTCCCTCCATTTCGCACCCTGGGTCAGAAAGGAAAGGCTAAACTCTCTTGGATCCCATCGACTTGGTGATACTTACTCCCCATGAGGGTTGGAAGTTGTTCTGCAAATTGAAAAAGAACAGGCTCAGAATGAACAGTTAAGCCAAGCCATCGGCCAAAAAGAGGGTAGGGATTCTCCGGATACTCACCCCAATGCCATTGCCTGATATCTCAGGGCTACCTCCATTACCAACATTAATGCTGTCTCCATCCTGGAAAGGAAGAGAAAGGGATCATTCCTGGGAAATACAGCCCTATTCAGGCATTTCACGAAAAGAGTTAATCTGAAAGCATAAGTAGAAAGTGCTGAGTCAGTAACTTCCTGTTCCTGACTCCAGGGGAAGAGAAAATATCTGAAAAGGAGATTTGTCTGATGTGCCCGGAGCCTCCTCACATGACTGCAGGATCTTGATTGAGATTCTCAAGTGCACGGAGATGTTCCATGCATATTAAATTGTCTCCTCTTCACTCTGTCCTTATTCAGATAGAGCTGGCAACAAGCAGGGAAGGGTGCTCGATGTTGGAGCTAAATTTGCAACCTCGCATGCTGCCTATGGCTGGGAGGGACCTGTCAGGGCTGTCAATCTATCCACCATTTTACCAATTGTTCCTTCCTGCCTCTGAATTCAAAGAGATCCCCACTTCTCTGCTGAGGACTTCCTTTTCTCTCTCTTTAGTCTCTTGGTGTTGTTTGTTCATTTGCTGTTCCTCTGTTTGGAACTGTAAGTAAAGTTTTTTCTTCTTCTTTCTGTCTCCTACAAAGGCTCAGAGTGAATTATTGAGACTTTTAAGTGCCAGTTAATGAGAAAGAGGAGAACTTGTAGCTATTCTCTTCTTTTGAGTCTCTGTATTTCTACTACATTTTTTTTAAAAAAGGGGAATTTTACCACAAATTTTAAATTCTGCAACACTAGAATGCTCTCCCTGCTGATACTTTCAGATCCACCCTTTTGAACACCTAAATAGGGGTTGTATGATAATTGTATTCCTGTCTGCCTGCCTGCCCAGTAAGAGTGATATTAGGCCAGTTTATCTAAAAATTCAGACCAAATGAAAGCCACACGTATCAAGCCTGGGAAGGCTTTTTCTTGTCTCACAAAAATTCAGTTATCCAGTGTGCATCGCAGAAGAGCCAGCCTGCGTGGCCTTGGACAAGGTGCACAGTTCGAGGATGGCCCAGAAAGAGGGAATGGTCAAACATTTCTGGGCGCTCTTGAAATCCCTAAAAATGGTCACCACGAATCAGAATTAACAGCTCACAAGGCATGTTCTCAATTGATGATGCATGCTTGCTGATACTTACGGGAGCAGCTGCAAAGTTATTCTGCAATTGAAAAAAAGAAAAGAAATGACATAAATTTTAAAAAATGTCTGCAGATATCTCCCTTGTTAAATCAACGTTTCTCCAAAACCTTGCAACAGGCTTGAATGAGGTGGGGGAAAACTAGCATAAATGAATGTCCAGTCTTGCCATTGCAAATATTCTCACTATTTATTATTGCATATGGATTTTCTCCCTCTTGCTTTTGAATTTTAGATAGTCATATTTTTTTGAAGGGGGAAGGAAAATCCAATAAAAAGTCTGCTTTGATTTTAAACAGAAACCATTTTTCTACAGAGAAGAAGGCAATGCTGATCAGCAGGAAATGCAAGGAAGTTTGACCCACACTCACCCCAATGCCGTTGCCTTCTACAACAGGGCTGCCGCCATCCCCAATGCTAATGGTGTTGCCATTATTCTGGAAAGAAGTAGAAAGATCTGGTCATCCTATTCCTTTGTTCCCTGATTTGATCAGGAACACCTCTGTCTTGTCTGGATTAATCTTCAGTTTCTTAGCCTTCATTCAGTCCATCACTGACAACGTGCATTGGTCTAAGCACAGAACAGCTTCCTTAGAGTCCAATGTCAAGGAGAGATGGTTGGCTGATGACGCAGTTGTGTGTCATCAGTATACTGATGGCAAGAACCCAAAAATCCCAAACTCTCCCAGTGGTTCTAAGCAGATGTTGAATAACATGTGACCAAGACTGAGTCACAAGGGACAGCACAGACCAATGATCAAGATGTTGAACAGGATCACCCCAACACCATCTTCTGGGTTTGGCCATTCGGTAAGGATTGAAACCCCTGTAAAACAGTACCTCCAAGATTCATCCCAGAAAGGCACTCCTGAAGGACGCCATGGTCAATAGTGTTGAGAGATGCTAAGAGGTTCATCAGAAGCAACAGAGACATACTTTCCCCTCTCCAGTTCCCAGTGTAGGTCGTCCACCATGGGCAACCCAAGCCAATATCCTGGCCTTAAACCAGATTGAAATGGATCTAGACAATCCACTTCATCCATGAACATCTGGTTCTGAGACACCACGGAACACTCCAAAACCAAGCTCAAAAATAGAATATTGGAGACTGGCCATATTATTCACTACAACAGGACAATGTGTTGCCTCCTTAAGGCATTCTAGTACCTTGCCTTGTTGAAAAGAGGCATTCACCACTCATCTTACCCTATTTGCCAGTCTCCCTCTGGCTGCTTTTATAAGCCAAGAAAGGCTAGGGTCCAGTGCACACGGGGTGGCTTCCACCTCTCCAAAGCTGCTGTCCACATACTCAGAAAACAGGCCCTCCTGGAGTTTCCCTTGTACCACTTGTTTTATATACCGTATTTTTCCGTGTATAAGACTATACTTTTGTCTAAAACCTTTAGACTAAAAATTCAGGGTCGTCTTATACACGGAAGTAAGCTGAGGAAAGAACAAAAATAAGTGGAGGGGAAAGCAGGGATCAAAGTGATCCTGCAAGGCTTTGATCCCTGCTTTCCCCTCCACTTGCTAAGCCCCACTTAGATTTCTTAATTTTGGGTTAGAAAAGTGGGGGGTGTCTTATACATGGGGGCATCTTATACACAGAAAAATACGATATATAGAACCAACTCTGAGGACTATTATATATATTTAAGGTGGATGGAGATAAGCCAGTCCCCCAAAACTCACACCAAGGGAACACCTAATATCAAAAGCAGCTCTGGTCATTCAGACACATTTAGTTTTGTTTTAAACCACCATCATCCAAACCCCACACAATCTTTGGACATTTTTTGTCATTTCTGAGCCTAGTGCAGCCCTCAGGAGGTGCTGGAGGCAAAAGGACCGGCTCAAAGTCTGCCACCATAACCTCCTCTGAGATAAATGGTGATGGTCAATGCATTAGGACAATGTTGAGTTTCACGGAATATGGAATCCCGGTAATACTTACTCTTGAACCAGGCTGAAAATTGTTCTGTAATTTTAAAAGAAGAGTAAGAATTAGAAGTAAGAAACTTCTTAAAAATGTGGGTGCCTATCCTGCTGGGGATTTCTGCCTGCAGAATTAAAGTCACCAACCAGCACACACAATGTCTGTCAGGTTTTACAAGGAGAGCACACATGTTCCTTTGTTTCAAAGTTATAAAAGTAAATAAAAACAGAAGTCCAGACAGATCCAATTAATGGCCAAAACAAAATTCTCCTCAACTACCACAGGACTCTCTGATTTCTCCATTTCTGCCTATTATGTCTGGAAGTACTTTCCAGAAACCTTTGTAGTCCCCCCTTTGCTCCTTCTCAGCTTTTCAATCCCTTCTCAAAATCATCTTTCCCATAAAGCTTATAACAGCCTTAGTCAAAAACCTGGCTAATGTACAATTAAACTTAGGCTGAAATCCGGCTGCATGGTTATGAAAATGATGTACCTTTTAGATGTGAATTGCGGTGGTTAAGAAATCTCTGTAGCCATGATCAGTTGTATGTCAAGTCGTGCGAATGTGTAGGCAACAGAATGTCTACAGAGATGTCTTAACTTATGGCCATTTGCATCAACACATTATGCCGTTTGCATAACTGCACAACAGGATTTTAGCCACTGTTAATTTTCTTCCTCTTTGTCCCATGCTTGCTGTTTATATTTCATCTTCCTGCCCTAAAACCTCTCATTGAGAACTGTCCTTCTAATCCATATTCAGAAAAGCAATGCCCACATCAACACCCTTGAGTAATACCACATAGAGGAAATAGAACAATCTGCTTAATACTTTGCTGCAGTCTGAACAATAGGTCATTTCCACAATTAGCAGAGATTCAACAAATATATCTATGTACAGAACACAATGAAATTCTGCCTACTTACCCCTATGCCATTGCCTTCTATAACAGGGCTACCTCCACCACCAACACTAATGGTATCTCCACCCTGAAAAGGAACAAAAAGAACCAATAACTCATCTGTGGTAACTATAGTCAAGCTTTCATAAGGTAAAGGTAAAGGTTCCCCTTGACCGACTCGTGTCTGACTCATCCCCATTTTCAAGCCACAGAGCCAGCATTTTGTCTGTAGACAGTTTCCATGGTCACGTGGCCAGCGTGACTAGACACGGAAAGCCATGACCTTCCCACCGAGGTGGTACCTATTTATCTATTAGCATTTTACATGCTTTTGGATGGCTAGGTTGGCGGGAGCTGGGACAAGCGACGGGAGCTCCCTCCGTCGCGTGGGTTTGATCTTACAACTGCTGGTCTTCCGACCTTGCAGCACAGAGGCTTCTGCAGTTTAACCTGCACTGCCACCACATCCCCAGCTTTCATAGTAGCACATAAATAGGGCAACTTGACTTAAAAAGGCAGAACTAACTAAATTCTACCTAATGTCTAAGTTTTAGCCTGGAAACATTTTGCAACAAGACTCTGGATTAAACTCCATTTTGAGCATTTTTTGGGATAGAAGGGTGACCAAATATGTGGGGAACATTAGGGGAGGAAATACGTCAAAGTGGCTTAAATGAGAAGGGTGAGGAAAAGAAAAATAGTAGAAATTTCACCTCAGAAAAATGCAACCTGAGAAATTTCCATCTGAGTCTATTTTTTACCTGCTTTCTGTTCTCAAAGGGACGGCTAGCATGCCTTCCACCTTTCAGATGCTGGATCTGTTTTTAACCACCTCATAGGAATTTACTGTTTTTGAAGACTATTTGAATCAGAGTAGTATTGATATGAAATATATTATATCAATACTGGGCTCAATAAATCCAGTGCGCTGACTGATACTTACTGGAGCAGCTGCAAAGTTGTTCTGCAATTGAAAAAGGAAGACAGAATAGGCATTACAAGGGTCACTGGAAATCACACATACCCGATACTCTTTCAAGCAGCAGAAGGGAAGGTAAAGGAAGGATGAATTTCCTTTTCCTTTACAGAGCTCATTCATGACAAAACAATGATCCCCTCTTCCCTCAAATTACTTTACTCTTTCTGTGTTGCAACCAGGAAAGATCTCCTTGAAAACCTTTCCAACGCACACTCTACCCCTGTTCAGGCCAGAAAGCATTTGGGGCTCAAAAGGCCCTATCAGCTAGACGTCAACCAGATCTTCTTGCTTTTAGTTCAAATGTCTGTTGTTGCTGTTGCTGCTGTTGTTGCTGTTGTTGTTGTTGTTGTTGTTGTTGTTGTTGTTGTTGTTGTTGTTGTTGTTGTTTAGTTGTGTCCAACTCTTCATGACCCGTCCTGTCTATCACTGCCTCAGAGATCTGTAGAAGACCTTAAAGTATGTTCAGAACACCTATCATCAAGAGCCCTGCCTTATAATTGTCCTCACACTTCAATTAAGCCCTCTTATGCCTGAATAGGGCTTTTCTCCCCCTCACTTCACATTCACCTGCACACCTGTCCTTCTTGCAGCATGTACAACCAAAATACAGTGTTGCCTTGCAAGACAAAAATAATTCATTCTGTGAATCGTTTCGTATTGTGAAAATTTCACCTTGCGAAGCACGGTTTCCCATAGATATGCATTGAAATTTGATTAATGTGTTCCTATTCGTCTTGCGAAGCACAGCCATAGAAAAATTTGTCTCGCGAGTCACCAAAAAATCCCAAAACGCTTTCGTCTTGCGAGTTTTTCGTTGCACAAGGCATTCGTCTTGAGAGGCATCACTATAATGAGTGGAAATATCCACTAAACGATGTTCTAGCCATTCAGCATTTTTCTACTATTTTTTCTCACCTATTCCCTGTCATTCATTCTCATCTACTCTCTGAAAATTATCATTTATTCTCTCTCAAGGTGTTTGAACTTGATTTCCATTCAGCTGCCCTCAAATCAAATGTATGGGGGCTCTGAGTCAATTAGACCTCAGGTGAAGACATTATGTTATGCCCCCAAAGAAAAAGGAAAAACTGACAACATGCCTGTTCCTTTCTAAAAGGAGAAGGCATTTTTCCACTCTCAAAAATACAGTGCTGAACCACACAATATACAAAGGAGTTCTGGATATTTACCCCAATGCCATTGCCTCCTATGACCGGGCTGCCCCCATCGCCAATATTAATTCTGTTGCCATCATTCTGGAAAGGATCACAAAGAGCTGGTCAATGAGATAACTGTGAAAAGTGAGGTCCAGTCTACATATTTCTCCAGATCAAGTGAGTTTTCTTTTATAGGTCAACCAAATGAAATCTGTCCCTTGTATTTTGACAGCCTGGACACCATTTTGAACCACCCCACCTGAGCTTCATTCTGGGCCATGAAGGATCATGGTCCCTAAAAATAGGATGAGTGTTGGGGATTTGGGGATGGAAAGAAAAGAAAAAGCATGTTTTCAGATTTGCTCAGCAAATGTCTACTGAGAGATTTGGGCTCCAGGCGACCTTGGGCCTTCTTTCCACGCTAAAGTGTTGGTCAAGGCATTCTTTCTTCTGCTAGCCTTAGTGCTACCATTACTAACACCTCAAGGAGTTTGTTGAGGTTATTTGGGTCCAAGAAGTGGTACATACAGCATATACCAAGGCAGGGTTTGATGCATCGTACATGCTTCCTGATACTTACTCCAGAAGCTGGATTGAAATTGTTCTGCAATGTAAAAAGGTTGGGAGAAAAGGAGTTAAAAACGTCTACAAACACATAACATTCCATAACTTCCATTTATGTTCTGTTTTTTTCCTTACAAAGGACAAACTTATACCCATCCCTCCAGAGGAAGAGCACTGTCCTGTATAGATCTCATTCAAGGCCAAATAGACGTCTTCTCCTCACAGACTCTACCATTCTACCGTGACCTTTCTGCATAGCATTTTATTGTAGCATCTCTTTTCCTTCACATTCCTCTCCAAAATGTCAATTTTCTTCAAGATCTGGGCCTCCTCTACTCAAAACCGGAGTGCAAGTATTAAGCGGAACCTATTTTCCTGCTACTTAGGCGTTCATTCCCACCTTTGGATCCCACGTTTACATGCTTGTGCATAACTAAGAGATATAGGTCTATCCTTGTCGGGTTTTGGGATAAGAATCATTAATAAGCATTTCCAAGAAGGTGGCATTATCTCTCCTACCAATACAGTATTCTATTATAAAACATTTTTAGCTTAGGTATCAAAATGAAACTAAAATATTTATAATATTGTGGACCCAATCCATCAGGACCTGGTGTTTTACCATTTCTCAGTTTATTAATGACTTCAGCAATTTCTTCTTCTTTAATCTCTTCTTCTAATATTCTTTTATCACATTCCAATAAATTAGTTTTAAAATATAATTTTCTACAGTATATTCTCTTCCAGGACATTGTTTCCTTTATATAATTTCTGATAAAATTCTTGAAAAATTCAATTTATCTTTCATTATATTACACTTCTTACCTGTTCTATCTTTAATTACCCCATTCGTGTTTTTAATCTTCTATTTTTGCACATTCTAGCTAATAATTTTGAATTTTATTGCTAAACTTTAAAAAATTCCTCTTTATATACAAATCCCTCTGAACTTTTTTTGTCTCTAAGTTTTCTAATTCCTTTCTCTTTGTCTGAATTTCTGCCAATATTCTTCTATCTTTTTATAAAAAAAACCCCTTGCTTTCCAAATTTCTCAATTCTTCCACATTTATCTCATTTTTTTAGTTTACAGGATTCCCTTATTGTTATTCCTCTTGAAATTCCTTTCATCATGTCCCACAAATTCCTTTCCATTGTATTAGGTAAAGCATCACAACATTTAGAGGTGTATACAACTTCTTGAGGTAAAGGGAGGGGGATTTGATAAAAGACAGATGTTCATGTTTTTAAGGCAGATCATTTCTGAGAAATGATAAGAGTTGGCTCAAATAGCAGTTGCCTCGAATCCTATAGAGTTCAACTTACCCCAATGCCATTGCCTTCTATAACAGGGCTGCCTCCATCACCGACACTAATGCTGTCTCCTCCCTTAAAAAGGACAGAAACTGTGGTAACAATGGGTGGAAAACAACAACACACATAAACCTATGCTGTGACTTGTCTCTTAGCTCTTGAATGGGCCAATTCACTGAAAAAATACAGGTCAAACATAATTCTTCTCACTCTCCATCTGATATGACTTTGGAATCGCCTTGCATTAAATTATTTTGAGGCTCTGCACGAGTACCTGCCCACAAAAGGATGATCAATATGGGCAAAAATACTTGACTGGAATGGTTAGTGGGTTTTCAAAGGTGTACTTCTATCAAGGAAAAAAAAATTCCATCCTTCTAAGGCTTTCAATAGCTTTCAACGATGTTTTCGGGGTTATTTTTTAGGGTTTTTTAAAAAGCCTATTTGACCTCAACTACTGAAAAATGTTTCAAAGCAATGGTAGACTCAAAGAATCCTACATACTGGCAGATACTTACTCCTGGAGCAGCTACAAAATTGTTCTGCAGTGAAAAGAAGGGGAGAAAACAAGAGTTAAGTATCTTCAAAATATCTAAACAGAATGCACAATTTCTAGTTTTATCTTGTTCTAAAGCCATAAATACCAAAATCCTGTACAGCCAAAATGCACTGCCTTCAAGGATCTCCATGAAGACTAAATAAAATCCTACTCTCTTGAAAGACTTTTTACTTCCTTCTTTGCTGCCCCTTATATCTAGAATTACCCCCCCAAAGATCTTTCCATTAAAAGAGTTCTGTCTTCATTCTGTACTATGAAGGAGATCCCTAGAGATCTGCCAGAGCCTGAGGGTGGAAATAGGGAACTTTTAATTGCCCAAAAATAATTGCAGTTGATGACCTCATCATAGGTATGCAGTGTAAAGACACACAACAGGATTCTCCTGCCTAACTCTGATTTACTGTCACCCCCACTTTTCCCACTCTGGTGCTAATTTTTAGGACAACTTTCTGTGCAGTAGTGTTTGTTATTATGAGGATTCAGGAAGTCACTGTAGACATTGCCATGACTTTATAATGCTTTGAAGAGAAGGGGAAATGGTTGAGATCTTTTTGGAAGTTTTAATACCAGAACACAAACCTATCCACTTTAAAGGAAATCAACCCTGAGTGCTCACTGGAAGGACAGATCCGGAAGCTGAGGCTCCAATACTTTGGCCATCTCATGAGAGGAGAAGACTCCTTGGAAAAGACCTTGATGTTGGGAAAGTGTGAAAGCAAGAGGAAATGGGGACGACAGAGGATGAGATGGTTGGACAGTGTCATCGAAGCAACCAACATGAATTTGACCCAACTCCAGGAGGCAGTGGAAGATAGGAGGGCCTGGCGTGCTCTGGTCCATGGGGTCACAAAGAGTTGGACACTACTTAACGACTATACAACAACAATACCAGAATAGCTTTGTGCTGAGGAAAAGCTAGGAACAATATCAATTCTGGGCACATACCCCAATACCGTTGCCTCCTATAACAGGGTCACCTCCATCACCAATACTAATGGTATCACCGTCCTGCAACAGAGCAGAAAAAGATAATCAAAAATAGCAGTTGGAATTCAGATTATGTGGTAAGAGCAACAACGGTATATGGCACAGACTGAAATGGCTACTTCGCCAAATGTTACCATGCAGTCTGTCCACAAGGGGTCGCTGTTAGTGTGGATCAACTGCTTAAAGCCCCTTCATAGCTTTTCAGATGACACACATGTTAAAGTAAAAACCACATTCTGAACTATTTCGCGCACTACAGTTATCAAAACCAAAAAAAAAAAAAAAAACACGGAAGTAGGTCTGTGCATCATATATCAGATAACTAACTTTATTGGCCTAATTCTGACTGATTTGTGATAAGTTTGGATAGAATAGACAAATTCAATATTTGTCCAGTGTATATATCAGATCAGATTGGGCATCAATAACTTTTCTTTTCTTTTCTTATTTACAAAACATTATGAGTGCCTACTGTTTTTACCCCTGAAGTGATCTGTCTGCTATTTTGGAAAGTTTGCCCCTCTTTTTAGGGATCATTGTGGCTCCAAATTTAATAATAACACCCTATGTTATGTTTTTTTTTTCCTAATGTCAGTAATGGGAAGCTTACAGATCAGTTTGGATTGGGGTATAAGTCGAATCAAATGGGTCACAAATTGCTCTGGGTAGAATCAGAATGCAACCCAAAATCCTGAATTAGCCTCCAAATCAGATTGAGGGACCTGGGCATAGTTCTAATAGTATATTAAGACTATACAAGGTTCGAAGGAGAATGTATGTACGCTAATACTTACCCCTGGAGAAGCTACAAAGTTGTTCTGAAATAGAAAAGGAGGGAGGAGTGAAGTTAGGAGGGACAAGCCTGAACTATCTCTGGAAGCAAAAATGATGAAATTGAAGCTTTCATACTTTTGGGCACATCACAAGAAGAACAGACTCACTGGAAAAGACAATAATGCTAGGAAATGTTGATGGAAGAAGGAAAAGAGGAAAACCAGATATGAGATGCATTGACTCGCTAAAGGAAGCCACAAGCTTGAGTTTACAAGGGATGAGTAAAATTGTTAATGACAGGACCTTTTGGAGGTCACTCATTGGTAAACTCATTGTAACAACCA
Source organism: Pogona vitticeps (assembly GCF_051106095.1). Taxonomy (NCBI): domain Eukaryota; kingdom Metazoa; phylum Chordata; class Lepidosauria; order Squamata; family Agamidae; genus Pogona; species Pogona vitticeps. The sequence continues at coordinate 19,549,578 of NC_135791.1, read as the reverse complement.
CAACCTAATATGCCATCTTTTATTTATGGGGCAGATACATGTTATTTTTGCCAAGAATGCAAATACAGTACTCTGTAGCAAAAGTATTCTGGCTTAAATCTGATTTTTAATCCCAGCAAAAAAAAGACACACCGAAACAACAGAAGGTACATAGATGTTGATTTAATCAAGCCAGCTTTAGCTGGGACCAGCAGCCCCATTTAGGTATCCGTTCCGACCTATTTCTGCTCTTTCTTCCTTTATCTTCCTTTAGGCTTGGAAATATTTCTTGGAATATCTTTGGGATGAAGACGTTCATCCAACTCTCCTCCCATTCTACAAATGCCACTCTCCCAGTCCCTCCTGAAATCAAACTGTCCCTTCAACACTGGTTACTGAAAAAGTGAGGGGAAGAAAGTCTAGCGAAGTGAAACCCACGTACTTGTCATTTAGCACAAGATCACCATACGTATACACCTAAAGATTCTTCTACCTGTCTCCCAGTGATGAATCAAAGGGTGGATCTAGACATCCAAAGGAATAGTTATGCCTAGTGATTGTCACATATCCCCTCTCCAAAAATGGAATTTCCTTACAGATGGGTACCTTGGCAATCAAAAATACTAATCACGGTCATTTTCATCTTAGAACTGCAGAACTGGAAGGGATACTATAGATCATCAAGTCCATTTCCTGTCAAGGAGGCACAGTGGGGAATCGAACTTTCAGCCCAGAGACCTAAACCACTGAACTATCCAGCAGTTTATGCAAACCCATCTTAACCTCTTGATGACCAATCACAAAGCAAAGCATGCTGGACTGCAAACTACCAAAAAGAACTTGCTAGGACAAGCTACTTTTGCTATATACGCCAATTCTAATTATATGCTCCCACCACTAAATACAGTGGTGCCTTGCATAGCGACGATATTCCATTCCGAAAAAAATGTCGCTATACGGATTCGTCGCTATGCGGGGCAAAAAAGCCCATAGGAATGCATTAAAACACATTTAATGCATTCCTATGGGAAAAAAACTCACTGTTCAGCGAAAATCCTCCACGCGGCCATCATTTTTGCTGCCCGGTAAGCGAGGAAAGGGCGCGAAAACACAGCGGACTGCCATTTTCTTTACCTGGTGGCCATTTTGGAACCGCCGATCAGCTGTTTTTAAAACATCGCAATGCAGAAATCGGTAAGCGAAATGCTTACCGATCATCACAAAGCGATGTTTTGCCAATTAAAACATCGTTATGCTATTGCTTTTGCGATCGCAAAAACTCAATTGCTATGCGGATTCATCGTTAAACTAATTGCTCATTATGCGGGGCACCACTGTATATCAACACCGCTATGTAACATCTCCAAGCGAAGGAAAGTAAATCTGCTGAAAAGCTTGCAATAATTTTAAAGGAATCCTGGATACTTACCCCAATGCCATTGCCTCCTATTTCAGGGCTACCTCCATCCCCAACATTAATGCTGTTGTGTTCTTCCTGGAAACAAGAAGGAAGAGCATGACAGAAACTGAGAACGTTTATATCTGCAGAGAGATCAAAGCTTGGAGCATTACCTTTTAAAAGGAGCTTGTTGTGTTATTTATTATTTCTCAGCAACCAGGTTGCTACTATCATGAGGCAGCTGCAACTGCACAAGAGATTCATTGTGTGTTGGGTTTATACAGTATTGTCATTACCAGCAGATGAAAAATAAAGAGAAATATATTTCTCTGCTTCCCTCTAATGGCCAATTCTGATACTGCACATCAGACATAGAAAAGTCCGATATCTCCTAGTTTAATGGGAAGTTCAATCTTAAAAAATCCAGTTGGAAGAGTGTAGATCTCCAAGATATAGGTTGAGGTCTAAAGTGATTTCTGAAAAATTTACTCATCCCCGGATTGCCCTATAGATGACTCCTTCCTTCTACACACCCCTTATTCCTCCTTAGATTTCCAGCTGATGTCATCTTAAAACCACTGAGATGACTCCTCCTACCCAAAATAAATTTCCAAGCAGCTCTTGAGTAATATTTCGGGAATTTTTTAAAAGGGTATTCAAACCACAGAAGTGAATATAGTGACATTGAAAAGATATTGAATATATTAGGGCAATCCAAAACTAGACCAGTCATTTGTGATTACCGAAACTTACCCCTGCACCTGGTTCGAAATCATTCTGCAATGCAAAGGGGACAGGAAATATAAGTTAGGAATGCCTTAAAATCTTCATAGTTTTTACATCAACATTAAAAAAAAACACCCACCAGCAAATACCATTTAGGTAAAGGTAAAGGTTCCCCTTGACATTAAGTCCAGCCGTGTCCAACTCTAGGGCGCGGTGGTCATCAACATTTCCAAGCCATAGAGCCAGCATTTGCCCGAACACAGTTTCCGTGGTCACATGGCCAGCGCAACTAGACCCGGAACACCATTACCTTTCTGCCAAGGTGGTACCTATTTATCTACTCGCATTTACATGCTTTCACACTGCTAGGTTGGCAGGAGCTGGGACAAGCGACAGGAGCTCCCTCCATCGCATGGATTCAATCTTACGATGGCTGGTCTTCTGACCTTGCAGCACAGAGGCTTCTGTGGTTTAATCCACACTGCCACCATGTCCCCTTTTATCTTTTGTTTATTCTTTGTTTTATGTAAACTGCCCAGAGCAGACACATTTGAGACGGGTGGCATATAATTTTAGTAAGTAAGTAAGTAAGTAAGTAAGTAAGTAAGTAAGTAAATAAATAAATAAATAAATAAATAAATAAATAAATAAATAAATAAATAAATAAATAAATAAATAAATAAATAAAAGCTTTGTCCTGCACAGCAATTAAAGTCTCCCTTTTCACAAATAATTTGTGACTATAAATGCCATTGTGGTGTAGATGTTAAGTGTGGGATTAGCACTCAGGAGGACAGGATTTAAATTTCCATTTGGTTATGAAGGTCACTGGATGGTACAAGGTTTGCTCCAAATGTCATATCTCGCAATATGTTTATCATAATCTAGACTGAAGCAGGCTGGTGTCATTGAGCCATCTAGAGGCACCCATACTGTTCCCAGAAAAATCCATTCTCCTTTCAACGATGGTGACAACTGCAGTGAAGCTCAGAGAGAACAGGAAAGACTGTAGTAGGCAATGTCAGAGTCCCTGGTATTCAGAAAGCTGTGGGATTTCATCCTGAGAGCCTTGCGTTCACCAAATCACAGCCGCCTAGAGTGGTCTGGTGGGCCAGATAGGCGGGGGTATAAATAAAATAAATAAATAAATAAATGGACCTAGCAACCAAACCAAGGTCTCTGTTTTGCCACAAATGGCTATGTTCCTCCCTCTTTATGACATAATTTCTCTCTTTTTCTTCCTCTAAAGCCATCCTCAGCCCACCCTTTTCCTGTGCTATCCTTTGCTAAAAGACTGAGCATGAGTGTGAGTTACAAAACTGAATGCATATTTCTGTCTTCTCATATATTCTTGTCTTTTACTCTTGCCTTTCAATGTTGTTTCTGTCCTCTCCCCAGTGCTGAATGAAATTTCCTCTACGTAGGAATGTTTATTTCCTTACTATGCTCATCAAAATAACTTGGGCTGAAATCCAGTTGTCAGTTGCAACCAATTTAGGCCCATTGAATCAGTGGGGGTTTGTTGAGTCAACTTCTCTGTACGTTCCCATTGATTCAATGACCTACCCTACTTGTGATTGACTCCTACAGTAGATTTTCACCAATGCCTCCAAGAGAAAGATTTCTGTAGGTTAAACATTTGGCTGCAGTTTCAAATGGGACCAAGTTACAGGCACTGCCGATCCTCCCAAAATGGAAAGGGAATCTGTATACTTACACCGATGCCACTGCCTTTTATGACAGGGCTGCCTCCATCACCAATACTGATGGTGTCTCCATACTAAGGGATGAAAAAGAAGATATAAGAAGAAGAACAAAATTCGTAGAACTGCAGAGCTAGAAGCTGACCCTATGGAACATCGAGTCCAGCCCCTCTCAAGGTGGGATAGTGGGGAATTGAACTCATGGATCAGCAGCCAGATACCCAAACCAGCTATCCAATGTTTCTTTATCATGTTGGGTGATTTATTCTGCTAGAGAAGATAAAATTTCTGGGGCAAGGCTGTGTCAGAGTTTGCCAGTCTTGTCTGATGGATTCAGATCTTGGTGGTATCTCAGGATTTAGAGCAAGGGCAGTGAAACAGAGGAGGATTCTTTTTCTCAGAAAATTTCAAACGTATATTCAAAATATAAGCTCTGTGCAGAAGACTAAACATGTGAAGTAACGGGGGTGAAATGAGTATTTTCAAATTAAGATGTCAATTGGAGTGGCTACTATGCAGGGTTGAGTTTGGAAGAGAACTTGGATATGTCACTTTGTAAGACTAAAATAACCAAGAATTCCCCAGTGGCCTTGGCTGTTCCTGCTGGAATATTCTTGGAATTTTAGTCCAAAAACTAGCTTCTCCTGGCTGCAGTGAAGAGTGACAATGTGTTCTACTTGACAGTTCCCTCATTTGAGCTGTCCTGTGCTTGAAGGCTTGTCTAATCCAAAAGTCACAAAAGAGGAGAGATCCTGTCCTGAGGTTGCCAATCACCAATGAATACCCAATTATGATCACCATTTCACCAGTTAATAGTCTCCCATACGATGGAGAAGCATTCCATTGATTATTGTCAAAAGTACGGCTATGCATACAAATTAACAAAGGTCAATTGTGCTCAAACATGTGTTCTTTTTTAATGTGTGTTTTTAATGATGCGCTAAAGGTTTTCCTAGCTGAGTCACAGCTTGACAATTGTTATTTTTGTTGTCTTGTTGTGGTGAAGGGGCTTGAGTCATTCAGAGAAGCTATGGGCTATGCCGTGCAGGGACACCCAAGATGGACAGGTCATCGTGGAGAGTTCCAACTCAACGCAATCCACCTGGAGTAGGAATTGGCAAGCCACTCCAGTATCTTTGCCAAGAATACCCCATGAACAGAGACAATTTTTATAGAGACTACTAATATTTAGAAGCTGAAGGCTCCTTGAGTATTTGTCTGTGAAGACGGCTGAATGGGAAAAAAATCATTTGAAATATGATGCTGGAGGATGGTTTTGCAGATACCCTGGACTGCTAAAAAGACAAAAAACAAAAGAAAAAAAACAAAAAAACACCTGGGCCCTAAAATCACATTGGGCCTGAACTATCTCTGGAAGCAAAAATGTTGAAGCTGAGGCTGTCCTGCTTTGGGCAACATCTTGAAAAGACCATCATGCAGGGAAAGGTGGAAGGCAGCAGGAAAAGAGGAAGACCGAATACAAGATGGACAGACTCGCTAAAGGAAATCACAGGCTCGAGTCTGCAAGAGCTGTGCAGGGCTGTTGAGGGCAGGATATCTTGGAGAGGGCTCATTCATAAGGTGGCCTTAAATCAGAAATGACTTGATGACATGTAATGACAGCACAAAGTGTAAGAAACCAGGCAGGCAGCCAGCTCTCCTTTTTCCAAGCTCTTCGACTCCACTCCATCCCATCCTATCATGAAAAACAACATCTGAAACTCTCTGGGGTTCCAAGACTCAAAGCCGACTTCTGAAATCCAGCCAGATTGTCAAGTCTCCCTGAGATCCAGTCTTGGCATGAAAACGCACACCTCCTGCCCACCTCCCACTGTGCCGTCAACCAGATCTGTTCTTACCGCAGGTGCAGCCCTGATGCTCTGCGAAGAGAGCAAGCAGACAGCCAGCAAGGCAGCCACGAACCTGATCTCCATCCTTTCCGCTCCTTGTCCCTTGGATTAGGTTGGGAGTGATGGCAACACAATGGGCTGTATTTATATTAGGTGTTATCGAGGGGAGTGCCAAACTCCGAAGACCAAACCCAGTGATTCATCCTTCCAAGGAAGGAATGTCTATTTTGCCTAGTCCCACCCTCTCACCTTCCCAAGACAAACCTGCACCTCTCTCTTTTTTTCTTTTCTTTTTCTTGTTAATCACATACATTCTGAACTCCAGGCTCTTTTACATAGGAACAAGGGAAGCTGCTTTAGGTTGCATTAGAGTCAAACAATCAGTTCATCTAAGCCAGTGGCCCACCGTGGTTCCGAACAAGACTGGTGTCCTCTTGCCCTCTCTAGAAATCCCTCCTACTCCCTCTCCCTGAAGGCCCAAGCCTTGCTTATTTTCTTTCATTGGAAGATCAAGGCATTACCGAGATATTCTACCCCATATTATGCCATACTGCTCTTGCAGAACATTGTAATTCTTCGTGTTTACTGAGCCTGATAGAAGGCAATCCTGTTTTTACAATTCCTTTCCCTTGACGCTCCATGGAAAATCCAAGACATCAATGATATTTGAGGGTGGAGGAGAGAACGCTTTGCATCTTTTTGTTCAAGGCTGTGTGGCCGCAAACATGTTGCAAGCCCGGCCTTTGCTTTTTACATGTCACACATTATGTGCCACCACATCAGTTCTGATTTTTGATGGCCCTATAAATGAGCAATCTCCAGAACATCCTGTCCTCAACAGCCTTGCTGCACTCTTGTAAACTCAACTATATGGCTTCCTTTAGAGAGTTAGTCCCTCTTGTATTTGGCTCTCCTCTTTTCCTGCTGCTGCCCTCCACCTTTCCCAGAATAATGGTCTTTTCTAGAGAATTTTGCCTTCTCGTGATGAGCCCAGAGTAGGACAAGCAACCCCTAATTGCCTTTTGAACAGATGTTGTGCATCGGGGGCTGCATAAAGAGTGGCTCTGCATGCTTCACTCTGTTTGGAGAAGGAGGGTTAGGATATTGTGACGGGGCAACAGTCGGTTGTGGCTTGCAACATGCAAAACAAGAAAGCAAGTTCTAAGAAGCAGGCAAGACTATATCTTGGTGCCAGGAGAATATTTCCCAGTTCAGTCCCAGATCTTTGCAGGTAAGGCTGGGAAAAATCTCTGTCTGAGAGCAGGGATTACTGTCACAAGTCAGTGACTACAGTATGGAGAGATTTATTTATTTTTATTTATTTATTTATTTGATTTTTACCCCGCCCCTCTAGACCATGTCTATTCGGGGCTTCAGAGATCAACCCATCCTAAGAAAGCTTTCTGGATATCCTTGTGAACAGAAAATAACAAGGTCTCAAGCTAGGCAAGGTTTCACCTTGGGTCCCACTACCCAGATAAAGGCAGCATAGACAACCAACCAACCAACCAACCAACCAACCAGCCAGCCAGCCAGCCAGCCAGCCAGCCAGCCAGCCAGCCAGCCAGCCAGCCAGCCAGCCAGCCAGCCAGCCAGCCAGCCAGCCAGCCAGCCAGCCAACCAAACCAACCAACCAACCAACCAACCAACCAACCAACCAACCAACCAACCAACCAACCAACCAACCAACCAACCAACCAACCAGCCAGCCAGCCAGCCAGCCAACCAACCAACCAACCAACCAACCAACCAACCAACCAACCAACCAACCAACCAACCAATCAATCAATCCCACTTATGATCATTGGCCACACTTTTTGATTGGCGCTGAGAAACGTAGCCCAAGAAAGCTACGTTGCCATGCTCTGGGGTGTATGTGCAGCCTGGTTTGTTCCCAGAAATGAATGAAGTGCTAGCACAGCTCTTTATTAAAGATGCATGTGTGGTCATGGCCCCAGGGACATGCACACACATGCATAGAAATACAATCCTAATTTTTTTAGGATGGTTTATCTGTTTGATGACTTGTTGGCTACCTTTTGATGTCCCCAAGCCTTTTGCAAGGTGCTTAAGTTTGCATATAGGGTTCTCGCTCCCCTTATCCTTGCAAGAGGCTGGTTAGACTGAGAGACAGAGACAGAGAGAGAGAGAGAGAGAGAGACGCAGTGGTTAGAATGGCCTAGTTACTTGGTGGCTTTCAGTGGGAACTAGTAGGCAGGTTTCCTTGGTTATCGCTTGTCACTCAGACCCCTCCACAACCTTTGCTTTCATATTTGTTTAAACTTCACTTATTTGCTCATGGTGGAGGAAATTTGGTTTGAATAAACTGGGCCAAGACGCACTGAGGGTTCATGGAACTTGACCTTGAAGGAAGGGCCGCAGAGCATTTAGGAAAGGGGCAGCGCACATTTACAGAAAAGGTAGGATTTGTTTGGATGTTGATAAGACCATTGCCAACGGTGATTAATTGGGAAGTTTAAGGGAGAGAAAGAAACCAATGGGTTGCAACCCTCCATCATTTGTTCAGTTATCATGGAGAACGTCATCAAAAAATACTCCATAAGCTCATTGAGGCTTGAGGGACTTTGGAACCTGGGGGAGGAAAGTTTCTCTGAGGCAGCAACTCCCAAGAGACTGATATGGATAGTGTACTTTGGCCTTTACTGTCAGGTCACTAGGAGGATTCTGGGAATTAGAGGCGAAAAAAGGTACTCTTCAAACTACAGTGGTGCCTCGCAAGACGAAACTAATTTGTTCCACAAGTAGTGCTGTCTTACGAAATTTTCGTCTTGCAAAAAACAGTTTCCCATAGGAATGCATTGCAATTCATTCCTATGGGAAACTCGCAAGACAAATGAATTATTTTCGTCTTGCGCGGCATTGGTATTGGGGAAAAAATGTCTTGCGAAGCACGGCCATAGAAGAAGCCATCTTGCAAGGCACCACAGCGATCGCAAAAACCATTCGCCTTGCAGGTTTTTCATCCCGCGAGGCGTTCGTCTTGCGAGGCACCACTGTACAGATCTCCTCCTGGTTTTACAATAGTTGGTGGCCAGGCAAAAGTCTTGTAAGCAAAGATCCCTCGCTTGAGAAGCAGTCCTTGGCTTACGTCAGTAACAGTTATCCTGGACTACAACTGCCGGAAATCCTGGCCAGCACAGCTAGTGGTGACTTTGCACAGATAAATTGCAGTGCAAGAAGAAAAGAGGGATTTCCCCAATGTCTTGCTAAGAGCAAGAAGCTGTGAACATCACATCCCTGTTTTAAAGCTTGCTTTTCTTGACCTGCACAGCTTCCAGAATTCCCCGGGGGCTGAATTCTAGGGTCCCTAGAACTAAGAAAACTGTGGAACAATAGCATCACAAGAAGGGTGTTTCTGTCAGATTGTCAAGAGCAAAAGTATGACACACAAGGTCCTCAGAAGATTTTATTTGAGTCCTCAACCAGCAAGCTAGGACCACGTGCATCTTCAGGCCTATGAAATATGGTATGTGTACTCACTAATTTTCACGTCCTTACCAGAAATTGTTGTCTCAAAAAACCGAATTGCCTCATGTAAAACAACAAAACTCAACAATCACTGCAGGAAGGGATGTGACTTACTGTCTAGGAGACAATAAACAGAATGGTTTGTATTGGTTGCTCCTAGATCTGTTTTTGTAACGCTTTCACCCAACATTTTTTTAATTAGAATGTTATTAATTCTTCTTTAATACTTGAATAGGTTACTGGTTTTGGCTTTGAATGTTGTGTTTTTGCTTATGTAAACTGCCTTGAGTCCTTGTTTAGGAGAAGGTGAGGTAAGAATAAATAAATAAATAAATAAATAAATAAATAAATAAATAAATAAATAAATAAATAAATAAATAAATAAATAAATAAATAAATAAATAAATAAATAAATAAATAAATAAATGAATGAATGAATGAATGAATGAATGAATAAATAAATAAATAAATAAATAAATAAATAAATAAATAAATAAATAAATAAATAAATAAATAAATAAAGTTGTTCACCGCAAAATGCCAAGGCCAGAATCTCATCTTTTCCACGCTAGGAAGCCAAGTTGCAGAATTCACTTGGGCTAACTGAGACTAACTAGTCTCCATATCCATGGCCTTCTAAAAAATTGCAGCAACGTCGAAGAATGCTCAAGGATGTGCCTTCCGAAGAGATTTGGATAGGATATGAGCCATAGCACTGAAAGGAAAAAAATGACTACTTGTGTTATATATTGCTTAGAGGAGAAATAAAAAAAGATAATTTCAATAATGCTTGGCATCCTTTGTTGGTTTTTTGGCCTGGAATTGAATAGAGAGGATGACATTTTGAGAAGTCGGTTGAAGTACTGGTTTGCTGTCTCCTCAACTTTATAGACCAAACCATGCATTCATCGATTATTGGAATGGGTTGTATTATTCATAAAGATACATTTATTGTTGTATATGCGACTGTATGTGTAACTGGGTTATACAGGTCTTGTATTATAATCTTTGCTACTATTTTTATTATTTCTATGGCCTGTTAATAAAACTTTTTAAAAAGGACATCTGTACTTTGGTTCTGCAGGCAGAAAAAAAACAACAGGAGAATTTGGACTAAGGTTTTTCTTGTTTTTTATGCAAAAACACTTTGGCATGTTTTTTTTTTAATCCCAACATTGAAAAACAGGGAATAATGTATGTAATCTTCCCTTATTAACCTCCCAAAGGGACAAAACATTCACTCTTGCAAATGAAACATTTTCTTTTTCATCTACAAAAGGGGGAAAGAGAAGAAATTTTCAGTCCTTGTGTCTGAAACTTGAGATGGCCACAGAAAGAACCACAAAGCTAAAAACCCCGTGAATTGGGCTGTTTTGTTGTTTGTTATGGGGCACTATAAAGAGAGCTGACCGCCGAAGAATTGATGCTTTTGAATTGTGGTGCTGGAGGAGGCTCTTGAGAGTCCCCTGGACTTCAAAGAGAACAAACGTATCCATTCTGAAGGAAATCAACCCCGAGTGCTCACTGGAAGGACAGATCCTGAAGCTGAAGCTCCAATACCTTGGCCATCTCATGAGAAGAGAAGACTCCCTGGAAAAGCCCCTGATGTTGGGAAAGTGTGAAGGCAAGAGGAGAAGGAGACGACAGAGGACGAGATGGATAGACAGTGTCATCGAAGCAACCAACATGAATTTGACCCAACTCCGGGAGGCGGTGGAAGACAGGAGGGCCTGGCGTGCTCTGGTCCATGCGGTCACGAAGAGTCAGACACGACTAAATGACTAAACAACAACAATGGGGCACTTTGGGGAAATGCATCTGCCCAGAATAAAATGAAATGCCTAACTCTTATTCGTGCTGGTGATTCATACACTTCACGGTTTGTGTGATTCGAGGTTTCAACTAGCTGCTGAAGAAAACGTTCCAGAGGGGATCTGCTTTTTTAACTCTGACATCCCAAATCCAATCTTCACCAAACTTGGAGGGGGTGGGGAAGAGAATTGGTTGGAAACTAGTTGTGCGTTTGGCATCTTTAACTTTCTCATGGGCCATTTTACCGCTCATGGAATTCCCAAATTGCACAAACTATGAAACATTTCATTTTGTCAGAAAGTTCATGAAAGTTCGTGGTTCGTGAATAGCGATGAACCGACACGAATCACCATTTTCCTGGTTCGTGCTCATCTCTAGTATCAACTTGTTAAGGGCAACTGTCCTGTTGCAAATGCATGGGTTTTTTTTTTTTAAGATCTCTTCCCTCCCCATGTTAAACTCCATCAGCTCCAGACAGAACAAGTTGAAGTGACCAGAAACATAGATACCTGTAATTAATGACTTTTGGAGTGACAAGTAATGGAACAAATAGTCACATCATTATTTTTTGAATCTAATAAGTAATATACATGTGTCATACCAGAGTAACAAGTGCCACCGAACTCCTTTCCAAAAGCATCTTAAGAGCATTTTAGAGGCATTTAAAAGGGATTTTTCATATTTATGGCCTTCTGTTATCTATCTCAGATGGCAAGGGAAGTATTTTTTTTCCTTTTGCGGTTTGTTAATATTTTCAGACTGCATTATCAGAATTGGTCATTAGAGGAAACCAGGAAGCATTTCCCTGCATTTTTCTGCCCCGTTTTGTTTTAAAAATCGATAGCAGCCACTTGGGTGCCAAGACGCAGGAGTTGACACAATTAGTTCTTTTAAAATAAAGTTCTGATCTCTCTCTCCCCCTCTCTCTCTGTATGTGTGTGATGTGCCACCAAGTCCAAACTAACTTATAGTGACCTTATTGGGGTTCTCAAGTTAAATGAAACATTTAAAGAATGTATTCTCGAAGGCTTTCACGGCTGGGATCTGATGGTTGCTGTGGGTTCTTTGGGCTCTTTGGCCGTGTTCCGAAGGTTGTTCTTCCTAACATTTCACCAGTCTCTGTGGCTGGCATCTTCAGAGGGACAGGAGTCAGAAGGATGTCTGTGTTCTGTTGCAGTTTGTTGGATAGTTGAATATTTATAGCTGTGAGATCAGCTTTTGTCCTTTTCAGGAGATCAATCACAGTGACAGATCATCTCTCCCCCTTATCACAACAATACATCCACAACAAAAACATGCTGATTAACATAATTTCCTGAAAAGGACAAAAACTGTTCTGACAGCTATAAATACTCAACTATCCAACAAACTGCAACAGAGCATAGACAGTGTTCTGACTCCTGTCCTCTGAAGATGCCGGCCACAAAGACTGGTGAAATGTTAGGAAGAACAACCTTCAGAACATGGCCAAAGAGCCCGAAAAACCCACAGCAACCATTTAAAGAGTGGTTTCACCGGTTCCACCCCATCCCAAACCCATCAGTTTCAATGTCTGAGCAGGGATTCTAACATAAACCTCCTGAGTCCTAATCCATCATTCTATCCACTGCATCACACTGGGTGTCCCAGATCCTGTCAAGGATTGTTGGAGATGTTGTATGACAGAATCAGTTTCCGCCACTCCTGATTAAATTGATCCAGTTGAGATTTCTTGGTTTCTACGGTCATGTGGCAGCAGGCATCCTATAGGCCTACCTCAGAATGAGGAAAAGGAAGGGAATGGATGGAAACCTGCCATAATTTCTACTCAAAGTTGATCAGACTTTGGATTCACATTGGTTTTGATCACATGCCCTCCTGCTGGTCATCGTTACAACTTGGAATTAGTGCCTGGGTCCGTCCCTCCCCCTGCTGCTTAGCCTTCAATTCCTTGGTCTGTTTGTGTAACTCTGAAGATTAGGATCATACAACTGGATTTATTTATTTTTTTGTAGGGGGGGACACAACCTGTGGCCCAATGTACAAAAGAAGGCTGGGTCAAGGCAATTTGTGAGATCTTGGGATGACATTATAGGATGGAGCAAAGAACTGCCTTGGCCACAGGGCAGAGCAGTGTCACCACGGAACCTTTATGCTCCATCCAGCATCGATGAGATTAGAAATGCTCAGTGAAAGAAACCCACTGATTCGAAATGAGGAAATGGACCTCAATGAAGACCAAACTGCTGGCAGGCAAAGTGAAGTGGAATGACAGCCTCACCATCCAATAGAACCTAAGAGATATTCTGGAAATTCCAACCACTTATGTGCTAAGGAGGGCTCAGAGTGAAGTGTCCATGTGCTATATAGCCCCTTGCAGCTGTTTTTCTAAGCACTCTACACAGCATAGAGTGCAGTAAAAATGTGTATCATCATTGTTAGCTAAAATGTCTGCTGTGGAATTTTCTTTCTTTTCTGTTTAAACTCATTTAAGGCTGTGTGTGTCTGGTTGAGCATGAATGCCTCTGTTTGGGCTTTGATGGTCTAGGTCAGAAGTAGTACACCAGCATCCGTCTTTCCTGCATCACCAATATCTAACTTACTTCTTCTGTGTAGTGGTGCAGATCTCACAGCTTGCTGGACTGTGTACAATTGCTAGATGGGTACCTATGGGCAGAAATAAAATCCTGCCTATATTCCTGAATTTAATGGCAGTGCGTGGCTCCCACCCCTATACAGCCACTTGAATTTTCCCCATTTGAAAGAAGAATTTGTGTTGTTCTTTCAAAGAGATCTAGAATTGCACAAATAGTATTCTTGATCCAGAGAAGCATCAGGTCAGAGTGTCGCCATAAGGAGATAGGACAGGTCTGCACTGCATCAATCTGTGTACCCTTTACTTGGGCATGGAGAGCATTGAAAACCTGTGCACCTTTGTTTTGTTTAGTTAGGGATATTTTTTTTGGTAACTCACTCTGGGAGACTATTTGGCTGTAAAGCAAGGCATAAGAGCCTTCAGATGAATGGATGAATGATAGCTCAGTGGTTTAGGCAGGTTGGGAGTTCAATTTCTCACTCTGCCTCCTGATCCATAGGGTCCCTTCCAGCTCTGAAGTTCTAAGACAATGAATGAATGGATGGATGGATGGATGGATGGATGGATGGATGGATGGATGGATGGATGGATGGATGGATGGATGGATGGATGGATGGATGGATGGATGGATGGATGGATGGATGGATGGATGGATGGATGGATGGATGGATGGATGGATGAAGATATGTTCCTCCAGTGTCCTGGCTTAGCTCTTTGGAACCCTTTGGGCACATTAATTGATCTGATAAGTCATTTGTGAATTTGGATTTCTTTATTTGCAGAAGGGGGTTGAAGAGGTAAAAGGGGAGGGGGGTCAGCATCAACCAGGACAAGCTTGTCAACAGCAGGAGGGACTCATCCAAGAGAGAATGACAGAAATGGAGTTCTTGGGGGAAACGACATAGTGGAGAGCATCCAGGCAGCTTATGTGGTGGGTTTCTTGATGTCTAATACTGTAAAAAGAAGAAAAGAGATACCTATGAAAATCTAAGTAGAACACAAAAAGGGGGTTAGGAAGGAGGGGGAAAAAAGAGTCTGGGAATTTTAATTTTGGAAATGACAACTCTTATAGTCCCAATGTGCATAACCAGTATCTATATTGGCTGTAAGATTTTGTCATTTATGTGTTTTTTTAAAGAAAAAGGGTACTCGCCCTAGGTTTCTACAATTTTTAGAATTTTAGGATACTAAAAACAACCGGCTTTTGATTATACTGGGATTATACTATTACATTTTATGATACTGTAATGGGAGAATTTTGTTTAGTTCCTTTCTGGCTTGTGTTTGCCCCTTTTCTGCCCTCTTTAGGGGTATCAATACTAATATTCTTTCCTGGCTCTTGCTTCCCTGCCCAGTGTTAGAACTTTGGGGCAAACGTCCAGTGCACAGACTGAATGTGTGAATACAACTTAACCTTAGAGGAATCCTTGGTCCATGTCACCATCCTTGTGTGATGGCATGATACAGCTGTTCCGTTTATACAGATGCAACTCTACGTACAACTGCACGGCAGCACGTTACTTGTATTGGGCTGAGCTGGGGATACCACAGCAGTGAATCATCACATCACTAAATCACGCAGATGGAAGAGACTCTGAAGGTAATTAAAAACATCGCTCAAAGATCCCTGAGAACCGGCCATTCAACCTCTCTTTTAAAAAAAACTCTTAACTTCCAAGGAAGTCCATTTGACTCTCAAAGTGTTCTTATTGTCTGGAAAACTCTTCTTAACCTTCCAAATATTCTTCCCAATGTTTAGTCAAAATCACTTTTTTGCTAAGTTGAAACCATAAGTTTTGGTCCTAGCCTTCGGAGCTATAGAAAACAAGCTTGCTCCACCCTTTACATCAGCCATTCTTAACCTTTTTTTGGCCTTGACCGTAAACATAACATGAAAGAAACATAGGATGAATCAGGATTGTTCCTGTGAAGAATGTTTCCCATCTCTGGCCCCCTCCCAATGTGCCAGGGGGCCTCCAGGGGGCCAAATGTTGAGAATGGCTTCTTTACATGACAGTCATTCCATGACAGCTCTTCAAATATTTGAATACAGCTGTAATACCGCTTTTCAGCCTTTTCTTCTCCAACTTAAACATAACCAACTCCCTCAGCTGTTCTTAGGAACGTCTCTGTGGTTTTAGCCTTCACAAAGAAGTCCCAGTTTGTCTATACTCACCCAGACAATCGGGCCACTGTTAGAATTCTGCAAGACATAAAAACAATGGTGACAACGTGGTATATCTCCATTAATACCTCTGGGCAAGCTTACTCTGTATCTGGCATTTCCAAGGTTGCAGGACAGAGCCTCCTTGGAACATTCTAGCATGCATCAAGAAATATGGAAGGAAAATGCTGGGATGGTTACAACCCACTCTCCAGACCCCAGATCTATAGTGGGGAAATCATTCAAGGTTATAGTACAGTGGGGTCTTGACTTGAGAACTTAATCCGTATTGGAAGGCGGTTCTCAAGTCAAAAAGTCTGTAAGTCAAGTCTCCATTGACCTACAGTGCATTGAAAACTGATTAATCCCGTAACAGGCCGTTTTTGTTCCATTTTGGGTTTTTTCTGGTCTGTAAGTCAATTCTCAGGCTGCAAGTCAAACCTAAATTTTGCGGCCAGAGAAGTCTGTAACTCAAAAAGTCTGTAAGTCAAGCCGTCTGTAAGTCAAGGGTCCACTGTACAAGTTTCTTTCATCTGCTTTTTTTCTGCTTGCACTTTAGAAAATATTATTTAGCTGGCACTTCTAGAGGTGTCCAAGGGCTACCTGGAGTGCTATTCTCATAGCTAAGGAAGACTTAGAAATTTGGATTTGAGAGTTCACTCTTGCTTTGGAAATAGATCTATTGCAGGGGTAAGCAACTGTTTCCAAAAGGTTTGGGAATCTAGCTCCCATAAACTCTCACCTCTGGTCATGCTAACTAAATTTGTTGGGAGTTACAATCCAGTAACATTTGAGAGGACACAGTTTCCTGTTCCTAGCCTAAGGTAGCTATTCTGCTATCTTGAAATGCTACAGAAAGGTTCCCAAACTTGAACCTTCTGATGTTTGTGGACTACAGCTCCTAGAGGTCTTGACCCTTCTTCATGCTAACAAGGGCTTCTGGGAGCTGTAGTCCAAGAACATCTGGGGGCTCATATGTGGGAACCATTCTACTAAATAATCTGAAGCTTTGGCTGGTAGCCAATTGCCAGATCTAGGGAAAGGACCGGCTTGATAACATGGCAGGCATATCTGAACGGTTAGATTCCCAGTGCTTACTCCATTGTTGTCGAAGCTGTTGTCACCAGCCGAGTTGCCATCAAAGTTCCCGGAATTCTAGAGGCAGGATGCAAGAGAACGCGTTATGGAGTTGTGGTTCTTTAATGGGTAGAGAGAACATGTCACACCCAATCCCCCCATTTTCATTCCTTTCTCTTCTTTGTTTCGATTTCATTCTTTTCAGAATGTCACATCCAAGGGGAGGACCTCTGTGATTTGTGGAGGCTCTTGGTGTGAATGAGGACCTTGAGAAATCAGTATCCCAGCTCACAGGGAGAGCGGCCACAAATACTGCAGGCTCTTTTCTACTGACCCATCTCACTGGCCATGTTTGTGAGACTCACGGAACAGAGGAGGGCCAATCTAACACTACTTCCCATGCTAAATTTCCAAGCTCTCATAATTACTGAGGATGACTTATGGAAGCGCTTCACATATCCCTGGAATCTTTGGTAGATATGAATCTCACTAGGGCTTATTCCATAATCAAGGACAAGCTCTGTCAAGCCAAATTCGATTACCTATGTAATAACCTTAATCCTGTATGTTCCCTTCTTTCTGTTGTTGTTTTTTTCCATCTCAGGATCATTCTCCCAATTATCTCCATTCCCTAGTAAACCCACATTTAAGAAGAGCTTTTATGTTAGCCCGTTTTAATATTTTTTCCTTCGGCCACCCATGCCGGTCAATTTCTTAATATCCCTCATGAAAAAAGACCCCCTTTTTTTTTTGTTTAGAGATGCCTGACACCCTGGATCATATACTGTTTCAATGCCCTGCTCATTTCACCTCTGAATTTTTTCCCCTTGAACCTTGGATCTCTTATTTTTCCAATTCTTCTGAGTCAATTCTTTCTATTTTTACAAGTGATGAATGTAATTCCCTGACTGCTCCTGTTGCAGGTTTCTGATCTGCAATTCTGAAATTGTCCCCTGCTTTTCGCATATAATTTGTGAAATTTGTTTAATTTTACTTCCCCTATTTTGCTTGTGTTGTTGTAGTTTGTAAATGCCATCAAAGGTTTCAGGAAGCGGGCAGTTTACATGGTCAGAATAAACGTTTGTCACTCACTCATGAATCTACTGTAGCAATTTGTAATACCCATAACTTTACAAAGAAACGAGTTTAGCAGGAAATGGCAAGCACAGAGAGTTGGCATCAGCTGCTAGTTTTTAAGCAGCTGGCATGCCCATTATGACCCATTATGACCCTGCTCTACTTCCTATGGGGAACTGGCTCTAGAGGCTCCCTGTGGTTTTATATATCACACAATTCAATGGACTCTTTGAAGAAGCATCTCTCTGTGGCATTATGGAAAATTTAAAATGGCAGCCAAAGGCCCACTGATTGAGGAAAAAGAGAGGGCACCTTGGCTGGCAGGTCTTTAAACTTGAATCGGTAAGAAATCTACATCGGCAAGGCATATTGCTAATCTTTAAAGCCGCACCCTTTTCTGCAACAGCAACCATCCTATCTTGGCTGCCCTTTAAGTGGCTTTACAAGACCTTCTGCCCACATTTCCTTTTACCAAATTACTGTATTTTTTTACCAGCCAAAGAAAATGGATGGGTAGCCACTAAGCAGTAGGTTATGAATGAAATCCAGATGGAGGAGATCCGATAAATGAATCACACCCTAAGTCAATTTAGGGTGTGATCACATGGGGAAACTGATTGCCTTTAGGACTGCTTGTGCATCCACACAACATATGAGGAATTGCAGTCCAGCTTAACCCTGATCCATGCCCAAGATGGACCTTTTTGGCCCAAGTTGTAGGGCTGCTACTTTGGGGGCTGGAGTGATCCCCCAGAAAACAGAAGGGTTTCTTTAAGGGAGATCACTCTCTGCAAAGCAAACTTTTTCAGTTTGGTTCCTAGACATCTGATCACAAACTTACATAAATTTATTTGCAATCAGTAGGTCCACTGTAGCTGGGATTAACGGTCTGATTGAGCCACATAGACCCTTTCTGCAAACCTGCCTATTCTATGCTCAGTCCCTTCTATCCACTGGGAATAAGATGCCACAGTATTATTCCTGAATGAGGAGAAATAGAAATTTAATCTGGAGGAGAAATTCTTGTTTTATTGCAGAAATGCATCCTTAAATTTTATTAAACAATCAGATCTGCTCTCTACCAAAGGAAGGAAGCAGAATTCATTGAAAACTCTCCTATAATTTTAAAAAGAGAGCATCTTACTCCTGATCAAGCACACAGTCTTCAAAGATTCCTGGATACTTACGCCATTATCATTTATGATTCCACCTCCTACATTGTTGCCATTAAAACTGCCCACATTCTGCAAAAAAGCAAATAAAAATAGCAGTGTTATTTGTATGTGTGTATTCTGTGCCATCAAATCGGGAACCAATTTATACCAAACGCTAATATGACTTGTGAGGTAAGTGAGATATGTAGGGAATGGTTTGACCAGTTCCCCAACTCCATTGAGTTTCCGTGGCCAAGTGGGGATTCTAACCCAGTTCTCCAGAATCTTAGTCCATCACTCTGTCCACTATACCACACTGAGAAGCCGTAGTAGTAGTAGAAGTAGAAGTAGTAGTAGTAGTAGTAGTAGTAGTAGTAGTAGTAGTAGTAGTAGTAGAAGAAGAAGAAGAAGAAGAAGAAGAAGAAGAAGAAGAAGAATAGATGACTAGAAAGAGGAAAGATAACTTCTGTTGCTTAGTGTCAGAAAATATAAATCAGATTAGGATCTGCTATAAATCTCTAGAATGAATTTGGTTGAGGAAGAGAAGGTAGATATGTGGGATGTAAAGAACTAGTAACACTGGGTATGAATAAGGAAAGTGTGGAACAAACCCAGGGAAAGATTCACAGAAAAGTTGGGCTGCCAACTTTATTGGTCTAGGTCTCCTACGCTATTGGTTAGTGCCTATGCACTAACTTGCTAGACATGTAGAAGTTCAGCAAGTGCATTCCCTCCCCCCCCCCCTAACTTTGCTTTCTAGTTAACGAAAACATCACTTTCAAAATGCTTACTCCCTTGGGATGGTACGAAGGCATACGAAGCAGAACAGAATAAAAAATGCTGATGACTCTTAAAAGCCCAGGATAGGCATATATAGGACAACATTGCACTTGACGTAAAAGTCAACACTTTAGTCAGCAAAGATCTGTTATTTTTCTCATTTTCCTTATGTCTTCTTACATCTCTTTTCTGCATGAGGTTATACTTATAAACTAATAAATACAGACATAAATAAAATGGCAAAAGCATTTTTTTTTAAGTGGATGCATGTTCCTAAAATTTTAAATGTCTGGGCACATTTGCGTACTATTCTTATTTTGGAAAATGTTGTTTGTTAGTTTGTTTGTATACTTTCCCCATTACTATACATTTGATAGACACAGTGTATGGCTGAAGAAGTCAATCATGCAAAACCTTGACCCTGAATCAAAGGAGACAAATTCCCACCCCCATTGCTATACATTAGCATCTATCCCTAATAATGATTACAGACTAGAAAGTCTGCAATGAATTCTAGAACCCAGTTCTGAAACACCAAAGTTAGTGAACCAATGCTTCTGGGATCATGAGGAAGGGTTGCTCAGAAGAAATATAACTATTTCATAGTAAAGATCAGTAAGATTTATTGCTCATGTAGGTCATGTTGTTAAAATGCTAGCCAGCAACAGTTCTGTTCACCAGGCCTATTTTAGAGAAAAATGGGTAGACCAAGCTGAAGATGATTTAATAATACAGAAATAATACAAGGGGGCATTCCATTTTGGGCTGCATTAGTTCAGGTTGCAAGTGGGACGTGGTGGCGCTGCAGGTTAAACCGCAGAAGCCTCTGTGCTGCAAGGTCAGAAGACCGGCAGTCGTAAGACTGAATCAACATGACGGAGTGGATTCAACCTAGCTGTTCGAAAGCATGTAAAAATGCAAGTAGATAAATAGGGACCACCGCGGTGGGAAGGTAACAGCGTTCCGTGTCTAGTCACGCTGGCCAAGTGACCACGGAAACTGTCTTCGGACAAAACACTGACTCTATGGCTTGTCCCTAGAGTTGGACACAACTGGACAAATTGTCAAGGAGAACCTTTACGTTTACCTTTAGTTCAGGTTGCAGGTTTATGATGGCAAGGATGAGGATCATATAAAAGGGAGTCATCTTTTTGAAAAGATCTCCTCCCATCACACTGATGGGGATGATGAACTTCTCACCATGAAGCAATGATCTTAGAATAATAATATAATCTTAGAATTGGAAAGAACCCAATGGATCATCAAGTCCAGGTCCTCTTGAAGAGGCCCAGTGGGGAATCAAACTCCCAACTTCTGGCTCTGCAGCCTAAACCACTGAGCTTTCCAGCAGTTTGAGCCAGTTACTCATTTCTACAGCCATATCATAACGCTCAAGAATCTGAATGCTTTCCATAATCAACTCAACGCACTTTTTGTGTGTGTGACTACAGCTTCCCAAATCCCCTAAACATCACTGGCCCTGCTTAGCTTGGGGATTCTGAGAGTGATTGTTGGGAAAAAAAAAAAAAGCTGGTTTTCAATGCTTCACTTGAAAGCTTTCAATCATCACACGATCACCCTGACATCCTGGCTGCCAAGTTATGCTGAAATCATCACACTTACCGAGGGTGCAGCTCTGATCCCCTCCAAGGAGAGAATACAGATGACAAAGAAGGCAGCAACTACTTGGAATTTCATCTCCGTTTTCTTGGCTTCTTTTCCTGTTTCAAGGTACGTTTGGGAATCAGAGCAACCCCGAGCTTCTATTTATATTAAAACTTCTCAGGGGCAGGGTCCACCTTCTGGGAACCAGTCCAGCTGCTGCACCTTAAAAAAACAACAGCAATGCTATCAAATGATCGACAAAAGACAGAGGTGCACAGATTCAAGGACTCTCCATTCTTTTTTTGCTTCTGTCCATTTCAGACCACGTCACCCTTTGAGACTGTTGCATTTCTTCCCTCTGGTTTTGATAAGACAAGGCCAACAGGAAGTCCATGGAGTTGACACTAAGTCAACTCAGAGGGAAGGCGATGCTGCCCTCACTCTTGAAAGCAGCGATAAAAACGGCAGACGGAAACAGGAGCAGAGATTAGAAGCATCAGGCAGAATTTGAAAAGTTTTAATTTAATTTTAATTTTTTAATTGCTGTTGCCTCTGGAGATTTTCTGGTTAATATTATTGGTTTGTTTTGGGGCACCGGCTCAAGGTTGACTCAGCCTTCCATCCTTCCGAGGTCGGTAAAATGAGTACCCAGCTTGCTGGGGGGGCAATGTGTAGCCTGTATAATTAAAAATTGTAAACCGCCCGGAGAGTGCTTGTAGCGCTATGGGGCGGTATATAAGTCCAATAAATAAATAAATATAAATAAATAATATGCTGTAAACTGACCAGATTTGTAGCTTGCCACTGAATTGGTGGGCGGTGAATGAATGAATGAATGAATGAATGAATGAATGAATGAATGAATGAATGAATGAATGAATGAATGAATGAATGAAGTGACTTTCTGGGACTACTGTTCTCATGTCCTTCAACTAGCACAGCTGCTAGGGATTCTGAGGCTGAGGGATTCTGGATGCTGCAATTTTTTAAAAAAGTACCGTAA
Organism: Pogona vitticeps; assembly: GCF_051106095.1. Classification (NCBI taxonomy): domain Eukaryota; kingdom Metazoa; phylum Chordata; class Lepidosauria; order Squamata; family Agamidae; genus Pogona; species Pogona vitticeps. Next base: position 19,527,185 of record NC_135791.1, on the reverse strand, counting down.
CTTTTCCAAGCTGAAACACTGGCACTGACATGTTCACATGTGGTATGAAGGAGGATCTCCGAGTTTGGAATCAGTTTTTATCAGGGTCCAATGGGGTATATCATTTTGGAGAGGTGACATAGGGCTGAAGGCGGACTTTCAGGTCCAATCTGTGTGACTGGATCTTTGGGGTTTGGAATCTGTTTTAGAGGTAGATGGTGTGCCAGCACATGGCCAGAAGAGTGGCATAGGACTGGCATTACCAGGGAGTTGACATTCCTAGAATTTTTCCCAATAGTTGGTGCGCTATGGCTGTGGGCAAAGGAGTGGTCAAACTCCGTGGTGCGATTTTGGTGCAACAATCAGGCAGTTGTTTATATCAGAAATAACCTTACGTTGCAGTCTGAACGAGTCATGACATTAGTCAAGGCATTCACATTTACAGGCCTTGCAGTTTAACATCCTAGTGCAGGCCCGGCATGTACCAGGCATAGACAATAGACTAGCTGATGCATTGTTGAGCCAACAGATTGAGCCGTTCAAGAAGCTAGACCCCAAAACCAACGAGTTCCCGGAGACTCTGCCCCCAGAGGTTTGGCAAATTAGTGCGAAGACACGGAAAGAGCAATGGGCTTGGCCCTGGCACCACGGACACGAAAAGGGTACCAGGCCGTGAGTATAGAGTTCCAGGAATTTAGGAAGCTGGTCAACTGGAGCCGGTTTGGCTGGCACCAGTAGATCACCTGCAGCAATTCATTCTGTATTTGAATAGAAAGGAATTCGTGCCTGGAACCATACAGGGTAGGTTGTCAGCGCTGGCTTTCTACACTGGAATTAATGGCCACCAGGATTATTCGTCGGATTACTGCATTAGGGAAATGATCAAGGGGTGGTCCAAGGAAAGGAGCAGAGTTCAGGACACCAGGGCTCCCATTTCACCTTTGCTGTTAGAACGCATCTGAGTGCAGTGGGAGCGCCTGTGCAGGGATGGGTATGAAGTTATTTTATTTAATGCAGTGGCATTGTTGACGTTTTTTGGGGACCTAAGGATTACCGAGGTAGTTGCTACTAGAAAGGAGAACAAGACTAGGTTAGCTCTGCAATGGCAGGACGTTAGGGTTGTCGACAGGAAGGTTCAAATCCACATTCGGCGATCCAAGGCCGATCAACTAGGTAGGGGTGCCCAACTTACACTAGCGTGTTGCCATATGGAAAGCATTTGCCCTGTGAAAGCCACAAGTGCATGCTTGGAGGTTAGGGGACAAGATCAGGGTTATTTCTTCAAACATGAAGATAATTCGCCACTAACTAAATACCAGTTCTGGAAACTGACAGACATAGTGTTGGAACAGGTTGGCGTGCAAGGGGTGAGATTTGGCACACATTCCTTTAGAATTGGGGCAGCATCCACCGCTGTAGCCTTGGGATATAACACAGATGAAATTAAGCTTTTGGGTCTGTGGTCTTCATCCAACTATCGTAGATATATCAGAACACTCCCTAATGTCTATGCAAGGACCTAGTTTATGTCTCTGCAGGTCCTGTGGTGACAGCAAGGTGGAGGCACATTTTAATTTTGGGCCACAGCTAGATTTTTTGGGCAGTGTGATATGCGGCAGCATCCCCATGCAACCTGGGCCTTGGAGCCAGAGCCCACATCGTATGGAGAGGGCTGTGTGGAATGCTGTGGAGTCAGCTATGCAGGGCGGTGGCCTTTGGCCAGTTTCCACCAGATTTATTGGTAATACATCTGGGTGGCAAGGATTGGGCCCGATGTAGTGGAAAGGCATTGATCCTGGATGTTTAATGCGACCCGAAATGTTTGAAGGCTACGTATCCAACCATGCATATTCTGTGGTCGATGATTGTCCCTCGATTGGCATGGAGAGATGCCAGGAATTTTTTCTCCGTTAACACAGCACGTGGGAGTGTTAACAGGGAGGTCTGCAGAGTTTTCTGCGGTGGCCTTGGATCGGTAATTGGTCACCAGAGGATCCACTTGCATAGGCCTGAGTTTTTTTCTGAACGATGGTGTACATCTGTCCGGTTTGGGTTTGGATGTCTTCCTTGTTGAGCTTGATTGGCTCAATGGTGGGTATGGGACATAGCATGGCTAGTCCTTATGCTGTGGCAGGTAGTGTGGATATAACAGGTTTTCTGATGAGTCCCATTTTAAACTCAGGTAAGTTATAGCCCATCTGACCTCCCAGCCCTGCGGATTGTGCAATTACAGTGCTTGGAGGGGAAAATGCGCTGGGGCCACAACCAGAGCAACAGTCGACAAGGAGAAGGTGGCTTGAGGTCCGGGGGTGGTTCATTTGCAGCTGGCTGGGTTCTCACTGTCTTTAAGACCGTGAGAACTTGGGGCCAGTGACTCACCCATTTGTTGCTTAAGGGGGTCTGCTTCCAAGTGGGTGCCCACCAAATACCTGTTATAGTCGTCAATGGACCTCCAAATCAGCAATTTGTGCCCATCTCTATTCTTGACACATAGGAAAAACTCAAGCACACAGCGTAAAATTATGCAAGCTAGGTTCACCCCATGCACCCCAATCTTGTTTGCACAAGGTGGAGAGAGGTCGGTGTGCTTACAGTGGGTGAGACCGGCTAAGAGATCTAGATAGCTGATGCAAAAAAGAACAGTCGGTAGAAGGGTCAGACAAGAATCATGAGTGGGTGTTGACACCTTTACCCATTAGGTGTGAATTTTTTTTTAATTTGACATTGTGCACATGATACAACACCATCAACAAGATTGTGGAACTCTCAGTGGGTGGGGCAAAAGCGGCATGTTGAACCTGCTGATCTCCCACCATGCCCTCGTTCGTATCTGGTCCTCCCAGTGCCTGCATCTCTGCTCCTTCCACTTCAGCCCTCTGTGTGGTTCTGACGTGGGCAGAGAGTTTCGAAGAATGATCAGTGCCGCTGTTCTATCTGTAACCAGATCTAAGCCAGCTCAAGGTGAATGCAGCTGTCTTGGTTCACCAGGTTGTCTAAGGCGGCTGAGGAGCTCACCACAAAATATCTAGGTTAGACCAACAGGCTGGCCACACAACAACTGCTTTGCATGTAAAAGGAAAAGTCAGTGGTCTTTTCATTCTGATCTGCACCAGAGTCAAAAAGGCACAACAGCAGTACAATGGAAAGACAACTTATCTAGGATGTGTGCTAGACAGTTCTAACTGGGTTATTAGGACGCGCATCTGAATGCTGGCAGTAGGGGACAAGGCACATGGGTGAGCCCTCCAATGTGCACTCGGTAGGGTTGGTTGCTGAAGGCATTTGGTCATTGGCTGCTGGAGGAAGAATGCTAATTCACAGCTTGGAAGCATTACTTCTTGGACTACAACTCCCAGAATCCCTCAGTGGTCAAGGCCAACAGTGGACATTTAGACATGAAGATTCTAGAGGTGAAGTTCAAGGTGGAGGGAAATGAGAAGGGAAATTTTGCTTTCAGTTCATCTTTTACATGAATGTTACCAAATCCATACATTTCTCTACATTGGGATAAATAAAAGTGATATTTTAAAACTCTGAATGTGGGGAAAATGCAAAAGGACATGCCATTCTTATTCCTCTTCTAGACTAGAATTTTTTAAATATCTGACCAAAGTCAGTGGTGTGGACTCTCTGAAATCTATTCAGCAGCAACTGCATGTTCATTTGAATTTATTCAATGATTAAATGTTGCTTCTTGCTTTTTCTAATATTGTAGTACAGGGAATAAAAGAATTTTTAATTAGAAAGTTTCCAATCAATTTTCTTCCATTTCCCTGCCCGTTGCTGTTTCTATATTTCTTATTGTTTAAGAAACTTGATCATTAGGAATGGTCTGATCATCTGAGGAATGCAGTTTAAACTTCCTTAACAATGGTGTAATATAATATGAAATACTGTAACACTAGTCACTTAACGTAGATTGAAAATCTCCAACGGAAGACTTCCTCAAACAATTAAGGCAACTGAGATGCAGAACAACAGTTTTAAACAAAAATAAAAACAGTACAGAATACTTAATTGTGATCGTAATCATGAACGATCTTAGAACTGTAGAGTTCAAAGGGGACCCCCCCCATGGATCATTGGGTTCAGTCCCTCTCAAGGAGGCATAAGAGGGGAATCGAACTCCCAATCTTTGCCAGAGACCTAAACCACTGAGCTATCCAGCATTAATCACTAACTAGGATTAAAAAAAATACACTTAGGTAAAGCCATGCTGACAATCTCCAGTAATGGATTGCCCAACTGATTTTTGGTGGATTTTTCGCTGGTGGGGTGGAGTTAATTAATTGAAAGTGCTGGTTCAAACCTACAAAGCCCGAAATGCCTTCGGTCCAAGCTGTCTCAAGGACTATATTTCCGGTTGTGATTCTGCTCGGGTGGTAAGATCATCAAAGGAAGGTTTTGGTCCCATCACCGTCACAAGTGCATTTGGTGGGGATGGGGGAGAGGGCCTTTCTCTGTGGCTGCTCCCAGACTTTGGAACTCCCTCCCACTGGAGACGAGGCTGGCCCCACCTTTGCTGTCATTCTGCAAGCAGGCAAAGACCTTTCTCTTCAGGCAAACTTTCCTTTAATGACTGATTGCCTGTATTGGGTTTTTTTTTATACTGCTTTTTATGTGTTTTGGCCTTGCTTTTAGTGTTTTTTGTTACTGCAGTATCTGTCTCAGCCTTTTTAGTATTTGTATATTTAGTTTTTAGCTTTAAATATTATCATTTAATGATGGAAACTGCCTTTGGTCCCTTTTAAGGAGATAAACAGGGTAATAAATAAATAAATAAATAAATAAATAAATAAATAAATAAATAAATAAATAAATAAATAAATAAATGTTAAGCTTTTGACAGGAGTCAGAACAATTTTGTTTTAAAGCAGGTCTTTTCTAATGGCACCCTCGAATCTTTTCCAGGTCCAAGTAAATGGATTATTTTAGCACTCAGTTTAAAATAAAACTAAAATGGAATCTAACTGGAGCGGGAGGGGGGCAGCATCCTGAGGAACAATGAAGGCCGGAAGAAGGATATTGAGCAATGTTGTCCAACATGTATAAAACTGCTACCTGATTGTTTTAGCTTAATAGCCCACCAGGATAAAATCACCAAGACTCCAAAGATGCCCTAAGGGCATGGCGTTTGGATGCCAGCCTCCTTTGATAATTAAGAAGAATGGGCTCACTGAAGTAGCTGCCTGGGTCTGATTATTAAGCCCCAAGGACTAGATCAATAATCACGGAAGAGAAAAGAATTAAAGGGGATGAGGACCAAGGGCCAGAGATGACTTGATGGCATCAAAGGACACTGACTGGCCTTGACTGCTCTTAATGTGGATGCTCTTTTAGCTGTGCTTTCTTGCAGTGTGCTGAAACAGGCACGTCAAAACTACTGGCCAAGTTGTAAAATTATTTTTTTTAACTACAGTTCCCAGAATCCCCCAGTTACGATGGCTGCTGGCCATGTTGGCCGGGATTTCAAAGAATTGTAATCAGGGAAAGCGAGTCGTCCAATTTCTTTTCTGCATCTTGTCCATGTCAGTTTCACCTGCACTTGCCCATACATCTGCTCTGTTCTTTCTCCATTAATCTATTTTTCTTTCCCCCCCCCCAAAAAAAACACATATATGAACATATATGGTTATCAAGTCAAGTAGTGTGATACTCTGGTTAACTGCAAATAGTGATAAAGCTAAAAACCGATAAGGTGCGATTGTGAAGCACTGTAGACTGAGCTGAATGCTTAGCACCTCCACCCTTTTAACATTTTCCAAGGGAGGAGACTAAAGAAGGATGAGGAGATACGTTGCATTTGGGTTCCAACACCACCCAAGATAAAAATCCTTCGGTCAGCAGTTGATTTAGGGCACCTTAGTTATCATGGCATGTAAATAAAGGGAACATGAAGCATAAATGACAGATTTCTAGACAGAGAAGTTATTGGAGAGGAGGTTCCACCAAAATCGGATGGAGAGAGGACAGGGATGGGAATTAATTTTGTCAGATTCATGGTCTCGTTGAAAGCAGGCCTTTTTGTATCTCTTGGGATCTGTTTCAAGAAGAAAAGGTCTCGGACACATATATCAAATTCTGGCCCGCTGGCCCATTTCATGTGGCCCTCGCAGTGTTGCCTGCTACTGTGCAGCATACAATACACAGACGCTTACTTGGTCCCCCCCCCATAATGCTCTGCGAAGATGCTGGGAATCCACCCAGCGGGACTTCTAATCCCAGCATTCCAAGCAGTGAAGAGTCAGAAAGTGCAGCCACTTGAGCAGTGTACAGCACCATGGGAAATGTAGTCCTCCCTATTGCCCACTCCTCTTCTTACGGCTCCGGCGAGGACTGTTTGATGGCATCGCCTAGCAGCGGCCATCTCCACCTCCTCTTGCTCATCGGCTATGGAAGCGAGTAAGGAGCCAGCTGATAATGAGGGTTGAGGGCTGTGGCAAGCATGAGGGGAAGGTTGAAGACGTCTGTGAATAATTAACAAATCAAACAAACACATGTGGGGCGGTAGAGCGGGTGTCAACGGGTGTTACTAAAACTCACTTTTCAATAAATTATACAATACTTGTACACTTGAATATCTGCCTGCCATTATTTCTAGACTTTGATTATAGACTTTTACTTTCAGAGCTCGTTATTACTTATGTTATTACTAAAACCAGTAATAACCGAATGAGAATGATATTTAATATGATAAAGATTAGATTATGTAATAATCCTTTTGTATTTATCTGACTTTTTTATGTTGTAAGCTGCCTAGAGTGGTCGTAACTGACCAGATTGGCGGGATATAAATAAAATAAATAATAAATAATAGATACCTTTATATAGTCTTTCAAATACAACTGGCCCTTTGAGGGTAACCATAATGCTGGTGCGGCCCAAGATGAAATTGAGTTTGACACCTCTCTAGGGTATCCACCTGTTGTTTTTCTTATGTGTTGTCAAGTTGCTTCCGACTTAGGGTGATGTGAAATGTTCAGGGAGTGGTTTACTATTTTTGCCCCTTCCTGGGAGTTTATATGGCCAAGAGCAGATTTGAACACAGGATTCCGGAGTCCTGTCCAACATCCTGACATTCTACTCCCTATATCAGTGGTTCTCATCCTTGGGTGTCCATATGTTCTTGAACTAAAACTCCCAGAAGACTTTACCACTAGCTGTGCTGGCCAGGATTTCTGGGAGTTATAATCCAAGAACATCTGGGGACCCATTGTTGGGAACCACTGTCCTGCACCATATTCGCTCTTAGAGCTTTCACTTACACATCATCAAGAAAAGGACACCCATCACACACACACACACACACACACACACACACACACACACACACACACACACACAAGGGGGATGAACAAATGCCTCACAGGACAAAAAACTCGGAAGACAAATGGTTTTGTCAATGGGGGTTGATGACTTGCAAGATGAATGTTCCTATGGCTGTGCTTCGCAAGACGAATGTTTTCCGTTTTTTGTTCCTGCCTCATGTTTGCTGATTTTTAAATGTTTTTCAGTGATGTTCAATTTTTTTAAAGTTTTTTGATTGAATTTTTTTAAATCATCTACCCAATATGTATTGCTTTAAAGAACAATTATTAAACCCTTTGTAAACCAAATTTGACTTTGTTCTGACTTCTTTTGTCCATAGGAACGCATTAATTAGATTTCAATGCATTCCTATGGGAAAACGTGTTTCGCAAGACGAATTTTTAGTAAGACAACATTAACCACGGAATGAATTAAATTTGTCTTGTGAGGCACCACTGTATTTAAAACAATTTCAAGAGAACTATGTTGCATCCCACTGGAGTATGGAAAAGTCACTAGCAAACATGTGCCTGCCTAGGTCACAATTCATATGCTCACTTGGGATGGGCAACGTCAAAGACCTGGTTTCTCTCCACTTATTCTTTATTTTCAAACCAACCTGTATTTAGAGGACTGGGCAGTCCTTCAAATGCAGAGAAACCTTAACATGATATATTCACAGGCATGTCTTTGAATAGAGGACTGGCCAGTGTAAAAATAGATCATGTGGTTACCCAAACCTCGGCTCAATGGCCAGCCTAATCTTTGTTCAATAATTCACACAAATGAGGAAAGAGGAAGTTTTTGGAGGCATCAAAATGAAGATAAAACAATTTGCACAGGGGGGAAATGCACACTGAAAAATATGCAGAAATTGCACTAGAAGTAATGGAGAATATGCAGAAGGTAGGTAAAAATGCATGACTAAATGTGAACACCAGACAGGAAAAACACTGTGTGTGAATTTACACACACACACATACACACACGTTCTTCCACTGTGCCATACAAGGAAAGGCAACAGGATAATTTTCATGTGGGTTAACTTGAATTGCATCTGCTTGTGACAGTTTAATTCTGTTACGAGTGTGTCCTGGATTCATTTCTTTCAAATCTCTTGGAAACGAGAGATGCCAGGGACATTCAGAACGGGAGAAAGGAGAACATCCCGTTGAGATTCACATTAACTCAATTAAAACTTAATGGTGGTGTCTATACAGCAGCAGCTGATGTGGCTATAATCCAAAAATGAGTGAGTGCACAATGGGTGGTGTTCAAGAATTTTATCTTTGTTTTGTATAGAGTTGGGGTGAGTGAAACATACACACTTAGGGATTCCTCTCTCCTCAACATGTTCAAGGCTCCCTCCATTTACTCCAGGAACAATGTGAGGGGGAGTAAATTAATGAGTTTAATGCTAGCTGGGAGGGTCTAAGAATTATAACCTGAGCTATAATGATGACTAAATCTAGAGTCAGTCCAGTTTTAATCACTTAGAGAAGGTTCATTGAGACCACGTGAGCTGAGAAGAATCTAGAAATTGAGAGGCTAGAAAGCCTACATGGTCTCATGCATGAGAAGTTCCACACCTCTCTTCTCTACGCATGGTAGATGTTCTGCCTCTAAGGTATAGGCCTCATAAGTAGCAGAGACGCAAATTCGTATAGGTGCGAATAAAGGATTTTCAAAACATTTTCTTCCACCTGTATGAAATTACGAAAGTTTTTGTGCTGTTTTGGCATCTCTGCATTTTATATTAATTTTTTTAAGTGCAGATTTTTTTTTTATATTGAAAAGCTATTTTGAGCAAAGAATCTTACATTTCACAGAGGAAACCTTGTCTATTCTATACAGAATAAAAAACTATTAATGAAATATTTCAGGTTTTCACCCAGAAATATAAACTAAACAATCAAGCAAAACACAAGTTGCTGACTTTTTCAATCTCATGTTGGAAGGAGAAAAACTCAGTATTTGTCCAATTTTTTTCTAGGACATCATCTCAGTGTGTTAGGGCATTTTTGTCCAGGAGGAAAATATTTGCAATGTATTAATTACAACAGTGGTGATATATTCATCATATTACATCCATATTTAATGTGTATGTTATTTGATTTTGTCAAGGATGGAAATATTTACAAATTATTGCAAAATTGGGTTGACTTTGGATTCAGGCAGTTAGTATTAAGGGGGAAAGGCATATTTCAGAGCTGTTCACTTGCTGTTTCTTGGTCATAACTGCACCAATCTAAAAGACTGTTCCTGAATCTAACTTTGATGAAAACAAGCTATACAACAAACTTGGTTTAGGCCCCGATTCAATTAAATAATTGTCCAGAGCATCGCGACTGGAAAGGAATGGAACACCAGGACAGTTCAAAGAGGAGAAGCTTATTTTGCTACTGCAGGAGTAGCCATAAACCAAGAGAGGTGGTTGACTCAGGAACCTGGTTTTGAATGTCTTAAAAGGACAGCAAATAATTCAGTGTTTATTACTGTGTATTGTTGTACTTTTACTCAAAAGCAGGACAGAGATGGTTGCAGGATTCACTTGCTTGTCAAAACCACGGGGGGAGGTATCATTTAGTCCTCTTCCTCCTACAAAATGTTTTGGGTCAGCCCTGTTTAGATGCACTGTTAGATTTCGCATCATGTGGTGCTCTGGTCTCTTGGGCTTCTCTGAAGTCATATCGACAAAGGTGAGGAGACACTAGTAGTCATTATTGAGCTCCAGAACTGAGCTACCTAAAAAAATGAGGCTGAAACACATATTGATTCAACTGGGATTGTCTTTCCTGCTCGACGTTCAACACATGACCGCCGGTGAGTCCCGAAGATCATGGAGAAATCCTCACTTTGCTCTTTGTTTAAGATTCTAGACTTTAAAATTTCTTCCTCTTTTCCCTTATGCTCCTTTATGCTCCATTGACATTCTGTGCACCCCAAATATTCATCGATCCGTTCTCAGCAGGCTAGATTTTGTTACGGGAAAGATGAGCCACCTGAGATGATTTTTTTTTCTTTAAATATCTCTACAATTTGTCAAAGGCTGAGCTTCCTCCCAAAACGGATGATCTTAACATGCGGGAAATTTGTTCTGGTGGGTTTTTGTTTAAATAATAATATAATAATCTTACAATTGCAGAACTGAGCCTTCTCAACTCCTCGGCTATGGAATGAAGTCCTCCTGCAATTCATCTCTAGCCCCTTTGCTGGAAATTTTTAAAAAGTCCTTTAAAATCCAGTTATTTAGGCAAGGCATTTCAAAACATTATACCTATGGATTCAACTGAATTTATTTATGCTTAATTTGACTAATTCCACCATTTTACATTTTTTTATATAATGGTATTTTCATGGTCCTTGGTTGTACTGTTTTTGCATTTTAATATTTTTCTTTTGGTTTTGTTGAATTGGTTATTTTAATTGTGTTGGTGTACCCTTTGTTGTAAACCTCCCAGAATGGTCCTTGGCCAGATGGGAGGTGAAATGAATGAATGAATGAATGAATGAATGAATGAATGAATGAATGAATGAATGAATGAATGAATGAATGAATGAATGAATGAATGCTTGTCTTAGGGACCTGACAGCCAGAATCCTGTTGGTGTTTGTGCACGGGTTGTGCAACTTCCCATAGATAATTGTGGCTAATTGATGAGGCGTCCGTGTGTATTTCAGTTGCACCATAAGTCACGTAACCAGGCAAGCGATCAAGACGCATCCTGGCAGTTTGTAAATTAGACATAGCAAGTGATCCAAACCTTACACGAAACCAAACAGTTATTTGGACAGATACAAGACACCGCCTCCTGTTTGCTTCTTTTCAGTCCTTGCTGCCAACTACTCTGTGGTGCAGGATCCACCAGAGGTCCTTGCCATCGTGGGAGACAACGTCACGCTGAGGTGTGCCTTCTCCCTCCAGGCTGAGCAGGCCGCGTCCACCAAAGGGGCCATGTCCTGGTTCAGAGGCTCGCGGGGGGAAGAATCCACAGTGGTTCCAGGACATCGCTTCAGCCTGGCCTATCCTGACTCTTTTCTCAGCTCAGGAGAGGGACGCCTGGTCATCACCAATGTCTCCTTGGAGGACGCCGGGTCCTACACCTGCCAAGTGATGGTCTGGGGTCAAGAAGAGGCCCGTGGCAACGGGGTAAAGCTCCATGTATATGGTAAGAGAAACCAGTTACAGAGCGATCCATTGGGCACTTGCATGATTCTGTGTCTGCTTGGTGTCTAGGCGTCTGCTTTGTCCTGGGAGAAGAATACGGCTTGATTTGCAACATTGCTGGTGCGGGAGGGAAAACCCTAATGTAAACCCTAAAGATTAGGAACTGAATCCTAAAACTTTGCAGGTTTGATCACATGTTTACAATATCACTGATTTCTGGATTTCAGGAAGCAAATTACCAGCTTTTAAAAATGGTTTGAAATCGACTAGTCAAAGATTTTCGAACCATTTGCTGAAACAAATAGGGGTCATGGGAAAACCTGGTCTTCTTTCCACCTTCTTTCAATTTCTTGCCTTAACCTTTGGTGCTTTGCACTTTCTGCACATTTCAGAAGGCTTGTTTATGAAACTCCAACTTCTCTTTTCTTTCTGGCTTATCCAGAAGTATAACATCTGGCTTATTAAAATCAACTGTATTCTCTAGGACTGTCTCAGTATTGTATTGCAGTTTTGTTTTCTAAAACTGGAAGTGGCTAGAATTTGGAAGAGGGAGGACAAGATGTAAGAAGTCAGTTAAGATTTAGCCAACGACCAAAAAAATTATCTTTGCATGTCTGATTCCCGCTAAGATACGATCAATAGTTTCTTTATTGTTATCCAACATTAGCAGCACTTTTTTTCTGCAGAAGAGTTAATAAAACATACAGTACATGGTTCACCTCCACTCTGATTTATCCTCACAACAACCCAATGAAACTGAGGTCAGACGGAGAGACAAGATGACCTAGTAGTTTCTTGGAAGTGAAACGCAGAAGCTGGATTCCCAAAGTAGTCTAACTACTACACCACACTATTTCTCAAGCCTCTCTTCTATCTCCTGTTAGTGTCGATGCCCTCCTTACCACCTCACCTCCCTCTGTATGGCTGGGTTAAGTTAAATTGCTGCCTACAGCAAAAGCAGCCATCGGAGAAAGGAACTGTGTGTTATAATTCACACTAAAGCTGGTGAGGGAGCCGGGTCTTTTACTGCACCTGAGGTCAAGAGGCTTGGTTAGAAATCACAGGGCAGCTGGTTCCTCCCATCCTTGTGAAGCTCCTTTAAATCTCCTGGTACTTAGATAGGGCAGTGGTCCCCAACCTTGGGCCTCCAGATGTTCTTGGACTTCAACTCCCAGAAATCCTGGCTAGCAGAGGTGGTGGTGAAGGCTTCTGGGAGTTGTAGTCCAAGAACATCGGGAGGCCCAAGGTTGGGGACCACTGAGATAGGGAACCTCATTCAGCCCAAGGAGCACATTTCATCTCAGAGAAATGCCCAGCGTCCTAATCTGGTGCTAAGCGGAGCTCAAAGAAAAAAAAATCAGATAAAAAATGGCAGCATCTTCACATTTAAAGCTCTCTTTCTTCTGGCATCTAAACCTAAGGAAAGATATTCCAAGTTTTTAAAATGGAGCAAAGATCCATGATGGTTGGAAGCCATCAAATGACAGGGTCAAGGGGAAGAGTTGTGGCCACCTGGGGAACCCTAAAATGTAGGACTGGGACCTCAGGAGGGACAGCTTAAACCCCCAGGCTCAGCGGCTGCCCCCCTTTCCCCTAGCAGCTGTTGCCTGTTGTGGCTGTCTTTCTTTTTCCCAAGGGTGGGTTCAAACCCGTTCATTTGGTGAATTTGTGCCAACTTTTTTGCTGCTGAAGGCAACCAACTCTGATCTGAGGATATGAAACAGGAGACTGCAGTTTGATTACCGGCTCTGTGAGAATCACACTTTGCTCACACAATTCAATCTCTAGCTAGCAGTTGCAGAAGCCAGAGATCCCCCAGTTCAAGAAAGAGGACTTCCACTTGCACGTGGGGCCTGAAAATAAGGTGGAGTAATGATGGGAGGAATTAGAACAGCACATGCAGTGAAGCACTGGAGAGCTCAATGGTCTAGGGCAGTGGTCCTCCAGATGTTCTTGGCTGTGCCTGGTTCCTTCAAGCTGGTTCCTAAAGAACAGTGGTCCCCAACCTCCAGATGTTCTTGGACTACATCTCCCAGAAGCTTTCACCACTACCTCTGCTGGCCAGGATTTCTGGGAGTTGAAGTCCAAGAACATCTGGAGGACCAAGGTTGGGGACCACTGGTCTAGGACGTCTCTGGCTGCAGATCCAGAGGTTGGGAGTTCGATTCCCCACTGTGCCTCCTTGAAAGGGGCTGGACTTGATGATCCATAGGGCCCCTTCCAGCTCTGATGATGATGATTGCATATGGAATTTTAAAAAAACAAATATGATTTTAGTCTTAGTCTCAGTTGCCTCGTGTTTCTTCAAATCCCACTTTGGGAGAGAAACAGAAACTGAGGGAGTGCCATCCACTCACAGGAGGGCAAAGACCCATTAAGGATGGAAACAGACAAGAAACAGGGAAGGGACAATCTAAGCGACCAGTGAAAGCCTGGGAAAAGAAGAACAGCTCGAGGGGATTGTTTGGATAGGAAAGGAAGGGGATGAAAAAGGAGGGAAAAGCCAGAGGCTGCAGAAGAGGGTTGGGCTGAGGAGGAAGTGAAAAAGAGTGAGGGAGGGGGCAGTGGCTTTCCTTAAAGGTACCCAAAGAAGAAGTGGAGAGAGAAGGGAAGGAAAAAATGGTGCATAGACCTCCACACCTGAGGAAAGGGAGAGACGAAAGAAAGAAAGAAAGAAAGAAAGAAAGAAAGAAAGAAAGAAAGAAAGAAAGAAAGAAAGAAAGAAAGAAAGAAAGAAAGAAAGAAAGAAAGAAAGAAAGATGACGTGTTGAATGTAAGACCTGTTAAAGAAAATAAAGAACTGTTGTCTGTAACATTAAATAAACCTGTTGAAGTCAAGATGGAATATCTGCTTTGCGATGAAAATGGAGAAGCGTAAAAAGGGAGCTGGTGTGAACCTCACACCCACCTGCATTTTGTCTCCTTTCAGGTTGCAAGCCTGACTTTTTTTTATCCTCTGTGGACACGTGTGTGCATTGTTTAATTCACACTTTCCTTAATGCATGCATTTCCCCATTCAATAAAATGTGTCTGCATTTTCCAGTTGTACAAACTTTTAGCTGTTCAAATTTTTTAGAGTGTGCATAATTTGATATCCCCCCCCCCCACAACAGAATGCAAGATGCAAAGTGTGTGAATTCCTGGGGCAACCTGGGTGTAAAACGGATGCCTAACTCTTTTTCTTCCTAAGCCTGTCAGACAAAGAGATCTCTATCCTAGGGAGTTAAGAGAAGAATGCTACTCAACCGCAGGACTGCAAATAAAGAGATTATCTGCTTTTTCCTTGCCACGAAATGACAAGTTCTTACAGAGAAATGGCAGGATTCGTTGGCAGGCAAATATTACAAGCTCATTTGTTGTGCTGTCTTTCTGCTGCCCCCTGCTGGAGAAGTGGAGGAGAACCACGTACACAGATTGGATTTCCAATGAAGTTCCCATGTTAATCTGTCTCAGTGTGTTGGCAACAATAAAGAGGAGGGGGGAAGCAAAAAAAAAAACCAGTGGGGGAGAGAGCAAGAGAGAAAATATCGTGGTACTTTGAAATTTTGCCAGCACGTGCAAATGTAAGTGACTCAGAGGTACTGTGTGAGCAGGCTGATTGCTGGTTTTGTCACTGTCATCATTATCTTCTCCTTTTCTTCATCCTCCTCCTCCTCCTCCCCTTTCTTCAGTGGAACTGCTTCTGAGCCAGTTGACTGTGGAGAAGGTGGTTTATGGAGACAGGTGAGGAACTAGAAAAAGATGGGCTGAAAGAGTGTGGTCATGGTGGATCACACTTCAAGCTCATCTAGTCCAACGTTTTATTCACAGATATACAGGGCATCCACACTGGCATATAGATATGATATATGGATTGCTGATGACGTAGTTTGGATCAGGGGGAAAAAAGACCTCATCTGCATGCGTTTCTATTTAGATCGAACCATCCTTCCCCTTTAAGAGCTGTTGTGCACCTTTCTGGCTAAGGGGTAGGCCATGCATTCTTTTTGGCCTGCTCCTTATTTAGCCAGGAGATGGGAGCCTCGATTTCCAACTGCAGGTTTAGAGGGAAAGAGGTATAAAATGGAAGGGCACTGACAGAGGGAGAGAGATGCAAAAAAATTAATTTCACTTCCCTCAAAAGAGACACAATTCACAGCAGATAGGGCTATAAGGGGTCACTTCCTGTTTGGATGGGAGGAACACACCAAAAGGCACATCTCTCCTTCCCCCAACCTCAAAATATCCTTTGTAGCCTGATCTACCCCAAACCCAAAGTGGCCACTCTGAACAACAAGATCTTAGACATATGGCTGGATGAGAACTTAATTCACACTTCTGATGAGAACTTCTCCAGCTTACAGCTCCTCCACGTGAATAGGGACCAAGTGAAATCTCAGCCAAATTTCCACATTTTTTTCAGCTTACAATATGCCTCAGGTAACAAAAATAAATAATAATCATGCACCATTGATTCCCCTTATGGTGACCCTTTCCAAGGTTCGCTTGGTAAAGTATACTCCTTTGAAAAAATGCATGCATGTGGAAGATATGCAGAGAAATATGCAAATTCCCTTGGAATTTATGTGCATTTCAAGATTGCAGAAATGTAGTTTAGCCAATGGAAGAAAAAAATGTGGAACAAATACACAAAACACTGGATTTTTTTTAAAAAAATTATTTTATTTTTTGAAAATTACATGGAATAGGCTGGGGTAGGTGGGACTCACAATCTGGTTCTACCCAGAATCTGAAACAAGTGCACATTAGAAATTAGAGAGGAATCAGTTTGAATTTTGTTAATTGATAAGTATACAATGTGATCAAAATATGGAAGGAAGATATCTAAGTAAGGCTACAAGCTGGGGAAGAGGGGATGCCTGGATCGAGCATCTCCCCTTTAAAGAGGATTGGTTTATAAATAAGTAGGGGGAAATGTGATTGCAAATTATTCTTTTTTCCCTCCCACTTCCCACAGCCCGTCCTTCCCATCCAATCGTTTTCCTGCAACTTCAGACTGAACCCAAATCAAGATGGACTCTCGTTTGTAGAACTGGTGGCTTCTATCCTGCCCAAGTGTGGCTGATGTGGGATCATGCTGGACTCCTGCTACCTTCTTCCCAGCAAAACTGTTTCAATCCCGCTGGATCACTCCAGGCCTCGAGCCACTTGGACCTGCCGGATCCTTACCAGAGAGCAAGCTACACTTGCAGTGTAGAGCACCCTTCCTTGCCAAAACCATTACAGGTTCAGTACCATTATGGTGAGTAGCAGCAGAGAAACCTGCGTTGCTTAGAACACATCTGCCTCCTAGTGGTGGTTTTAAAAGTTACAGGAGGCCCTGGGGTGAGCACAGAGATCATTTTGCTTTCGGACAAGGAAAGAGAGCAGTTTTTCATCCAAATACTGAACCTAACTCTTATTTGATTGTAAAACAAACAAACAAAAAATACTTTTCTGTATCAAACCATGCTTGGTTTATTATTCAGTGGAACACCTTGCCTCCCTACACTGTGGGTGCCCCATAACCAGAGGTTTTCAAGAAAAGATTGGACAGCCACCTGTTGGGGATGATATGAGGTCTCCTTCCTTGTGCAGGGGGTTGGACTAGAAGACCTCCAAGGTCCCTTCCAACCCTATGATGATTCTATGATTTTGATTCAACATTCCCACCCTTCCTAAAACCTGGCTTATTGGCAAAACGTTAACACAAATTGCCTTAAAACTCAACAAGAAGATGTGGTTTAAACTGACGTATTTTCTTAATGGCTAACAAAAGAATATTGAAAATATTTCAAAAGAGAAACAAAGAGATGAATATGGATCACACCCACGTGCTCGTTTTTCTGTCCGTTAAAGCACGGAGGAAAATGCCAAAATTCCAAAGAATCACATCTGATGTACTTGTGAAGATAGGATAGGTAAGGGATCCTATGGATCATCGAGTCCGGCCCCGGTCAGGGAGGCACAGTGGGGAACTCACCTCCCAACCTCTGGAGCATAAATCGCTGAGCTGTCCAGCAGAAGGTGCACATATACTGAAAACAGATGTTTTCAGTATATGTGCACCTTCTAATATACACAACAATTTTCCTCCTAATATACACAACGATTTCCTCCTAATATACACAACTATTTTCTCTCTCCCTCCTATATAGCTTTGCTGTGAACCTTTAGTAAAACCTTTACGAAATGCAACTAAAGCATCATTTGACATGAAAGGCAGGCACAAACTGCAGTGGGAGGGGGTCTAAGTGGTGAGAATGGCCAGGAGGCACCTAAAACATCTGGCTGCAGATGTTTATCCATCCTGATACAGACTCAGCAACTGGTAGTCCTGGATCTGGATAACCATCTTGCCTTATTAATGCCCAGCAAAGAGTCGTCACAACTTCGACCTGCAACAAAATGTTGTAGTCATGACTGGACTTAACCCTAATCTAGGATGCCCCATTCAATTACCCCAGCTCAATTTTCTATCTTCCCTCCTCCTCCATCTGTCATTCAGCCCACTCAGGGGTGCCCAAATGCTACTCATGCTTAGTCTTCTTCAGTTTGCTTGGGTGAAGGTCATTCCAACCCAAAGACATTTTGCACTTCCTTAAGGTTTTCCCCCCTAGCTAATAATCTGCCTTTTGTGTGTGGATGGTGCCCTCTTGGCTAGATGTGCAACCATATTCAGAGAACTCCACTAGGCATAGATGTTCTTGGACTGTAATTTGCAGAAGCCCTGGCCAGCACAGCTAGTGGTGAAAGCTTCCGGGAGTTGCAGTCCAAGGCCGTCTGGAGACGCAAGGTTGGGAATGATTACGGATTCTGGTTGCCACCTTCTTTCTTCCAACGGTATATTTGACAGCTGTAGCACGAGACACTTCAATAGCTGCAGTTTTTTGCCTGGTTGGAGTAACAGGAAAAAAAAACTGTTTTATAGATGCTATAGAGTTAGACAGAAGAGTCTTGCAAGGGAAAATAATGTTGGCTGTTTGGGGACCTTCTGGGCCAGTTTTCTATGCAAATAAACCACCGATTCTCCTCCTTCTAGTGCCTCAACATCAGGCCTCCCTCCCTCCCTCAGTGATTGAGGTTCTTAACCTACTGAAGATGGGAACAATCTTTGGAATCGTTATTGGCCTTCTAACAACAGGTATGAGATCCTTCTACTCCATAGCCTGTTTCTTCTAGGATGTGATCTTCTTAGATATATGTCCTGGCAGCTTCGGATCCTCATTGGAGTTCATCCTTCAAATGGAAACTAGTGTAGTTTTCTTGTGGTGGCTTTTCTTTTTTTCAAAGACGTTTGGCTAGGATGGGAAATCCCCTCTGCACTTTTTCTCTGGCACTGTTTTCTGATCGTGTGGGTCATCTGAGCCAGTCACAGGAACCCACAAAGGTCATCATCCTTTCCACTTAACCAGGAATCATATCCAAGGAATGGAGTGAAGTCAGAATAATGCATGCTTTGCTGTGTTGTTTTTCAATGGTTTTAATGTATTTATTTTTACTTACTTTTTTCTTGGTTAAATGATACTTTGCATGTTTTTATTCTTTTAAGGGGGACGTAGGTGGCACTGCGGGTTAAACAGCTGATCTACTGGGCTGTCGATTGAAAGATGGGCAGTTTGAATCCACGCAATGGGGTGAGCTCCTGTTGCTTGCCCCAGCTCTTTCCAACGAAGCGGTTCAAAAGCCAGTGAATGCATGTAGATGAATAGGTGCCACCTGACCATGGAAAAGTCTCTTTGGGCAAATCCTGGCTCCTCAGCTTATAAACAGGGATGAGCACCGGCCCCTAGAATCTGACATGACTGGACTTAATTGTCAAGGGGAAACTTTACCTTTCACCTACTCTTTTAAGGAGTTTACACATTATCTTGAGCACTAATTTTTTTGTGGAAAGATGAGGTATAAACATCATTCATTCATTCATTCATTCATTCATTCATTCATTCATACATACATACATACATACATACATACATGCATACATACATACATACAGGTAAAGGTTCCCCTTGACAATTTTTGTCCAATCGTGTCCGACTCTAGGGGGCAGTGCTCATCTCCGTTTCCAACCCATAGAGCTAGCATTTTGTCCAAAGACAATCTTCTGTGGTCACGTGGCCAGCGCGACTAGACATGGAACACCATTACCTTCCCACCATGGTGGTACCTATTTGTCTACTCGAATTTTGCATGCTTTCAAACCGCTAGGTTGGCGGGAGCTGGGACAAGCGACGGGGGCTCACTCTGACACGTGGATTCGATCTTACGACTGCAGGTTTTCTGACCTCGCAGCCCAGAGGCTAATGCGGTTTAACCCGCAGCACCACATACATACATACATACATACATACATACATACATACATACATACATACATACATACATACATACATACATACACACACACACACACACACACACACACACACACACACACACACACACACACACACACACACACACACACACACACACACACACACACACACACACACACACACACACACACACATACATAGTAAATCCTGTATTGTGATGATGTTGCTACAGGAGTGCTCAGTGGTTTAGAGATGTTGGGAGTTCGATTCCCCACTTTCCCTCCTTGACTGGGGCAGTTTTAAGATGAGATAAGAACTGTAGGCATTGTAAGCCGGGGGGGGGGATGTTTTGTAAGGCACTCTGGGGGAAAATTATCAGTGAGAAAAGGGCAATGGCTTTCTGTGCAGCTGAGACTGTGCAAGAAGTTTTTAAGTACTTTGAGGATAAAGGTCTTGTACTTTTTCCAATAATGACAAAGTTACAAGTTCAACAGATTCCGCATTTCACATATAAGAGCTGAATGTTCTCTCTAACTGGCCACTTTGAGGACTGGGCTAACTTTCACATCATTGCAATGTAATATAATAATGCTGCTACAAATTATGGGAACAGTATATCTAGCTGACATCTTTGAGACCTCTCAAAAGTCTTCAGTTGGAATTCTTTGGCCAAGAATTTTAAGGCTGTATATATTTAACATTGTTTCCCAGCCTTGGGTACCCAGATGTTCTTGGACTTCAACTCCCAGAAATCCTGACCAGAACAGTTAGTGGTGAAGGCTTCTGGAAGTTTTAGTCCAAGAACATCTGGAGGCACGAGGTTGGGAACCACTAATCTATGGAGGCTCACCAAATGTCTTGGCTTAATGGTGAAGAAACCCTTCCAGAGCCTGAAGATCAACCCAAATCAACTCTCAAGGATTCCCAACCAACCTAGGGAAAAATACAGTGTGATGACAAGGGGTGAATTCAAAAGATAGCTACTGTCGCGGCACAACAAGCAAAATTTAAACATCTCAACCTATTTCCCCCCCACCATCCAGTGAAGGAGCTCAAACAATGGGGAAATGCCATTTGATTATTCCCTGTCCCTTGTCACCACCTGATAATTTTTTTTTTACATAGCCTCTTTGTTTCTCCTTCTTCCAGTGTGCATAAATTACTGCAGAAAAGGTTCAAGGAAGTGACGGTACGCAATCAAAATAGATCCTGCAATCTCAGCCCACGAATGCCTTCCAAGGATAAAGGCTTACATGACTTCTGTAGAGCAGTTTCGTGGATCTCCTTGGTATCTACTATAAGTGCATATGACATGAAGAGGAACCAGAATATCTATTATTATCTACTGTCCTCTCTATAATGCAAGGAGGGTGAAACATCTGGCCAGATTTTAGGGGGGCCTGAGAGAGAGAGAATGGTAATTAAAGTATAAATTTGCTATTGCACAGACAAGATTAAACATCTAACTGTGAAGATTTCACATTTGCTATTTGCAATAATCCATGCAAGATTTTTTTAAAAATAAATATGAGAATGCCATATAGGATACAATGTTTGCACAGTGTCATTTCACATAGCCATCCAGATGCCTTTTAATGCCGCCTAGAGTGGTCCGAGCTGACTAGATAGGCGGGATATAAATAAAATAAATAAATAATGATCTGAGGATTGTGTACTAATAAAACAAACTGAAGCAGCACAAGTATATTTCTTATCCTTCAGAGGCTGGGTCTTTCTATCCATTTGTCTGCACAGTTTCTGCAAAAGCCATCTCTGGCTGGAAACTATTGGCTAGTATCTGTAACACCAAGGCATGTTCACCTCTTCACAAAATAGTCTTAGAGCTATTTTCTGTTTTTTTTTAAAAAAATCAATTTAAAAACATAAAGTGTGAAAAAAGAGAGTAGGGATGTGAAAATATCTCAGTCTCAATTTTCTTGAGGTTCTTAAAAACCCACCTAAATATTCACCCCATCCCTTGGCTTGTAACAGGTGCCAAAGCTACAGAGCTAAGGTTCTGCATGAGTACTTGTGTACATTTCCCTCCCCTCGTATTTTTCTCAATGTGTCCATTTATTAACACATTTTACCCAGTGGACGCATTTCCACCCATTTCTCTAGCATGCTTCTCTACTCCCTCCCCCCACAACTGGAGATATGCTGGTTTAGGAATCTGGATGCTGAACCAGAGGTTGGGAGTTTGATTCCCCCACTTAACAGGGTCTGGGCTTGATGATCTGTAGAATCCCTTTCAGCTCTGCAGTTCTGAGATGATAATGATGATGATGATGATGATGCTGATGCTGATGATGATGATGATGATGATGATGATGATGGTTGTTGTTGTTCCAAAACACCAGGCACAGTCAAAATTGTAAAAACATAGACTGGTATTATATAACAGATACAAGTTTTAACCAAAAACCTAAGTATCGGCACAGTATGTACGCTGTTCCTAATACTGCCATTTTTTCTAGCTCTGATGGTGTGATTTCTGAGCAACTGCTTATAGTACTGTGTGAAGTTTCTTGATATAGTTCCCAAAGCCCCAGTGACTATGGGGACCTCTGAAGTGTGTATCTTCCAGAGGCGAGATGTTTCAATTGCCAGGCTTCTGTACTTTGTTAGTTTTTCCAATTGTTTATTTTCGACTCTGGCGTCCCCTGGAATTGCAATGTCAATGATCCGTACGTTTCTTTGTTCTATCACTATTATGTCCGGTGTGTTACATTCAAGGTGTCTCTCCGTTTGGATCCGGAAATCCCACAAGATCTTGACTTCATCATTTTTTGACACCTTCTCTACCTAATGTTCCCGTGGGGTTTTGGAGGCTTGCAAGCGATATTTTTTGCATAATGGCAAGTGCACTAATTTTGCCACTCTATCATGCCTAATTCTGTAATTTATGCAATCTTTGGACATTCGCAGATGAGGTGTGACATGGTTTCATCTTTTTCTTGGCAGAGTCGAGATTTGCGGCTAGCACCAACTCCTTGGATCTTAGCTTTCGCCACGTTAGTTTGGAGCACTTGTTCTTGTGTAGCAAAAATCAAGCCTTTGATTTCTTTCCTAATGGCCCCCAGTTTTATCCATGCCCATGTTGAATTATGATCATGCTTTCCATGAATATTTCTCTGTTGTTGTTGTTGTTGTTGTTGTTGTTGTTGTTGTTGTTGTTGTTGTTGTTGTTGTTGTTGTTGTTGTTGTCTTCCCATTTAGAAACTTTCACATATTTTGTGTGCATCTTGTCTAAAACAGTCTGTAAGTGAGGGATGTCGCTCTCAATGCTGCTTGCCTTGTCCAAGAAGCAGATGGGAAAAAGAATTCTTTTGTCTCCGAGCTTTCTGCACGAAATTCCCTGGCCTCCAAGAAATCTAGGGGAGTGTTTCTGAAAATCTGCAGTAACCTAAAATTCCTGATGAGGGATTGGCCATTTCTGCACTCTGGGAAATGAAAAAGGGAAACAATTAAAAGCACGCTGGCCGGTATGTCGGGAAATTCCCCCTAGTCAGAGAAAACCTCGCTAGGATTTCTCTGCATGAGGAAATTTGGGAACACCTCCAAGAACAAGGCATGTAACAAGAATTTGCCACATACTGACTGTCAACTCTGCAAATCTGTGCATTTTAGAGACGAGGTGCATCTTTTCTCACAGCAAACATCATCAGGTGTGAATATTAGTTTTGTTAGAACTGGTGGGTCTATTTAGTTCAAGGTATTTATCCGAGCTGGTCTGTTTGAGCAGTTTCCTGTTCGACCATAATCTGTATTTCTTTCTCTTCCCCCCAAGATCTAAAATGTTGGTGTCATTTATCTGGAGGTGTTCCTTGGTACAATAAAGGTCTCAGACGATTAATAATATCCACATCCCTCTAGGACAGGAAAATAATAAAATATGTATAAAAACGTACTGAAATATTCCTGACCTTTAGATTGGATGCAAAAAAATGGGGCTGAATATGGAGGAGGCTATATTATTTAAGTATAAATTAAATAGAAGGGGAGCTAATAAACTGTCAGTTCCTGAATATCATACGTTGCAGAAGATGTCTACCTCTGTCACATGTACCAACAGGGCAGCTGATGTCTTGTTGCAGAGTTTTGAACTTTGGTTAAATTCCTCTAGTTGCACACTAGAAGTGCAGAGATTTACGGGGCAGAATAGCTTCGAGTTCCCCAGAGTAGTCCACCCCCTTTTCTCGTCAATTGGCACTTAGAGTCTCAATAACTCACTCTGAGACATTTGTATGACAAAACAATAAAATATTTCATTACTTACAAATCAAAGGATCGGACAGCAAACTAACAAACATGACTGCTTTCACCAACAGGCTTCAGACCTAAGAGGGAAAAACTCTCAGCAGAGAGGCAGGGCTCTCGTAGAGCCAAGAAGGAACTATTGGTTAGTACTGGATAGATTGACAGTCCTCCCAGCCCAGAAAGGTCCCTCTCAGCCACACCTACTAGGGACAGCGTGCAAAGTTGCAAAAACTCCAATATGTCTCCCCTTCCCCCCTTCACTCCCCCACCCCATGGATGCCTTGGGAACCTTAGGGCCCTGGATTTCTTCCAAACTGGAGTTTGGTCCCTACAGACCTCTTATGACCACATACAGCTACATGCTACACACTCAAATCTAAAGCATCATCTCTTACTTTCCAAACCCTACTGCATCCTTTCAAGGTACATTCTTGGGAATTTTCAGATTCCCTTCTCTCTCCCTCCCTGTCTTATTCTCAGCTTGTTAGGGCTTGGCGGTTGTGACCATGTTCATGGGAGCTAAAAATATCTTTATCCAGTCTGGATTCCTGCTTAATCTCTCTCTCTTGAAAGCGTGTGGGAGTGGAGCCAAGCCTGGATGCCAGCTTTCCTAACTCGGATGCCTTCTTCTTGCTTCATCTTAGGCATTTATGTAATGGCTTCCTCTCTCCCTCCCTCCCTCTTCTTAATTACTTCCTGATGTTCAAAGTACTTTCTGGAGCCGTTGACCCACACCCTCTGATCCCGATTAGAGCCAACATGTGGAAGAGAAAGAAACTGAGATGCGAGTTCAGAACTGACAAAGAGAGACGCTGCTGAAGTTCTTGAAACTTGGCGTGGAAAGAGGACGGCTGGGAGCCCATCATGTTGCTTAATCTCAGCTTTGGACAATCTGAAGGTTAATGTCCTTGACAAAAAAATAAATAAATAAACCAAAAACCCAACCCTGTCCAATTACAGTGCAATCAGTGTTGGTATTTAGAACTTCAAAGTGGAAGGGAATAAAGATGGATACCCCCTTTGAGATCTCTAATGACACTGCTTTGAACCATATCTGAATTCAAGCCAAGAAGCACTTCCTTTTCACTAGAAACCCTTGGTGTTTTCCTACAGCAGTGGTTCCCAACCTTAAGTCCTCTTGGACTAAAACTCCTTCACTACCAGCTGTGCAGGCCAGGGCCTCTGGGAGTTGCACCCGAAGAACATCTGGGGACCCAAGGTTGGGAACTATGATCCTAATCTCCAGCTCCCTTCTGGACAGTCTGTGGCTCTCAGTGTATTGTTATAAGATCTAGAGTTGGACAAGAAACAGTTAATGGAGCAAGAGACGGTCTTAATATTCCTAGTCAAAGCCAAGACGCGAAATGTTTCCTTCTTAAAAGGGAGGTTGACGGATGGCTCTTGCTAAATGGTCCTCTTGAGTGGCTAGGAAGCATTTAAGAATGGGACACTTGTGCCTTGACCCCACTTAAGGATGACATGATTGAGATTTATATGTGTGAAAAGAAAGGGCAACTTAAGGCAGACAGAGAAACAGAAAGGCAGAAAACTGAAAATTAAGCTCAATTTAGTCTGCCTTTCTCTTTCTCTGTAATATTTCAGACAAAAAAACAACACCTTTGGGCAATTTCAGAGAGGCAGGGTGAATTTATTGTTCCCTCTGGCTCTCTGTGGATCACATCATGCCAGTCCTTTGCCTTGGCCAATGGGCGGAAAAAAAGAGTTTTCAAAAAATACTTTTAGGCCGATTTAATTTTATTTGCTAAAACAAAATGTCCGGGAAACACCTTGTTTCAGGAACGTGTTGTGCCCTTTGAAGGATTATGGAGGTGCTATTCTTCAAAACTTGGAAGGGTAGATCTCTGGACATTCTGAGGCTCAGGATTCCCATTTTCTATTCTAAAATTTGGGAATAGGGACTTAATCCCTTCCATTTCAGAACTGTTATACATACATGGTTGGGCATGTACTAAAACAGCTCAATTTTTCAAAGCGCACCTTACTGATGGATGAATTCGGAGTTTTTTCCCCCTTTCCAAATCAAGTACTTTCTATCACATTCATGAAGAAAGATCCGGACACTGGTAGTAACAACTACCAGCAACAACAGGAATGAAATCCTCATTGGCAAAATTCATAATGATGATGATGATGATGATGATGATGATGATGACGACGACGACGACGACGACGACGACGACGACGATGATGATAATAATAATAATAATAATAATAATAATAATAATAATAATAATAATAATAATAATAATAATAATAATAATAATAATAATAATAATAATAATAGTGACTGATGGTGACCCTTTTCAGGGTTTCCCAGATAGAGAATACTCAGAAGTGGTTGGCCACTCTCTTCTTCCGGGAGTCCCTTGGGACTGTGCCGCTTGCCCAAGGCCAAATAACTTGGCTGTATTCACAGGAGGTAGAGCAGGGAATTGAACTCCCAACCTTTGGCTGCACAGCCAGATGCAGCTGACCATCTAGCTAGCTCAAAATTCAACAGGTACAGCTATTTCCAGCATGAAGAAGGTCATACTGGAACTACGTGCCATTGCTGTTGTTAAATATGAGGAGCCTGGCAGAAGACAGAGGTAGCAATGTTGATTCAGCACGCAAGCGTTCAAAACCCAAACTGATCGACTGAAATTATAATCATAGTGTAATAGTGGTTCACCCCACAAGTTCGATGGTTATACCCATGGTACCCACATGTTCAGGGCTATTGCTGTTGCAGCAACCTCCCTTCACCCCTGGGGCCCTTTTTATTTCATTTTAGGACTGCGGGAAAGAACTGCACAGCCTTTATCACATTATGATCTCATTGTGGCGCATCAAGTGCTTTGCAAACATTAGATAATTGTATTTTCCCAGCGACTCTTGGAGCTGACAATTTCTAAATTGCTTTACCATGTGTGATGTGCCACAACGAAGAGATACAAGATGGGAGAGATTAAGTGAACTCGTGAACTCCCCAGCCAGCCTTCCTGTCAGTGCACCCACCCTGTCTCCAGCCTACATTTTTAACCACTATTTGCACAGAAAGGAAATAAACTAGACACTCATGATCACACACTGTGTTCCTTTTGGCTGCCTTCAATGCAGTTTTTTTTAAAAAAAAATGGGAAATGATTAATGATTAATCAGTCCTGGATGATCACACCTGTAGCAGACTTCAAGGGAGCAGATTTCTTCTGTATTGGACCTAAAGCCTGCTTAATACCGTCATACATTTCCTTGATGTTACCTGTGTTACCTGTTGCAGAGATAATGCAGGTGAATAAACATTAAGTAGGCAAAATTAGACCATTGCTTGTACTGGTTGCAGCAAGAAAGCATGGATGTGGCACGAGGAGCCAATACCAGCATCAGGTGACCTGATTGTCAGCTGATCTCAACCTCCCAGCCACTCTTGTCATCACCTCCCAGTATTTAGAGATTAAATATTTAGATATTAAAGGGTTCCCTCCAATCTTAAGGTTTCCCTGAGTCAAAAGGGGGACCATAATTTTGAAAACCATTTCCCACCAGTGCGAATTGCGTGGCTAAGGTCAGATCTGGCTTGGGCCTCAGAGGTTGACCTTTATGTGATGGTCAAGCTCTGGGGGAGGGGTGCGGGATTACATCTCTCATCATCCCTACGGCTATCAGGTGGGGTATGACTGTTAGCAACCATTTGTAAATATTGAGATATATGAAGATTGGCTCATTTCACACAACAGAATACGCTGGGGATTATGGAAGCTATAGCTGAAGATGTCCGGAAGGCATCTAGCTGGTTACAACTGCCTAGAGAAAAGATGCTTCTAATCGCTATTAAGCAACATAATTTCCAGTACCATGAGGAGAATGAAAATGTTGGCGAAACACATTTAACCACATGGATCCAAGATTACTCTCAACTTTGCTGCCAGCTTGGCTGTTCCACCACCTAAGATCATGTCTTAGTACAAGGTGGGAAACTTAGGCCTTGGCAATAAATCTGGCCTCCCAGGATTTCTCATTTGGCCGCACACACCCTTCCTCACAAAAATACGACCCGATGGTTTCTCAGCTTTTCTTCCGATTTTGTACATTTTTATTACACACCGTCAAGTCAGAACCAACTTATGGAGACCCTGATAAGGCTTTCAAGGGAAGTGAGATATTTAAGGAGTGGTTTTCCCAGTGATAACCCCACAATGAATTTGGACGGCTCACCAGAATTCAAACCCGGGTCTCCTGAGTCCCAGTCTGTCACTATACCGCACTGGGTATCTGTTGTACAGTTACAACTTAATTATTGACAGTTACAGCTTTAAGTTAAAGGAATATCCTCACTCTTTTACCTCCTTCCTCGCCACTGGAATGTGGCTCTCAATAAAATCTCTGAGATGGAATTTGGCCCTCAAGTTGACAGAGGTTCGTTGTTCTAGCATTTGCTTAGCCTAACTGAGAAGTCCCACTGCATGGAAATGTACCCTTGGCCTGCTCCTGTCTGACACAATATACTGTGTACCTTGGTGTTTGAAATGCCAAAGATTTTTCAAGTTTTTCTAGTTCTCATAATTTCCAAGCTAATAACTGTAGAATTCACCTCAACTTTCTCCCGACTGCCCTGCACAAGGAGGTAGGTGACGTCATTCAGTGCAAAACAGTACCGCATTTAAAACATGATTTAAAGGCTTAATAAATCTTTCTTCTGAATGTCATACAAAATAAATTAAAAGAAGGGAAACCAAAGGCCCAGATTTGAAGACTTTTACAGGAAAAACAAACCATCCTTCATAGTGCAAACACAGGAACTAAGAGACTGCCTCGTTTTCACATGAGAGTGTCATCAGACTTAACAATTCTGAGTCACAATTCACTGCCTTCAGAAAGTGCTTTGCCTAATTTGGACAACAACCATATTTTCTACCTCTATCTGAAATGTTTTTTCCTTTCCTTTCACTTTTCCTTCCAGTCTTCTCTTAACATTATTACCTGCTTCTCTGCCCACATCTTCCATAACAGCTCTTCCTGTCACTAGAGGCCATTTCACTCTGCAATTATTTTATTCAGTAGCAACCTGCCCAGATGTCCCTCAGGGGATCTCAGCTCTTCCCAATTGTCCCATCTCTCTTTCATTCTTCAGAAGAACCTATTATGTTGCAAAGAAGGACCACAGCAGCAGGGACAGCGCTATCCTTGGGCACAGTGAGACAGCTACCGCAGTCCAATTTTTCTTTTTGTTGACGAGCAGAGTTGCATGTCCCACACAATCCATCTTTTATGCCCTAAACCAGTGGTCCCCAACCTTGGGCCTCCAGATGTTCTTGGACTTCAACTCCCAGAAGCCTTCACCACCACCTCTGCTAGCCAGGATTTCTGGGAGTTGAAGTCCAAGAACATCTGGAGGGCCAAGGTTGGATACCAGTGCCCTAAATTGTCTTCTTGAGTCTCATCAGCTTCTGTATGGGAGGAGGGCAGAAATCCTATCTTGTCCTTTGCCTCGAGCAGCAGCAAAACAATTTGAGACCACTCTGCAAAATAGGAATTATATGTTTCAAGTCCTCTTCTCAAAGTTTTGGAGTACCATGCAAAAGAGGAAGCCTGCCCATGACATCTCCCATCCCTTTGGGAGACAAGTGCCTAACTTTTGTAAACTAGTTTCTTCTTTCTCAAATCCCATTCCAGATAAGACTTGTGGAGGGGAGGGGGAGGTCACACATTGCAAGTTCTAGGTTTCATGAACCAAATTGTGAGAAACCCAGTTGTGGTCCCTCAACTGAGTGAAGGACAGGCATTTTACATACGTCTTCTCCAGAGGTACAAATGTCCACATTTTTCACAGCACACAAGATGGGAGATTTGGAGAACTTGGAACGTCTCCAGGTAATGCCAGAACTTCATTGTGTACGGTCCACATGGCTGAGAGAGAGAAAAAAAATTAGCTGCCAAAGCGACGGGAGCTATGGGGAAATTATAGTTTGGAACAGGAAACCAATTCGGGAGATCGTGTTCTTCCCATCTTCTGAGTCCGTGGGCAGAAAAGCTTGCGAATGAAAGGAGGTAAAGTGAAAAGCTGCTCTATCCGCGTCAGGAAACTCCAACACGAATGCTGCACAGCCGAGGAAGAGAAGTAGAAGATGAAAGGGTCGAAGCTGGCGTTGAAAGTGCTAGGAAGCAACGCTTCCTCCCTCCAATCTGGGCTGTCCCCCTGGATAAAGCCATAGACATGGGAGACGTTATAGGGTGAGAAGCAGATGATGAAGACCGCTAATGTGGCGGCCACCAAACCTACGGCGCGTTGCTTTTTGCTCCTGCGAATGTGGGCTGAGGTGATCACAATTCTCATGAAGCCAAAGTAGCAGAAGCAGGTGATCAAAGAGGGGACCAGGAAGAGAACGATGCCGAGCTCTAGACGGACGGGGAGGAGGATGGCAAGCTGGTCCTTGGTGAAGTTCTTGTAACAGGAGTTGTTTATCAAAGAATAGTTCCCAGGGTAAAATTCGGTAATGTAGACAATGCTGCAGTGGGCAAAAGAACACACCCAGAGGCCGAAGCTCGCCACCACGACGTAAGGTAAATGGCGCTTCAGTCTGTAGCGGACGGGGTAGGCCACCCCCAGGTAGCGCTCCACGCTCAACGCTGTGAGGAAGAGCGTTGTGGAGTAAATGCTGCTAAAGTAGAAGAGTCCGCTGAGGGGGCACAGGTAATTAGGGAGGGACCAGTGGCCTGAAACATCTTCTGATATTTTGAAGGGCAAAAAGGCCAGGAAACAGAGATCGGAGAGGGTGAGGTTGAGGAGGAGGATGGTGTTGGGGGTAGCCTTGGTCTTCAGCTTCTGGATGAGAGCATAGAGGGCCAGCAGGTTGGTGGGGAAGCCGGTGAGGATGGTGAGCACATAGATGGCAAGGTAGAGGCCCCGTGTTTCAGGGCTGTGGGACATGCTGGAGGCTTGCCACCTGTGGGGAGAGGAGGAACATGTGAAACAGTGGGTATAGGAAGGAAGACAGCAATACTCTTTTCAGACTTCCTTTCTAGAATTCATAGACAGTTGCCGGCTCACTGTTCTGTGGCATTGACTGGGTGCTCTTTTCCATGGGCAGCACATGATCAAAATTCAGGCATCGGCCCTCCCTCCCTCAGCGCAGTCCAAAAGGCACCCAAAGCCACTCTAATTTTACGGATGAATTGGGATTTTGGAAGGCCATCTCTTTGGCTGGCATGCTTCACCCTGAGAGCGGCTTTCTTAAGACCACCTAGTACAGTGGTGCCTCGCAAGACAAATGCCTCGCAGGACAAAAAACTCGCAAGACAAATGGTTTTGGCAATGGGGGGGTTGATGACTCGCAAGACAAAAGTTCCTATGGCCTTGCTTCGCAAGACGAATGTTTTCCATTTTTTGTTCCTGCCTCATGTTTGCTGATTTTTAAATGTTTTTCTATGATGTTTAAAAAGTTAAAGTTTTTTGACTGAAAGTTTTGAAATCATCTGCACAATATGTATGGCTTTAAAGAGCACTTAATAAACCCTTTGTAAACCAAATTTGACTTTGTTCTGACTTTTTTTGCCCATAGGAACACATTTCAATACATTCCTATAGGAAAACGCATTTCGCAAGATGAATTTTTCGCAAGACAACATTAACCGCGGAACGAATTAAATTTGTCTCGCGAGGCACCACGGTAATTAGTTTGTGGGGGTGGGAGAAGCAAGGTTTGAAACAAAGACTTAGCCAAACACATTTTTAACATGACAGAACACATGGCAAGGGTGTGCCTTGAATGCAGGTAGACATGGCGGGGGGGAGGGAAATTCATGATGAATTCTGTATTTTGTTTGTATATTATTAATCCTGAATTTCTCCCCTAAGGGGAACCCAACACAGCTGACAAAAAACATTTAAAAGACAAAAATAATTTAAAACATTCAGATTAACATGTTCACATTATAATATACAACATTTTAAATATGATTTAAAAAACTATAAAACAGATTATAAAAGCTTGCTTCTTCTCTGCATTTCCAGTGCTCCTGTATTCCTATTCTGTTATTTACTAGACTATGCCAGCTATCTTTTATAGTGCTAGCAGGTATGTGGAGTTTTGTTTTTTATTTTCCCCCCACTTCTTTCAAAATTCAAAGGCGCTTCCTTGCTCATTGAAGTTTTCAGGGAATCTACACAACACCACCTTTCATTTCCAACTTATTTTTTCCTATTACTTTTTCCATCTTTTTACTCTTCCTTCCTTCCTTCATTCCATTCCATTCCATTCCATTCCTTCCTTCCTATAGGAGACTCAAGGTGGCTTACAAAAGA
Source organism: Pogona vitticeps (assembly GCF_051106095.1). NCBI lineage: Eukaryota > Metazoa > Chordata > Lepidosauria > Squamata > Agamidae > Pogona > Pogona vitticeps. The sequence goes on along the minus strand of NC_135791.1, from coordinate 19,494,868 downwards.
CAAAACAACAGATTTAGAAACACTATATAAATATCACATTAAAAAACAATTACACTTATATTAAAATTAAAAACTGAGTTTACTAGAAAAAATGAAGCAAAAATATGGGGGAGGGAAAGAAGGACTATTGACAGGGACTTAACAGCTGCATAAAGTTTTCTGATGGTTAGACAGTATCTCTCCCAACACCAGCCCCACACAACAGATGTAGGCCCAATTCTGCGTTAGGAGAACAGACATTACAGACTTGTCTCTGATGGACTGTCACCTACCTGGTGGCAGGAGGTGGCATCAACAGGGCCCTCAGCAGTGCCACCATGTTGGGTCTGCATGCCATTTAGATGTCCATCAGTACCTCTGATTTATTATCATTTGGAAACACGGTAAGAAATTTTAATGGGCCTCATTTTTTTAAAAAAAGTATTTGAGGAGGCTCCAGATCAAGCATGAATGAGGCATCTGACCTGTGTCACTGCAGAAGTCTGATGCCAGGCTTTTACTTGCCTTGTTTATTTAAAACTCTGCTGATTTTACAAGCCACAGGAAACTATGAAATCATGTAAAAGACGCCATCCAGAAATGCAGTAGGCTTTGTGGGTCAAACTGGTTCAAACTAGACAATGATGTTCCTTACTCTCTCTTTTTTTTAGGAGATGGGTCTCGTTTTCCAAACCAACACATCTTGTATTTCATGTGCTTTCTTTTGCAAATGGTAAACATGGGCCTAATTTACAAGTCGGATTGCTCAAGTGTGTATATCTGTGGAAATCTCTGTGTGGGAGGGGAAGCAGGACAGTTGTAGGGAATATACATTTCCTTAACACCCTGACTGTCTGCTTTGGTCTTACAAAGTTCTTGGGGCTTGCCTTTGTCCATCTTTCTTATGAGTGTTGGGCTGGCCTTGAGCCTGCTCCTTCAAGGAAGACTAGGGCATCCATCTGAAAGATTCCCCCAAAAATGGTGATGTGAAAACAGAGCATGGGATAACAAAGACAGGAGTGAAATATAGTCCCCAGGGGACCCTTAGTATGTACATGGCAATTCTTGAACAATGGCCATGCTGGGAATTGTAGTCCACAAAAGGGAACTTCTGTATATTTTGGCCTTGGCTTCTGCCTTCTTCTGCAGCGGTCACATGCAGTTATTGTTTTGATTTGTTGCAGATAAGCACCTCCACCTTAAAGGGATGCATATTATGCCCTCCTTTTAACAAACGGCACGCCTGCTTAATTCTACTTGAGATTATCTTAACTATATCTTTACTTCTAGCCCTGGTTTTGGAGAAATTTCAGTGAAGTTGATCCCTACTCCCCGCACACTCAATTCTGTATCCAGAAATAAGGAATAATATTTTGAGAAGACAATTTGTATGTAGTAAGAAAGAGATTTACAACTCCAGTTTCCATTGCTCTCTCTAACTGGGATGCCTTCTCTCTCCTGCCAGCCTTGCCCTTGGCAATAAGTTCATGCCAGGCTCAGCTCTGATCTATAGCAATTTCTTCCATCTTGGCATCATCCCCAGGAAAGGTCAGAAGGGGATTGTGGTTTACAAAGCATGCCACATAAGAACTGTGTGTTTGGGTAAAGTAATTTGGCCGATAGCCCTGGGACAGCTGGCTGGTATAAACCATCCTGGCCCACTTGCCATCTTGTTCTGGGCATCCATTCTTCCCCACCTACATCTCCATCCCTCGCACGTCCTGGATTTATGGGCTGAAGGAGACCCAGTTCACAAAAAGGATCAAGGCAGGAGAAATAAGTTGGGAAGGAAGGAAACAGCAAGGTCTAGGTGGTAGGTGGCTACCTTTGCGAATATTGCCACAAAGTTATTAGCCCATACTATTCCTCTGTCCATCTAATCATCATTAGAGATGGACATAAATTAAAAAATGTATTGCAGAATTCATCAAAAATTGCTAATTTGTCCATTCGTATTTGTCTGAAACAATGCTACGAATACAAATCAACTTTTTTAATTCATCATTTTGTTGGGCTATAAAATGCCCCCCCAGCACCTAGAGACACCAAAAGCACAGAGAAGTGTCCCCTGACACTCCTCTACAATCCCACCAAGTTTGGTGAAGATTGGGTTTTGCCCAAGCCAGTTGCTAAAAGGCACTTTCCTAGATGTCCAAAACCCAAATTTTACCAGTCTTGCAGTGCTTGTAAAGGAGAGTCAGCGGAGGCTCCTCTGTGACTTTGGTGTCATTAGGTGTCTGCAGAGGTGTGCGCGGGCATTGCATAGGACTTTAAAGGAAAAACAAATCAATGAATCAATTTGTCAGTTCATCAGGAAAAAAATCATAAATTCGTAATTCATGATTTGTCAACCTTGATTAATCACGAATCATCATTTTTCCAATTTGTGCCCATCTCTAATCATCATCATCATCATCATCATCATCATCATAGAATTGCAGAGCTGGAAGGGACCCTATGGATCATTGAGTCCAGCCCCTGTCAAGGAGGCACACTGAACTCGCAACTTCTGGCTCTGTAACCGGATACCTAAACCACTGAGCTATCTAGAAGTTCAACTTCCACAAGGTTACTAGTCCATGTTATTCATCTGTCAACTCACTCATATCCACCATTGTCTACGGCAAACATATTACCAACCTTGAACTATACCAACCTTATATGGGCTTATTTTAAATATCTTAAACTTGCCTTAAAAATTAGAGCTGCGCATAGCTAACCTGAAAAATTCTGGGAGTGGTAGTCCAAGAAACACATCTTTACATCTCCACTAAATGTTAACTGCCATGAAGGTCCTCTATCCACTGGCTTATTCACTTTTGCGGCAAGTGAATGGAAATTTATAATGCTAGAACCAAGAAAGATGTTGTCAAGACTAGTATCTGGTGTGCAGATACCAGTCATGGACTGAATTTGTATTCCTTTTTTAAAGTGTGTGGTCATCTAATCAACCAAGGCCCATGCCTATGTTTCTCCTGTGAAAACAGAAATTCCAATTCGCATGCGTGTTCCTCGTTCTTTAAGTTCACAACAGCTCTGTGAATTGGGGAGACAATGACTGGCCCATAGTCACCCTGTACATTTCAGTGATGAGCTTGTTTGGACTACATCTCCCAGAATTCTGGTTTGAGGATTCTCAGGTTGAAGGACTTTGGTCATCTAGAATCCTCATAATCCTTTTTCAAAATATATACAATGGTGCCCCACATAGCGACGATAATCCGTTCCGAAAAAATCATCGATATACGGATTTGTCGCTATGCGGGGCAAAAAAGCCCATAGGAACGCATTAAAACACGCTTAATGCGTTCCTATGGGCAAAAAAACTCACCATTCTGCGAAAATCCTCCATGTGGCTGCCATTTTCACTGCCCGGTAAACGGGGAAAGGGCGCGAAAACACTGCGGGCGCCCTTTTCTTTACCCGGTGGCCATTTTGGAACCACCGATCAGCTATTTAAAAAACATCATTATGCGATAATCAGTAAGCGAAATGCTTACCGATCATCACAAAGCGATGTTTTCCCATCTAAAACATCGCAATGAGATCGCTTTTGCGATCGCAAAAAACACATCGCTATGCGGATTCGTTGTTAAACGAAGCGCTCGTTATGCGGGGCACCACTGTATTTAATTTTCAAACAAAAGAATCAACATTAAATATACAAAACACTACCAATAAGTCAACTTAAAATAAACAAAACCGGTTTTCAACCCTTTGCCACCCCACACGCTCAGGACTAGTTTTCATTTCATTTTTTTCTTTATATTTCATACTGCCCCATTTCCCTCCAAAGATACATGGGCAGAATCCCCATAATCCTGTCTGGAGATCCTAGGGTCAAACTCAACTTTGAACCCACATTGCACCAGGCTAAGATCAACATCCATGTCACTCCATCACACTGAAAACAGTATGTGGTCAGGTGAAAAAGTCGGAGCAAGCTGTAGAGGAAGTGTGAGGCAGATGTGGCCAGCCCTCCAGAGGTAGTGTACTGCGACCCCCATCCTCCATGGCCCAGGATGCAGGAAAAAGAGATCACACCCCAACAGAACAGAAAGGGCCACATGTTCCCTTCCTTGTTCTAGAGGAATTTTAAATCCCAGGTGGACGTGGCAACTTGCATGTCATATTCTTCTAAAGTGGCACATGGTATGGTTGTTATGACTCTAATAAGGCTTTGAAAATATAGAGACGTTCAAGGAGTAGTTTATCACTGCCATATTGCACTGACTTTCCATGAGATTTGAACCAGCTCTCCTGAATCCTAGCTTGACACCTTACTCACTACAACACACCAGCTGAAAATGGCTTACATTCCTTCTTCCGGCCAGCTGCTTTGGTGGTGCTAGAGAGCAGGAAATGACTGGATTTGCCAGAGTCACTCTAGTGTAGTCAATGGGACCAGGAAATCAAGTCTGCAATGAAAACAACAGATGGGAAAGATGCTCATTCATCAGGGCTATCTCGCCAACGTCAACGTCTCTGTGAGAAAGCAGAAGGAGAAGGAAAGGTCCTGGGGGCAGGAGGAGGGACTAAGGCAAATAAAGACCTCAGAAGAGTGACAGGGAGATTGCTTGGAAAATTTCAGAGAAAGCTGCTCCATTTTCAAAATTACAGTGTCCTTTGAAAATGGGATTTTTAAAAAAAGAATCTTGCTGATTTTACTCTTGTGAGTTCTCTTAGCTGCTGTCAGTTTACAGACAGACGCTTGAGATGTTCCTTCAAGAGGAAGAAAAAGATGCCTTTCTCCAGGAAACGAGTGCACGGTGGACCCAAAGACCCAAAAATGTTTTTTTTTAATAGCCAAGGTATGTGCAAGTACAGTGGTGCCTCCCAGGATGAAAGTAATTCGTTCCGTGATAAGCGCTGTCTTGCTAAATTTTCATCTTGCGAAAAGTGGTTTCCCATAGGAATGCACTGCATTGCATTCCTATGGGAACCTCGCAAGACGAAAATAATTCATTCGTCTTGCGAGGCATCAGTCTTGCGAAAAACATTTGTCTTGCGAAGCTCAGCCATAGAAGAAGCCGTCTTGCAAGGCATCACAGTGATTGCAAAAAACATTCGTCTTGCGGCTTTTTCATCCCACGAGGCGTTCGTCTTGCGAGGCACCACTGTACAAAAAAGCTCGATTAAGACATCATAAAGATGGAGTAGACCTGCTTCTCTTCATTCCTGCAGCAGAAAGAACTGCTAACTAAATGAGATTGCTCTTAATCACCTGGTTAAGAGAGTTGACGTGTTACCAAATTATTTATTCTGATGGCAACCTTTTGGGAACTTCCAGGCATGATGTCCCCAGCACAGGAATGAAATGACAAGCCCCCTTTTTTCTTGGCCAAGACTTCTTTCACCTCTGCAAAACGACTGTTTATAGAACTTGTGTGGTTTCCCTTTGTAAAAGGAAGCACACATACACAGAGCAAGCAAATAATCATGGCTGATTGATTAAAGAGAGGCAAACCACCCATCCAGTGCTTTGCACAATTTATGCAGTTTATGTTATTTGTATAATTTTGTGCAAAAAAACCCCCCAAACGTCTTGTGAATGTGAGAACAGAAAATGTCTTGACAGTGAGCCAAAAATATTTCGTGTTCTTGCAAATGAGTATGAGATCAGCAAAGATTTCTGTCTCTCCTAACACGTCACCTCTTGAAGACAAATTGCATGCGACAACAGCACAGCTTGGAAGCCTTATTACTTGCACTCCATCTCCCCCAGGAAATCTGGGTCCATTTTGTTATTAATGTTGTGAATTTGACAAAACAAGCAACTGCCTTGATCCAACATTGGCATGACATTCACACCAACAAAGCCACCGTGCGTGGGTTGTGTTGGGGAGACTGCACCCAATTAATTGGCTTCAGAAAGAAATCATGCGTTTGTTGACATATGATATCAGGCACTCTTAATAGCTGCTGTGCGGAGAAATATGTCAGCCTCAAAAAGAATAATGACCTGCTTTCATAATGCACAGTTGAGCAACGCCTTTATTACAGCCAACTAAAATTCTATATACTGCTTATTGCAAGAAGCTAATAAAATGCTTTGTGTGAACATTTACTGCAGTTATATGACTGTTAGTGTCTACTTCTGCACACACAATATGGATCAAGATAACGTTGACAATCATTCTAGGTCCTTAAATAACCATGGCTTATATCCTGCTTTACAAGCTTGGGAATTGATGGCCACAGTTAAGTGTCTTTTAAAAACAAACACATCTATTTTTTTTTCTAGGCCGTACACACAAGGACATGGAATCTTAAAATTATTCTCTTGGCCCCCAAAGACAATAAGATATTTTGCTGCGCCCAGGACAACGGAGTATTTTTCTGTGCGAATTAAACAAAATCATGCAAATAATACTGTAGCATAAATTGTGAAAAAACGAGGGCTGCTGCTGCTTTTCTTGCAGGCTCTTAAGGACTACAGCCATGGGGGGGAAGGTATTCACATATCTTTTTTTAAATAAATCAGTTCCTCTGCACAAGAATGCAGAATTTAGCAAATATTCCTTGCATCCTAGCTACAGTAATAGCTTGGGGAGGGGATAGCTCTTCGTTTTAGTTAGGCGTGATCTTTGTCCCCCATATTTAAATTCTGAAAGAAAACTAACCATGAGGTCATGCCAGGAGGGGGGTGTCCTTTCCCAAAATTTTGGGGTGGTGCACCTTCCCTATTCTAACCATGACTGTTTGGGTCCTCCTTTGTGTGTTTGATTTTGTGTGCTATGAGTTTTGATTTGGTTGTAGTTGCATTTTATATTACTTTTGATTTTACAGTGCTATGTTTTACGAGGGGGTGCTGATAAGTATTGAGTCTTACCAAGAAAAAAATTGAGCTAGGAAGCTGTAAATTGCAGGGTGTGTTCACCAATTTGCCTATATTCAATGGCGCAAAAATCAACAACCTATGATTTTAACTTATCTTTCATGTTCAGCTCCAAAGTGAACATGGCAGCACCTCCAGAAAAGTTCAATGTGGAAGAGCATAGGACCATAATCAAGTTCCTGTTTCTCCAAGGGAAAGGCGCAAAGCAGATCCATGATTAAATGTCACAAACTATGGGTGACAGTGGCCCTTTATATGCAACAGTTAAACGTTGGGTTTTTAAACTGGCCATTTCTGTGTTCAAAGTGAGAAACCCAGTGGAAGGCCTGTTTCTGTCTCTGTGCCTGCAAATGTGAAAGCCATCCATGACCTGATCATGGAGGACCGCCGAATATCAGCCAAAATTATTGCTATATATCTGAGAATATCATATGAGAGAGTTGGTGCCATTAACCACAACAACTTGGAAATGAGAAAGCTGGCAGCAAAGTGGATCCCCAAACTTTTGACAAGCAAACAAAAGAGGAAACGTGTGGAGTCATCGGTGGCTGTTTTGGAACATTTTGCAAGAAATGAGTCAGATTTCCTTAGCAAACTGGTAACTGGTGATGAGACATGGATCTACTGTTATGATCCTGAGACAAAGGAACAGTCTAAGGAATAAAGGCATAGTGGTTCCCCCAGGCCAAAGAAGTTCCGAGTGCAAAGCTCGGTGCAGAAGCAAATGGCAACAGTTTTTTGGGATAAGAAGGGAGTTCTGCTGGTGGACTACCTCCAACAGCGTTCAACCATCAATGCAAAATATTACTGTGCCTTATTGATGAAGTTAAGGCAAAACATCAAGGTAAAATGTCAAGGAAAGCTCTCCAAAGGTGTCATCCTGTTGCATAACAAAACTGACGTCCTTAGGCTTTCAAGTGATGCCCCATCCACCCTATTCTCCCGACCTGAGCTCTTTCTGACTATTATCTGTTCCCCAAATTCAAAAAACACCTAAAGGGACAATGATTTGGGAGTGCGCTGGAGGCACCTAATGCTGCAAATGAGTGGTTACACCAGCAGTCGGAAGAATTTTATTTACAGGGACTTAAGAAGCTGCAGGACAGATGTTGCAAGTGCACTGACTTCCTGGGGGAATACGTAGAATTTAGAATATAGCTGAATTTTTTCTGGGAAAGGCTCAATACTTATCAGCACCCCCTCATAATTAGTATTTAAATTGTGTTTACATTTGTTTGCTACAGGCTGCTCTGAGAACTTTATATTATTGCACGCCACACAAATGTTTTAGATAAACGATGAAAGAATGGGGGGAAAGGTCAAGGTAATATTTCCATCCAACACAGCTTTCTGTAAAGCGGAAGGCTTTTTTTTTTACTAATCTGGGGAAAATAAACTTCTATGTAAGCATATTTAGGATTGCATGGAGAAATGGTTCACCTCCCAAACCTGGCGTGCCACACCAACAATCTTGGTACTGCTTAAGAATAAAATATAAACACATATTCAATATTTCATCAACACAGTCTTTTGATTCTTGAAGTCTTAACAAATTAATTATGGAACAAACGTTAATGCCTACAAAGCTAGGAGTATACAATCTGTTGTCTTGTCGATTTTGTAGACTGTAGCACCCATAAACCGCAGCAGGCAGAACTGATGTTTGGGACAAGGGGGATTTTAATCCAAAATGCTGGGAGATTACCATGAAACATGTTAGACCAGCCCATCTGTTTGCATCCCGATTCAAAAGTATGGAAGTCATTGTTCAACTCATCTGAAGAGCAAGTATCCAACTCTGTTAGTCTTTAGAGATGACACAAGACTCAACAAAATTTCACTCCGGAATTTATATGTCTACACATATTTACATAACACTGCAGGCAGTTTGACTCTAATAAAGCATCCCATAAAGACAAAAGATAGAGCACTTCACGCAGCTGGAAGATTGTCAGCGTGTTGGGGGGCGCTATTGGTGTGTTCAACAGCTGAGATTTTGGGTCACTCCTGCTCTCTCAGTTTGACCTACAGTACTTGACAGGGTTGTTGTGAAGATAAAGTAGCAAGAAAGAAAGCCATATACACCTGCCCTGGTCAGAGATAAGAGCACACCCTCAAACCATAGTCATGAACTACATATCTATACCTCCTTGAAATTGTACTGCATGCTCTCTCTCTGGCTCTGGCTCTGTCTCTGTCTCTGTCTCTCTCTGTGAGTGAGTGAGTGAGTGAGTGAGTGAGTGAGTGAGTGAGTGAGTGAGAAAGAGAGAGAATGGAATGGATTCAGATTAGAAAACTGTGTTAAATAGGAGTTGATTGGTTGGTTGGTTGGTTGGTTGGTTGGTTGGTTGGTTGGTTGGTTGGTTGGTTGGTTGGTTGGTTGGTTGGTTGGTTGGTTCCCTTCCTTCCTTCCTTCCTTCCTTCCTTCCTTCCTTCCTTCCTTCCTTCCTTCCTTCCTATTGCACCTTAATTAATCTTTAAGTTGTAACATTCAATTAATCAACCTTTATTTGCATTAGCCATATGTCATAGCAAACTGAGTATAAAATTTACAAAGATGCATAATTGACCTAATTGACAAAGATACATAATTGACCGAATTTAAATTGCTACTGTACTACTAAACATTTGGCTATCTGTGCCATTACTTGTTTAATAATTAAGCTGTATTTAGCCTAAGTTTTTCAAACCTGCAGCCTTCTTTCATCAGGTGGAGTCCTCAAATCACGATGATATGGTCTTTAAGGGACCATAAGAGCTTTTCCCCATTCAGCTACTCCTGAAAATGTATGTGGTTTGATTCAGCAGGGTGAATCAAACCATATTAATTAAATAGATTTAATTAATTGATTTTTTTTCAATCCCACCCCTTTCCTGATGGTTCGATTCAACAGGGTGAATCAAAACATCAGGAAAGGGGTGAGATCGAAACAATCAATTAATTAAATCTATTTTTCCCCAAGATGGATAAAGTCAAAAATAAAGACCATCCCTGATGTCAGATTGATGGAAATGTAGTTTCCAACTTGTGCAAATTGTTGAGTTGTGAAATAACAGTTTATTGTATCACCTTTTTCCTCCTGGTGTGATGCATAGGAAATTGTGTTGCTTTTTTCTCCAGTTGTGATGCCTAGGGAATTCAATCTCTGGTTGTCTTGCTTTTTGCACCCATTCTTCACATGCCAATGAATGAAAAGAGTAAGATATGTTTCTGAAGGAGGCCACCAACAGGCACAACTGTGGAAAAGGGTAATTGTTTTAAACCTATTTCACTGACTTTTACAACATAGATGCACTTGTTATATTGAGCAACCCTCCAGCCTTTTCTGTGCTTTGCTTCTTGGAGGAAAGAGGACGCAGGTCCTGCACAAACATGTCAAGCAAGAGACTTTGAAGGGGTGAGGAGGGGAATCACCTCATCCTTGCCCTGGAGGTGAGGGATCACTTGGGGCTTGAAAACTTTTTGTCATGGTGTGACAGTCCAAATCAGGAAGAACAGTAAGTCTGAGATGCATTTTTTTCTACCCCTAGTGATGCAAACATTCCCTGGAACTTGAGTCATGATTACAAAACAGGACATCCCTGGGGGCTGCTCCAGACAGCTAGTGCTCAGCTTCACTCATTTGCTTTGCTCACTAAGCAGATCCTCTTCCCAGATGCGTCATCACGCCACCCCCCCCATGCAAAAGGACTGCCAGCCCACCAGCCTCAATTCTTGAGATTCACAAAGAAAGTGATGGAAATAGATGCCCAGGAGAGGTGACAGAGATGTGATTCTGCTGGAACAGATGGCCGGCCACTGCTGGTGATGGCAGCTGATCCATGTTCACCTTTGCTCCAGAGAGAGAGAGAGGAAATTGCTATGGCATTAACTCTATTGCTTTGCTTTGTTCCCGATAATAGGAATAATGTTCTTCTGGGTGGCTCAGTAGCACAGTTGAGTTGATTTGCTTCTGGGGTGGCATTACATGCCCCAGGTTTGATGCAATTATGGTAGGTAATATTTGTCATCCTCCTGGCTCAACAATCTCTGACACACACGCTCTAGATGTCGAGCTGGATAAACGCATTGGCAAAGCAGCTACCATGTTCTCTAGACTCACAAAGAGAGTATGGCTCAATAAGAAGCTGACGACATATACCAAGATCCAGGTCTATAGAGCTTGAGCACACTCCTGTACTGCAGTGAGTCCTGAACCCTTTGTGCATGGCAGGAGAGGAAGCTGAACACCTTCCATATGTGTTGCCTCTGACGGATTTTTGGTATCACCTGGCAAGACAAAGTTCCAAATAGAGTAGTCCTAGAACGAGCTGGAATTTATAGCATGTGTACATTACTCAAACAGTGACGTCTACATTGGCTTGGGCATGTTGTGAAAATGGCTGAAGGTTGGATTCCAAAGGATCTCCTGTATGGAGAATTATTGCAGGGAAATCGCCCCAGAGGGAGACCGCAGCTGCGATACAGGGATATCTGCACGCGGGATCTGAAGGCCTTAGGAATGGACCTCAACAAATGGGAAACCCTGACATCTGAGCATTCAGCCTGGAGGCAGGCAGTGCATCACGGCCTCTCCCAATTTGAAGAGACCCTTGTCCAGCAGGCCGAGGCAAAGAGGAAGTCACAAAAGCAGCAAAATCAGGGAGCTGGACAGGGGACAGATTGGATTTGTCTTCCATGTGGAAGGGATGGTCACTCTCGAATCGGCCTCCTTGGCCACACTAGATACTCTTCCAAGTCCTCCATACAGAGCACGTTACCATCGTCTCTCGAGACTGAAGGATGCCTAACTAACATTTGTCATCCTGTTTCCCAGCTCCAAGTCCCATGGCCCTTAAGACGTTTGATGAACAACAATTCCCATCATTTTATACTACCATGAATGATGGCTAGGCCAGATGAAAAGTGCAGCTAAAAAAACATATCTGGAAGGACTCCAAACCCCTTCCATGCATTAGATCCCACAGCATGGGCCCATCTGAATTTTTACCTTTTACATCAGTGGTTCCCAATCTTGGGTTTCCAGGAATTCTTGGACTACAACTCCCAGAAGCCTTCACCCCTAGCTGTGTCTTTTAATTTTGTGGCTGCTGTCACCATCGGCAGTGATCATGGAGCACAAGAAAGTAAAATCTGTCACTACCTCCATATCTTTCCCTTCTATTTCTCATTCATAGGGTCCCCATAAGTTGGAGGTAACTTGATAGCATGTAATAACAACATATATACAGACTGTGTATATACAGTGGTGCCCCGCTTGATGATTACCTCGTTAGACGAGGAAACTGCTGGATGACTAGTTTTTTGCGATCGCAAGGGGATTTTTCCATTTGACAATGATCAGTTCCCTGCTTCGGGAACCGATTTTTTGCTTAACGACGATCAAAACAGCTGATTGTCGGGTTTTCAAAATGGCCACCCGTTGTGCAAAATGGCTCCCCGCTGCATTTTAGGATGGATTCCTCGCATTACAGACACTGGAAAATGGCCGCCCTATGGAGGATCTTCGCTGGATGCTGAGATATTTCGCCCATTGGAACACATTAACCGGGTTTTAATGCATTTCAATGGGCTTTTTACTTTCGCTTGATGATGATTTCGTTCTACAGCGATTTTGCTGGAACGGATTATCCCCGTCAAGTGAGGCACCACTGTATACAGACACACATTTTCTATATATTATATAAATTGATGTTGATGGCCTATTCCACCACATGCAAGCAGGCAAAATGACAACCATTCATGGAGTTATACATGAAAGACATGAACACAGGGCAGCTTTATACACTGAGGGCATCTCCTTGTTTATTACTAGATCCCAATCTTCCATTACAGCATGGGTAAACTTTGTCAGCAGGCTCTTCCTGGCTATGCTATCCACTGGTGGTGAATCTCTGGATAAGCCTGTTGGGGATACCTTCTCATCTAAGGGACATGAAGCTGGCCAGGTGGCATACACCTTTATCTTCCCTGGCCTCCTGCCCACCTTCCTGCATCTGTTGCCTGAAGCAGCTGCCCCAACCCTGACCCATGGAAGGTTCGGCCCTGGTTGTGGCAACCGGAGTTGCTTGCAGGCACCCCTTCTGACCCTTTTCTTATCAGGCAATGAGAACAGCCCAGGCTTCAGCACAGAAGAATCTGAGATGCCACATCTGAAGTCTCCTAGGAGCTATTAGGGTCTGATGCTGTTTTGCCTCTGTGGTGCCAGCCAGGCTGCACTCCATCTGACTTCATCAGCTGAGTGAGCTGAGACATCCTGGACCAAGGACATCACTCTGTTGCTCGACAGACACCTAAAGAGGCATCAACAGAGAGCCCAGATCTCCCCCTCCCCCAGTGCCTTTGACACAGTTTCCCAAACAAAACGAGTCACAGGAAATGGCTCGAACATTGGGCACTGGAATGATTTATGGTCTTATATCATTACATGATGTTTCCATGTTTGCAGAGTTCAGAAAAATTGCTGTTCAGAGTACAACTCCCAGATTACCCATCAACGCCATCATGTGATATCTGCATACTTTAGATAACTTGCCTAGGAAATCTTCTGTTTTCAGGACTGGATTCTGAAAGCAAGAGAAAAGGAAGCTTCGTGGCAATCTTCTTAGCCATTTGTCTTCCGTTGTATAGTCCAAAAAACCAAGTTGGTTCCATCACTTTTTGTTTCCATTAGGGATTGGTCTTTCATAATAATGACTCTTAATTGCCCATTTGGGCCCACACCACCCTCACAGACTTAATATTACAGCAGGCGTAGTTTGCAACAATATATTCTCCCTACAAAATTGAATTTTCCCCTCAGCTACCATGTAGATTTAAGCTAAACTCTGAAGTACTGGGAAGCCTAAGGGAAAATGGTGAAAGAAGTGATAGTAGCTCTTGAGGGTCCCCTGGACTGCAAGGAGAACAAACTTATCCATTTTGAAGGGAATCAACCCTGAATGCTCACTGGAAGGACAGATCCTGAAGCTGAGGCGCCAATACTTTGGCCATCTCATGAGAAGAGAAGACTCCTTGGAAAAGACTCTGATGCTGGGAAAGAGTGAAGGCAAGAGGAGAAGGGGACGACAGAGGATGAGATGGTTGGACAGTGTCATTGAAACTACCAACATGAATTTGACCCAGCTCCGGGAGGTAGTGGAAGACAGGAGGGTCTGGCGTGCTCTGGTCCATGGGGTCACGAAGAGTCGGACACAACTAAACAACTAAACAACAACCACAAACTGCTACTCAGAAAGTCCTGGGACTTCAACCCCACAAGTCTTGATTCCTCTGCTCCATTGGTTCCCAACATTGGGTCTCCAGATGTTCTTGGACCAAAACTCCCAGAAGCCTTTACCACCAACTGTACTAGCTAGGATTTCTGGGGGTTGTAGTCCAAGACCATCTGGGGGCCCAAGTTTGGGAATAAATAAAGATTATTTGTCCACATGAAGTTTCCTAGTCTTATTTGTCATTTCAATTAGCACCAGATATGTCTATTTCCCAGATCTCATTCAATATTGTGAGGTCATCATTGTCACCAGGCTTTTCGGTAAATTGTTATTTAATTGCCTGCGTTTTTCTCAGTCACCTTTGAAAACAGACACAGCAATGAGATTCATTAGACTTAATGACTTGGGAGCCATCTACTCTTCTGACTTGTGCGTTCGTAATTGCATGCTAAGACAGCATGCCGTCATTCACAGGATTTGTGTAGAAGATCAAATGTGACAAATCTGCTGAAAAGAAGACAGCAGGCGACAGAATAGTATTATGAATAATCATTCTGTCCTGATCAATGGATTAGGGAATACAAAGGTCATCCCTGACAATCATGCACCCCCAACATTACGTTATGTGTTATCAAGTTGGAACCAATTTATGGCAACCCTAATAGGGCTTTCTGCCTTCTTGGACACACACCTCAATATGGTGAGAGGGTCTGAGTGTGTCAGTAGAGCAATGCCATCAGGAGGCAAACTCCAGTCTGAGTCTGGACTCTTACTTGTTGTTGTTTAGTCATTTAGTCGTGTCTGACTCTTCATGACCCCCATGGACCAGAGCACGCCAGGCCCTCTGTCTTTCACTGCCTCCCAGAGTTTGGTCAAATTCATGTTGGTCACTTCGATGACCCTGTCCATCCATCTCATCCTCTGTCGTCCCCTTCTCCTCTTGCCTTCACACTTTCCCAACATCAGGGGCTTTTCCAAGGAGTCTTCTCTTCTCATGAGATGGCCAAAGTATTGGAGCGTCAGCTTCAGGATCTGTCCTTCCAGTGAGCACTCAGGGTTGATTTCTTTTCGAATGGATAGGCTTGTTCTCCTTGCAGTCCAGGGGACTCTCAAGGGCCTCCTCCAGCATAACAATTCAAAAGCACCAATTCTTTGGTGGTCAGCTTTCTTTACCCCCTTCACGGATTGCTGCCTTGTCGTTATGAAGGGACTTGAGTCATTCAGAGAAGCTATGGGCTATGCCATGCAAGGACAGGTCATAGTGGAGAGTTCCAACTAAATGCAATCCACCTGGAGCAGGCATTGGCAAGCCACTCCAGTATCTTTGCCAGGAAAACTCCATGAACAGAAACGAAAGGATTCTTAATAAGGTCCCCCAAGACAGAATAGTCACAGCTGAGACACCAGACTATGATGCATCCACTGTCTTCAAGGCAGCTACTGGGCAAGCTGCAGGAGCTGAAGGTGACACTGGTGGAGGAAGCAACAGTGGGGAATCCCAGGCTAACTTTTGTTATCATTATGCAGGAGGTAGCAATAGTAAATCCCTGCTGAACTCTCCTTACCATAAAACCCTATGAAGGCAAGGATCTCTGGAAAGGACAATAATGCTGGGAAAGGTCGAAGACAGCAGGAAAAGAAGATCAAATATGAGAAGGATCGATTCCCTAAAGAAAGCCACAGGTTTGAGTCTGCAAGAGCTGAGCAAAGCTGTTGAGGACATTTCGGAGATTGCTCATTCATAGGGTCGCCGTAAGTCCGAGAAGACTTGATGGTGCCCAGGGTGATAAAAACCAGTGATGTTTTTTTTTTTATCACTTTAAAATATCAAGCATTTCCATTTTTAAATTTTAAATTGCCATTTAAACTGTAATTTAAATCAAATCCATGCTCATAACAATGACGAGGATATTATATATAGTATCAAAGGCAGTATGTTTTCGGTCTGATCCAGGCTTTTTATGTTCTTACCGTTCCTATGTTCTCACAATGGTAAATACATCAAGCCTGTAAACTCCCTTAACAACATAGCCTTTAACCTCAGTAACCTGGAGATGAGAGACACCACTGGAAGCTGGAACATATACTGCACTCTGGAGCCGTTTAGCTAGAGTTAAGGTCCATAACCCTTCTCACGTGCTAAGACCAATGTGCGTAAGCAGCTGAACCCCAGCAAACTGAAAGGTGAGATACCATTTTGTCCGGATACGGACAGTGTGGTAGAGTTCTGATCAGCAGAGGCTATGACACCACCCACCGCCTCATCCCTCCGAGCACCGCTGTAGTCCACAGAATCATGGGAAAGAAACAGATTTTTCCCAGAAACAGTTTTTGGTTGCAATGAGTAATCCTTGTGGGTGAATTGGTTTTGACTGGCCATGAAAAGCCGTTAACTTGACAAAGGACCTGCAAAGAGAAAAGAGAGATTCTCCACCCACCCCGTATCTGTTCCAGAGAAAGAAGCTGGGAGATTCATACCTCCCAATTAAACAGAAAGAGCATCAACATACAATTGGCTACAAACAGGTGAGTTTTGTATTTGGCCAGATGTTTACATGGATAGGCACCTTAAAGGCCCTGTTCTCTTACTTTCATATGTTTTTTCCCCCTTTTCTGTTAAAAAGGCAAGTTCTTCATCAAGCAGACAGTAGAGCAGAATTGACAACCTGGCAACCTCTGACCAGTTGGACGACAATCCTCCACGTACTTCAGCCAACATGGTGGTAGTTATGGATCATGGGAATATGAAAGATCTGGAGGACGCCAGTTATCTGTGAAACAGGTAAGTCTTTTCTGAACAGAGAACTGTGCCTCTGGAAGCCCCTCCCCTAAAAAACGAATAAGCATCATTGTGTGCATCAAGTCAATTCTGACATAGTAGCCTTTTCCAGGGTTTTCCAGGTAGAGACTGTGACATACCCAGACCTACTGGGATATGCCACAGTTTCACTAAGCTGCCACCAACCATTCCCTGTAAGAAGTCACACAGACCAGGGATGGATTTCTAACAAATAAAAGAACAAGGTTTATTTAAATACACACAGGGAAAAATAAAACGATCAGGTGAATAAGATATAGTAACGTGGCTTAGTCTCATTCATACATGCATACTGTTTGGTTCACACAGAACACTTAACTTGAAGCACAGACCCTGAACCTATCAGTTCTGGCTAACCAACAGACACCTGAACCTATCAGGTTGGTACTGACACACAGTAGTACCCTGTCTGACACACAGACTCCCACACCAGCTTCTTCTTCCTAGCTGCTGCTTCGTCACATCCCAGCGTCTCCACTTCACCACACAGGCTTCACATATATATACAGTACAGCCCCTCCTCCTGATGTCCCGCCTTCCACTCCCCATAGGATGGAACTTTCCCTCCAAACCCATGACAGACAGGTAACATCAGTGCTGTATGTAACACCTCCCCTCTTTATAAGTTGTTTTGTAGGGGGAAAGCTAAGGTGCTTTTTCCCAAAAAAACAACCTGGATAAAACACACAACAACAGTTATACATACCATATCATACTTACTTATACTTACATTCTAAGTTAACCATAGCAATTAGGCATTTAAACATTTACCATATACATTACATCAATTTACCTTTATTCATACAAACCAAGTTCAAAAAAACAGGTACATTTAACTTTTTGTCATCAATATATATACATAGTCCATGTTTCTTTCGCCGTCTTCATTCTTCAGGTCTTCTTGACAAGGCGTCAGCAACACAGTTCACTGACCCTCTGACCACTTTCACTTCAAAGTCATAGTCCTGTAGGTTTAAAGCCCACCTCATAAGTTTGCTATTGTGGGTTTTCATTGTCTTTAACCATTGCAGTGGTGAATGGTCAGTGCACAGAACAAAATGTCTTCCCCAGATGTAAGGCTTGGCCTTCTGGATCGCGTAGACTATTGCCAGACACTCCTTCTCCACGGTTGCCAAATGTCTCTCACCTTTCTGGAGTTTCCTACTCAGGTAGGACACTGGATGCTGGTCACCATTCTCATCCTCCTGGCACAGAACTGCTCCTACCCCGCTGTTAGATGCATCGGTGTAGATGATGAACTCCCGGTCGAAGTCTGGAGCACGCAGCACTGGATAGTTGATTAGCGCCTACTTCAACCTCTGGAATGCCGCCTCACAGTCGCTGGTCCACGGGATGCGGTCATCAGCCTTCTTCCTCGTCAGATCGGTCAGCGGAGCCGCAATCTCGCTAAACCTCGGGATGAACTTTCTGTAGTAGCCCACCAACCCAAGAAATGATTTGACTTTTTTCTTGGTGTTGGGTCTAGGCCAATCACGAACAGCTTCTATTTTGGCCTCCAGGGGTTTTATCACTCCTCCCCCTACTATGTGACCCAAGCACTTTACTTCTGGGCTACCCAGCTGCAGTTTGTTCCCTCTGCAAGGCCTAGGCCAAAGCACTTCCTCCCCTGGGTTTAAGTGCCTCTCCCTGCCTTCCTGGTCATCCCAAGCTTTCTTTCTGACCTTTTGAGCTTGCAGGGTCCCTGCTGCTAGCTCTAGGTTTCTCTTTAGGTTATTCATCAAGGTGTCTATGTATGTCACAACATCTTGTGGGTCATCCTGGGTGATCTGCTCCCAATTTTGTTTGATCAAATCAAGGGGCCCTTTCACCCTTCTCCCAAATAAAAGTTCAAATGGACTGAACCCGGTACTGGCTTGTGGCACTGATCGATAAGCAAACAAAAGGGATTGCAGCCTCTGGTCCCAACCGCCTGGATTCTCTGCCAAGTAAGCCCTAATCATGCGCACCAGAGTCCCATTGAACCTCTCAGTCAACCCATCACTTTCAGGATGATAGGCAGTGGTTTCCCTGTGCTCAATTCCACAGATTTGCCATAAGCTTTTCATGAGCTTTGATGTAAATGATGCGCCCAAATCTGTGATTATCTCTGAGGCATCCTGGACATATACCCCACCAAGGCATCTGCCACTGTGTTAGTTTCAATGTTAGTCAAGGGTATGGCTTCAGGGTACCTCGTGGCATGGTCCACAATGGTGAGAATGAACCTGTTCCCCCTCTTTGTGGCCTTGGGCAAAGGTCCCACAATATCCACCCCTATGCATTTGAACGGAGTGTCAATCACAGGCAAAGGGCACAACTTTGCTTTGGTCCTGTCGCGGCTATTCCCCTGCCTTTGACACACATCACATTGTTTACAGAACTCCCTGATCTGCTTCCCTATGTCAGGCCAGTAAAAATTCTGTGTGATTCTCTGCTGTGTTTTGTTCACCCCTAAGTGTGCAGCAAACATGTCAGAGTGCCCCCTTTGTAAGATCATGGGGCGATACTTTTCAGGTACCACCAGCTGACTTCTGATCCCATCTCCCCCTTTTGAGATATTCCTCAGGGTCTCTCTATATAAAATCCCCTTTTTCTCCAGAAATCTCACTGGGGTTTCAGGTGTTAGCTGGGCGTCAGTCACCTGTTCAAAACACTTTTGGAGAGTGGCGTCTGCCTTTTGCTCTTGGCCAAATCGGCTGTCTGTGGTTAAGGTTTCCACCACAGCTTCGGAACTCCCCTCTGCTTCCGTCTCGGGCTCATCATTACCCCCCTGAACTGTCCCCGTGGTGGCTTGTGAACGTGTAATCACTAGCACCCGTTTCACATGTTCAGCCAGGTCATTTCCCACGAGCACGGCTGCTGGCAGAGTCGATGAAATTGCTAGCCGCCAAACTCCCCTCCAGCCTTGAAAGTTGACAGGTACCTCCGCGACTGGCAGAGAGATCACCTGCCCCTCAATCCCTGCCACCTTCATGCTCTCATTTGGGATTACATACTCCCTAGGAATAATATCTGGATGGCACAGGGTCACCTGGGAACAAGTGTCCCGTAGCCCCCGATACTGACGGTTAAGTATTCCTACGTCCACCCCTGCTGTCTCAAACAACTGAGAATCTGTTCTCACCAGTAGGCAGCGCCTGACCTCTACAAGAGGACCATTTTCCTCAGCCTGATCAGCAGATGTAGCTGTTCCAGATTGAGTAGCCATGGCAACAGGCTCCCTCAGTGACAATGAGCCTTGCTCTTTCTGGACACAGAACACAGCTTTTGGCTTGGTCCCACTCGAATCCTGAGGCACAATTCCTTTTAGCTGCTTTAATTTCTCACACTCTGAGATTAGATGGCCCTTTCCCTGACAGAAATAGCATTTTCTGGTGTATTTTGAGTCTTTCTCATCCTGTTTTGGTTTTCCCTCCAAAATCTGAGGTCTTGGTTTCATGTCTGAGGGCTTCCCTTCACCATGGGCCCCTCCCCCTTGCTGGCTTTTCCCTGGTCCCTGAGAGTACTTGCTGTAGGTTTCTTTGGGTTTTCCTACAGATTTCTCCTCACCTAAGGGCTTTCTGATTTGATAAATAAAATCTGCGATCTCGGCTGCTTCTGCCACAGATTTTGGTTTCCTTTCCCTCACCTGGAATTTCAGTTCCCCATGCAGGACTGAATAGAACTGTTCCAGCGCTATCAAATCTTTAAGCTGCTGAAAGGTCTCTGTCCCCTCCTGAGATAGCCATTTCTCTAGCAGCCTCACCAATTGAGCCCCCACTTGGGTAAAAGTCTGCTCTGGTTTCTTTGTGAGGGACCTGAATCTTTGCCTCAGCTGTTCCGCATTTATCCCATGTCTTGCAAACACCAGTTTTTTAAACTCTGCAAAATCTCTCATCAGTTCCTGTGGCATCTCTGAATAAACCTCAGCCAGGCTACCACTGATTAAAGATCGCATGATGGTCATCTTCTCAGTTTCCCTCACTGAGAAGTCCACAAACGCTCTTTCCACTAAGGAAAAGAACACCTCAGGACAATCTCCCTTGTGGTACACAAGGAATTTCTTCAGGTCAGCCTTAGACAATTGGCCCCCCTCAGAATCCCTATTGTTATTATTGTTCTGATTCATCAGTTCCAATTTTCTTAATTCAAACGCCATTCTTTCTTTTTCCAGAGCAATTTTCTCTCTCTCCATTCTTTCTTCCCTCTCCATTCTCTCTCTCTCTCTCTCTAATTCAAATTGCCGTTGTTTCTCTCTTTCCCTTTCCTCCATTTCCCTCACCCTCAGTTCATGCTGTTGGGCTATGAGTATTTTTCTGAGTTCTGGGTTTTGTTCTCCCGTGCTGTCACCTTGCACTGAGCCAAATTCATCCTCAGAACCTTGGTCTATCTGGGGGTCTTTCACTTCACCCATTTCTGCTACTTGGCTTCGAGTCAAGGGCATAATCCCCCCCCCAGAACAGGCTGCTTCAAAAAGTCAAGCCTCAAAATAAAACGACCACTTTTTTTTTCTTTTGCCTCAGAACCAGCTTTCCCTATAGATTGCTGCTGTCCTTTCAGCACTAACTTGCAACAGTTGCGAGCTAGAGTCTACCCCCCTCTGCTGGGCCTCTCAGCAGACAAGCTAGCTCACTGCTATTTCACAGTTTTGCCTCAGTTTTTCCCCGCCAAAACAGGCTGCCTCAGAGCTCCCTAATCTAGCCCCCAATCTGAGGTTACACGTTCTTCTACTAGTGCACCCCCCCGTGAGGCACACCTAGAAGATTACCTACGCGCTCTCAGATTGTCCCTGACTAGACCCCCCTTGCTCTGGGCACACTTGCCAAGGCTTTGCTGGACCGCTGGACAACTGGACCAGTCGTATCCCACACGCTGGACACCAATCAATGTGACATACCCAGACCTACTGGGATATGCCACAGTTTCACTAAGCTGCCACCAACCATTCCCTGTAAGAAGTCACACAGACCAGGGATGGATTTCTAACAAATAAAAGAACAAGGTTTATTTAAATACACACAGGGAAAAATAAAACGATCAGGTGAATAAGATATAGTAACGTGGCTTAGTCTCATTCATACATGCATACTGTTTGGTTCACACAGAACACTTAACTTGAAGCACAGACCCTGAACCTATCAGTTCTGGCTAACCAACAGACACCTGAACCTATCAGGTTGGTACTGACACACAGTAGTACCCTGTCTGACACACAGACTCCCACACCAGCTTCTTCTTCCCAGCTGCTGCTTCGTCACATCCCAGCGTCTCCACTTCACCACACAGGCTTCACATATATATACAGTACAGCCCCTCCTCCTGATGTCCCGCCTTCCACTCCCCATAGGATGGAACTTTCCCTCCAAACCCATGACAGACAGGTAACATCAGTGCTGTATGTAACAGAGACTACTCAGAAGTGGTTTATCCTTCCCTTCTTCTAGGGGTGCCCTGGGACTGTACAGCTTGCCCAAGGCCACCCAGGCTGGCTCTATTCAGAGGAAGTACCATGGGGAATTGAATTTCCCACCTCTGGCGCCACAGTCAGATACTGAACTGACCGAATCCAGCAAACTAAGACACAGGGACATTTTATTTGTTCAGGGCTGGGTTCAGATCGATTGGTGCTGCTATCATCCTTACGCCTACTTTGCCCTGTCACATGATCTCTGAAAAGAAAAGAGAGATCTCAGGATTCAATTCTGTTTCCTTTCACAGCCGGTCCCTACTGTGTAGAAAACTCTTCAAAACAGAGCCTTTATTTGGGCTACATATCCCAGCATCCCTCAGTCAGCATAATCCAGGGACTTTGGAAACTGTAGTCTGAAACAAATGTCTACCCTCTGTGTTTTCTAACGTCCCACGCTCCACGGCAGAGATGCTCTGGTGCTGAAGACAAATTA
Source organism: Pogona vitticeps (assembly GCF_051106095.1). Taxonomy (NCBI): domain Eukaryota; kingdom Metazoa; phylum Chordata; class Lepidosauria; order Squamata; family Agamidae; genus Pogona; species Pogona vitticeps. The sequence goes on along the minus strand of NC_135791.1, from coordinate 19,472,136 downwards.
GTAGGCAGAGCACTGGCACCAAGATTCAGCTCCAGCCCTCCCTAAAATTTGGACTTCCCTGGGTTAAACAAGGAGCCATGAGGAGCTCTTAAAACGTTCCGATAATTCCACCATCCTCGGAGAAGGAGCTGAGGCTGATTGTGGCATACAATGAATATTTTGGCCATGGCCATGAACACCACATACGAGAAATACAGGCCAAAGCAGGATTGCACAATGAACTTTAAAAGGTGCTGTGTTCATAACTGTTTCTAGCCTGTGGCCCCCTTCAACTGTCCCGAGGGGACTCTATGATCCCCCACCCCCCAAAAAATGAGAATGGCAGGTCTTGTGGTCCACTGTTACGTCTGCTGCATTACAGGCTGAGCCTTATTACTGTGCTAAAAGTTTCACAATTCCAGCCCATCATCCTTTAGTGGCTCTAAACACTTTGCAGGAAGTCCAGATTGCGTTTTACGTGATCAAGCAGGACCCGTGGACTACAGAGAGGTAGAAGTCAGGATTAACCCTTCTTGGTTGCTTCTGGAGTTGGTCCTGGGGAACATACATACATAGGCATCCTTCAGTCTCGAGAGACTATGGGAACGTGCTCTGTATGGAGGACTTGGAACAGTGTCTAGTGTTTTGACGCTGTAAGCGAAGCTGGAGTGTCCTCTCCAGGGCATGAAGCCTGGGTAAAATAATATGGAGGATAAGCTGTTACCCAACCAGCAAATCCCCCCTCTCCATGTTGCTGAACTAGTCCAATGGAAAGGCAAGAGCCAATACAACTGGTTCCAGCGATGTCACAGAAGTTGACAGAACAACACGAACTGCCTCCGGGACTCCGGCTCCAAATTTTTCCTCAAGGTTAACTCCTGAAGCCTTTTCCATCAGTGGATATAGCCACAAGGCAGTGGAGTTTTGAAATCGGAGTTTTCCTTCTCCTCGATGGGCTGCCTTCCAAGGCTGACGAGCCCCACCTACCCGGCCTGCTCCCTCATGGCATGGACGACGATGGCAGCACCTCAGTGGGGGTTTGAAGTCGGAGCTTTCCTTCTCCTAGTTGGACTGCCTTCCTGGGGAACAAGCTGTCCCTTTAACATCTCACAATGCCCTTGATGTAAGGGCTCTTGCCTGGGTCATCCTGGGAAATGTCTTTCCCCCCCCCCTTCCTCCTCCAACCTGCGTTCTCATCAAAACTGTTGTCCCTACAGTCATGCGGCTTCTGCTGCAAAACAAGCTGAAGGACCAGCAGGTCTGCAAACACACAGGTGACGACAATACTAAACCTTAGTCTTATGGATGTTAGAAGGGCCCAAATGCTATTGTTTTCAAGAGGACATCAACCATGGGAGGGAAATCCGGCCACCTCCCCCTAACTGTTCGTCTCCAGACAATGTTAGGGTGTCCAGACGTCTCAAGACAGTGTGATAGTTGGAGATGACAGGTGTTGTGATCCAAATATATCTGGGGACCTAAGGTTGAGAAACCTTGGTTTCAGTGTTCATGGGCCCAAGTTCACATCATGCCATGCACAAAGGGAAAACCTAGCAAAGTGACTTTTTAAAATCCCTAGAAAACGCAGCCAGAACGAAGATCAGAAGAAGGTGCCTCATCCTGAGACTGGAAAAGTTAGTTTTGCTCCTATGACTCCAGAAGAGAACACTCTGCATATGCACATAAATAAGACCTGCGTTTACCCCACGAAGCTTCGCCCTTCTGCCACCGTGGATGGAAAACTGATCACAGGCAACAATTATGGAGAAGAAAAAGAAAAAAGAACCATACAATCAATTCTACACATCCAGTAGAGGTTTTGTGTTGGGCGTGTGTGGACTGCACAATATAGAGGCGTCAGTTAAAATCTCCACACAGCTACAAACATAGTTAATTGGATAATTAACCCACTCAAAAAGGCAACTAGTGAAGCAATGAAATTACTCATCCATACTCACATCATTCTCTCAGCCTAAGCCTACCTCGGAGGGCTGTTATGAAGAAAGCCCATGCAACCAATGAGCGGATTTGGGGCAGCCCCCAACCTATTGGCACTTACCTTCTCTAGGGACGGAAGGTGTCCAGGATCCATCCCATGGCGCGGATCATCCCCTCCTCTCCCGGGCGCTTCTTCCTTCCCTGCCGGGCATCCGGGGGGGGCGCAAAGGGGTCCCGTCTTGATTCTTCTCTGGACGCCCCTCTCCGGGCTCGATCCGTCCGGGCGCCCGAGAACCATCTAAGCCGGACCCGGCGGTCCGGATCACTCCAGAGCGGGAGGCGGAGCCCAGAAAGGAGGGGGAGGAGCTCTGGGGAGGGACAGGATCGGATCCCTTCTTGAGTCGCTCCGAGACTAAGGCTCGCCCCGTCCCAAGGGAGGGTTGGGGGGGGCAGAGCGGGGGTCCCGGGCCGGGGCTGGTTTCCTCGGAGGAAGTAGCTTGCGCATGAGTTCCAGAGGGCTCCTTCTCCGAGGTGAGGATGATGCGGATGATGACAGTCGCCTGAAAGGTGGCGGCGGGGGGAAGGCACCGTGTGCGCGTGCACCGTCCCTTGGGAGAGGAGTCACTTCGGGGGCACGTCGGGTCTACTTGCGAGTAAATGTTCCGGGCATCTGCTCGCAGCTCTCCGAGCGGAGACAGAAACGCGTGAAGGAGCCCACGCCGTGCCAAGTGATCCGGGAAAGAGAAAAGAGTCGCATCATCATCATCATCACCACCACCATCAACACCATCTCCATAGAAGGTTTGGAACTGAGATTATAGTTTTAAAAAATAACGAAAGAAAGCGGGAGTATTGTGGCACACCTAGGCATGCACATTGTCTTTGTAGGGTTGCGAAGGGGAGCCTAGAACGCGCCCCTGTTTTCCGCCTGCTTTGGGGCGCTGCTGGTTTTATCTGCCTTTTCCTCCCTTCCTAAGGATGCGTTTTCTGCCTTTTGGATTCCTATGTTGCCCGGATAGTTTGATCTGATTTTTTTTTTTTTGCTTGTTTGTTTTAATCATGTTAGACACCGGTGCCTTCAGAGAGAAGAACTGTATCTGTATGAACATAGCGCATAAACAATAAACAAGTAAGAATAAGAACATGTGTTTTGGTGTGACTTTCCTTAGTCTTATAAAGACTCCACACTATTTGGGTTTGGTTTTTGTTGTTGCTGAAGCAGACTAAGAGGGCTACTTCTCTGAGAACTGTTATAACCATACATTCTTTCTCCTTGTTGAAAAGCACACTGGTATAGCATTCCATAAGAACCTGTTGAATATCTGTCTGTTATACTGTTGATGTAAATGGTAATGACAATCTTTGCAGTGGTGGGACAGGTGCTAAAACCTCGTTTGGAATTAATACATTGGACAGAAAACCTAATAATAATAATAATAATAATAATAATAATAAACCTTTATTGGCATACAGCAGAAGGAGCCGCAAAATAAATACAGTAAAATACGCATACAGGGTTCGTTGCCTGCGAGTGGGGTGCAGAGAAAAACAGCGTTAAGCCCCTCATTTTAGAGAGGGCATGTTGCGACGTCTCTGAATAATGGCGTGAACATATCGAGCAGTTGATACAGTAACTTCCTTGTTAGTACCATTCAAGAGGTATTGGGTTTTCTTTAGGTCATCCCATCGCGTGTGGGAGGGGGGAAAGACCGACTGGTGGAGCAGGCGGATATCCATGTACAAAATGCAATGAAACAGCATATCTGTCGTCAAGTCGTCTCCGACTCTTCGAAAACCTAATAACGCTGTGCAGGTAACCATTCTGGGTATGGACAGTGCTCTCTGATGCTGACTTCCATCTATTGAATGGGGTGTGTCTGTGCAACGGGCTTGTGTGTGTTGTGTTGATCTCCTGGCTTCTGCAATAAGAGCATCAGAGCTCTCAAATACAGCAGAAGTGGGTTGTCACATTCTCAGGTCAATGAAGGACTAGACAAAGATCAGTATCTTATCACTAACATAAATCCCATTGAATTGATTGGGCTACTCTAACTGGAGTAGACCAATCAATTCAATGGGATTTATGTGAATGCTGAGCTATCTTTCAGCAATTGGATAAATGTGTCTCTTCGTTGGCAGACAATAAGAGAGCGATCAACACCACCTAAAAGAGCAGAGAACAATGCAAGACCCATTAAATCCAAATTGTAATGGTACACATAGAAAAACCTGAAATTTTGTGAGTACACACCACCTCTGACGTGAACATCTACCTGGAGTGTGAGATTCTGGCAGCAAGGGAGACAGACGTGTTAGATTACTGGAGAGATAAATAAATATAAACTTACAATTGCTTACGTTTCACATTACTAAGTTATAAATATATAATTAATTGAAGTTATGTGATTTTCTGGAGGAGCATATATATTATGACTAGGACTTATAGGTTGATATATAACTCTACATAAATTGGGGCATTTTCTATTTATTTATTTATTTGACTTCCATACTGCCCATCTGGCTGCCAAGGCCGCTCTGCTTTGATTACCCCACCCCTCTATTCTCATAGTCACTTTAAATATTAGATTCTTCTTCCAGCATGGTCTGGTCAAGTTGGAACTTATTTTGAGCAAAATTCACTTCCAGAAGTGTTTTAATCTGGCACTAGCCTTACCTGATTTATGGAGTTTTACAAGGAAGAGTTGGTACACAATGGGTTTTTTCTATCTTCAGATGTTCAGGTCTGAGGCAGTGTGTACTTGTACAGTCTCATGCTTTCTATGTGTTCCTCCATATGGGTTGATCGTTTTGGACTTGAACATTATGGTTGTTAGTGCAGGCTTTCCCTTTTTAGATAGGATATGACTAAAATGTCAGATCGTGACATTTTTCACTCCTGATTTACCTGTCTCTTCCCCACCTAATGCTTCCCTCTCCCTATCTGTGCATGTGTATGTGTACATACACACAATCAATCAATTCAGGTGAGCCTAAGGGAAGATCTTCCCAAGCCAGAACAATCGAGCGGTTTCTGCTCTCTCTCTTCTTTGAAGGCCATGAGATTTAAATGTGTATGCACTATTAATCTCAGCTGGCCAGATCAATACAACAGTAGTTGTCTGGCAACCACAATAACTTCCAGCACTTAAAGATCTAGGCATCATCTCCAGTAGAGAGAACCTAGCAACCTGTGTCTAACCGGAAGGATGCCTCGCTTTTGGCCAAACCAGTTCTCAACTGGGAGACCACAGGAAGATCCGGACTAGTTTATTCAGTTTGCTTGTAACTCAGTCATTTTTCCCCCAAGCCACATTGACTCTTGTGCCCGCACAGCTGTTGCTCCCTTGCCAACATCTGTGTATCATTTCCTTTTATATCCTTCCTATTATGTTAAATTGCTTCCCTGATAAATAATATTAAATGAAATATCCTTCCACTCCAGCAGCTACCTGGTGACGCACAGAATCCATTGCTCTATGTCCATGCACTCCCCTTTTTTCACCTTCTTCCTTGTGGTGCAGTGGTTAAAGAGCCTCGTGGCACAGTGGTTAAACTGCTGTACTGCAGCCAAAACTGTACTCACAACCTGGGGTTCAATCCCAGGTAGGTGGCTCAAGGTTGACTCAGCCCTCTATCCTTCCGAGGTCGGTAAAATGAGTACCCAGCTTGCTGGGGGGTGGGATGTGTAGCCTGCATAATTAACTTGTAAACCACCCAGAGAGTGCCTGAAATGTTATGGGGCATTATATATATGCAGCACACTTTGCTTTGCTTTTGCTTTGCTTATACAGTGGTGCCTCGCTTAGTGACATTAATCTGTTCCAGAAAAAACATTGCTAAGCAATTTCATTGCTAAGCGATATTAAAAAGCCCATAGAAACGCTTTAAAATGCTATTAATGTGTTCCTATGGGCTAAAAACTAACCTTTAAGTGAAGATCCTCCATAGGGGTGGCCATTTTCGGTGCCTCTAAAGCGAGGAAACACAGCGAGCATCCATTCTGTTTTCCCGGCGGCCATTTTGAAACTGCCGATCAGCTGTTCAAAAAGGGTCGCTTTGCCATGATTGCTTCCCCGTGATCATCGCAAAGCGGAAAAAAAACCATAGGGACCATTGCAAAGCAATCGCTTTTGTGGTCGCAAAAACTCCGTCACTAAGCGATTTTGTCGCTCAACGGAGCGATCACTAAGCGAGGCACCACTATACAGTATAATGAATAAAGCTCTCTCTCAAAACAAAACAAAAGAAAAGAAAACTCAGCAGGCAAGAAACAGAAGTTACCAAGAAAGTTAGCATTTCTGAAATATCTTTATCGTGGTTTGATGACCCGGTAAGTATTGGGCACTAGTTTGACGACGTGGTTGTGTGAGATCAATAGAGTTGCCAGCCATCTTTTCTGAGATTCCCAAAATGCTTTCCAGCATCATAGAAAAGCTAACAAAGTTCCCGGTGTTTTTTCTGCTAGATTTGTCAACCTTCTCCAAAATGGTGGTCTTAGGATGCACTCGACAGTAACTCTGATCAGTGTCAAAGTTATTACCTCAGATCCCACCTTGCTGTTGAACTGGTCAGTTGAGGATGATGCAAGTTGAAGCTCAACATATCTGGAGCATGACAAGAATAAGGTGGTGTCCCCTCTATTTATATATCTTTTAATTCACTTATCAGACTTGCGTGCCAGCTTTTTTCCTCAGAATTGGGTTCAGGAAAGCTCACAGCAAGAGAGAACAAAGCGTAATCAAAACTCAAACAAATGCAAATATTAACATAGATTAGAAGCATAAACGTGGAGCCTGTTACTTTATTTACATATGCAGATACTGCTGCCTTGGTCTCTCAGGGCATCCCCTGCTCATGATCCTAAACTTGTTCATGAAGGCTCAGGCATGTGAACATGTGCAATTTGTCAGATCACCATGGCAGGTGCCATCCAGCATATGCAGATTTTAAACTGGCCATGGCCATAATGTTAAAGCATGAAAAAAATATTCAGGCACTGCACTAGAAACAAAAAGTGTTACCCCAAATCAGTAGGGACTTTCATCATTTGGGAGTGGCCACCAAAAAGTTTCTATACTTTTGTTACTACCTTATTGTCCTTACCATCCCATATATAAAAGTCAACTGTGCAATGAGTTTACTCTTTTTTTCATCACAGACAACTATTCGATTCTTTAAAAAGGAAAATGCTGCTTTATGAATGTGGGATATTGTATTTCTGTATCCATCATTCAAAAGCCAGGGCAGGGCCCAATATTGTTGCACAATATCATGCCCAGGTTGCCAGCTGGAAAAAAACAGTGCCAAGCTTTACATAGCAAAGGCCAGCCTGAATGTTGACAACACCAGTGGCAGCAGTCAAGATGGTCTACAGGATACCCTCTTCTGCTCACGACTATTATCACTTGTTGAAAACCAGCCCTGAGAATTGCTTGTTGTTTGGGTGAGAAGTGGTTAAATTTTGCAAAGATTGTCAGCTTTTGGGATTTTCCCTTGTGTAGTGTCACTTTGTAAATAGTAGTGAACAGAAGAGCGGGCAGCTTGTAGACCCTCTTGACTGCTGCCATTGGTGTTGTCAACATGCAGTCGAGATTTCCCCAAGCGAAAACCAGCCTTTCATTTTATAAACTATTTGCCCTTGTGTTTCCACTGAATTGTGTTACTGTTACTCCATAACGATTCATAAGTGTCCTTCTTAGCTCCACCTAGAGGCCTGACACATTTGTAGCATGTTGAGGACACTGGAAACCAGTAAGACCTGCTCAAAAGATCCAATTTCCATTTCTCATCATGTGCAAGGTTCGCCCTCACCATCCCATGGCAATCTTCCCAAATGTGGAATCCTTAGATGGACTGGATTACACCTCCCATCATCCTTTCTCCATCTAAGGATGAGATGTGTGGATCATGGGAGCAGTAGTCCAGTCTCTTTGGAAGTTTTGTGATGCTGTTTTTTTTCCTTGTCTCTTGACTGTGCAGTCTGTCCAGCACACACAACTGTCATCCAATATCATTGTACGTCCTTCCTTTGCATCAAGTGAAATGACTACTAACTCCTCCTTGGGCTTCGCTCCCTCCTACAGGAAAAACACCAAGTCAAATCAAAGATTTCACACACATCTGAAGAGCTTCTTTGTCTAGCTGAAGTATGCTGGTGCCCTCTTGTGTTTGTGACATCTTCTACAGACTCAACATCAGCATAGTCCCGTCGTTTATATTATATCATGAGAAGTCAAGTCAGATCTCATTTATGACAATCCTAGGAAGATTTATGAGGTACCTGAGATGTTTAAGGAGTGGTTTTTCCAGTCCTCGACCCTACAAGTTTCCATGACTCAGGAAGGATTTGAACCCAGGTTCTCCCAAGTCCTACCCTAACACCCTATCCACTACAATATATGGGCTGTCTCTATAGATTGGGGGAGAAAAGACAGAAATCTCGAACCTCCTTGTAGATCCCTGAGGGCTTTATGGTAAACTCAAAATGATTTCTCACTTTCAGTGGTTTAGCAGTAATGGCTCTACCCTGCTCTAAACAGTAGAATTGTAATAAATAAAATGTGGCCTGAATTCTGAACGGAATTCACCTGATTCAGATCAATCTATATGAGTCCAGATCGAAGCTAGATTTGGGTCTAAGGTGAAGCAATGTGAATGTAGGACTTCGACTGATCTTTGAAGAAATTGCTGTGGTCTAAATCATGTCATGATGTCATGCCATGCGTTATTGTTCATCTAAGGTTGTATTTACTTACTTTTCAGACCTACTAAAGACCAGATGATTTTTATTATGTCCTGATATGTAAAACCACAGAATTCTAAGTGGGCGTACTTTTTATTCACGTGACTATATGCAGAACCACACATTCCACACACATGCATCAAGCCAATACATGGACTCCCCGGAGTGAGTAAATGCCCAAAATGATATTCCTTTAGAAGAGAACTGTTGATACAAGCCTTAGAAGAAGTATCGCTTCCCCCAACAAAAGATCTCTATAACAAAACAAAAAAAAGCCTGGAAAAATAACTTTGTTGAACTACAACTCCTAGAACTTCTTAGGCAGTATGAGAAGTGTTTGTGCTAGCTGTGGATTCTGGGAACTGTTGTGCTCAATGATCAAATAACTCATCCAAGCTTTTTTAATTATTTAAAATATGTTTACCCCACTTTTCTCCTTAAAAGGACCCAAGACGGCTTACAACAATGAAAAATAATGTTTAAATGTATTCTCGAAGGCTTTCATGACCAGGATCCGATGGTTGTTATAGGTTTTTCTGGGTGTTTGGATGTGTTCTGGAGGTTTTTCTTCCAAACGTTTCACCAGTCTCTGTGGCCGGCATCTTCGGAGGACAGGAGTTAGAACGCAGAGACAGAGTTCTAACTCCTGTCCTCTGAAGATGCCGGCCACAGCGACTGGCGAAATGTTCGGAAGAAAAACCTCCAGAAAATGGTCAACCAGCCCGAAAACAATGAGTATACGGAGGTGGCTAACATCATTAAAAGACAATGTTTAAAAATTACGAATGATGAATAAGAAGTGCATCAGTGAAGATTCTTAGTCATCCAGTTCAGGTTATCTGGAAGTTCAGTCATGGTAACTGGACATCTTTCTTGTCAAGTTGAAATGTTTCGCTACTCATCCAAGTAGGTGAAGAAGCTACTTGGATGAGTAGTGAAACATTTCAACCTAACAAGAAAGAAATCCAGTTGCCATGACTCGACTTCCAGAGAATGAATAAGAAGGCATCTTATATCAATTAACAGGCAATACAGTGGGGTCTTGACTTGAGAACTTAATCCGTATTGGAAGGCAGTTCTCAAGTCAAAAAGTCTGTAAATCAAGTCTCCATTGACCTACAGTGCATTGAAAACCGATTAATCCCGTAACAGGCCGTTTTTGTTCCATTTTGTTTTTTTTCTGGTCTGTAAGTCAATTCTCAGGCTGCAAGTCAAACCTAAATTTTGTGGCCAGAGAAGTCTGCAACTCAAAAAGTCTGTAAGTCAAGCCGTCTGTAAGTCAAGGGTCCACTGTATTAAGGAAAAGATCAATGTATATAAAATAATAAAAGTATTATTTACACCCGTTAGTGTAATCATAGGGCAGGAGGAGTAAGGCTGGAATAAACCATCCAGGAAATTGAAACAAGAGATAATCCATGTTTGATTGTCATTCTAAGTCTGTCTTGGTAATTAAAAAGGGAAAAGGGGGAAACAGCAACCCTCCTTCTGTATTACAGCCACAGGCAAGAGTCCCTTCCTGATTGGCTCAATAACAAAGAATCGCATTTGCTTTGCTTTGCTTTTAGAATCTGTCATCCTATTAACTGCCCGGGGGGGGCACATGTTGGTGTAATTTGTGGAAAGGGTAACAACACCGCTGTTGATTGTAGTAAATGGCCCAGTCTGAGTTTAAGGAGGAAGTCTGAGAATTGAATTTCCCCAGGACACACTAAAAAGAGGGTGGTTGCCAGCAAAATGCACGCAGTAGCCCATGCTGATAACGGCCCAGGGTTAAAATCTGGTGAGAGCTGGTGCTTGATGCTTCACTAAGCCAGTTGAGCAGCTAAAGGCCCAAATTTGAGCTGTCAGCTAAAAAGCACAGATCAAGAATCCGCTTCTAACAAATGAGGCAGAGGGAGGTTGGACCACCTGCTTTCAAAGAGGTGGCTTCCCCTCTCTGGCTGCTGAGAAATGGAGTGCTGCATGGTTGAAGCAGGGAAGGTCCTTTCCTCAGCCTTGACCTTTTCTCCAAGCAACCCCAAATGTTCTATTATTGGAGTTCACCATGTTGGCCAAGCATAAGCAGAGCCCTTCAGCCACTGGAGAGAGTCTACACAGAGCTTCTTTCCTGAGGTAGTCTGAAAATGTCTGAAGAACCTCCAGAGGTTAACCAGGAAGAAGAGTTCCCCATACTCCACATGGACAGTCTTTTTATGCCTCACAATCTGAGGGATGGCTAAACAAGTCTTCCAAAGGGCTACCTCACACTCTCAAGACATTGGGGAGGCAGCTCCTCCCTGTTAGAGAAAGAGGACTTGTTGGCTCCACTGCCCTCTCTCTCAACCTCACCACAAAGCTGGTAACAGGATGGTATCCACGCCTGAAGTTTGCAGCCCACAGCGGCAAAGCAACTGGCAAAGGTTTGCTGGATGGCGGTGGAAGAGAAATAGAAGATTGCCGGATCTAAGGAAGCATTGAGAGTGCTGAAGAGCAAGGAGTAAACTCTCCAGGACGGGTTCTTCTTCTGAATGAAGCTAACAATGTGGGAGATGTTGTATGGTGCAAAACAGATGGCAAAATTGAGCAACGTCACCACTGCTAGCCCCACGGCCCGTTGCTTTCTGCGAGCCTGGATTTTGGGCGATGAGGTCAGAATACGGATTAAGTTGACATAGCAGACGAGGGAGACGAAGAATGGGATGAGGAAGAGGGTAATGCTGGCTGCCAGCCTGACGGGGAGGAGAACTTGGAGTTGACTGGGGGAGAACTTCTCATAGCATTTGGAGACATTAGCTGGGTTGGGGTCCGTCTCATTGACATCCGGCACATGGTACTGCACAATGTAGACAATACTGCAGTGGGAACAGGCAAGCAACCAGAAAAAAAAGCTGGCCACTATTGTGTAGACTGGCCGGCGACTCAACTTGTACTTGATTGGGTAGGCCACTCCCAAATAGCGCTCCACACTGATGGCTGTGAGGAAAAGGGAGCTGATGTAAACACTGCTGTGGTAGCAGAAGCCAGTGAGCGGGCAGAGGAAGGCTGGGAGAGGCCACGTCATGCCTGAGGCAGCCTCCGCCATCTTGAAGGGAAGGAAGAGCAGCAGGATGACGTCGGACACAGTCAAGTTGAACAAAAGGATGTCTATCGGGACCAGCTTCTTGCGCACTTTTACCGTGAAGGTGTAAAAGGCCAAGAGGTTTGCTGGGAGGCCGGCCAGGAAGGCAAAGAGGTACACAGCGAAGACAAAGGCATCGTGTGGTGTCATGGCCTCTCTTTCGGTTTCTGCAAGAGAAATGAAGAAAGATTTAGAAAGGCAGCACTTTCCCACCCAATCCCATCATTGTTTCCTTGTTCCTCCTTCAGACTTCCCATTTTCCCAGAAGGAAGCTCTGTAGGCACAGGGAGGGAGAGATTGCTCGGCGGGGGAGCATATCCTTTTCACCCTATAGGTACGACCCCCCCATTCCTAGCCTCTTGAAGGAGATGTTGGAAACAATCCTGAATCTAAGCCTGGAGAACCACTGCTCCGTGTCAACGATATTGAGCCAAAATCGAAAGTGGGGAACTTCCCGAAGTCTGGGATCACCCTAGACCTCAGAGAGGTGCACTGCTCAAGTTCTCTCCAATCAGATACATTTCTGTGGGGAAAAATGATTTGGTTTCTTTTTTAAATAGGAAAACCCATTCCCCCTTTCTACTGCCTGTAGAACAGAGGAACAAGTGATGTTGTGTGTGGCGTTGTTAGGTCCTGTAATTCTGTTGCCGGAATAGATGTGTGCGCAGAGTCTTTATCTGGGTCTGTGGCAGGGTTTAGTCCCCATATCTGTGTTATTGTTTTGTGGCCCGTTATGTGTTGGGGCGTTGTCTATAGCAGTGGTCTCCAACCTTGGGCCTCCAGATGTTCTTGGACCTCAACTCCCAGAAATCCTGGCCAGCAGAGGTGATGGTGAAGGCTCCTGGGAGTTGTAGTCCAAGAACATCTGAAGGCCCAAGGTTGGGGACCAGTGGTTTATAGGCAAGTATGGGTCTGCCACTAAGGGCTTTGGAGAGTGAAGTATTCCTATCAAGAATAGGATGGAAATCACTTAAGATGCAATATGAGTAGTCTCCTTTATGGCCTGAACATGACAACTAGTGGTGTTCTGTCATTTTGTCCTCTGGGTCTGCCTTGCAGTAAGTTACTTCTGGGTATGTGTCTTGATTTGTTGATTTGTTCCTAGTTTGAGGGAACGCGTTTTGTAGATCCTTATGTTTGGAGTCTCTATCCTATGGGTCTGAGCAGATACGATTGTATCTGAGGACTTGGCTGTACACGATGGATTTTGTTATGTGTTCAGGACAGAAGCATGGAAGAGTGCAAGTCAGTATATCTCTTGGGGGGGGGTGTTTCAGTGCAGCATGGTGCTAAGATGTCCATGATGTAATTTCACAGTGGTGTCTAGAAAATGCACCTATTCTATATATTGTTCCAGTATGAGGTTGATATTTGGGTGAAAGTTATTGAAATCCTAGTGGAATTTTTCCAAGGATTCCTTTCCATGGGTCTAGATAGAAAAAAAATGTAGAGGAGTGGCTTTTGAGTTCAGCAGTAAAGAAAACATTGTTCTTGGTCAGCCATGAATACTATATGTTTGCATGTTGTGAGGCGTGCAAGTGCCCAATGCAGTTCCATTCCTCTGGAACTAGGTTTAATCGTCAAAGTTGTGTTTGAGTACAATGTCACAGAGTGTGGTGTTTACGTGCGCTTCTTCCTTGGTTTGAATGGTGTTTGTGATGTCTGGGTGAAAGTTATTGAGATCCTAGTGGAACTGTAGTCCGGCTTTGTGTGGGATGTTAGTACAGAAGTCATAAATTACTGTACTCTTGAGAGGTCTGATTCTGGCCACGGTGAAATGTGTCCTAGTTACATCTCGGCTGGATTACTGTAATGCGCTGTGTGGGAGGCCGCCTTTGCAAAGTGTTTGGAAACTCCCAAATACCTCCGAAATGCCAGCCTGCTAACTGGGACTGGTTACAGGAAACATAACTGTCCTGGTACATCAGCTACACTGGCTACTGATCCGTTTCAAAGTGCTGGTTTTAATCAATAAAGCCCCAAGCGGCTTGGGTCCAAGCTATTTAAAAGGCAACATCATCCTCTATGAGCCTGCCTGGGCTTTAAGATCACCAGGGGATGATGCCCTTCTCTCAGTTTTTATGTCTAAAGAAGTAGACGTGATCACAAAGGCTTATATTAAAACGTAACAGTTAGTGTTTTGCCTGATGTCCCTGCACAAATATGGCCAACTCTTCCAAAAAATAAAATAAAATAAATTTTAATTTTCCCTTTTTTTATTGGGGTGGGTGTTTTTGCCTATTCTTTTGAAGAAATATAGAACCTAGAGTCAGCCTTGTTGTCATGGATGTTAAGACTGTCCAAGTTCTATCTTTTCAAGAGGGAATCAAACCTGGGAGGGAAACTCTGCTTCTTTGTTCTCACGGAAGAGGGTCTGGCCACCTCCCCTAAAGTTTCAGTCTCCAGACAATATCCAGACATCTCAGTGTGGCCCATAGTTGGGAATGACAGATGTTGTGATCCAAATACATCTGGGGACCTAAGGTTGGGAAAACCTTGATTTAAGCGTTCATGGACCGGAGCTCACATCATGCCATGCACAAAGGGACAAACCTAGCAAAGTGACTTTTTAAAATCCCTAGAAAACGCAGGCAGAAGGAAGATCAAAACTAACTTTTCCTGAGACTGGAAAAGTTAGTTTTGCTCCTATGACTCCTGAAACTCCAGAACTCTCTTCATATACATGTAAATCGACCTGCGTTTACCTTGACATACTAATTTATCATGGGCAACAATTATGGAAATGTTGGCGAAGAGGAAAAAAGAACCATACAATACATTCTATCAAACAGATCTCTGTTAAATCCCTTGATTCCAAACCGTCTGCGGATCTGGTTGGTTTCTAGAAACTTGCCAAAGTCCAATAACTTTGGTAGAGATTCCCAAATATTTTGGGGTCCAGGGTGACAAGCTGCTCAACCTCCATTGGTGGACGGATGAAACAGGACAGCCTCTGATCTCCTGATGAGTCCTCTCCAGAAAAGATTTTGGGCAGCCCCCAACCTGTTGGCACTTACCTTCCCTAGGGACGGAAGGTGTCCAGGATCCATCCCATGGCGCGGATCATCCCCTCCTCTCCCGGGCGCTTCTTCCTTCCCTGCCGGGCATCCGAGGGGGGGGCGAGGGGGTCCTGTCTTGGTTCTTCTCTGGACGTCCCTCTCCGGACCCGATCCGTCCGGGCGCCCGAGAACCATCTAAACCGGATCCGGCGGTCCGGATCACTCCAGAGCGGGAGGCGGAGCCCAGAAAGGAGGGGGCGGAGCTCTGGGGGGTGGGGGACTGGATCGGATCCCTCCTCGACCCGCTCCGAGATGAAGGCTCGCTCCGGCCAAAGGGAAGGGGGGGGGCAGAGCGGGGTGCCGGACCGCGGCTGGTTTCCTCGGAGGAAGTAGCTTGCGCATGAGTTCCAAAGGGCTCCTTCTCCGAGGTGAGGATGATGCGGATGATGGGGGCGGCGGGGGAGGCATCGTGTGCGCGTGCACCGTCCCTTGGGAGAGGAGTCGCGTGGGAGAGGAGTCTACTTGCGAGTAAACGCGCCGGGCATCTGCTCGCAGCTCTCCGAGCGGAGAGAGAAACGCGTAAAGGAGCCCAGGACGTACTAAGTGATCCGGGAATGAGAAAAGAGTCGCATCATCATCATCACCATCATCACAATCAGCATCAGCACCATCACCATAGAAGGTTTGGAACTGAGATTGTAATTTAAAAAAGAAAGAAAGAAAGAAAGCGGGATTATTGTGGCACACCTAGGCATGTACATTGTCTTTGTAGGGATGCGAAGGGGAGCCTAGAACGCGCCCGTTTTCTGCCTGCTTTGGGGCGCTGCTGGTTTTATTTGCCTTTTCCTCCCTTCCTAAGGATGCGTTTTCTGCCTTTTGGGTTCCTATGTTGGCCAGATAGTTTGATCTGTTTTTTTTTTTTTTGCTTGTTTGTTTTAACCATGGTAAACACTGGTGCCTTCAGAGAGAAGAACTGTATCTGTATGAAAATAGTGCATAAATAATAAACAAATAAGAACAAGAACATGTGTTTTGGTGTGACTTTCCTTAGTCTTATAAAGACACCACAATATTTGGTTTTTGTTGTTGCTGAAGCAGACTAAGAGGGCTACTTCTCTGACAACTGTTATAACCATACATTCTTTCTCCTTGTTGAAAAGCACACTGGTATAGCATTCCATAAGAACCTGTTGAATATCTGTCTGTTATGCTGTTGATGTAAATGGTAATGATAGAATCTTTGCATTGGTGGGACAGGTGCTGAAACCTCGTTTGGAATGGGGTTATGTTTCCGCAATGGGCTTGTGTTTGTGGTGTGTGTTTTGTTGCCCTATTTGCTTTTCTGCAAAAAGATTAGGAAAGCTCCTAAATACAGCAGAAGTGGGTTGTCACATTTCCAAGCCAATGAAGGGCTATACAGAAATCAACATCCTATCACTAGCTCCAATTAGAGTAGACCAATCCATTCAATGGGATTGATATAAATGCTGAGCTATCTTTTAGCAGTTGAATGAATCTGTCTTTTTGCTGGCAGGCAGTAAAAGATTGATAGATCCAATTTAAAAGGGTGGAGAGCAATACAAGAACCATTACATTTAGATAAATTTAGTAAGAAAGCCTGAAAATTTGTGAGTACACACCACTTCTATCTGGAGAGCAACATTCTTGCAACAAAAAAGACATACTTTGGATTACTGAACAGATAAATAGATATATACTTGTTATCACTTACTTTTTACTTTATGACTTAGTAATACATATATAATTATTTGAATTACGTGTGTGATCGTATGTGATTTTTGAGAAGAATATATATGAACTTATGGGTTGAAGGTGGATTCTATATAAGTTGGGGCAGTTTCTGCTTTGATGGCCCCACCCCTGTATTCCCAAACTCACTTTGAATATTTATCATGAGCTGTTGATTCTTCTTCCAGCATGGTCATGTCAAGCTGGAATTTATTCTGAGCAAAATTCACTCCCACTTGTGTTTTAATTGGGCGCCAGCCTAGCCTGGTTTATGGAGGTTTATGGGGAAGGGTTGATACACAGCTCTTTTTTTTCAGATGTCTGAGTTGTTACGTAACTATGCAGGCTCATTCTTTCTATGTGTTGCTCTATATGGGTTGATCATTTTGGACTTTGGAGTTCATGATTTTTAGAGTTGGCTTGCCCTCTATAGATGGGATGGGTCTAAAATATCAGATCATGACACTTTCTACTCCTGATTTTCTTCTGTTTCCCCTGCCCCTAATTCTTCCTTCTCCCTTCCAGCTCAAGTGCTCGTGCGCGCGCACACAGAGACTATCAGTTCTAGAATTGCCAAAAGGAAGGTCTTCCCAAGCCAGACCAATCAAGAAGTTTCTGCTGTCTCTCTCCTCTTTGGAAGGCCATGAGATTTAAACAGGTATGCTCTGTTAATCTCAGCTGGCCAGATCACTACAACAGTAGTTGTCTGACAACTATAGTAAACTTTGAGCACTTAAAGGTATAGGCATCATCTCCAGGAGATCCTGTATGTAACAGGAAGGAGGCCCCTCTTTTGACCAAATCAACTCTTGACTTGGGACTCTTATGCCCTCACAATTGTTCCCTTGATAACGTTTGTGTATCACTTTCTTTTATATTTTCCTATTATGTTAAATTGCTTCCCCGATAAATAATATTAAAAGAAAAATATACTTCCACTTCAGCAGCTACCTGATGATGCACAGAATCCATTGCTCTGCGTCCATCTCAGCTTTTTAACAGCTTCTTCCTTGAAGAGTGAATAAAGGTAAAGGTTCCCCTTGACAATTTTTGTCGTGTTCGACTCTAGGGGGCGGTGCTCATCCCCGTTTCCAAGCCATAGAGCCAGCGTTTTTGTCCGAAGACAATCTTCCATGGTCACATGGCCAGTGCGACTTAGACATGGAACGCTGTTTACCTTCCCACCGAGGTGGTCCCTATTTATCTACTAGCATTTGCATGCTTTCAAACCGCTAGGTTGGCAGGAGCTGGGACAAGCGATGGGAGCTCTCTCCGTCACGTGGATTCGCTCTTACGACTGCTGGTCTTCTGACCCTGCAGCACAGGCTTCTGACCCCACAGCACCACCACTTCCCTAGAACGAATGAATACAACTCTCTCCTAAAAACAAAACAAAATAGAAAACCAGAAAGCAAGATAAGAAAGAGAAATTATAAAAAAGTTAGCATTTCTGAAATATCTTTATCTTGATTTGATGACCCCTAAGTATTGGGCAATAGTTTGAGGAAATGATTGTGTGAGATCAATAGAGTTGCCATCCATCTTTTCTGTGATTTTCAGAGTGGTTTTCCAGCATCATGATGTAGAAAAGCTAACAAAGTTCCCGGTGTTTTTTCTTCTAGATTTGTCAAATCTTCTCCAAAATGGAGGTCTTAGGATGCACTCGACAGTAATTCTGATCAGTGTTAAGTTATCACCTCAGATCCTGCCTGTTCCAGAATTTCCCTGGGATTGATGTCAAGCGGAATGGTCGGTAGTTCCCAGGTTCCTCCTTTTTGTTCTTTTTGAAAATCAGGACAACATTATCCCTCCTCCAGTCATCTGGCACCTCACCCATTTCCCATGATTTCAAGAAAATAATGGACAGTGGTTCTGAGAGCTCTTCAGCCAGTTCCTCCAACACTCTTGGATGCAGTTAATCCAGCCGTGTAGATTTGAACTCATTCAAGGTAATAAGGTATTCCTTGACTATTTGTTTACCAGTCTCCAGCTACAATCTTGTCCCCTCCACCTGCACTTCACATTTGTCTGGAGAGTCATGGTCTGTGCTTTGGTAAAAGACTGAGCTCAAACAGGAACTGCACACTGCTGCCTTTTCTATGTCATCTGCTACCATTTATCCATTTCCACTGAGTTGCTGAACCACTTTTTTTCCTTTGTCTTTTGCAATGCACATAACCGAAGAATGCTTTTTTTGTTCCTTTTAGTGTCTCTAGCTAGGCTCAGCTCATCCTCAGCTTTTGTCCTCCTAATGCCATCCCTGCAATTCCTTGCTACTCCTCCTGTGTGGCCCAAACTTCCTTCCACTTTCTATATGTGTCCCTTTTTATTTCCAGGCCGTCTCTGTACTGCAGTGAAAACTGTGCGCATGACCCGGGGTTCAATCCCAGGTAGCCGGCTCAAGGTTCACTCAGCCTTCTATCCTTCCGAGGTCGGTAAAATGAGTACCCAGCTTGCTGGGGGGGGGGGGAATGTGTAGCCTGCATAATTAACTTGTAAACCACCCAGAGAGTGCCTGAAGCACTATGGGGCAGTATATAAACAGCACACTTTGCTTTTTTTGGTGAGGCCACCCTGGCCTTTTTTTTTTTGCCAGTAATGTGTGTGAGCGAGAGTGCCTTCTTTTGGACATACATGAAACAAGACTGAAGGATTTTTGGTGAACCTGTGGATGAGCCAAACGAAGATCAGAAAGTAGGTGTTGAGCTCAACGATGCTAACTCCAGCAGGTGTCCTTTGTTATGTCATATGTAGACCAGGAGGTTCATTGAGATGATATTTAATGAAGGTATCTCATTAAGATGACCATACCCAGGATTGCAGAAAGCAAGAGGAGGTGACTAACACCTGTGCTCTTGTGAAGAGAGTCTCAGCCTTGACTCAGGGGTCCCAGGAATTAGCATCGGTTTATGTTTCACTGAGCTTGGGTGAAGTGGCAAAATATCAGAGGTGAATAACCAAATGTTGGGTCTTTCAGAAACTACCACCTGTCAGTGTTTGGTTACACCACCAACAGGTATAACTAGGGTGCTGTACATTAACACTCCTTCACATTCAGGAAAATACCTACAGATTCACCTGCCCAGTGGATCCTGTATGCTTGGTGAATATGGTTAGATTAGGACTGAAAATGTATGGAAATATAGGGGTATTGTCTCAAATCTGGACATTATTAATCCAGTGTTGCTGCTCACCAAGGGATATAAACTTGGCCTCTTTTTCTGCTCAATGCACAAAAAGATCCCACATGATCAAAGGGTGGGCAGAGCGTCGAACTCAGATATGATTTGGGGGTTTCTAAAACATACAGAGGGCCGAAGCTTTGCTACTTCACTTTTATGCACTGGAGAAAAAAATCTTGCTCCTTGTGGCTGATGCAGGGTACTAAGAATATTATTGAAATAACTTTTGGCTCAGATCTCCTCCATTTCTCATTTTCTGTACCAGGGGCTGACTCTTCTTTTCACACTCCCCAAGGGAAAACCAGTCTTTCATTTTATAAGCTATTTGCCCTTGTGTTTCCACTGAACTGTGGTACGTTTACTCTATAACGATTCATAAGTGTGCTTCTTAGCTCCACCTAGAGGCCTGACGCCTGTGTAGCAGCATGTCAAGGACACTGGGAACCAGTAAGACCTGCTCACAAGATCCAATTTCCATTTCTTGTCATGTGCAAGTTTCACCCTCGCTATCTTATGGCAATCTTCCCAAACGTGGGATCCTTAGATGTACTGGACCACACCTCCCATCATCCTTTCTCCATCTAAGCATGAGATGTGTGGATCATGGGAGCAGTAGTCCTGTCTCTTTGGAAGTTTTGTGATGCTGTTTTCTTTTTTCTTGTCTCTTGACTGTGCAGTCTGTCCAGCACACACAACTGTCATGCAATATCATTGCACATCCTTCTTTTGTACCAAGTGACATGACTGCTAACTTCTCCTTGGGTTTCGTCCCCCTCCTACAGGAAAAACACCTAGTCAAATCAAGGATTTCACACACATCTGAAGAGCTTCTTTCTCTAGCTGAAGTATGCTGGTGCCCTCTTGTGCTTGTGATGTCTTCTGCAGTCTCAGCATCAGCATAATCCTATAGTTTAGGTTATGTAATCAGAAGCCAAGTTAGATCTCATTCATGACACACCTAGGAATATTTCTGAGGTACCGGAGATATTTAAGGGTGTTTTCTTTTCATTCCCTCCCCCCATTAGTTTTCATGACTCAGGAAGGATTTGAAGCCAGGTTGTCCTGAGTCATAAAGTAAAATTGGCCTCAATGCTGAATGGATTAGCCTGATTCAGATCAATCTATATGAGTCCAGATTGAAGCTAGATTTGTTCCTAGGGGAAAGAAATGTGGATTTAGGACTTTGATCTTTGCACAAACTGCTTTGGCCTTCTTGATGTTTCGTTTTGAAAACAAGCAAGTTTTAAAGGTGTCTCCTACGAAAACAGTTGGGCTCTCTGGAATGATGCAGGCTGATGTGCCTCTTTATGTTCTATTGTGTCTCCACATTTTATGTATATCACTGCAAAAACAAAGAAAAATAATTTTGGTTTTCCTGTGCAAATCAACGGAAGGCTGGCAATTCAGATTCACAAAGCAACTTGGATCCAAGGCACAAATCCAACTGAGATAAACACATGGGATCTCTGGATGAAGCTGGGATATATTCTGAAGCCCCAGATTGGTTACCAAGTTGAATTAGGGCTACAGGACCTGGGCATGAATGGTTACTTAATCAAGGAATGACATGGAATGAAAAAAAAAATGGTTTGGGCAGGTGTTATGGGGCAGTGAGGGGAGACCTACTGATGTCCACAGGATGGCAAAAATAGCCTTCATATCTTCCAAGGATGTTCCCTGCCTTTGGTGTCTGAATTCCAAATGTGGATGGGGGGGGTAGATTATCTGGCACCCAGAGGGCCATAGACAGAGGTTCTCAAAGAGTCCCACAGTGGACATCTTCATCAATACAGTGTCTGAAAAGAACTGGGGCCCATCGGTTTGTATGGATCACTTTTGACTCTTGTATGAGACAGAAAGAAAGAGAGAGGGGGAAGGAGAGAGTAAAAGAAGTCCCCATGTTCATAATCCCTATTGAGCAGAGGAGGGTTGGACCTGATGGCCTTGTAGGCTCCTTCTGACTTCACTTTTCTTTGATTCTATGCTTTTCATAATAATCCAGAATGCCTACTTCCAACAGGATCTGCCCATCCTACCTGAACATCCCAGGCCGGCCAGCTGAGGATGCTAACCCCGAGAGAGGCCCGGAGAGAGAAACTGAGGAACTGGGCCTTCTTGGCAGCTGCTCCTCAGCTGTGGAATGAACTATCTCCTGCAATTGGACTGGCCCCTATGGTAACAGTTTTAAAGGTATCATTAAACACCTTGTTATTTAGGTAGGCATTTCACAATATTGCACCTGTGAAGTCTGTTGATTTTTTTTTTAGCCTGAACATAATTTAATCCTACCAATTTAAATGGTACAATGTATTTCAATGTATGTTATGTATTGCTTATTTTTATTTCATTATTCTTATTCTGTGTTTCTGTTTGAATTTTTGAATTTTTAACCATGCTCATTGTGTATTGTTGTTTGCTTCTTCTTGTAAACTGCCTGGAGGGGCCTTTGGCAAGATGGGCATTATAACACAGAGACAAACAAACAAATATAATATTTACCTAAATGTGGTGTTGGAGGAGAGCTTTGTAGACATGTTGGATTGCCAGAAAGACAGACAAGTGGGTGCTCGATCAAATATATCCTCAACTATCTCTAGAGGCAAAAATGTTGAAACTGAGGCTTTCCTGCTTTGGGCACATCCTGAGAAGGCAGGATTCTCAGGAGAAGACAATAAGGCTTGGTGACACATAAAAACAAAAATTGCCTTTAGAAAAAATTATAACTTGAAATATCAGTCCTCCTTCAGTGAGGATTTAGATCTGTCTCGTACTTGACAGTACCCAATGTATTGCAGTGGACAGAGTGATGGAGTAGAACTCCGATGATCAGGGTTCAAATCCACACTTGGACATGGAATCTCACTGCGAGTGTGGAACTGGTAAAATCACTCCTTGAATATATCTGTTACCTTGAAAGCTTTATTTGGGTCACTATAAGCCTGTTCCAACATACAGTGGTGCCTCGCTTAACGATGTTAATTCATTCCAGCGAAATCGCTGTAGAGTGAAAACGTCGTAAAGCGAAATAAAAAAGCCCACTGAAATGCATTGAAAACCGTTCAATGCATTCCAATGGGCTGAAAGCTCACCATCCAGCGAAGATCCTCCATAGGGGCAGCCATTTTCGAGTGCCTGTAAAGTGAAAAGTGGCTCCTAAACACGGCGGGGAGCCATTTTGCACACACCCGGTGGCCATTTTGAAACCCGACGATCAGCTGTTTCGTAAAGTGAAAATCGGTTCCGAAGCAGGGAACTGATCACCGCAAAGCGGAAAAACCCCATTCAAACCATTGTTTTGCGATCGCTTTTGCGATCGCAAAAACATCATCGTCAAGCGGATTTGTCGTTAAATGGGGTAATCATAAAGCAGGGCACAACTGTAATGGCACATAACTATGATCTAATATATAAAGGCAACGATTTAGCTGTTTCAACATCCAGACTCCTCTAGTCAACAAGCACCAGACCTGTTAACTTTTCATGTTATCACAGTGTAAGCTTGTTCTGAGGGAGAGTGGGTCTCCTCTCTCTCTCTCTCTCTCTCTCTCTCTCTCTCTCTCTGTGTGTGTGTGTGTGTGTGTGTGTGTGTGTGTGAGAGAGAGAGAGAGAGAGAGAAGGAGAGAGAGAGTGTGTGTGCTAAAAGACACAGAGCACTAGAAAATGCTTGTCTAAATGAGCTATGGTGGCTGTTAGGCTTTTACTATCCCTAGGAGCAAGAAAGTTGAAGCTGAGACTGTCCTACTCTGGGCACATCATGAGAAGACAGGATTCTCTGGAAAAGACAATGATGATGGGAAAGGTGGAAGACAGCAGGAAAAGAGTAAGTCTGAATGTGAGGTGGACTGACTCCCTAAAGGACAACTGAGGACAGGATGTTATGGAGATACTGCTTTCATTAGGTCACTTTATGTCAGAAGCAATTTGATGCCACACAACAACAACAATAAGATGGTATATTGAAAAACATGACCTGTAACCCTTGGGACAGGGTTACAAGTAGCAGCTTCACTCCTGTTACTTAGAAGGTAGCAGGCAAAGAAGGAGAAGTTCATGTTCTTGCATCTGGTTCTCAAGAAAGAGCGTGGTTATGCTGTGGACACTCTAAGGACATGCTGTTTGCTTTCAGCGGGACTGCCCACTGTCTCTTAGATGAACATGCTCCATCTGCGTTTGCATGCACACAGAATCACGGGCGTGTTTATAAATAAAGAAGGGTTATCCAAGCACCATTCATTGCCACTTCTTCCTCCTTGCAATGAAACGGACCTGAGAAAAGTCTGGGCCTCAGTTTCCCTCGTCCTAAGTGCAAAATGCAAATGTGGACCCAGGCTATCCAGACAGCACAACGCCCATCATGACTGCACCGAGCCAACATCTCTTTTTGTACATGTTGCACATGAAGACTGAACTGAGACAGCCTTGGCAGAATCTATGGGCATCGTCCCTGTCTGTCGGTGTAATGGTGCATGTGATGAGGAATCCCAGGAAGGGTTTTGCTTAAGTTTGGATTTCTACACATCATGGAGAGCGGCAGCAAGAGATTGTCGCATTTTTATAATCTGAGCTTCATTTAGAAAGATGCAAGTGGAATGTAAATGTAAAGAGGGGAACAATGTCTTAGGAAAAGCCATAATTTTGTGACTTTTCACACATAAGGTCACTCTTTACATCCCTAGCATCTCCACCTGGGGCTAAGGGAAAATCCTATCTAAAACAGTGTAGTGAACCATTGCCAGATATGGTTAGCAACACTGGACTAGGTGGAACATCTCAACATAGTTCTCAATCTTGAGTCTTTGGATATTGGTGGACTTCAGCTTCCAGAAATCCCAGTCAGCCTGGTCACTGGCGAGATATTCTGTGATGATATTCTGGTGAGAATGTCATCACAGAATATCTGGTGAGATATTCTATTCTTTGGTCCAACAGTGATCTGGGAACCCAAGGTTGAGAACACTGATGGAACTTGAAACTTCTTCCAGTAGGATCAAAGCTACTGAGGCTCATCAATGGAATGATGTATTACCTGATCTTCCCTAGGCCTTAAGAGCACCCCCAGCCATGTGCACTCCCAGGATTGCCCCCCCGTCCCCCAAATTACAAATCCCACCCATGCCCCATCAGAACACAGAGTTCCCATTTGATTTTGTGCCAATTCTTTCTTGCTGCTGGCAGGGAGGAAAGCAGATCTGTATCAGGATTGCAGTGGGAGAGAGGAAAAGCTTTCCTCTTCCTCCCAGGAAGGAACAAGAATCCCTGAAAAATCTGTGTGCATGGTGCACACACATACATATGCACTCATCTGTGCACGGCCCATGATCCACCATCACATGTGGATATAGGAGATAAAAAAAAAGGTTGTACACTCTGCTCAAGTGCCTAAGGATCTCTCCATACACACCTGGAGGGAATGATGGAGCCGTTATCTTCTTGAATCTGGCTTTTCCAAGGGCAACCTATATGACTTGGCTTCTGTTATCCATTAACCCTCTCTTAATCATGTTTCCCCAGTGAATGTGTGTCAGTGTCTGTATATGTAAGAGTTACCTAACCTACTTGTCTTTTGTAATCGCCCCTGCTTTGTTACTCTGGAGTTAATTAAAATGCTGACCCGGTTTGCTAGAAATGGGAGTTTTGACCCCTTTTCTAATTTAGAAACAGGAAATGCTGGATCAGAAACAGCAGCATCCTCCCCCTCCTCCCCCTGCAAATCATTGCAAAAGCTTTTCTGTAGGACATCAAGGTGAAGATGGACAGGTATCTACCAGAGATGCTGCAGTTCTGGATGCCCTGTTTCAGGTGTGAGGAATTGGTAGTTATAGCCTAGGTGGTGAAGAAGGGGTTGGTGTGTTGGGCTAGGAATCAGATGACTGGAGTTCAAATCCTTGTGTGGCTATGTTATACTCTTTGTATTTGCTCTACCTCTTAGGGTTGAAGAGAGGAAGAGAAATAAAGGAAAAGAGTTATGTGTTCCATTTTGACCTTATTGGGGGGAAAGCAGAGTGTAAAGATAGCCAATTTATTGGGTCCCTTCCAACCCCGTGGTTGGACATTGCAAATCCAGTGCTTGGATTATAATTAAACTGCAAATCCCAAACTCATCCCCAGCCATATCCTGGGAATCCTCGAAGTTATCATACAAAGCAGTAAACCTCCAAAGTCTGGTAGATGCATATGATTAGACAATGAGGGAAAGTTTGTATGACGACAACTTAATTAAGATTCTTCAAATTCTTTTAGTTCCTCTGGAATGTTCTCTGGAAAGGAACCTCTCACAACGTAATAAAAAGAAGAAAGGTGTTGGGTTAATAAATAAATAAATTTATTCGTAGCCAGACATGCTGATCCATGCACTCCACAGCCGGGCAGTCATTTCAGGACAGAAAATGGGCATAACCATCTCTTTCTGAAGGTTTAAGTTCTTCTGAAGCCAACCAACATTTAATGTGACAACAAATTCACTCCAGTCATTCCATGCATCAGTGGGGGGAAAACAAGACAATGTCTAACTCTGTGCATGCTTAATCCTGAGACGATCCCACTTTGTTTACTAGGGATTATTATGCATGTGTTTGCAAAGGGATGAAGCAGAATGGATTTCAGGATATTCCATCCATCACAGTATAACCATGAGTTGTATTGTATTTACATGAGGCAAAAGGGGTAAGACTTGGAATCAGCAGTCTAAGAAGATGAAACAAGGGATAGTTGGTTTTGCCATCTAAGTCTGCCCTGGCAATTAAAAATGAAAAGGAACAATTCTCCTTCTGTATTAGAGCCACAGGCAAGAGTCCCTTCCTGATTGGCTCAATAACAAAGAATTGCATTTGCTTTGCTTTGCTTTTAGAATCTGTCATCCTATTAACTGCCCGGAGGGCACCTGTTGGTGTAATTTGTGGAAACGATAATAACACCGCTGTTGATTGTAGTAAATGGCCCAGTCTGACTTTAAGGAGGAAGTCTGAGAACTGAATTTCCCCAGGACACATTAAAAAGAGGGTGGTTGCCAGCAAAATACACACAGTAGCCCATGCTGATAACGGCCCAGGGTTCAAATCTGGCGAGAGCTGGTGCTTGATGCTTCACTAAGCCAATTGAGCGGCTAAAGGAGTTCTCAGCTACAAAGCACAGATCAACAATCCACTTCTAACAAATGAGGCAGAGGGAGGTTGGACAAGCTGCTTTCAAAGAGGCGGTTCCCTCTCTGGCTGCTGAGAAATGGAGCGATGTGTGGTTGAAGCAGGGAAGAGCCTTTCTACAGCCTTGGCCTTTTCTCCAAGCAACCCCAAATGTTCTATTGTTGGAGTTCACCACGTTGGCCAAGCATAAACGGAGCCCTTCAGCCACTGGAGAGAGTCTACACACAGCTTCTTTCCTGAGGTAGTCTAAAAATGTCTGAAGAACCTCTAGAGGTTAACCAGGAAGAAGAGTTCCCCATAGTCTGCACGGACAGTCTTTTTCTGCCTCACAATCTGAGGGATGGCTAAACAAGTCTTCCAAAGGGCTACCTCACACTCTCAAGACGTTGGGGAGGCAGCTCCTCCCTGTTAGAGAAAGAGGACTTGTTGGTTACACTGCCCTCTCTCTCAACCTCACCACAAAGCTGGTAACAGGATGGTATCCACGCCTGAAGCTTGCAGCCCACAGCGGCAAAGCAGCTGGCAAAGGTTTGCTGGATGGCGGTGGAAGAGAAATAGAAGATTGCTGGATCTAAGGAAGCATTGAGAGTGCTGAAGAGCAGGGGGTACACTCTCCAGGAGGGACTGTCATTCTGAATGAAGCCAACGATGTGGGAGATGTTGTATGGTGCGAAACAGATGGCAAAATTGAGCAACGTGGCCACTGCTAGCCCCACGGCCCGTTGTCTTCTGCGAGCCTGGATTTTGGGCAATGAAGTCAAGATACGGATTAAGTTGACATAGCAGAAGAGGGAGATGAAGAACGGGATGAGGAAGAGGGTAATGCACAGTTCCAGCCTGACAGGGAGGAGAACCTGGAGTTGACTGGGGCTGAACTTCTCATAGCATTTGGAGACATTAGTTGGGTTGGGGTCCGTCTCATTGACATCCGGCACATGGTACTGGACAATGTAGACAATGCTGCAGTGGGAACAGGCAAGCAACCAGAAAAAAAAGCTGGCCACTATTGTGTAGACTGGCCGGCGACTCATCTTGTACTTGATTGGGTAGGCCACTCCCAAATAGCGCTCCACACTGATGGCTGTGAGGAAAAGTGTGCTAATGTAAATGCTACTGTAGTAGAAGAAGCCAGTGAGCGGGCAGAGGAAGGCTGGGAGAGGCCACGTCATGCCTGAGGCAGCCTCCGCCATCTTGAAGGGAAGGAAGAGCAGCAGGATGACGTCGGACACAGTCAAGTTGAACAAAAGGATGTCTATCGGAGCCGGCTTCTTCCGCACTTTTGCCGTGAAGGTGTAAAAGGCCAAGAGGTTTGCTGGGAGGCCGGCCAGGAAGGCAAAGAGGTACACAGCAAAGACAAAGGCATCGTGTGGTGTCATGGCCTCTCTTTCCGTTTCTGCAAGAGAAATGAAGAAAGATTTAGAAAGGCAGCACTTTCCCCCCATCGTTGTTTCCTATTTCCTCCTGTAGACGTTCCAGTTTCCCAGAAGAAGCACTGTAGGCACAGGGAGGGAGAGACTGCTCGGGGGGGGGAGCATATCCTTTTCACCCTATAGGTACATCCCCTCATTCCTAGCCTCTTGAAGGAGATGTTGGAAACAATCTTGAATGGAAGTCTGGAGAACCTCTGCTGTCAATGATATTGAGCCAAATTGGAAGTGGAGAACTTCCCGAAGTCTGGGGCCACCCTAGATCTTAGAGAGGCGCACTGTTCAAGCTCTCTCCAACCCCACAAATACATTTCTTTGTGGGGGGATGGCTTCTTTTTAAAACAGCCTCTTCATTCCCTCTTTCTACTGCCTGTTGGGTTCAGCTTCACCACTTACTGAATGTTCCTGACTTGTTCTAAATAATCTGATCCTTTTAAATGTTTCCAGTTTCGAAAAAAAGACCTCCACAACCCGAAGTAAACTAAGAAAAAAACATGACAATTTAAGAACAATTTTAAAAATAACCTGGAGTGGGAGGTCAAGGGGCCCAGATGCACCCTTTTCTTGGGAGGGCTGTATGTAGGCTACTCGTTACTCATCCCTGAATCCAATGGACCAATGTTGTATCTCAGTATAAAGTAAGTGGGGTCATGGGGTCACGAAGGGTTGGACATGACTTAACGACTAAACAACAACAATAAAGTAACTGCCTATATTTGTATATAGTATTAGACAGTGGTAATCTGAATCAGGAAATAAGCTGCTTACAATTCAGCAGAACAGTAAAAGAAGGCTTTCCCCACCAGCACCAGCGGGCGAACTCTGCAGCATGAATTAATGAAACAAACTGTGAGACAGCACATAAAATATTATAAAGAAACGTGTGCTTCAGAAGATCTGTATACAAATCACAACTGTCATGCTTTCTTCTCAAAGTGCATAATGAGGAAAAGCAAGCATGGGTCTAACAACGGCTCGTCCTGCACAAATGAGTCAAGTAGCTGAAGGAGCAAGATCTTTCCGTCTTCCTAATTTTTTGCAGCAACAACAAATTGCAGTATTTGAGTAAAACGTCAGCTGAAAGCTGAGAGCAATCAAAAAAGGGATCACCCCTCCCCCATCACTGAGTAAAGAACATTACTTCTCAGCCCCATCTTCAAAATATAAGCTATTAAACTCCGACTTACCTCACCAGATCCTGTTGAGGAGGACAAGCAGATAATGTACAAAATGTTAGTTTGTCACCTGAGGCAAACCAGCTACTCTCGTCCCTGTTCGCCCAACTCTAAGCGTTTAACTGTTAGTCCGGAAAGTAATTCATTAACAATTCTGGGCCAATGAAATATATATATTTTAAAAAACCCTAGTAATTTGCTGCCCTTCCCTCCAACCCTGAATCTGATAGAAGGAGCTGCTGCTTGTCTCTGCCCAGTGATGGAATTGACTCAGCTGTGTAAAAACCAGGAAAGTATTGTGCAAATATTAAGCATTGTTGTGAGATGTTTGTGTATAGTTCCTTTTTTTCCCCTGAAGTCTTTATCCTAATTAGCTCCACCACAGCATAAGGCCTGCCTTTATTGATGCACTTCCTTCCTTGCTGGTAGCATTGATAACCATTAGCTTGCTTTCTGGGCCCAGTGTACCTCACTGTCCAGAAGGAGGAGGGAAAGCAACTGGAGGTATGACTCTTATTCCTTGAATTTCTAACTGTTGGTGAATCAGCAGCAATATAGCGAGGAAGCGGAACAGAGTTGGGTGACTTGTAGGAGATGGTTAGCTCTAGTACGCTGACGGCACAGCCATTCAAATGGAGAACACCTTCTAAAGAAGATTCATCCTGTAGCTTCTTTCATGGGGCATTGGGGGAAAATGTTTTCCCTGTAAGAGGACACGTGTCCACTTTAGCTGAAATCCAAAATAGAAATGGGTGTGAACTGGGCAAATGGTAGCTTGTAATGGTTCATGGTTGGCCAAGAACCACAAACCATCATGAACCACACAAAATCCCGAACCTTGAACAGTTCAGTTTTTGGTTCATGCCTGGTGGGAGGGACTGACCTTCTCCGGTGCTGTCGCCATCTCTGCCGCACTGCCGCCAGCGCTCCGATAGGCTGGCACAGGCACAGAGACCGCAGATCCAGTTCTCAGAAAGGAAGCTGGTCTACGGTCTCTGAAAATGGCGGTGGCAGAGAAGCAAGAGGAAGAGGTGGCAGGACCAGGTAGGGACATGATGGCGGGATGTAGTGGGAAGGGGGCAGTGAAACAAAATGAAGTGCCAGAGAGAAAAAAAGTTTGGCTCTTTTTTCCCCCCATTTCAGCAAAACAGAATACATAAACTCTTCATTCGTTTTATTGTTGTTCGTAGTTCAGTTCATTCTCATCTCTGGTCCGAAATATTCAAGGATTGTAAGTTCCTGTTTTAAAGCCCTCATGTTTTTAGTTTCTTTTATACAACTCTGTAACCCATCTTGAGATAAGCAGCGGGCTATAAATGTTTGAAACAAATAGTCTAAAAAGCCTACTTTATGGCAAATCCCAAATCTCGTGCTTCTTTGGATCTCTGTCATTCATTCCCACCTCTTTGCCCTTTATTTGAATGTTTACTATTTGCTCAACTAGCTGTTTGTGCATTTACTCTTCTGTGGAATATGATTTTACTCCCCGTTGCTTCAGGATTTTGGTTTGCTCACAGGTTTTCAAACACGTCTTTTCTCTCCTTCTGTAGTCTTAGGCTTGCTCTATCTGAACAGGAAGTGGAGCTAAATAAATACTGATAACTAAATATACTGGCCAGCCAAATCAATTCCCCTCGTGATCCTATTGAAAGTGGAGATAAGCCACTGTTACTGGGAATAGGCTGTCAGGAGCTATCTTAATACACATAAGCTATTGTTAGGTGAATTGCTATTTTGTCTGTTTGGGGGGGAGGAAATGCCAGCAAAAAAAAAACCCGGACAAAACATGATGCAGGTTTGTGCATATTTTTGTATGTGCTAATGTACAGCCATGCCCCACTTAACGATTGCCTCGCTTAACAAGGAAATCGCTTTACGATGAGGTTTTTGCAATCGCTATTGCGATTGCAAAACAATGGTTTAAATGGGGGAATTTCTCTTGGCGATGATTGGTTCCCTGCTTCGGGAACTGATTTTCGCTTTACGGCGATCAGCAAACAGCTGATTGTCGGGTTTCAAAATGGCCACCAGCTGATGAAAATGGCCCCCCGCTGTTTTCTAGGACGGATTCCTCGCTTTATAGGCACCGAAAATGGCCGTCATATGGAGGAACTTCACTGGACGAGCAGGTATTCAGCCCATTGGAACGCACTGAAGGGTTTTCAATGCGTTTCAATGGGTTTTTATTTCGTTTGACAATGTTTTCGCTCTACAGCGATTTCGCTGGAACGAATTAACATCATCAAGCGAGGCACCTCTGTATATAAATAAATGCAGATTTTTTAAAAATGATGTATTTGAATAAGTGTACAGATTTTCTGGAAGGCCCAGTGTGGTGTAATGGGTAGAGTGATGGACTAGGACCCAAAAAACCTAGGTTCAAATGTCTACCCAAATCATGGAAGTTCACTAAAAGTGTTGAACTAGTAAGAACACACCTTGAATATCTCAATTACATTGAAAGCCCTATTAGAGTCACTGTAATTTGGATCCAAGTTGATGGCACACAACAAGAGCATTTCTTATTTACCACAGATGGGTTAAATTTTTTAAAAAATATAGTGAAGTATGGGACATCGCATTAAATGATAAATTGACTACAGAACTTAAGATGAAAAGAGGGGAAATAAATTCTAATATTTTTTATTCTATTTGGGGTAGATTTGTTGAATTTCTATTAGTGAAAGGAAAAGGGGAAGCCACTAAGCAACAATCTATACAGTTTTGGAAAGGAAATTTGCAATAAAAATTGTTCAGTGGGGTCCCGTGGGTATGGGGTGCACGTGAGAATGTAGTCTCAAACAACACTATTATTTGCATTTTTGTTGTTGTAATTGTTTTTGTTTTAAAATAATAATAATAATAAAGTTTTTTAAAAACCCAGATGGGTTAGATTTTATTCTGGTGTGTTTCCTCACTCTGCATTCCAGGGCTAACTTTTGGTGGACAACATCACATCTCTTCCTACAGTTCATGGCCTTTAAATTGGACTTGCTCTGGATAGCCTTTCAAATGGAGGAATGCCATTGATGGTGTTTCAGATAGAAGACCTACAAAGGATTACAGAAGGACACCCTCACTGTAGTTCTCACAGACAGAAGATATGGTATAGACTAGATGCCCATGCTGACTGGGCAGTTATGAGAGTTGTACTCTTAAAAAATAACTTTTACAAGCTCAACACATTACTGAACATTCATCCATACAGTAGTGGCATCATCACTGCCATCATCACCTCTATCCCCCACCCCCTTTGTGTCGTGTACCAGAGTAAGCAACAATGACCCTCCTGATGTTTCTGCCCTACAACTCTCCTCATATGCACCCAGAATAACCAGTAGTGAGATATTATGGGAGCTGCAAACCAAAGATATCTGGAGGGCTACAGTTACCCGTCATTGCTTTATGCTGACCGGTTACATGTCATGAGAAAGGGGTCCTTCTCCCCCCACCCCCTTACTGGTTTTCTATGCGCAAGCATTTTATAGAATATCTATGCAGGATGTGTGGAGCAGGATTGAGTCCTATGAAAGGAATTTTTCCACCGTCTGAAGTGATATAGTCCATAATGAGATTGACCGCCTCATCTGAATTTATTTCAGGGCCAGCACACAGCGTGTCAGTTCCTGTAAAGTTTGGACTAAAAGGTAGAGTACCTACACTGCAAAATCAGACTCATGAGTCTTCACTGCAATAAACTACACACCCTTAAACATGCAGTGGAAGGATAGTGTCAGCAACTACTATTATGTGTCTGGTAGTAGATTTCGACTAGTCCTTGGAACTTCATGGCTAGACAAGCTTCACACCCTTTACAGAGCTGCTAATACATGTCCTTGTTTTGTTCCTTTGTTCCAAGGTTTGGGATCATTGTGCTTGTGAGGTACAATTTTTCTGCTCTTCAGATGCTCCCAGCTCTTCCACCCAAAAGATTTCAGAAAATCAGAAATGGACTCCTGGTTACTCCTGTTTTTGCTTCCGTATGAAGGGTTCAATACCCCCAACATTTCTTTACCTCACCTTGTCAAGATCCTGAAACCATCCCCCCACTTTCCAATTTAGAAATGTGTCATCATATTATTCCTCCATTATGGATGGTTCCAGTATGCCATTTAATTTATCATTCCTAGAAGTCACTTTCTGAAGTTTGCTGAAGCTATTTAAATAAAACTAGTAGTATGTTCTTGCTGATAAATATCACTGCATTTGATATGTATCAATCATAAAGTTGCTGCGTTAGGATGATAACAGCCAGCCATAAACTTAATTTTGCTTTAATGAGCCTGTAACAAGGTATTTGCTACAGGAAAGACCTGAACAACAGTCCTAGCTTTCCCTTTCACCTGTTTAAAAGGAAGTTTTTATATTAGACCCAGCCCAGTCCATGGGCCAGATGTAACCCATAAAACTGTTTCTGATACACATCTGCAAACTTTCCCTGACTCACTCCATGAGGAAACAAAAAGTGTTCTCTATTGAAAAGAGTCTTTTGGATTCCTAAAGCTGAAGATGAGAGGGAAAACACCTTCCAGATTTTGGAGAACTACGATTCCCATCAATCCCCAATGGCAAGAGATAAAGGGAGTTGCCCATCATCTGAATAGCCGTGAGCTGCTCCCCCCAAGAATGATCTCTGCCCGATGCCACTCGCTCAAGCAACGCCCCACCCAATCCCTCCTTCCAAGGACATTCCCTCAGAGTAAGAATGCTGCAGCCACTGATAAGCCCACGGACTTTGGGCAGCGAGGCTGGTTCTTTGCCCTACACCCCGGATAATGCGGGACTGGTTAGTCTCACAAGACTTGCAAGTAGGAGGTGGGAAAGCCAAGTTACTTGAGGGGCTTTCCCTGCTCACACTGCCGTCGTATTTTTCAGGTGCCCACCTGCCCACCCTATTTCTAGAGTGAGGTTTTCTGGTCGCTTTTAAGGGGCTGGATAGGAATTTTTGACCTTCATTCTCATTCGCCTTTGGATGGGGAAGATTTTTTGCCTACCCCACACTGGAACAGGGAGGTTGGCATTTTAGGTGGACATTTTCGGTCACACTGGCGGGTAGTGCGGAAAAAAACAGGTATTTTCCAGTGTGTCCCACTGTAAAATCAGGTAAGCCAACAGCACATCTGACCTTCCGGCACTGCGGATCGTGCGATTACAGTGCCTGTGGCGGGAAGATGCGCTGGGCCACTTCCGGACCAACAGTCATCAACTAAAGATGGCTTGAGGTCTGGGGGTGTTTACTACCAGCCGGCTCGGTTCCTGCTGTCTTTAAGACTGCTGGAACCTGGGGCCAAGGACTCATTCATGTGTTGATCAAAGGGTATTTTGATACCCCTGCCATTTACCTGTTTCCACACTACAGCAGGCCCCCTCCTTTTGCCAAAGGATGGCAAATTCAAATCTGAATTTAAATCAATAAAGTGTGTCCTGTATTTAACCCATATCATTGTCTCGCATCTTTATTCCGGGGTTGGGTGGACAAATGCAATGTTTATGTATATGTTTACTTCCAGCCACTAAAATATGGCCACTTTTCCCACCTCATCCCCGCAGGCCCTGGTCCCAAGACTTTAACAGCAGTTTGATGGCTAAGAATAAGCAGCTGGTTGGAATGGTTGGCCCATTATGGAAAACTTCCATCAATATTTTTTGTTTGTTTGTTTTTTGTAGATTAAGAGCAGGCTGAGGGTGGTGCTTCTTTAGTTAGTTCAGCCAAATGTCAGGCCAGC
Organism: Pogona vitticeps; assembly: GCF_051106095.1. NCBI lineage: Eukaryota > Metazoa > Chordata > Lepidosauria > Squamata > Agamidae > Pogona > Pogona vitticeps. Next base: position 19,436,980 of record NC_135791.1, on the reverse strand, counting down.
CTCATGAAGACTCACAGGAATTTTATCTGCTACTGTACAGCGGTGCCCCGCATAGCGAGATTAATCCATTCCGAATTAACCGTCATTATGGGGAAACATCGCTATACAGAACAGAAAACACCATAGAAACGCATTAAGTTTAGTTTAATGCATTCCTATGGCTCTAAAATTCACCGTTATGCAAAGTTTCCCCATAGCGCCACCATTTTCGCGCCCTCGGTAAGCGAGGGCAGGGCGCGAAAACAATGCGGGCGGCCATTTTGGGTGTTCAGGCGGCCATTTTGGAACCACTGAACAGCTGATTCCCCGACATCGCAATGCGACGATCAGTAAGCGAAACACTTACCGATCGTCACAAAGCGATTTTTGCCCATAGAGACCATCGGTATGCGATCGCATTAGCGATCCCAAAAAAGGAATCGCTATGCGAATTCGTTGTTAAACAGTGCGCTCGTTATGCGAGGCACCACTGTACTTGAAAAAATCTCTCTCTCTCTCCTTGACTACAATGCCCTCAGAATCCTGCAGGCAGCAGGTTTTCTGGGTGGTTGGCAACTAGTAACCCAAATGTCAGATCTGCCCTGCAAGGAACACCAGCAGTTCTATCCAAAGCCTGAAAAGTTGCCCTTTTAAAAAATATGTCACCAAGAAACATGACCAAAAAGTAACCTTTCTCTTCTGGGTCCACATTTCCAGTGTCCCCTTTGCTTTGCAGCTGTTCTTTAAGAGTCTCACAATGAATGTCTCTGGCAAAAAAAAAAAATGCCTGCTTCCAGTCTAAACAGTGTGTGGGCGAAAGGGGTGGGACTGCCACCCAAGTAGGGGGAATTATTTATCCATTAGTGTCTCAGAGAGATAAATTGTGGGCCAGGAATTCAATACATCCCTTGGGGGAAGGTGAAAAACCAGGAGCCCAGAGATAAACAGAGTGGTAATAGAGCACTCTTCTGCTGTCTCCGGCTGGAATCCATGCTTGTAAAAACTGTTCCTTGGTACATGTCCTTTTGCTGTTTTTAGCTCCTTGGCATCCTTCTGTCGTTTTAACTGCCTGCCTCCATTTTCACCTGTTGCAAAAGTACCAGGGACAAGAGAAGGGGAAAAAAAATCTGTGCCTTTTTCTTTCTATCCTAAGTTCTTTCCATCTAGAATGAAAAGAATTTTGCAGTGTTTGGTCAATTCTTCATGCACACACAAAAATGAGTTTCTCTCCAGTTTATACCAGGCAAATTTCCTAACTACAGCAATTTCCAACTATGTTGTATATGCTTGCCTGCCGTAAAAATAAGAAATCTGTCAAGAATCAGCTCCCTAATTTGGCTGAGGACATAAAGACCCAAGAACACAAGAGTTAAGGAATCGAAACCTCAAATGGGCAAATCTGTCAATTTCAGATTTCCCCCAATTTGAATTTCCTAAACACTGGACATGTGCAATTTTAAGTTTCATCGAAAATAAGCAAAAACAAAATTTTCCTGCTTTTATATTGCAGAGGTTCCTGGTCATGGCAGTTTACTGTTTGTTCCTTTCAATTACTTCTTTTGATTATTGCCTTTGCAGATATCTTATCAAAAGGATGTGAGTTGCTGAAGTTGTTATTTCTCTTTTCCGTGTCACCAAGTCAACAGGTGATGATACATCCCAGCTCAAAAGGAGGCAAGCTTTCCCTGAGTGACTGGCTGCCTGACTGGGCTTTTTTTTTAATGGATTGTTGTAATTTTCTGCTTTTCAATGTGTTTTGGTGTTGCTTATGCTTTGTTTGATCCTTTTGCACTTATATACTCACCACTGATAGTGTTAAATACTGTCTTTTAATGATGTAACTCTCCTTTTTAAGGAAAAAAAGATGGAGTAAAAATATTTTAAATAAATAAATAAATGAAACTAAAAAAATGCATGCTGGCTGTTTATGAATGAACCAGCCATGTTATCAGAGGGGCTTACTTCTATGTAAACACGGGTAGGAGTGCAGTATAAATGAAGCAATGGAAGGATATACTGCCTGCTATTACACCTCAGTTGTCACATAACTTCAAGTTTTGGTTGCAACATTCATGATTCTCTTAAATTCCGGCTGCTACTGATAAATAATTGGACAGCAAACGCTTATGTTAAAGATCAGACATTTGCTGAATGTACAGCCATCCACAATATGACTGATATCAAAATCAATAGAAGGTAATCACTGCAGTGTATGTACAGCTTTCCAGCTCTGAGATATTCTGATACATAGATGTTAACCAGCCTCCTTGAGGAACAGAAATATGGCAATACCCTGAACTTGGTTATAAAAGGTAAAGGTAAAGGTTCCCCTTGACAATTTTTGTCCAGTCGTGTCCGACTCTAGGGGGCAGCGCTCATCCCGCTCTTCAAGCCATAGAGCCAGCATTTGTCCGAAGACAATCTTTCCATGGTCACATGGCCAGTGTGATTTAGACACGGAACGCTGCTGTTTACCTTCCCACCAAGATGGTACCTATTTATCTACTTGCATTTGCATGCTTTCGAACCGCTAGGTTGGCGGGAGCTGGGACAGGCAACGGGAGCTCACTCCGTCGCGTGGATTCGATCTTACGACTGCTTGGTCTTCTGACCCTGCAGCACAGGCTTCTGCGGTTTAGCCCACAGCGCCACCACGTCCCTCTTTGAACTTGGTTATAGGGGTCAGCTTTGTCAGGTATGCAATCAGTTCTCTAATAGAGGAGTGAACTGATGGTCATCTGAGCCCTCCAACATTGTTCTCCTTCCTTCTCCCAGTGGATATTTCCTGTTTACCTCCCTTCTTCAAGAACACTCAACCATATCTTTTATAACTGAGTTTTTCTCCAAGAAAAGTGCTCAAGAATAAAATGTGGAATGAGAAATGATAGAAATCTATCCTAAAGCTTAGCACAGCAGTTCTTAATGTTCTCTTTTCCACAGAACCCCTTAAATATCTTTTTTCCCCCATGGACCAAGACTGAACTCAAAATTTAAAACCCAAAAGTGCATCAAATATTTAAAGTTTCTTATGAAGGGTCTCCAAATTTGGAGAGAAGGGATAAATAAGTTAATCTATTAACGCACATACTCCTATTATAATATTTTTATTGGAATGATTCCATACGAATTTTAAATCATCATCATCTTTCATTCTTGCTGGAGAAACCAATTGCAAGCACATAAAATTATTAATATGCCACACTTATACAAAATGTCACATGAAAATGAAAGCTATAAAACAACATGAATATAATTTGTACAAAACTGTACCTCATTAAACACAAGTTGGGTGGAAAAAAGAAAACATAGTCATACAATTATAGCTAATGAGAATGCTGGAGCTGCATTGCAATAGCTCAACAGCTGAAACTTGTATTCTGAGTTCTGATTCAATGTTTTTCAAACTATTTCTATACTTATTTTTGAGATAAAAGAGAGCAGAGAATGATTTTTCACACCAGTATGTCATTACGAAAAGCATCAATCCCTTCATAGCCCTCTTTGATAGTTCCAGAAAATCTGCTTGTAGGTGAAAAATTTGGAAGGAATCATTCCTTGAACTGCAATTTCAGGGCATCATTGGTGGGTAATTTTTATGAACTTATTTTCCTCTGCTGCTGTGAGCCCCTCTAGTCCATGCACAACCTCTCCATGTCATGAGATGTTATAAACTTGTTTAAGCTGTTAAATACTTCTTCAGTTGTAGTATGGATCAATGAGGAGAGGAACAGTATATCTTTGAAAATATTTCTCTCGTACTCATATCTAACGTAAAGTTGCTTTGTTTGCCTTGCAAAGTAGGGGGACATGTGAATTCTTTCGAATAATTGTTCCTTGGTTTTAAAAAAAGGTAAAGGTTCCCCTTGACAATTTGTCCAGTCGTGTCCGACTCTAGGCGGTGGTGCTCATCTCCATTTCCAACCCATAGTGCTAGCGTTTGTCCGCAGACAATCCTCCGTGGTCACGTGGCCAGTGTGACTAGACACGGAACGCCGTTTACCTTCCCACCAAGGTAGTATCTATTTATCTACTTGCATTTTTTTGCATTTTGCATGCTTTTGAACTGCTAGGTTGGCAGGAGCTGGGACAAGCAACAGGGACTCACTCCGTCGCAAGGATTCGATCTTATGACTGCAGGTCTTCTGACCTTGCAGCACAGAGGCTTCAGAGGTTTAACCTGCAGCGCCACCACATCCCATGTTGATCTTTGATATTGGCTGACAAATCGTCAATTTGCTTCTTAACTGTGTCATTTGACCAAGTTATTAACAAAAGGTCCTTGGTAGCTTTCTCATTGATCAATGCACAAAACCATGTTTTTTGCAGTGGGCAATATAAGTTCTTCAGCGATTGTATGCTGTTTTCTGGGGTTTGCTATTAGTTGAGAAACTTCAAATGAGGCTCTCACTGCATTTTCATTGCTACAACCTGGTGCAGTCTTTTTTAAAAATCAGTTTCTTATTTTCCCAAAGCTCACGCACCTTACTTTTGGAAAAAAAAAATCAATGCTCTTTGTGGTACAGTATGTTCTTTCTGTTTAGTATTGAGATGTCTTCACAATTTTATTGGTTTCACAGCCTCATTGGACAATATTTTGTAACACAACACACACTGTGGTAGTTGCTTCTCTTTGGTACCTGTACACATGAAGCCAATTGACAGATAATCCTTGCTATAGCTGTGACACTTTTTAAGATGACTGGAGAAGCTTCATTTTGCTTTAAACAGGATGCAACCTCATCAATACTTGTACGTTTCAAATTCAGCCAGCTGTCCATTCTGAGGCTCTGCCAAAATGTATTCTTACAAAATTCACTACTATAATATGTAAAGTCACTTTACCCAACAATAACCAAATGGTTTTATTAGCAGAAATCAAAGAACCATGATCACAAAATCTGTCTGAACACTCACTCACACTGACACTGACTGACCCTTGCTGTGGTTTCTGTCTGCGCAGTAGCAAGAAATGTCATGCGCTGTCTTCGCAGCCACTCAGCATCATTCACTTGCATGTTCTCACCATGCGCAGAAATATGAAACCAATTTTTCATAACCAATTTTTACTTTTGTTTGTTTTTAATGGTGGCAGTAAGTTAGAAAAGCCAGGTTTTACACAAACAAGCAAGGGGAAATAAGATCTTGTTTTATGTTTCTCTTTCTTTCTTTCTTTCTTTCTTTCTTTCTTTCTTTCTTTCTTTCTTTCTTTCTTTCTTTCTTTCTTTCTTTCTTTCTTTCTTTCTTTCTTTCTTTCTTTCCTAGAATCATAGAACAGTGAAGTTGGAAGGCGCCTGTAAGGCCATCAAGTCCAACACCGTGCTCGATGCAGGAATGCAAATCAAAGGATATCTGCCAGGTGGTTGTCTAAGTTTCTCTTGAATACCTCCAATATTGGAGCACTCACTAACTCTCAAGGTAATTCTTTTTTAACTGCAAAACATCATAATGTTTCTTCAAGCCTTCATGGACCCCTGTGAGGACACTGGGGCCCCCTGGGGCCCCACAGACCACAGGTTAAGAACCCAGGGCTTAGCAGATACCCAATGTGGTGTAGTAGACAGACCGACAGACTGGAACTCAGGAGGCCTGGGTTCAAATCCCACTCAGCTATGGAAATTCACTGGAGGTGTCCAAATATCTCATTTGCCTCGAAAGCTCTATTAGGATCACTATAAGTCAGTTCCAACTTGACAGCACATAATAACAACAACATCCTGAGGCTTCGCAGTAATAATGAAGAGGGCAATTTAGAAAGCAAGAGGTGCTTCAGAAAAGAAAAGGAAGTTGCAGGAGAAAGGAGGTGAAGATCTAAGCAAGACGTTTAGGAGCATAAAACTGTCCATTTCTCTTTTTTCCAGAAATGACAACAGGAATGGAGCTAAAAGTGTCAGCAAAGAGAGAGAAACTAACTCCCAGCAAATTAAACTCTCCTATATGTTGGGATGCAACTAAATGTAACTTTTCAGTGACTAGTATGTAGGGACAATAATAATGTAATAATAATGTAATAATAATGGCTGTAACCCTGTCTCCAAGAAAATGGTAAAAAAGAGATCACTGAAGTAAGATCCAAGAGATCAAAGGTATTATTAAGACTAGGTTACATATGCTGAAAAATCAAGAGGCAAATATTTTACCTGGTCAGGATGAAATAAAAGTAAGATTGGAAAGGGTATACTGAAGAACTATCTAGAACAGATGCAGAGTCCTTTGAAGAAGAACTTTGTGAAGAAGACCTTTAGTTTTAGAAAGTGAAGTGAAAGCTGTTCTCAAAACACTAGGAAACAATAAATGGCCAGGAATAGATTGGATACTGATAGAGCTATTTGAAGCTACAGAGACAGATTCTGTCAAAATCCAAATATGGAAAACAAAATCCAGATATGGAAAACAGAACAATGGCACATAAATTGCAAAAGTTCAATATACAGCCCTATCCCAAAGGGGGAAAAAATACCCAAGCCTGCAGTAACTAGAGGGAAATCACATTAATTGCTGATGCTCAAGGTTTTAAAAGGCTTTTACTGCAGGTGGAATGAAAACTGCTAGATGTCTCAGCTTGAAGTAGAAAGAGAAGAGACCGGGAGATTATATTGCAAATATACACCAATTACTTGAATATACCAAAGAATTTCATAAGATCATTAGTTTAGCTTTGTAGATTACAGATAAATTTACGAATATGTGAATCATGAAAAGCTATCACTCATTCTACAAGAAAAGAGTATGCCAATACATCTGAGTATCCCAACGCTTATGACCTGCACCTTGGACAACTGGTTACTATAAGGCCAGATTATGGAGAAAGTTAATAGTTTCCAGTAGGCAAACATATAAGACTAGGATGTACTTTGTCTCCCTATCTCTTTTATTTTATATTCTTTCATTTTATAATATAACACTGGATTAAATGTAGATGAAGGAGGAATGAAAAGGTGGTGGAAGCAACAGCCATGAATTTAAGATGGGTGGATGACATCTCCATTTTAGGGACAGAAAATAGCAATATCCTGAAACAATATTTGAGGAAACCTAAGAAGTGCAAAAGCAGGATTACAGTTGAAAACTGAGAAGAAGAAAAATCATGGCTAACTTTAATGTCAACAGTAAAGAAAGCAAAATTATTAAAGATTTTCTGTATCTTTGGTTAAGTCATCAATCCAAATGGAGTCCATAGACAAGAAGTCAGATGAAGACAGAGACTTGAGGGGATAATAACAAAAGAGCCAAACAGATCATGGAGAAGTACAGATGCATCATGGGAGACCAAGACCAAGATCATCCATGTTATGGTATTCCAGACTACTATATATAGATATGAAAGCAGGAAAATGAAGAAAGCTGACAGGGAAAAAAAACATATTTATTTGAAATAAATGGAATGGGCTGTTGGAGAAGAGGTTCAGGTATACCATGGAAGAAAGTGAAAAAAAAGTGAGTTCTAAATCAAATCAAGCCTGAACTCTCACTAGAAACTAAAACTGCTATATTGAAGTTAGTGTGTTCTGGACATATTAATGTGAGAAGACAAGATTTGCTGGAAAAGGTATCATTGGTGGGAAAAGTTGATAGGGATCATAAAAAGGAAAACTGAATACGGCATGAAGTGATTCATTAAAGCAAAGCCATGGTTTTTAATGTGTAAGACCCAAATAGGTCTGACAGGGACAGGACATTCTGAATGCCATTAATTTGCAAGGCTGGCCCAAGCCAGAAACAACTTGAGGGCCCACAACAGCAACATCACCGAGACTTCCACCTCAGAACCCATAAACATTTATATCTTAATTTCTTCTCTCATCCCATATCAAGAAACACTATCTATCAGTTTTCATAGATCTGCCGCCAACTTTTAAATATAAAGAAAACGTGAAAAGCTTAGCTCTGAAAAATGAGGGGTTAAAAATCATGTCTCTGTAGAGAAACAAACAGCATCTTCAGGCATCCCTCATCAATGTTTGATTACACTAAGGCTGTCAGAGGGTTTCCTGCATTCCAGCTTGAGACCAAAGCATAAACAGTGTCTAAATCTGCATATATATATATTTGCTCCAAATCATCATATGTAAACTGAAGCCAAGTAGAATTAAGAGGGAAGTTTAAAGTCCTAGTAAGGAACTTTTCCGTTAGTATTTACATGTGTGCAGAGCTCCAACGGAGGAGGCTACCAGGTTAATTGTATGTGAGAGAGGACACAAGTGGGTGCATCATCCCCTCCAACCCAAGAAACTGAGAGAATGACAGAGGAAACACCTAGACAGACAGATCTGAGGGCAGGAATGACAGAACGGAAGTTACAAAACTCCAAAAGATCTGGGGGAATGTGATCTGTTAGAGGAGGCTGTTTTGGCCGGAAAGGGGGAGTAGAAAGGAGCTGGAGCAGACGCTGAGGGAGGAGTAGTGGTAGGACGTTGGACTGAGGAGAAAACAGAAGACGAGTAGAGAAAATTGAACATGCCAAACTTCCCATGGGCGCCATCTTGGGAGGAGGCTACAGTATTTCCCTCACAAACTTCCAGGAGAGTCTGGAAGTCAGATCAGCTAGGTGTATCATCCTTAAACCTGGGCGCATTAGCCTCGGCAATTTATGGTGCTGCTGATATGTTCTTGCCAGTTGCGAATATAGTTAAGATTCCTGAGGGGGATGTTGTCAAGAAAGGACATTCGACCCCGAGAGATAGTATCTTGGGGACAGAAATGGAAAGAAAGGCTACACACCACCTGTTTTAACTTCGTTTAATACACCGGCTGATTTCAAAGTTGGAGTCATGACTGATGTTTCCGATGAGGGTCTAGGACTGGAAGGGAGCTCACGAGATCCTCACAGTGATCTAACAAGATGCCAGAAGGATGCCTCGCTCTGTGAAACGGACATCTTATGAGATCACTGTGGTGGCTTCTTCAGCTGGGATGTCACATGGCCATGACTACTGAAAGAGACCGCTTTGCCCATTCCCAGATGGAATGGAGTGGGTCTTCAAGCCATGCCCTGTGTAAAATCGACACCCACTGGCAATCTACACAGAGAAGTTAATTTTTTTCAACTACAATTCCCCACCCCACTCTGGCCAACATGGGCACTCACTGGTTTGGCTGGCTAGAGTCTTCCGGGAGTTATAGTCTGTAAAAAGAAAAAACTATTTTAAAAGTTGTAGTGTAAAAGAAGTACACACACACACACAAACACCCTTAGGCAATGGAACTTGCCTGCATAGGATCAGGATGTTCAAATTTACACTCCATGTATTTTTGTTTGTATCTATCTCTTTTCCAAAGTGCAGTATAGGATCAGCACAGAATTCTGGTGGTCAAACGTTTTGTCCATCTTGAGTGGAACTGACTTGTCTGCTTTGATGAATCGTGGCTTTCCAAGGTCTCCCAGAGAGTTCTCTTATACTATTTATGTTCTGAACTAATCTTTACAAACATGTGTGCCATAAATGGGTTCAAATCAAGCCTGAACGATCTCTGGAGGCAAAAAATGTTGAAACAAGCTGTTCTACTTTGTGCACGGCATGAGAAGGCAGGGTTCTCTGGAAAAGACAATCATGCTGCGGAAGGTCAAAGACAGTAGGGAAAGAGAAAGACCAAACAGGAGATGGACTGGCTCTCTAAAGAACCCCACAGGCTTGTGTTTGCAAGAACTGAGCAGATCTGTCATGGACAGGACATTTTGGAGATGGCTCATTCACAGGATTGCCTAGGAGGCAACATGACAGCACATTATAACAAGAAAGGGTTTGATGAACCCTTGCAAATGTTCTCATCCAGTGGTGGGATTCAGCAGGTTCGCACCAGTTCTACAGAACCGGTAGCTAATGTATTATTGGTTCTGCAGAACCGTTTGTTGGCCTGCTGAATCCCACCACTGATCCTAGCCAGTGGTGGGATTCAGCAGGTTCGCACCAGTTCTACAGAACCGATAGCTAATTTATTATTGATTCTGCAGAACCGTTTGTTGGCCTGCTGAATCCCACCACTGTTCTCATCCTTGCTGAACAAGTGTGTCTCAGAAGGATTGTGTGTGCTGAAAAAATGCTTCTTTTAAGAAAGACACAATATACAACAACAACAACCCCCAATCTTGGTCAATGGAGGGGATAAACTTTTGAAATGTTTCTTCATCATCCGTTAGAATGGAATAATGCAAGATTTATATCCCGACCCCTCACCTGAGACAGAAAAACTATGCAAAAGAACGTTTTCCTTTCCCCTTGAGCTCCCTGCCAGGAAATCCCTACACCTACTGAATTCCTGCAGGTGAGGCTGCAGTTAAAGGTACCAGAATATGAGCAGGCAAAACAAACAACCAACAAAGAGTATTGTGCTCGAGGGAATTAAACAAATGACCCTTGATAAAGTAGTGTATCTAGTTTCAATATTTAGATGATGGATCTCGAAAAGGCGGAAACGTTAGTTCCCTAAATTAGAGATGCTTCCAGACGAATGATAAATTCCCATTTTTCTGTTGCCACAAACAACTCACTCTTTTCAGGCAACAACACATTGATTGATAAAGGTGGCACTGGACATGGAAGAGTAACCCTTAAAGCTTTTTGCCATTAATGTCCTCCACCAGCTGTTTGATTATCAGGATGTGGTTGGAGATGAACAGGAACCCACTGCAGTGAGTTCCGAGGACAGGTTCAAAACCAGACTTTACCCTTTCCAATTGAATGGGCTAGAAATGTATTTTGGGTCTCTTCAGGCAGGCTTTTGATCAGTCATTTATCTCAGGGATGCTGGTTTCTAACTTACAGGTTTGTAAATGTTTTTGAACTGTTTTAAAACTTGACATTTGCTTAATTGTGATTTTAAAATGTGATCTTTGTATAGTGTTTTTAGATCTGTTGTTTTATCAGTTGCGATCCACCTTGGGTCCCCTAGGGGGGCAATGGCGGCATATACAGTGCTGCATCACTTAACGACGATAATCCGTTCCAGGAAAATCGCTGCTAAGCGAAAACATCGTAAAGTGGAAAAAAACCATTGAAATGCATTGAAACCCCTTCAATGCGTTCCAATGGGGTCAAAACTCACCATTCAGCGAAGATCCTCCTGCTTAAAATGGCTCCCCGCTGTGTTTAGGGACGGATTCCTCACAAGACAGGCAATGAAAGCGGCTGCCCTATGGAGGATCTTCACTGGACAGTGAGTTTTTACCCCATTGAAACGCATTGAATGGGATTTTAATGGGGTTTTAAATTTCGTTTTACGATGTTTTCGCTTAACAGCGATTTTCCTGGAATGGATTATCGTCATTAAGCGAGGCACCACTGTACACATAAATATTCAGAATTTAGGACCTGGGGATTGTTCCAAGGTAATATGACTGGCTGGATAGCTCAGTGGTTTAGGCTGAAGAACCAGAGGTTTGGAGTTTCATTCCCCCACTGTGCCTCCTGAAGAGAAGAACGAGCCTGGGTGACCTTGGCCAAACTGCATAGTCTCAGGGCTGCCCCAGAAGAAGAGAATAGGAAACCACTTCTAAGTGTTCTCTACCTGGAAATCGCAGAAAAAGGTTTCCCGTAAGTCAGAATTGACTTGACAGGCCATTGTTATTGTTTATATGGGTTTTCAGAATCTTGCAGATCAGGGCAGTGGTTAAATGTTGATCGCCAGATCCACAGTCCTATTAAATTCCGGTGGATGCTGCTAAGTAATTGAAGAACAAATGTTTATGATGGATAGTAATACCAGATAGGTATTCAACAACGCACACATTCAGAAGGTATTTACAGTAAATATTTGCAAACCTGGGTTGGTATGAAGGAGGGGTTTCTGTTCAACTCTTGCTTCCACAAAACTCTGCAAGTGGTGGACGTGCATGCGTAGATTAGCCATCTAAGCTCTCTTGTCAGCCTCCAGAAGGATCATAACTTACTCCTTTGTTAGGAGTAAGCAATAGCTACACAAAGCTCTTAATAATAATTTTAGAACTGAAGAGATGGAAGCGACCCTATGGATTATCAAGTTCAGCCCCTATCAAGGTGTAACAGTGGGGAATCAAACTCCCAGTCTCTAGCTCTGCAGTCAGATACCTAAACCACTGAGCTATTCAGCATGGGATGTTAGCTTGCAGATATTAACCAAAAAATCCGAGGATGGCTTGCTTTTGGAAGCAGGGTCAGCCCTACTGTTAGTCACAGTGTGATGGCAATTTCAAGTAGCAGTGCTAAAGGACAAGGAGTGGGTGTGAAGCAACAGAAGCTATGCATACTACAATGGTGCCTCACTTAACGGCGATAATCTGTTCCAGGAAAATCGCTGTTAAGCGAAAACGTCGAAAAGCGAAAATAAAAAGTCTATTGAAATGCATTGAAAACCGTTCAATGCATTCCAATGGGCTAAAAACTCACCGTCCAGTGAAGATCCTCCATACGGCAGCCATTTTCGGTGCCTGTATAGCGAGGAATCCGTCCATAAACACAGTGGGGAGCCATTTTAATTACCTGGTGGCCATTTTAAAACCGTCAATCAGCTGTTAAAAAAACATTGTTTTGCGAAGAATCGCTTCCCGAAGCAGGGAACTGATCATCGCAAAGCGAAAAAAACCCTATTTAGACCATCGTTTTGCGATCACAAAAGTGATCACAAAAACATCGTCGTGAAGTGGATTCGTCGTAATGCGAGGTAATCGTAAAGCGGGGCACAACTGTATATGGTCTGCTCTGATCTCCTAAACTAACCAGTTGCCCTCAGGTGCTGTGGAGGATGCTGTCAATCTAGTCGGCTTCTGTAGTGGAATACAAGTTGGAGCAATAGCTTCCTTTGCCTCAGGAAGCAGAATGTCTTTGAATCAACTGGCCCTAGACAGCAAAGTCTTTCTCACAGGGCTCTCAGAGAGGAGGACTATCATATTTACTATATAGAGTAAATATGAAACCATTAGTTTCACTTCACATTAGGTTTGGAGAGACACAGAGCATTTCCCTCCTGCTCTCAAGACAATCCAGAGCCTGACTTGGAATAGGATTTTGGAAAGGTTCTCTTTTTTAAAATACTAAACTTTACAGACCCTGCCCCCAGTTATGCTGGCTAAGGGATTCTAGAAGATATAGATTTAAAAGTTCCAAATTGTGTCTGAACTGAGAGATCAACTTCATGAATCCTTCAAGATTCCTGACTGTGAAGATATTCAGAAGAGGCTATCTTATGGATTGGGTCTAGGCTATTTAAAGAATTGTGTCACCCCATATGAGCCTTCTCAGCTTTTAAGATCTCCTGCAGAGGCCCTTCTCTTAGTTCCACAAACTTCTCAAGCTTGTTTGGTGAAGACACACGACAGGGTATTCTTAGTGGCTGCTCCCAGCTTCGAAATGCACCGCCCTGAGAAGCTCCCTCTTGTCCTTCTGTTGTCCTCTTGAGTCAGACTTTTAAGCAGTAAGTTATCTCAGGGATGCTGATTTTAACTTAACTTTAACTTTAAATGTTTTGAATTGCTTTTAAAGTCAATTCTCAATCTTGATATACTGTATTTTTCCGTGTATAAAACACCCCCATGTATAAGATGCCCCCACTTTCCTAATCCAAAATTAAGAAATCTAAGTGGGGTTTAGCAAGTATAGAGGGAAAGGGATCAAAGCACTGCAGGATCGCTTTGATCCCTGCTTTCCCCTCCACTTGTTTTTGTTCTTGCCTCAGCTTACTTCCGTGTATAAGATAACCCTCAATTTTTAGTCTAAAGATTTTAGACAAAAGTATAGTCTTATGCACGGAAAAATAGGGTATGTTTAATTGCTTTTCAAAATATGATATTTACATAGTGCTTTTAAATCTGTACTTTATCTGTTGTCAGCTGCTTTGGGTCCCGTATGGAGAAAAAGGCGGCATGTAAATCAATCAATAATCAATTGATCGATCAATCAATCAATCAGTCAGATGCACAAAGCATTTTCTTCTCTGAGTAATTGGCATGTCACCTGACTGGTAAAATCTATGAAATGAACTGTTGTTGATTTAAAGCCATAAAAAGAAGAACTCTGGCATCCATCATCTTATATAAATGCTAGAGTTCACATTCAGTGACCAGCCAAAAATGAGGGGGGAAAAATCCTGCACACAGAGCAACTGTTTCCAATATTCAGGCTTTTGTGTCCTGTTTTTTAAGCCAATGGAGCACCACCGAAACACAAGACAATGGTTTCAACAGCTATAACCTTCAGAGCTGCAGTAATTAATTAATTCATTTTTTAACAGAAAGCTAGACCTGTCCTAGGTCATGAACCTTTCCAGCCTGGCCTTTCTCCAGGTGAGCACAACTGAGGTGTCCGTAGTTGTGGATTTGGCAGGTGGAATTCCCAGAATGGAGATCTCTGGATTTGGGGGTCCAAAGAAATCTTAATGGCACACCTCATGAGAAAAACAGCCTCGCTCCCAGTCCAAACTTCAATGTATACACCCGTGCCATCGCTAGCTGAAAGTTAAGAAGAGCATCCTGCATTTAGGGATCTTATTGCTGTTTGTTACCTTCGGATCTTCAGGGTTAGACGCTTGTTCCCCTGCGCCCATCAGGATGGGACTTGGGAGAAACACCAAAGATGCCACTCAGCTGAATGAGGAAAAGGATTAATCCACTTTACTATCTAAAAAGGGAGCATGACGGACACAGGGGCATTAGATCAAAAGCGAGGGTCATAAGAGCATTAAAAGCCAGAGTCTAAGATTTTCTAAAGCACTCAAGCTTCTTAACCACTGTCTGACTAAATAAAGTTACTATCCCCAAAATGCCGTGGACCTTTCTTCCCTGTGTATCTAGGAATATTAGTTCACGTTCACTGCGTCATGTACTCTGGGTGGGGGGAAAAAAACAGTGAAGGATAAACAAACATAGCACCACATCCAAAAATACAAGTTGAGGATTCCCTAGTTCAAATTTGGCCATGGTCATGAATTTATAGGTTCAGAGAAGACTTTCCGGCTATTCCTTCACCAACACTCTCATCTGTAAAATCATGTAAGAATACTGATCTATTTTTGTAGAACTTTTGTGCATAAATATGACAGGTACAATGGATTCCAGAAGTGTACCCTTGTTAGTCTGCCACAGAAAATGCAAGTGTTGTGACATCGAAAAAGGCAAAAAGATTTCATGTGACAGAAGGTTCCACAGATTTAAAGCCCATTTTGTCAGACCGTTGTGACAGTTTTTGGTCAGCTGACAGACATTCATATATGACTGTACATGTACATGGTATTGAAACACTGGGACCACAAATCCATAGCTTACCTACAGTTTTATAGACTTTTTGAGTCTGCTATTTATTTATTATGTTTTTATTCAATTCTCCAAGAATTTTGTATCCTTTCCTGCGAGGAAGGGTGGCTGAAAAATGGAAAGTAGGCCAAAATCATCTTGTAAAGTTCATTATAGTTTAAGAATTTCAGTCTAGCTTTCTCCTGCTCAAATGAGGCACTCCATTGCATCACCCTACCTGTTTACGTTTTCTCCCTTTCATTAATGTGGGAATCTATAAATACACATTTGCGTGTGTGTGAGAAAAGGAAGACCTCTCTGATACACATACCAACATATATATAATGTCTACTACAAATAACTCTTTATGATTCTCTACACCAGTAGTACCAGTGGCAGCTTTTACAACAGGCAGATCTTTACTGGGATTGTGTGACACAGGAAAGCTTAATTTGACCCTCGTACAGCATGGTCCCACTCTTGCTCTCCCGCCACATTTTGTGTTCTTTCTTCATCATCATCATCATCATCATCATCATCATCATCTTAGAACTGCCTAGCTGGACACAACGGTATCGAACCCCCAACCTCACAGCCAGAGAGCTAAACCACTGAACTCTCCAAACAACAACAAGGTAAGTTAAACGCCGATAGATATTTATTGTATTGTCTCGTTTGCTCTAGATCACAGTTTGGAGCATCTAACCAACTTGATTGTGTCCCACCAAAATTTTTTTGCCACAATAAATCTGTTAGCTGGAAAGTCCCCAGAGGGGGGAAAAAACCCAACAAACTTCAGTTGTCTTTAAGGATCACACAGGTACAGGGAGCTTCTTGAATGCTTCAAAAGTCCATCTAGAAATTCTCATACGATCCCCAAGAAACAATCCAACATTTTTGTCCTTACCTTCCCTCCCTCGGAAAGCCTTGACTTTGACCGCCTCTCCTCCAAAGGGAGAGACTCCTTCTCTGGCAAATCCAGCAGAAGCTTCGCTTTCCAGACATTCAAGTCCAGAGACTTTATCTCGGCTCCCACGCCCCGGAGGCTGTGATCTAGCGCAGCAAAAACTGCTCGTGATCACTTGTCACTGCCTTCAGAGAAGAAAGAAGCAGCCACAGCAGGAAACTGGCCTCTCTCCTCGGATGGCTCAAGGCATTTTTTTTTTCCACCAACAGGGAAACAAACTCTGGGATAAGGCAAAGGCAGTGTCCAATTTCAGGCTGAAGGTGCCACCCACAAACTGCACTTTTAGTCAAGCTCACACCTATTTTACTCCATTTGAACTGCATGGTAGTTCAGTGATTGACAAGAAATACTGATACCCAAATGTAGTGGCCGCTGCTTTCTTTATGTGCAAATTACCCTTCGAAATTATCTGTTATATTTATGTGGGCCACAATAAATTCAATTCTTTTTTAAAAAAACCTTTGGTTTATGAATGTGGGATATTGTGCTTTTGTACTCAGCAAAGAAATGGCCCAATATGGCTGCGTGATATTGTGCCCACGTGGCCAGCAGGATAACGAATGAAAGGCTTTACATAGCAAAGGGCAGCCTGGATGTTGGACAACAGCAAAGGCAGCCGTCCAGAGGGTCGACTGGATGCTCTCTTCGGCTCACGACCATCCACAAAGTGACATCAAGAAAGGAAAAATCTAAGAAAGTGACTCCTTTTTTCATCAGTTAACCTAGTGGTGAGGCCGTTTTTCAAGAAGTGTGAAATGTAAAAGGATTAAATTAAAATGTAAAAGGATTAAATTGGGACCGCGGACCGGTTGGGGGGACGGGCTCTGTGCACGGGGGGGGCACAGCTGCACTCGCAGTGTGTGTTGCTCCCATACGCATGTGCACAAATGCGACATGCCCCTGCACGAGTGTGACGTGCCCCCATGAGCATGACACACCCCCTACACAAGTGTGACACCCCCCCACGTGACTGTGACTTACCCACTGTGCGTGTGGGTGGGTGGAGATCCGTCTCCGCGGCCCTGTTCCAGCAAGCCCATGAACCGGCACCAGGCTGCGGACCGGGGGTTAGGAACTCCTGGTGTAGTGGATAGACTAGGACACAGGAGGCCTGGGTTCAAATCCCCACTCAGCCATGGAAACTCATGGGGAGAGTGGGAATGGTAATACCTACTCTTCACTTACCGTGAAAGCTCTATTAGGGTCACCATAAGTTGATCCCAACTTGACATTACATGACAAGAACAAAACTAAAAGTCTCAGATATTTGCACAGAAACTTCAGCTCAACTCCATCAAGCCACATGCCCTAGGGCAGTGGTCCCCAACCTTGGGCCTCCAGATGTTCTTGGACTACAACTCCCAGAACCCTTCACCACCACCTCTGCTGCCCAGGATTTCTGGGAGTTGAAGTCCAAGAACATCTGGAGGCCCAAGGTTGGGGACCACTGCCCTAGGGGCATTCAAAACTGAAGCAGACAATTCGTATGAGGAGACCGCGCCTCGTACCTCTTTATGCATTTCTGTCACTCTCTTCCAATGGAGGGTCACCTTCTGAAGAGGAGTGCTTGGCCTGTTTTTGAAGGCTCTACATGCAAACCCGAAGCTTGCTGTTCTGGTCTTCTGAACTCCACAGAAAAACTTCATTTCTTCTCTTGAGAAAGTCAGACTGGGTCTCATGAGGGTAGCAGCAGAAATGCTCACACTGAGGGTATGGTTTGATTACTCCCTCCCACTTTCACATGTTTACTCGACCTAAATTCTGAACGAAAGTACACAGACCTGATGTTTACATCCCAGATATAAAGTGGATTAAGTAACAGTTCCCTTTCCCCAGAAAATCCTAAGATTTGAGAATGACTCAGGAGGATCTTCAAACACTGATTAGCACTCTTCTAATCAACAGTCCCCAGGATTCTTTGCAGGAATTGTGTCGATATTTAGTAAATGAAAAATTATGATACACTTCACCAAGATTTTTATTCCTTGTTGGATGACCAGAAAAGCAAGAATACCATTTATTTACACATACACACACACAAATATATTGTGTGTGTTGAATACTCAGAAGCGGCATACATCCTTGTTTCTGGGGTTGCCTTGGGACTTTGCCCAAGGCTACACAGGTTGGGCTTGGCACGCTCTGGTCCATGGGGTCATGAAGAGTCAGACACGACTAAACAAGAACATAGGTTGGATCTTCTCCCAGAAGGCACAGTAGGGAATCATATATACTCCCAGCTAGCTAGCTAGCTACCTCACTTACTCCAGCTAGCTATTTTCTGCTAGGCCTCTGAAACCTTATTAGCTATCTCACAATCCATTGCAAACCGGAGTGAGGCCAGAAATGTCCAAGGCCTCTACACTTCCTTATGGTGGGTCAGGAACTCTGGGGAAGGAGACAAGGACATGGAGCGAAGCAGTCCAGAGACCGAAGGAAATCCATCAATGAAACAGGAAGTTCCAAAATGAAGGCCAACTGGGAAGCGATGGTGGTGGCCAAAATGAAGCTCCTTTCCGCTGGGAGAGTGTAGGGAAAAACTGGCTCAGCCTCCCAAAGGGGGTGGGGAGAAGAGAAGTTTGATCTTAAAATTAAAAACCACATGTTTTGACTGAGCGCCACTCTCTCAAAACATCTACTCATGTCACCCACACCTCTCATATCAGGAGGCTCTGGGATGCCCAGAAATCAGTATAGTCATGCCCCGCTTAATGATTACCCCGCATTATGACGAATCTGCTTCACCAATGTTTTAAATGGGGAATTTCGCTGTGCAATGATTGGTTCCCTGTTTCGGGAACTGATTCTTCGCATTATGACGATCAAAACAGCTGGTCATTGGGTTTTCAAAATGGCCACCAAGTGCTCAAAATGGCTCCCCGCTGTGCTTAGGGATGGATTCCTCACTATACAGGCACCGAAAATGGCCGCCACATGGAGGATCTTCGTTGGACGGTGAGTTTTTAGCCCATTGGAATGCATTAACCGGGTTTTTATGCGTTTCAATGGGCTTTTATTTTCGCTTTACGACATTTTCGTTCTACAGCAATTTCGCTGGAACGAATTAACATTGTTAAGCGAGGCACCACTGTAATTTGAAACCGGGCCTTCTCTTTGATAGATACTTCACTCTGGAACTCTTTCCTACCAGAAGTGCAACTAGCCCCATCCCTTCTGGGTTTTAGGAGGCAACTGAAGACCTCGTTGTTCTTCCAAGCCTTTCTGTCGTTTGCCCCTGAATAAGTAATGTTATGTATCCTTTCTGTAAATAATAAAAACCAAAATGTCTAATATATAATTTAATGCAGTGTTGCAATAGCAAAGACCATTTTCACTGAGGCAGAAAATCAATTACAGACCCCCTGTGCCACGCATACTTTGGCTGTCACTTTCCTTGTTTGGATTGTATCTACACTGGTTAGTATTTGCTTTCCCATCAAGTGAACACTGTTAAATATATATACAATATATATATTGTAGACACCCACAAAATAATCTCTGGCATATTTCAAAACACGTGGCATGAACTTTTCACCTGAAGTAGGGAAACAAACCAAACATTTTTGTAGTCAGCATTCCAATTAAGGATTGGTTTTTAAAAGTAGAATTTACCAAAGGTTTCCATAGTTTGACGACTCAACGTGTTTGCTTCACGGGCTTTTAATGGTTGGTGGCTCACTCCAAGTACCCGGCTCAAATTTAGTGTGGGTTGAAGGTGCATGGACTGCTTAACCTGTACATATGTGTAAATGAATAGATTTTTAAATACAACAATCACCCATCAGCAACCTTTCTCTTTGGGTGAGAACTACAGATCAATGGCCAAGTACAAGCTTCCCGTGCAGAAGATTAGACGTTCAGCTCTAGTGTACCCAGCCGGAGCTGAAAAAGACTTGCATCTTAGAACCTGCAGAGCAATGGTTCCCAACCTTGGGTCCACAGGTGTTCTTGGACTAAAACTCCCAGAAGCCTTCACCAGTAGCAGTGCTGACTAGGATTTCTGGGAGTTGCAGTCCAAGAACATCTGGGGACCCAAAGTTGGGAACCACTGCTGTAGAAGCACCACGACTTGGTGGCCGTTGAAGAAAGAGAGAGAAGCTGTGTTCCTCCAACAGGTGGATGGCAAATCCCATCACCTCTTATCATTGGCGCGGCTAGATAGGGAAAAGGAGAGTTGGAAGAGGAGACTTCCCACTGTGCATAGAGAATTTTGGATTAGACAGACTAACAATTGGAACGTATCCATGGCAGCGCCCCAATGGATCATAAAAGGGAACCAATCCTATTAAATGCACTGTTTGTGAAATGCAAAGTCCTAGCATTATTTCTGGGCCACGGTCAGCTCCTTTGAAGTAAGAGGCAGTTAAAGCACGAGATGTTCCTGGAAAAAAACTTCCTGCTTTTTATTTTATTTTTTCCACTGTCTATCCTGATTTCTATCTTTCCATCTTGAATGTTACCAATATCGCCGTTTAAATTGTTCCTTTTCATTATGGTTTTTATGATATTTTATTGTAATCCGCCCAGAGTAGACGGAGTCTAAATGGGCGGGGTATAAATTCAATAAATAAAATAAATAAATAATAAATAAATGTAAAGCTGCAAATGAAGAAACTTGAAAGTCACATCGGAGCCATAGACCTGACAATGTTTCGTGGCCTCAAACCTGAATGCCAAGATGAAAACTTTCCTTAAAAAAAAAAAAAGTGAAACCAAATGGTTTTATTTGAAAATTGGACACTCTTCCTCTCCCCATTGCATTTGTGACTTCAGATTCCCTTTTTCTAAAATGTGCCTGACTCCACTAGGTTGCCACAACAGCTGCATCCCACTCTCTGAGACTTCAGGATCAAAACTTGAGATCAATGGGTGGACCCTTGTGATGTCACAAAGCTGAACTGCCCCTCTGTTCCAGAGAATCACAGGATCATCTCCCCGAAATGCTGGTGTGATACAATAGACAGCATCTTAGCATTGGTGATTGATCATGGAAGATCATGGCTCAAACTCAGCCAAGAAACTCATTAGGTAACCTTTTTTTTTTAACAACAAGTAAAATTTTATTTAAAATAAAACACTGCAAAGCAGACAAAATAGGAAACACCAAACCACCAACCACTACAAACAAACAACAAAAAACACTACTAAGTAAGAAACCCTCGCCCTTTTGGGTCAGAGATTCCAACATTGTTTGAAATGGTTGGTTTCCAGTGAGCACTGAGTACATAGGTAAAGGTAAAGGTTCCCCTTGACCATTTTTGTCCAGTCGTGTTCGACTCTAGGGGGCGGTGCTCATCCCCGTTTCCAAGCCGTAGAGCCAGCGTTTGTCCGAAGACAGTTTCCGTTGTCAAATGGCCAGTGTGACTTAGATTCGGAACGCTGTTTACCTTCCCACCAAGATGGTACCTTTTGATCTACTCGCATTTACATGCTTTCAAACTGCTAGGTTGGCGAGGAGCTGGGACAAAGCGACGGGAGCTCCCTCCGTCGCGTGGATTTGATCTTACAACTGCTGGTCTTCTGACCCTGCAGCACACAAAGGCTTCTGCGGTGTAGCCCGCAGCGCCACCACATCCCTACTGAGTACATAGAATACTGAATTTTGACCTAAACTCCTGTCTTTTTCTGGGCTCAAAAATATATTAATTTCCAGCTTTGTTTTACATAGTGTCTTGGTTGTTCCCACAACGCATATGAAAGTGTATCTACAGATGATAAGTACCTGTAATTTTTTTACACTTCCAATAAACATTGCTGTTATCCTCTGATATTTTGGCCAATCTTGCAGGTACTAGGTAATGAAGCTTGAATCTGTGTGAATGCAAAATTTCAGTCCACTCTTTGAAGCTCAATCTCAGCTAGGCTTAATGTCAAGGGTTTCCCACCCTGGAGCTTCTACTGAATCATGATAAAGGAAGTATTCTGAAAATCATGCTTCATCCATACAACTTGGGCTTCATTGTCAGCTGCACTTACAAACAAATTCAGCAATCATGCATGGAAAAATGTCTCTAATTTTTACATGTTCTTGGGGATGGCTCTGAAACCATAGATAACTTTATGCTACCTGCGTTGGAAGAAGGTGGATGTCTTCAGGAAAAGACATTAAGGGCATCAAATTAGGCAGGGAGAGCTGGAATTTAAGAAGTTTCTTTAAGGCACTAGCTTAACACTGCTGGATATCTCCCTAAAAATACTGAACATAACAGATTTTTTTAAAGTAACTATTTATTTTCCAAGATCTCAAAAATAGCCAAAATAGACATTTTTAGTTGTTGTTTGCTTTTTTTAAAAAAATCAGAACCCCACACATTGCAATACTGTAAACAATGGGCCTGTGACCGAGAATATTTTCCTCTCATCCGTCTCCTAATTATCTCAGCATCAGCCACCAAGCACGATGCAGCAACACCAGGCACGCAGGAGCCAGCATTTGAACTTGCTGTCTGCTCAGGCCACTACTTTGGAGCCCTGGAATTCCTTTTCTAATTGAAGATGTTATTCCACAAAAAGTAAACAGCTCTTTGCCAGCCCATTGCAATTCTAATGTAATATAGTTACGTCATTCTTACTGGGAAAAGCAAATTAAAGCCAAGTCGCTAACCACTTCTTAGCTACTTCTAGGCTCTGGAGGGAGTGGTGCTAAAGCCAGTGTTGGGCAGTGCTGGACTAGGACCAAGGACAATGGGTTCAAATCACCACTCAGCCCTGAAACTGACCGGCTCACAGGACATGTTGCGAAAATAAAGTGGGGAGAAGAAATCCGTGTACACCACCTTGAGCTTGTTGAAAAAGAAAAGCAGGGTATGACAGTAGCAAGTGGACACGATCCAAGATCATGCTTCACCCTGACTGCTTCTGTTTTCTTTCCACAGTGGTGTGTGTGTTGTTCCAGGGATCATTTGCAACAGAGTTGATGCTGGGGACAGCAAGTCTTAGACCAGACCTGGGCAGAGTGCGGCCCGAGGGCCACGTACAGTCCGTGAGCCGCTCCTGTCCAGCCCGCGGACAGTTTTGAACATCAAAACCATTTATAGCTTTTTTGTCTAACGTTGATCAGTTGCGTATCTTTAACATACCGCAAAAAGCATCTTTAGTTTTTGTGAAGATTAACAAGTTTAACATAAAAACAATCGCAACATCCCTGTTTCATTTTATTTTCAAGTAAAGTTGGTTCGGCCCCCGAACACAGTTCAGATTTTTCATGTGCCCCCCCCCCCTATAGAAAGTAATTGGCCACCCCTGTCTTAGACCCTACTGAAGCCTACATGCCCATCTACCGGATAGCTACCACCAGTCTCTGCGACAGGAGCTGCTGTTTGGCCTTGTTGTGAGGCAGGTCAGGCTAAGAGAGAAAGTGGCCTGGCCACTGAGGTCACCCAGAGAGCTTCATCACCAAAATGAAATGAATGAATGAATGAATGAATGAATGAATGGAGTGAGTGAGTGACTGAGTGAGTGACTGAGTGAGTGACTGAGTGAGTTAGTTAGTTAGTTAGTGTTGTTGTTGTTGTTGTTGTTGTTGTTGTTGTTGTTGTTGTTGTTGAGGGACATGGTGGCGCTGTGAGCTAAACCGCAGAAGCCTGTGCTGCAGGGTCAGAAAACCAAGCAGTCGTAAGATCGAATCCATGCGACGGAGTGAGCGCCCGTCGCTTGTCCCAGCTCCCGCCAACCTAGCAGTTCGAAAGCATGCAAATGCAAGTAGATCAATAGGGACCACCTCGGTGGGAAGGTAACAGCGTTCCGTGTCTAAGTCGCACTGGCCATGTGACCACGGAAGATTGTCTTCGGACAAAACGCTGGCTCTATGGCTTGGAAACGGGGATGAGCACCGCCCCCTAGAGTCGAACATGACTGGACAAAAATTGTCAAGAGGAACCTTTACCTTTTTATTATTATTATTATTATTATTATTATTATTATTATTATTATTATTATTATTATTATTATTATTATTATTATTATTATTATACCACAGGCCAACATTCCACTACATATACCACTTCCCATCCCTAGAAAATCCTTCATAACTACTGGTGGCAGATGGGAGGAGGAAAAAAACAGCTTCCACTCTTTTGCCCCTTCTTTCCGCACAGCACATGAGTAAGGATTTGGCCCAGCGGGACACAGCCAATAAACGGGCAGTAACTACAGTGTTGAAAAGTTGGTTGGGGGTGTTCCATGACCTTTCCCTGGAGATCATGGGCACGGGAAGAACATGTCAAGGGCGCTTTCATCTCTAGGCCAGCACATAAATATTGTTTACATGGTTCACAGCCATCAGCAGCAGTGGTTGGCTTCTGCCCTAAGAGAGGCAATAAATTTTCCAAAGCACAAACAGAGGGAGAGGATAAAAAGAACTCCAATTTTCCTATAGAAAAGCACGGTCTTTGTGGGTGCTCTCTCTGTTGAATTTCTGTCTGCCGTACACTTCTTAAAGGGGAAATTCAGAGTTCGGAGGCACACGGAGGGTGTTTTTTATTTTTTAAGAAGGAACCCATTGCTTTACTTATTACTCTTCAGCTGCCAGGTTGCCATTATTGTTATTGTTGCTTGGTTTACATAAATAATTTGGTGTGTTCCTGGTCATTAATGAGTCAACTTATCTTCCCGACAGGGCCATGGAAATACTGCAAGATGCTTTCTACTGCCCTTTTCTGAGACCACATTCTGGAAATATTTATTAAAATACAAAAACAAAACCAACAGACACCTAAAATGAACAGATACCTAATCTATAACGTCATACCAACCAAAGCTTGGAAATAAACTCAGATGTTGTGAACGCTGACCTATCACGTCCAGGGATCGGTGCCATTGCCAACAGCATAACAGCCATAGTACCATAAAATGGCAAAATGCCAGATGCATGGCTAGGGTGGTGGTTATCGGATTGCAATCTGCCATAGTCTGTGTCTGATGGACTAGATTTGTAACTTGCCACGCATGATGCAAGTGGCAGGTCCTAAACGACCAGATGCATCTTTCATTTTGGATTCCATATTTTTGCTAGGCCCAATTAAGCTTTGCAGAATCCTCAAAACTAGCTAACAAAAAAAAAAAAACAGGTGCAAGGCAACCATCGACTGCAAAAGTAAGCAACAACAACATGACATGATAATGAAAAATCCACAGACCTATGCACTGTGATAGCTGTAGGGAAGTGGGATGCAAATTTCCAAATAAGGCTGTGAAATGTAGCCAGCTTCCTCCAGAAGAACCACACTAGCAGAACCCTATGATTGGACTGTGTAGGGCTCCTTGATCTGGGACACCCTCTTACACAGAGCTGGAAATTACCTGGGCTTGGCCGACATGAGGAAATAAATGAGAAAACAACCTATTTCTACAATTAATTCCTGAAAGGTGTGGAACAGAGCCTACTTTATATCTGTATTTTGCATGCATGAAATGTTGCCATCTAGATGTGAAGCTCCTTTTGAAGTGCACAACTGGGACATTATGGATCATTGAGATCAGCCCCTGTAAGCAGGCACAGCGGGGAATTGAATTCCCCGCCTCTGGTTCTGCAGCCAAATCCCTAAACCAGCGAACTATCTGACTGTTGGTTGTTGTGGGTTTTTCGGGCTCTTTGGCCGTGTTCTGAAGGTTGTTCTTCCTAACGTTTCGCCAGTCTCTGTGGCCGGCATCTTCAGAGGACAGGAGTAGCACTCTGTGCTCTGGTGCAGTTTGTTTGGGAGTTGAGTATTGATAGCTGTGGGGTCAGCTTTTGTTCTTTTCAGGAGATGGGTGATTATGGTTATCGGTGTGTTTTTGTTGTGGGTGTATTGTTGCGATAAGGAGAAGAGATTAGCTGTCACTGATTGTTAGCTGGTTTTTTGTATATAGTGACCACCAGTCCTTGTGGCTGGGTAGAGTTTGTTGACCTTTTGCAGGTTGTATTTTTCAGTGCTGGGAGCCAAGTTTTGTTAAATTTTAAACTTTCTTCTTTTTTGTTGAAGCTCTGCTGGTGTTTGTGGATTTCAATGGCTTCCCTGTGCAGTCTAACGTAATGATTGCTGGTGTTGTCCAGTATTTCAGTATTTTGAAATAGAATTTCATGTCCAGCTTGTTTTAGGGCATGTTCATCTACTGCTGATTTTTCCAGTTGTTTTAGTCTGCAGTGTCTCTTATGTTCTTTGATTTTGATGTGGGTGCTTCATTTTGTGGTTCCAAACTTAAACAGGTTCATATATATATATATATTGTGGCCAGAACTGCAAGGTATCCGGTATACTCCTGAAGTGGTGAGGGGTCCCTTCTGTCCTTTGTTGGACATGTGTTGTATTTTTGTGGTGGGCTTGAATACTGTTTGTAGATTGTGTTTTTTCAAAAGTTTCCCCATGCGGTCCGTGACCCCTTTAATGTATGGCAGAAATACTTTATTTGTGGGTGGCTGTTTTTCTTCTTCAGTTCGGTGTTGTTTTCTTGGTTTGATGGCCCTTTTGATTTCATTCTTGAAATAGCCATTTGCCTGTAGGGCCCAATTCAAATGGTTGAGTTCAGTGCTGAGAAACTGAGCTTCACAGTTCCGATTCTGATATCTAACTGTTCTTAACAATATTAGAAATGCACAGCTGGAAGGGACCCAGTGAATCATTACATCCAGCCTCTGTAATGGAGGCACACGGGGGGGGGGGAATCAAATGCCTAACCTCAGGTTCCTAAACCACTAAGCTATCCACTCCCATAACATCATAGCCAGCTTGGCCTGGGAGGTATAGTACAGTTTCCAAGCGCTGTCTTGATCTACTGTGCCAGGCAACAAGTTGGCAGCATGTAAAGGAGTGATTGATTTTTACAGTGGACAGAGAAACACATCAAGATGCAGAGTGCTGCAGGGAACAGGAAATTGTTTTGTGTTAAACATGGTCCTTCTATGGTCTTTTAGAAGCTGTTGGTTTTTGTAGAGTTTTCATTGTTATGAGCTGCCTTTGATCCTCTATGGGGGAAAAGGCAGCATATAAATAAATAAATAAATAAATAAATAAATAAATAAATAAAGAAAGAAAGAAAGAAAGAAAGAAAGAAAGAAAGAAAGAAAGAAAGAAAGAAAGAAAGAAGCAAGCAAGCAAGCAAGCAAGCAAGCAGAATCATAGTCTGTTTAAGGAGGTGTTAAATCTTTCCCTGCATGTCCCTGCTCTATATAAATTTTCTTACTATGAAAAACTGCCTCCTTACTGCCCCCAAAAGGGATGTTTTAGGAAGGGAATAATTATTATCTCCACTCCAGTTTCTCTTTGTATTTTTCCCCAATCTGACATGCAGTCCCATTTCCCACATCCATTGGAGTGGGTGTTTTTCATGAATGCTGGCATGTCTTGTTATGTCATTTTAATTAAAAATGTTTTTAATGCTCTCCTCATTTAATCATATTTTAATCTTAATGTCTAAGTTTATCATGATTTTACATACATGTATTTTTTTTTACTTCTGCCGCACCCAGCTTTGTGTCCCTTTATCAGAGGAAAGGTGAGATATAAAGAAAAACAGTCAATAAATATGCTCATTTCTGCTAAAACACTTTGGTGCATGTTATCGAATACATGTTTTGTGCTTATTTTACACTAATTAGCCACTTCAACAGTATCCACTTAATTCTTCATTCTCATTTGCTGAGCCACCCTCAACTCAGCAGACACGACAGTGAGGAACAGATCCTGCACCTTCAGGAGACAGAAAGGCAAAGAGCATTATATATTTTCTCTTCAAGGTTGTCATGATTTGTAAAAAATGTCTCTGTCCAAAACTAGTGGGTTTTTGTTCTGAAGCAAGTTTTTGCAACAAAGACACCAGCATTTTTGCAAAATCCCATTATTTTTTTCAGTTTTGCTTATTGTGGCCTCATTGTCTTCTCTTGTGAAGACCAATGACTCACCTTTTCATAGGATGAGGAGAATAATTCTGTCATTCTCCTTCTTCACATACGATGGTGAGACAAATGGAAAGCTGTGGCACCAATCTTAATATATGCATTTTTAATGACTCTAAAAAAAGACAGAGGATGGCATTACAAAAATCTGAAAAGAGGGATTTTGAGGGATAACTCAGGTTTGGTTCATGTCCTTTAGGTCGGACGTGTGAATTGTGAGTTGCGTGAGACACTGCGGAGAGCAAAGTTAGCACTGAAGTAATGTTTGAGACTTTCACCCAATGCCGCCCTTCAAATTTAGAAATTTTTGGTTGAAGGAAAAAAATGTTTCAGAATTTCCCCTTGTGCCCTCTAGGGGGCATAAGACTAAGGTTGCCATGCTTTGATTGTCCCTCCAGCGCCACTGCGTCCCACCAGCTTTATTGCATTTCATTGCATTATAGCCACTAGAGGACAGGAGAGGGCTTTTTTCCCAGTTTAAATATCTTCATTTTTATAAGGAAAAAAAACAGGGCAGTGCTATGCTCCAAGAACAAAGGAACAGGCATTTGCAGCCCCAAGACCTCTGATGATTACCCACTTCTAGTGTATTGGTTTTTAATGTAGTATTAATGCCATTCCTCACTTTTAGTATAAATGTACTGTATGTGAACTTCAGTTCTTTTCTGTGAGAAAGGCAGGAAATAAATATAAAGAGAAGAGAAGCAAAATAGGGCAAATTCAGATTAAATTAATCAATAGATCAATCAATTTGCTGAGCACATTTCCTCAACATGACAAGTTGTATTGGGAAGACCATTTTTAGCATTAGGATGAGAGGAAAGAGTTAACAAAAACCTTTAAAAAGCCTAATTCTATTCACACATTATTTTAAAAAGCACTGAATGTGCACGTAAAATACTGGCATGCCTTCAATATTGTCTGTACTTTGGAAGACTGGGTGTTAAAATGTTTTTGACAGAAATGGAGCCAAGTTAGCAGAATGGGGAAATCCTGGAGGCGGGCCTCACTCTGATATGTAGGAGTGAAACTAAATCCAGAAGAAAAGGGAAACCAACATGAAACTCATGGGGAAAACCCACTGTGTTGCAGTTTTAAGGCATGTTGCTAGCCTTAGCTTGTAGGAAGAATTCAGAAAATAATCACACAGATGTGCCAATGAAAAAGCAAAGTCCTTTGTTTCTGGCATATGTTGGTATTGTTTTGTTCTTCGCCTTTGTCTACTATGAAAGAAAAGCTGAGTCCTTTGATGGGCTTGCTCCAAACTAAAGATTGTTGTTGTTTAGTCGATTAGTCATGTCCGACTCTTCGTGACCCCATGGACCGGAGCACGCCAGGCCCTCCTGTCTTCCACTGCCTCCTGGAGTTGGGTCAATTTCATGTTGGTCCCTTCGATGAGACTGTCCAACCATCTGGTTCTCTGTCGTCCCCTTCTCCTCTTGCCTTCACACTTTCCCAACATCAGGGGCTTTTCCATCAGGGTCTTCTCTTTTCATGAGATGGCCAAAATTTTGGAGCCTCAGCTTCAGGATCTGTCCTTCCAGTGAGCACTCAGGGTTGATTTCCTTCAAAATAGATAGGTTTGTTCTCCTTGCAGTCCAGGGGACTCTCAAGAGTCTCCCCCAGCACAATTCAAAGGCATCAATTCTTCAGCAGTCTGCTTTCTTTAGGGTTCAGCTCTCACTTCCATACGCCACTACAGGAAAAACCATAGCTTTGACTATTCATACTTTTGTTGGCAATGTGATGTCTCTGCTTTTTAAGATGCTATCTAGGTTTGTCATCGCTTTCCTCCCAAGAAGCAGGCGTCTTTTAATTTCATGGCTGCTGTCACCATCTGCAGTGATCATGGATTCCAAGAAACCCTAATCCAAGGTTTGAGAAAAGTTTCACACACGTTCTCAGGGAATGAATTTAGAATGGCTAGGTCCCAGGTCAAATCTCAGGGAACTGCTTTGCTTCCCTACTTTTCCAAGTGGGGAAATGGTGTTTGTGCGGTTATCTTAAAGACTGGGAACCACTTCTATCCATTCCTAGTTGGTACCCGAATTCACTGGCCCAGGGTGAAGGAATTTTAATGCGTGTGGTTCCCATGCAATATTAGCCGAGGAGTGAGGAGAGATTCCATGTGTATGTATGAAGATATTTGGGCCCATCAGGCCCACTGGAGAGGAGAGTCAGCCTCACAACTTGTAGACCTTCTTGTTTCACAAGGCTTTGGAGCTGTAGCACAAGGCATTCTTCAAAACATGAAATTTTCTGTGAGCTAAGAGTGAACCTTCTACAAGTCCCACCTGCAGTGGTCAAATCAACCAGAAAATCAAACCAGTTTGCAGTTTGGTTTTTGGTTCATGCCCAGTCGGGCAGCCTACCTCCTCCAGTGACACCGCCACCATTGTACCACCTTCCAGGAGCCCGGGTGCTGCCTTTTGACCATGTCTCCGAACCACAGCTGATCGCCCTGCTAAAAGTTTGGTGCTTCGCTTTACTTCGGCAAAACAATATTCCCTAACCGGATCACAAAACGAACCATGAACGACTCTGCTTTGTTGGCTATTCTGGTTCATAGTTTGGTTCGTGCCCATCTCTGCTTGATATTAACTGTATCTGATTGTAGCAAAAAGGCTGAAAAGTGATAATTTGATATCAACAGCAATTAAGCAATTACTGATTGTCTTGTGGATTCTAGCTTACGGCAACGCTTTCCAAAGTTTACCAAGTGTAAAAGACTTAGAAGTGGTTGAACGTTCCCTTCTTCTCTTGGCGTTCTGGGGCTGTGCAGCTTGCCCAAGGCCTCACAGGCTGGCTCTTCTCTTAGGAGGCATAGTGAGGAATCAAACACCCGATACTTGGTTCTAGGTGCTCCAACACACTGAGCTACCCAGCCCACAACTTGGAATAAATGAAACCAACTGACCTAGGCCCACGGCTCTGAATCCTAAACAAACTGGCCATCATTTTAGGTTGTTTCACTGACTGTTCCCTACCTTCTGATATAAGGCAGGACATGGATGCTTTAATCATTCCCTCTGGATAGGGGTGAGTCTCTCCACTGAAGCACTAAATGCTGAAAGCTTTCAGGAAAAAGAGGGGCATGGTGTCGGCTCTCTCAGCCACTCTGTGGTTAAGCCAAGGGTCCGTCACAGTGACTCCATGGCTAAGTGCTAACTCTATAACGAGCTGTGCTTCCTACCCAGCCCAGACCCTTTCCCAACTAGTGTTTAGACAGAGGCCCTGTAAACATCCTTTCTTCCTTTCATCTAATTGAAGCTGCTTACAAAGGGCAATGGATCCCCAGAGAGGCCTAGAAAATGCTGGAAAAAGATTGATTGGGGTGTGTGTGTGTGTTTCTGTTTACAGATGTTGTAGGCAACTGAGAACTGCAGGAGCAAAAGGGGAAACTTTGAGCTGAAAGCAGCAGATGGGAATTTGGGATCAAAGAACATCATTCACCCTCAAGACCTCCCACCACCTTTGAGCATGTGCAGAACAGGGATCGGTACATTTCCCATTCTTGGTTCAGTTTTTCCCCAGTTCAAATCCCACTTCCTCCCCATAGAAGGCACTATTCTGGATGGTGTCACAGTACGCTAAAACATATATTAAACACACAATAAAAAGTAAGCATTAAAACTCTGATGCATAAAACCAAATGGCATCAGAGACAATTCCCCCAATAATGGCAAGACAGGAGGCAAATAGTCAACCAGGGTCGGTGTGAAAGGCCTCGTAAAATGCAGTGTTTTAAGTTGCCTCCCTAAATGATAGCAGAGAGGGAGCCAGGCTTAACTCCTCTGAAAGCTGGTTTCATAAGGGTTGTGCTACCATGTGCCCTGCCTCATGTGGGTGACTTTCTGGCCTCCCTCAGGATCCCAAACTGTGGAGGGCTTTATATGTGTAACAAACACTTTTCCTCATTTACAAAAGTATCTTTTTGCATATTCCCCCCATCTGCACATATTTTTGCCGGTTGCATTTTAAAATATGCACGTTGGCTTGTATGCATTCCATTTCTGAGAAGTGCCTTACAATACTCCATACAATAGGCAGATTTTTTTGCATTTCGCTCGAGGTAAGCTTTCTGCAAGAAGTCTCACGGGGTGAGGAAATGCTACTTTTATCACAATGGTCAAGAGCTCCCTGTGGCAAACCAGGGAAATCTTACTTTTTGGGAACTACAAGTCCCAGATTCCCCCAGCCAACATGGCTACCGGCTCACTTTCCTAATCTCCAGTGCAAGAATCCTATAAGTCAGTGGCCCCCAACCTTGGGCCTCCAGATGTTCTTGGACTTCAACTCCCAGAAATCCTGGCCAGCAGAGGGAGTGCTGAAGGCTTCTGGGAGTTGTAGTCCAAGAACATCTGGAGGCCCAAGGTTGGGGACCATTGCTCTAGATCATGTCAGAGCACTGGCTGATGGAGGGAAGTGAACGTTTCATTCACTTTATTTTTCAGAAAGTCTCTGCAGTGCCCAGCATTGGCAGATTCAACAGTTGGAGTATTTTTTTAAAAAAATCCAATGTGAGAGGAAGACAGATTCATCATCCCTCACCTTGAACAGTTATTATAATAATCGCTTTAAGACTGCAGAGCTGGAAAGGACTCTATGGATTATCAAATCCAGTCCCTCTCAAGGAGGAACAGTGAGGAATCGAACTGCCAACCTCGCCAGAGACCTAAACACCCCAGCTATCCAGCACTTATCTCACAAGCACATTGAAGCTAGACTCAAGGAACTGTTTTAGGTATAAGGATGCGATTTTAATTCCCCATTGTGCCTCTTTGGCAGGGGCTGGATCCGGTGGTCTATAAGGTCCCTTCCAACTCTGCAATTCTAAGATTATAATGAGGGTGGTGATGATTAAGGCTGGAGCAGCTAAAAAAGCCAAGTCGTGCTGGTTGGAGGGTGGTGGAAATTGTGATTAAACACCTATGGGGGGCACTTGTTTGGAAAAGAGTTATTTCTTGATGGACAACTGCAAGATACAAGCACTCATTCTGGATCACATCAAAAAAAAATTCACTTTCTTCTGTCCCCCCCCCAACAATTCACTTTTTGTATTGTGCATAATATATTGTATGCCTGTGAGCATGATTAATCTCTTTTGCAAATATTAAAGAGAAAATCTAAATAACTGTACAGTTCCTAGAAGAGCGGAGACGTCTAAGTGTCTCCCACCGATATTCCCACCAATATTGCAAAAACATTTCTTTAAAAACCTGTTAACCAAAAATGATACAACCAAACTGCTGGCTAGAGACAGATTTGGGGAGAATGAAAATTACTTCATTAAGTGCTGCTGATGGCATGGACAGCCCTTTATAACTCTAGTAGAGGTGACCTGTAGCTAACTGAAGCTAAATAACAAGGTCTCTGGGGGCAATGGCTGCATCATCAGACAAGTAAACAGGCACAAACCCATAGCACCTTGTCAATTAGCTGCAATTACCCATGTCAAGCTAAACAAACCTTATGTGAAAAGGAACTGGATTCTGGCCATAATCTTCTATTTCTTTTTCATATTATGATTTATTATATTTTTACATGTATTTGTCTTTAAAAAAAATTGTAAGCTGCTTTGACTCCTTTTATTGGAGTCAATGAATAAAAAAATTAATTAATGCCAGATGAGTGTCAATGCAGTAGGACCACGGTATCTGCCAGAAATTGGTTCAAAGCCTCCCCCCTCTCCCAGATGCTGAAAACTGTCAATATGCAAACTTTATATCTAACACAGTCTCTGGTTCACTCTAGTGGTCAGTTCTAGGAATTACACCTTGGAAAAAACATCTAGGTTTTTCTGTTTAATATTTGCAGGCAGTGGATAAATGAAACCACAGGTGCTGATCCCATGGATATAGTGGTCCTGCTGAATTTCTCAAAAACATAAATACAGGCCTCTCTCTCTCTTAGGATGAGAACAGCTCAGGCTCATCATCAAGAGGGGCTGATTTTTGCTGGCCAGAAAGACAGAAGCAGACAAATGGGAAATACAGGAGAGATGAAAGCTGAAGATAGTCACAACTGGATCTCTCACAAACATCTGTGAAATAGACATTCTAATTTTTAAAAAAAAAAAAAAAATCAGCCTGAAAGCATCCTACCTACTCTCCTGCTGCAACACTGCTTCCTTTATCCAAGGAGCTGAGAAGTCGACTGTAAGCTAAACCATCACATGATTTAGGGATCTGGTTGCAGTGCCAGAGATTGGCGGTTCGATTCCCCACAGTGCCTCCTGCAAAGAGAGCCAGCCTGGGTGGCCTTGGGGCAGCTGCACAGTCCCAGGGCTCCCCCTAGTGTAATGGAAGGGTAAAGCATATCTGAGGACTACATACCCAGAAAACCCTGAAAAGGGTCACCGTAAGTCATGTCCACACATAAAAAAAAAAAAATACCCCATTCACATCCGTTCCAGAGGAATGGAAGACAGCTTTTCTGGGTTCAGGGAACGGAATTCTTAAGTGCCTGAACCACAGACCCCTGTGATTTTCTAAGAAAACTTGATTCATTTGAAGCCAGGTTTCACAACTTCTCTTTCCTTCCCCAAAAGATTGCAAGCGAGAGGATTCAGAAGAACCCATTACAGAGCTTTTGTTCGTTTCTTCATTAGTTTTGCTTGTAGAACATCATGACCTTGCGTCATCACAACCATTTGAAAAAAAAATTCTTTTATGATAAAATTAGATGTTAATGGATGGGTTGCCTTTTGTAATTTTAAAATGTGAAGGGTTAAAAAAAATCTATCCAGACAACAGACAAGTTCTTCACGTAGTACTGGAATGAATATTGTTGCCATAAAGCCACCTCCAACTTATAGTGACCTTAGACATGAGCCTTCTCCAGGATGCCCTGCCCTCAACTGCCCTACTAAGCTCTTGTAAACTCAAGACTGTGGCTTACTTAGGGAGCCAGTCCATCTCGTATTTGGTCTTCCCTCTTTTCCGGCTGCCTTCCCCCTTTCCCAGTATTCCCAATCTTTTCCAGCGAATCCTGCCTTTTCATGATGTGCAAAAAGTAGGACAACCTCAGTTTCAACATTTTTTCTCTCCAGGTAAAAGTTCAGGCTTGATATGATCTAGGACCCACTTGTTCGTCTCTTTCTTTCTTTCCAGGGTATCGGCAAAGCTCTCCTCCAGCACCACATTTCAAATGAATCATTTCCCCCCCCCCCAGCAACTTCCTTGATGAAGTTGATATATAAGATGATCTGATATATCCAGTGATGTTTGTTTGTTTGTTTGTTTATTATTGGATTTATATCCCACCCTTCTAGACATGAGTCTACTCAGGGCGGCTCACAACATATTGTACACAAACAAATAAAACAACAAATAAAATCTACAATAATAATATGATCAAGATGGGAGAATAAACAACAAAAGCAAGAAAGTACAATCAAGAATTGGTGGGAGGGAAGCCAAGTTTTTAATTGGTACATCCTTACACCTGATGTTCTTTTCTAATTTCTTCACTGCTGCTGTTCCTAGTCTCAATTTTCTTCTTATATTAATCATCAAAATTTATTTATTTATATTAATTTATTTATTTTATTTATACCCTGCCCATCTGGTCTTACGACCACTATTTTACTTAATATTAAGTGAAATAAAAGCAATTGGGAATGACAAATAAATCATGTGGCTATACTTTGTGTGGTATATTAAACATCAGCTACTTTTGGACTTTTATTTTTATGCAATACCCAACAGCTTAAAATTTTTTGGAGCAGGGGATGAGACAAAAATATAGATTTTTGTGTTTTGTAAAATGGCTATGAAATAGGCCAGGCATTAACTGAAACCTGGTTTCAATCAAAACTTTCCAGCGTTACTGAGATTTAATCTAATACACTGCAAGTGGTTCTAGAGAGGCTGCTGACCATTTTGTATTTGCTTTTTTTCTATTTTAAGGAGTCTATTGATTCATCCACTTCCTCGAAAACACCACAGAAAGATGTGATCTTCCTTGTTGCGAACAGATGCTTCTGTTTTTTTTTTCCCCGAACCCAGGTGAATATGCTTTCTGTGGCAAGGTTAAAACTTGCGGCTGTTGAATCATCTCTAAAAAGCAGTATTTCCTTTCTCCCTTGAGCATCAGGAAATGTGGGTCTTCAACTAGAGCGTAAGTAAGATTTTTTTAAAAAAATGTTATTAGAATTGGTATCCTTTTTATTTAGAAAAAAGGTCAATGAATTACACATGGCAAGCTGAAGAATTATATTACTGTAAGTGCAGTCAAATAGGCTTGAAAGAAACAGCTTGCAGGATTTGGAGAAGGGACGGTAATCACCAGATCTCAAACTCTCCTTCTGCTCCTCCAGCAGAATTAGACTTGGAAATTTTATTTATCAGAAACAGAAACCTTTATTGGCATGCTGCATAAATAACATAAAAACACAATAAAATACTGGGGAAAGATTCATTACAGGCAAGAGGAGGTGCCAGGAAATCGTAATTGGAGCCCCTCGTTTTGGGGAAGCATGTTGCGGCGTCTCTGAATAATGGCCTGGACGTATCTAGCAGTGGATAGAGTGACTTCCTTACTAAGGTCACATAGAAGGTATTGTATTTTCCTCAGGTCTGCCCATCCGGAATGAGAGAGGAGAAAAGCCGTCAGATGTGACAGACGGATGTCCTTGTACAGTGTACAGTAAAATAGCATGTGTTGCAGGGATTCAGTCTTTCCCTGGCCACATGGGCAAACTCTCAGTTCTGTTGGTAAGCCCTTGTACCTACCCTGCACTAGACTTGATGGTACTATGTTACATCTAGCGAGGGTGAATGCCCAGCGGTCTTGTGGCTGTTCTAGATGATGTAGGTAACTGGGTCTGCGTCCGAGGGTAAGGGGTAGCTGAAAGTGCAGCGGGGAGCAGACTTTCAGGGCCGCGCTAAACAGCGTTTGCCCTTCTATGTCCAAGACCCTGTTTTTGATGGTTTGGAAGACGCTGGGGGGGGGAATTGAACCCATTGAGTCTGGTGACAGCCCTAGGGTCTTAATTTTTTTGAGAAATAGGGCCAGGCCTTTGGGTAACAGACTGTCAGCAAGCAGAGCTTGGAGTAGGATGTCCTTGGAAGAAAAAAAGCAAATTTTGACCCAGTATTTTAAGAATCTAAGCCAGGCCCTAGTTTCAATTCTCTGTTGACCGCCTTCAAGACATAGGGCAGCATATGGAACGCAATGGGGGAGGCCTAGGATTTTGTATAGAAATACAGATTGGACTCTCTCCACGGAGCTGTGTAGTGAAGACATCCAGATGGGGACGCCGTATAAGAGCTGTGAGACTGTTTTCGCGTTGAAGATCTGCAGGGCTGCAGGGATGTAGCCGTGGCCCCAGGTGTGATGGAAGCGTAGGATGGCTTGTGCTGAGAGCTTGGCAGACTTAGTTGCTGCCCGTTGGTGAGTTGTCCAGGAGTGTCGGTAGTGGAAGAAGACACCCAGATACTTGAACTCTCTGACCTGCTGGATGGAATTCCCGTGGAAGGACCATGGGAAGGATTTCCAAGCTTTGCCGAAGACTATGATTTTGGTTTTCTCGAAGTTTAGTTGCAGGTTGTTATGTGATAGATAGTCAAGACAGCAGGTAATTAGCCGCTTTAGACCAACCCTTGTACGGGAAAGGAGGACCATGTCGTCCGCGTAGAGTAGGATTGGTATCTGTAAATGACCTAGTTTGGGACTGTGTCCGATGGTATTGCGTAGAAGTGGGGCGAGGTCATTAATAAATAAATTGAACAGGGTAGGAGCCAGGACGCAGCCTTGCTTCACTCCTCTGTTGGCGAGAATGGGATTGGAAAGAGCCCCCTTCGACGAAATTTTTATACGGCATGTGGAGCCTGCATGCAATCTTTGAATTAAGAATAGAAGTCTCCTATCGATGCCCAGCCTAGCCAGCTTTAGCCATAAGATGTCTCTGTTGATAGAATCAAAGGCCCCTTTTAGGTCTAAAAAGGCTGCATAGAGACGGGTGTTGGATTGTGAGGCGTATTTAGAGATCATGTGAGATAAGATCAGGCAGTGATCTAGTGTGGACTTTCCCGCCTTGAAGCCCGCTTGTTCGGGTCCCAGGATGTCTTGATCTAGAAGCCAATCTTGGAGTTGGTGTAGTAGGTGACTGGCGTACATCTTCCCAATAATGTCGAGCAGGCTTATAGGTCTGTAGTTGGTTGGGGATTTCTTGTCGCCCTTCTTGTAAATCGGGATTACTATAGCCTGTGTCCACGTCCTAGGCATCAAACCGGATTCATTGACGGCCGTGAATAAAGCAGCGAGCACCGGCGCCCACCACTCTGTGTATGCCTGGAGCAGTTCCGAAGGGAGGGCGTCGGGGAATTTTATTTATTATTGATTTATTTAAAATATTCGTATCCCACCTTTCTCCCCAAAAGGAGCCAAGGTGCAATGAGTCCCTTTTTCTTTCTTTCTTTCTTTCTTTCTTTCTTTCTTTCTTTCTTTCTTTCTTTCTTTCTTTCTTTCTTTCTTTCTTTCTTTCTTTCTTTCTTTCTTTCTTTCTTTCTTTCTCTCTCTCTCTCTCTCTCTCTCTGACCTCATTTTTGAAAAAGGTTTCTTCCATTGTTCCTGCTAAGAAGGGAAAGAAGCAGGTCAATCTAAGGGCTATCAGGTTGCCACCTCTTCTGGGAGTGTCTTATGGGGGGTAGATTTCCTAACTTTCCCCATGGCACCCCCTGTCCCTGTCCTCTTTTCTTTCTTTCTTCCAAATAGAGCTGGTATTTCCAAAGCATGGCAAGGATGTTGCAGAGAGCACCATGGAGTTCGGAAACCCTGCCATCACACATTTCCCTCTAGGAATGAGTCAGGCAGAAATGTTCCCTTCTGAACAATTCTGGAAGAGTGGATAAACATCTGAAAAAAAGCGTATCGGGAGAAAGAGTGGCGACCACTGTAGCGACAAACATAATCTCTATGGCAAAAAAAAAAAACAATTCGAAGGGTGGCACACCAGACGCGCACAAATTCCCAAATCTGTGTTGCCAAACTGCAGGGAAAGCTTCTCTCGACCGGGTGATCTTACAGGAGTCAGGATGATGTTTGTAAACCAGGAAAGAAGGCCCAGGATGATGGCTGTTGTGTTTGAGGAGTTATCCGCAATGGAGCTTAGAGTGGACATTCCTTTTCGGAGAGGGCTTATGCTCTTCCACCCATCCCATTAGCTGGATATCGTACAGAACTGCTGGATAGCTCCGTGTTTTAGATATCTGGTAGTGGAGCCAGAGTTGGGAATTCGATTCCCCACTGGGTCTCCTTGAGAGAGGCTGAACGCAGTGATCCACAGAGTCCCTTCCAGCTCTGCAGTTCTAAAATTATTTGGGGCCCATGTATGTATGTATGTATATATGTATGTATGTACGTACGAACGTACAGTGGTGCCTCGCAATATGATGTTAATTCGTTCCAGCAAAATCGCTGTAGAACGAAAACATCGTAATGCGGAAATATAAAGTCCATTTAAACGCATTGATGCGTTCCAATGGGCTGGAAACTCACTGTCCATTTTTCAGTGGCTATCTTTCAAGGAATCCATCCCAGAAAACAGCGGGGAGCCATTTTAATTACTCGGTGGCCATTTTGAAACCTCCAATCAGCTGGAGGGAAATCGGCATTTTGCGAAGAATCGGTTCCCGAAGCAGGGAACCGATCATCACAAAGCGAAAAAAACCCATTCACACCATCGTAATGCAGTTTTGTCGTAATGTGGGGCAATCGTAAAGCGAGGCACCACTGTATGTATGTATGTATGTATGTATGCATGCATGCATGCATGCATGCATGTAATATACTGTTCACACTAATGCTGTAGCACTACTCTGGGCAATTCCCAATAAAACCATAAACTACCCAATCAGATAAAAACAGAAGGCACCAGACCATAAATAAAGCTACAGAAAACAAAACAAAAAAGTAAACTCAAAATACAGATAACAAATGACTGGACTGAAATGCAAGATTGCCTCACTCCACGAGTAGAAATAATTGCCCTGTTATACAGTGTCTAAAAGAGCATTTCCCCTACTAAATTAAGACAATTGCAAGATGATCACTGACGAGCTGGTTAGACGAATGAATATCTTGAAGGCACTTCTGTGCTGATCAGCCATTCCATGAACGTGCAACTCGGGTAACTGGAATCCTTAGGCAAGCTCTCGATGGCTTTTGTGACTGTTTGGAAACATCTGCCAGGAGCTGTGAAGTTTTTGTATGGGGTGGCAATGGGACAGTGGGGCTTAGGGGCAGGAGGAAGGGAGGGAGAGAGTGAAAGACTCCTCCTTTCTACAGCCAGGGCACTGTTCGCCTCAATCGGCCCTATCATATCTGACAGACTCAGATAGTATAGGCTTTCTTGTACATTTCTGCCCTTTTCAGATTTTCTGCAGGGAATTCATCATTAACTCATATCCCTCTTAGTTAAGCAGTAGACATTGTCTAAATGGCTGGGATATAAATTTAACGAATGAATGAATGAATGAATGAATGAATGAATGAATGAATGAATGAATGAATGAATGAATGAATGAGCACACCGCTGGCTTACCTCCATACTTCTGATGATATTTCACAGATTTGGAGCACCTGCTTGAGTGCTCTCTACCTAGAAAAAATCACCATAAATCAGAATTGATTTGACAGCATGTTAATCTTATTGCTATTCATTTTCTTTTAGGGGGAAAACAACATATTTCATAGGTCACTTCTGATGGGGACACTGACACTTTATCATTCTTTCTCTTCCAGGTGGTAAAAGGATGGCCATAAAAGCTG
The DNA here is from genome assembly GCF_051106095.1 of Pogona vitticeps. NCBI lineage: Eukaryota > Metazoa > Chordata > Lepidosauria > Squamata > Agamidae > Pogona > Pogona vitticeps. Next base: position 19,396,192 of record NC_135791.1, on the reverse strand, counting down.
TTCTCCTTGTTGCCTACATTTTTACCTTCGTGGTCGGATTCCCATCCAACCTCCTGGCCTGTTACGCTTTCTTGAGGAAAGTATTTGAGACGCCTTCCTCCATGGACATCCTCTTAATTAACCTGACTGTGTCTGACCTTCTGTTTCTGCTTTTTCTGCCCTTTAAGATGGCAGAGACTGCTTCGGACATGGTTTGGTCCCTCCCTGTCTACCTTTGCCCGCTGACAAACTTCTGTTTCTATAGCAGCATCTACCTCAGCACCCTGTTCCTCACGGCGGTGAGCGTGGAGCGCTACCTGTGTGTCGCCTATCCTGTCAAGTACAGGCTGGAGAGGAGGTTAACCTATGCAATAGCAGTTAGTTTACTCTTCTGGTTGCTGGCATATTCTCACTGCAGTGTCGTCTTCATTGTGGAATACCACAACAGGACTCTGCTCCAACTTGACAACACCACATGTTATGAGGACTTCTCCCCCAATCAGCTCCGCGTCCTTCTCCCTGTCCGACTTGAACTCAGCCTTGTCCTCTTCTTGCTCCCATTTGGCGTCACTCTTTTCTGCTATGTCAGCGTCATTCGGATTCTCACCTCCCTGCCCAACATCCAGCCTCAAAGGAAGCAACGGGCTGTGGGGTTGGCTTTCGCCACTTTGCTCAATTTCGCCGTCTGCTTTGGCCCCTTGAACATCTCCCACATCGTGGGCTTCATTCAGAACCAGAGCCCTTCCTGGAGAACCTATGCATTTATCCTCAGCTCCTTCAACACCATTTTGGATCCTGTTGTCTTCTATTTTTCCTCCTCCACTATCCGACAAAAGTTTGCTCAATGCTGGTTCAGCAGGTGCCTCAGACTTCCAGCCTTTGCCTCACACTGCACTTCATGGTGCTTCAGAGAAGCTGGAGAAAAGGACGAAGAAGCAGGAGCTGGCCGAGCATCCATCTCTGACCAATGGAGCGGATCAGCAATAAGAGATACTCCTCACACAGTTGGCGGGGAATCATCTTTAGCAGTCATGGTCCTGGAGATCAGAGCTGTGAGCACTCTGCAGCTAGCACGTTTTGGAGAGCAGCAAGATTGTGTGCACACAGGTCCTGAGGCATTTCTGAAACAGATTTCGTAAGTATCCAAAATGTGTCAGCAAAGATCTGCATGTACATCTTCAATCAGGACTTGCAAATGCAGAATTATTGCATCAATGTTTTTAATTGGAGAACTTTATTCTTGCCACTGTATATCAATCATGTTCACGGGCATCAAAAATAAGACAAAACAAGCTGGTAGCAGTGAAGGAGGAGAAGTTTTAAATTCACAACGTAATGTACTTCCTAAGTGAACACTCCAGTTCCCAATCTTGGATCCTCATGCCCCTGAAAGCCATTTTTGCATCTTTAGGTAGTTCTGGAGCTCTCGCAAAACAAAGAGAAATCAGCACAACCATGAAATATTCACATTCTCAAGGCTTGCAGAACCACAGTGTGTTTTGTGTTGTCTTGGTCTGGCATGGAGTTTCCCCTTGACAATTTGTCTAGTTGTGTTCGATTCTAGGGGGCGGTGCTCATCCCCATTTCCAACCCATAGAGCTAGTGTTTGTCCGAAGACAATCTTCCGTGGACACGTGGCCATAGTGACTAGACATGGAACGACATTACCTTCCCACCGCTGTGGTACCTATTTTATCTACTCGCATTTTTACATGCTTTTGAACTGCTCGGTTGGCAGGAGCTGGGACAAGCAACGGGAGCTCCCTCCGTCTCGTGGATTCAATCTTACGGCTGCAGGTCTTCTGACCTTGCAGCACAGAGGCTTCTGCAGTTTAACCTGCAGTGCCACCACGTACCTAGGTTTCCTAGGTCCCTCCAAAACTCTCTCCCATAGTGAAAACTGGAAGTGGGTATCTGGTCATTTCTGGTTTGGACTTTTCCTCAGCTTTGATCGTTTCAAGCCATTTATTGGTCTATTGTGACACAAGAGAATTGTTGGACAAAGATTTGGCCTCTAAACCCATCAATCTAATTCATGGCATGAAAACGCATGGGGGGGGGCCTGCATAGCAATAGATGGAGCCATACTTCAAAAGGCCACTCTGCTCCTCGCCTTCTCTGTAGTAGCCATTGATTCTTGATTGCCCAGACTTATTCAAAAATGAATGTGTATTTTTTTTATCTGTTGAGAAATACATCTACATGGTTTTAAATGACTTTTAAGCAGCAGATTTAATCTGTAACAACTTGGTGTTTTTTTTACTGTCTCTTACAATAGCTGTTTTAATGTTTGTTTTTCAGAATGCTTTGTCTTCATTCCCCCTTTTTAATGCTAGTTTTTAATTAATCGATTAATACCATAGGAGTGTGGTACTGCAGGAAGTCCTTCCAGTTCCCTTGGCCCATACTTTTACAGGCTTTGGTGGAGCTTATATAAGATTTCACTTTCTCACACTTGAGATGTGTGTGTGTGACCTGTCCAGGGTCCTGAAAGATGCCTGGAAAGGCATCAGCAGGCCAAACGATCGGTGACACTAAACAGCTGTGAAAATTCTGTGGATTTTCTGTGGCATAGGACTTTGATATTCAGATCATGAGACCATACAGTAGCAGGATGTGGGAGTGAGATCTTGTCTCTAGGATCTTCCCTTCCATCAAGCTGAACTCCTGTTAGCCTTAAGAAAGCAGCCATCATTGAAGTCAACTGGGCAAGGAAAATGAGAAAAATTTAAGGGTTAATGTCAAGACTCTGTACTTAGGTGTTTTTTTTTTAATTAAGAGATCTCTGGGACTTTATGCTTGAGGAATTTCATTTTGGGCTGCAGTTTACCTGATTACATATTCCGTGCACCACCTGCTACATTAGGTTGTTTTGAGAACTTGATCTTGGCTTCGACATTCTCAAAGTAATTCCTGTTTTCCTCAGACTCCATATTTCCTGTCTGTAGACTCTGTCTTCAGTGCCACTTTTTTGTGGACTCCTTGTACATTAGGGCTGTGCACTGTCTTCACATAAATATATCCATTTTGAGGGTGGCCAGTAGATGAGTAAAGAGCTCAGAGGCTCTTGTGGAGCAGAGCAACACCCCCTCCAAACACAGATCTGTCATTTTCAATCTGGCATTTGCAAGATTAAAAAAATACTAACATCTTTAAATGATGCAATGTGATTACAAGCAGGGAAGAGAATGAAAAATTAAGGAAAATGCTGAACTGGTGCCAATGGAGAAGGAAAATATGATCGTGTTGGCCTGGTATCTTACAAGCTTTGCCACTTTGCACTTACTCAGCCCAAATAATCAAGAGTAGCGGCTCGGAAAGGCTTGTCTGTCACCTTTTAACTTCTACTTCTTTCCTTCATCTATTGCTAGACTGATATTTCTTAGGAAAACCTGCCAGTCTTCCATCTCTTTCTGACCTTCATCTTATCTTCACCTTTTAAAGAAATTACTGTACATGCTGTCTCTGCCTTCCCTGGAACACACGCTTATCTAGTTACATTTATAATTTAGCCTTTTTGTATCTTGAGTGTAACTTTCTCAATAAAGGTCTGGTTGTGTCCTTTTTAATTTGCTTCTCCTGCTTTCTTCTGTGTCCAATGTGAGAATGACCAGCAGCTTATTTGCCATGGCGAACCTTAACTCTTCAAGAGGGAGAAAGAAACTTTAATATTTTGTGAACACTCACAACAGCTCTTTTCTTTGAACTGAAACTTCCATGTTTTTCCTTGAATAAACCTATTTGTTGTGCAGATGGAAAACAGAAGGGAAGAGAGAGAAAGACTAAGCAAAAAATGAAATTTCAGTTGATTTGAAGGAAGAGCAGAGTCCCTACACTGCTTTTTAAGAAAGAAGGGAAGAAAAATGTGCATGTCATAACTTTAAAAGCCCTCACTGTGAGATCACAGCTTTCTTTCAGTGCCTGGAAAACTGAAGTGGAAAATCAAAACAGAGCATCCAATTCTTCAGACTCCAACTGCCCTGGCTAGATGCCTTTCTATTCTCCCTGTATCACAGGTACCACCCACCCTCAAACATCTGGAGCCTGGTGCAGTTGTGTCTTTTGCCGTGACTTGACTTTGCCATGTGTTTCCCCATTCAGAGGAAAAGGGTTTGTTTTTCCATCGATCCAGAAACATTTAAATGTCGTCCTGGACAATGAGCAGGAGTGGTTCAGAATGTCTCTGAAAGGACACAAGGTGGGTTAAGTGCCCATCTGTGGGCCTATTTTATTCACAGATTGGGTCTGAGGTGGATGAGAAGAGCACATCCTTAATACCCTCTTTCTCCTGATAAAAATAATAAGGGAGGCACACAAGAGGCTGAATATTTTCAGTCCTGCTCATCATGGTGTCGCTAGGATACTGCCTGCCCTTTCCTTCTTTTCTCGAAATCAGAACGAATCACCCAGCCATGACCCATCCCATGCCAGATCCTTATTAAGATTCCTCACCCAGTTCTTCTCATTTCCCCCCTGGTGACACGCACAGTCCCGACACGAAGAAATAGACTCTCATAGGCTCAGATGGGAGACGTCAATTCCTCATTTAATAATTAACAGGAGTATTCTCCCAGCTGTATTTCTGCTTTGGGAATGAGTGACTAATACGATGGCTGGAGCAGAATAAAACAGTATACATGTTGTTAGTTTCAGTAAAAGACACTAAATTTCTGCTGTGTTCACACAATTTGTCTAGTTTCATCTGCAAATAGTTTCCAGGGAAAGTGTAATGAGTCATGATTTCCTATATTCTTTTCTTTTTCTATTTTGAGAAATAAGCTTGCCCACTTCCCCTGAGGTACAACAGGAAAGTGCCCTTTGTTTCCTCTTATGTACAACTATATCTTTTTCAGCATCAACAATTTCGATCAAGTACAAGGAATTATAGAAATGTACAAGATTAGTCACCAAATATACAGTAGGACTGCTAAAATGAGACACCCCCACACTTTCCCCCACAAATCTAGCAGCATTAACTGTTCATCTTCTGACTGTTATCGTCACTTTAAATATTAGTGAAACTGGTGGATTTGGTTTTTTCTCTCCAAGAGCAAACATCTGAAATAGAACTGAGCAAGTAGGCCTGTTAGAATGGCCAGTGGAAAAATAATAATTCTTTAGAATAACTCTAGCATATAATTCAGAAAACAGAAGAATATGCTCCACTGATTTCACCTCCCAAGTTGTGTTCTATGTACTGGACAGATGCTTCTGCCATTTTACCTTGCCAATTTATATGCTGTATTTTTTAAAAAATACCAGTCTTTTAAGTGTTTCTCAGATCATCTCTGGGACTGGCTGGCCATCATTTCCACCCTTGCGCCTTTAAAGCAGAGCAGTCCATTAACTAGATCATGAGAAACTGCTTTCAAATGTTGTCCTCACCACTGGCATGCCTAAAATAAATAAAATGGGCACAATAAACAAAAAAATCCTCCCCATTAAAGATCCTTATTAACAGGTATCCCCTATAGGAAAGGACTAAAGAAAAATTGCACACAGTATGGAAGAATATTTTATTTTTTCTGTTCTTTTGTAAAAAAAAACAAGCAGAATGCAATATTTCACAAATTTAATGTAAAATATTGCATTTAACTTGGACCTTTAAATAGAAGTGCAATAATTATATGTCCAAGGAATGAAGGTATAATATATTTCAGTATTCATGTAACATCTTATTTATATTTTTAACATTTGCATTTTTTTTCATTTCAGAAATTTTGCAAAAGGAACAAGTGGGCAAAAAGAGCAATTCTCCCCCCTTTTTCCCCATTTTTATTTGTTTGCTTGTTTCTGCCCATATTCGGTAGCAGCAGATTATTAGGAGCCTAGTCATTATTTCACATTCTCTACAGAACCCCAGAGAACTGAGAAGTTCTCTAGAGCAGTGGTCCCCAACCTTGGGCCTCCAGATGTTCTTGGACTACACGTCCCAGAAGCCTTCACCACCACCTTTGCTGGCCAGGATTTTTGGGAGTTGAAGTCCAAGAACATTTGGAGGCCCAAGGTTGGGGACTTCTGCTCTAGAGAACTGAGAAGATGGGTGGTATCACCATCACAAAAACATGGAAACAATAGGGAGCCATGTGGTCATTACAAAATACAAATGCAAGAGTAGGCTTATAGAACACTTAAAAAATCATCATTCAATCTGCAAGCTATCACAGATCAAGACTGTCCACTACATGATGTTTGTACCAGTGTGAAGAACTTGATGTGCAAAGGTTCATAGAGAGAGGGATTTGCCAAGAAAGTTACTCTTAGGTGTACAGTCCAAAAGTTCTTGGCAAGATGGATTTCATCAGATACCTCTTTCTGAGATGCAAGTCAGGAAAGATGGTGGAGAATATTCAGAAGGAGGAAGATAAACAATTTAAGAGCAGTTACGCAAAATAAAAGTTGATGTTTTTGTTTCAGCTCTAATTGAATAAACAAGAGCAATCTAGACTCTTCCTTTGAATCAGTTCGTTATCATCCTTCTATCTATGGCAAAGGACAAAGTTAGAAATATTGGATGATTTAAATGTTTGTTTATTACTCAGCTCTGAGGAAGCTCTGTTTCCTAGGAAAAAAGTGTAGGTTCTTTCAGCCTGTGGTTTGGCAGAAAAAGAGTTTTACATCCTTTCGCTGCTTAGCCCCCATTGTAGTGGAAAGATACTTTTTCTGATGAGATCTGTGGGTAAGTTTCTCGCTTTCATTTTGGAAGACGTGCTTCAGATCAGCTGGAACAATCATCTAGAGGAAGTTGTGGCACTTCATTCTTTTGAGATCAGCCAAGTGATTCATCATCAATCAGGACACAAAATGTTGGGTTAGAGGTTAAGAAAAGGTCATCAAATGTAAGGATGTGTCACTGGAGGTTATCCTAGTTTGGAAAATTCCCAAGAAGGCACATTTCTCTGGAACAGACAATAATGCTGGGAAAGGTTGAAGGAAGCAGGAAGAGGAAGACTAAATAAGAGTTTCACTAACTCTCTAAAGGAAGCCACAGGAGTGACTTTGCAAGAGCAGGGCAGTTGAAGACAGGACATTTCGGAGATCTTTCATTCATAGGGTTGCCATACACCAGCAGCAACTTGAGTGCACATAGAAACAATAACAACAAATGTTCCCTATAGCATTGAACCACCTATCTCCTAGAAGGTAAGTCATGCAGGCTGTCACAGTCCAGGATATCCCAGGCAGTCCCATAGCAGGGACAAGAGCACCAGGACCCAATCCACCACACAGAGGATCAAGTCACTGCACAGTTGGTTGAGGCTAAGCAGAGGCAGGAACACAAGGCTGAGAATATGGAGCAGGAACCAGGTGCCCAGGTGGAGTGGGCAAACATCAGCAAGAACATGATCCAAGGCAAGAACAGGAGTAAAAATACCAGAACTCTGGAGCAGCAAGGCAGCAAACACAGCACATCCAAAAGACCTTTGTGGCTGAGGCCAGGTCCAGGAAGGAGAACCACTCCTTAAATAGGCCTTCCCTCCAGGTTTCCAGGTGAGCCTCATGAGTGGCCCAGCAGCTGCTATACGGGCCAGGGCCTGACCCTGCAAACACCAGGCCACTCCTGCTCAGGTTGGCTTTGATCCTGCAGCTTCCAGGGCAATACAGGCCAGATCCTGACACAGGCAATATCCCTCTCCTACACTTCCTCTCCAGCAACTTAACAGACTCACTGACTGCAACAGGTTAAGGGGGTGGGAGGCTCAGGGCAGAGAGGCAGGCCTGTCTTTGATTCAGAGGCAGGAGGGAATGATTGGGTACGGTTAGATAGTCACTTCAGTCCAAAGAGATCTCTCCCAGTCACCGCTACTAAAGACAGCATGCGAGGTTGCAAACTCCAACGTCTACTGCACAAGAAGACGGGTTGAACATCTTTGAGTGTTTGTTCTCATGGCATACCATGTTTGGCCTATTTCACATTTTGTGACACCGCATAGCCTTGCACAAGACTGATGGGTTATCTTTCTATTGTTAACTGAGGTCGGCAAGAATCAGAGAGAACAAGTCAGACAGCGTGACAGTGCAGGAGAAAAGATGGCTAAAATAAAAAGATGACGAAGAATCCCAAAACATTTTGCTCAGACTAAGAGAATGGAGGGGAAAATAGAAAAATTCAGCACAGCAACATAGACTAGAGTAGACTAGATAGTATTTGAGTGCCGCCTACACCATCCTGCACCTCCTTTGCCGCCATTATCCTCCTTCCCGGATGGCATGAGACTCAATGGTCTCACATAAGCAAACAGAGTGGGGTGGATTGGAACTGGATATTTAAGAGAGGCTCCTCCCTCTTCTCGTCCTCTTTGCTTCTGGCTACCTGCCCTCCCACCCTATATACTAGTGTGAGCTTTTACTGGCCGCTGGTTTTGGAGCCAGGTAGGAATTTTTGACCCGCATCCTGATTAGCTATTGGAAGCGGTGATTTTTCGCCTATCCCACACTGGTTAGGGGATTTAGGTTGTATCATTTGGGCTAGAATTGGTCACACAGCGGGGTGGTGCAGATACAACAGGTTTCGGTGAATCCCCTTGCAACTACAGGTAGGGTTTAGCCCATCTGATCTCCCAGCACTGCCGATCGTGCGATTATAGTTCTTGGGGGGGGAGATGTGCTGGGGCTGCTCCCAGATCAGCAATGAGACAGGGGCTTGAGATCCGGGGTGGTCAACTTTGGGCCGGCTGGGTCCTCGCTGTTTTCATGACCTCAGGAACTTGGGGGCTCAGGACTTGCCCATTATATTGGTTAGGGGTCCATTGAGACCCCTCTGCAAAACCTGATTCCACACTACTGCAGGTTCCCCCCTCCTTTTGGTTGAAGGCATTAACAAATATTTAATGAAGTGTGGCCCTTATTTTATTCCATAGCTATTGTCTCGTGTCTTTATTCCAGGTTAGGGGGGAATAATGTTCTTATGCTTTATGTCAGAGACTGATGGATAGAAAAGATATGAAATTTAGCAGCAAAACTCCTCCATTAGAGGGCGCTGGCTCCCGTGCCAGAATGAAATCAGCCAGTTTGGCTGCCTTTGGGGGCGTGGAAGAGGAAAGAGGCAACTTCTCCGGCCCATTTGTGGTTAGGCTGAACACTCTTAGTAAAAGTGACTTAAGTGCTTCACTTTCCTCTGATTAAAGCAGATCCTTTTCTTAGTCATTTCCCCAGAAGGCCGGCCCTATACCCGATATAAACATCTTCTCATAATTTGCTTGATTGGAAAGAGTGACAAAGTACAGCTGTTTCTTGAAAAAAGGATATGAAAGCTGATGTTGAGATATGAGAACCAACTTTGAAGGTACAGTGGTGCCTTGCTTTACAACTGCCCCGCATTACGACAAAATCACTCAACGACGATCTTTTTGCGATTGCAATTGCGATCGCAAAACAATGGTCTGAATGGGGGAATTTCACTTTGCGATGATCGGTTCCCTGCTTCGGGAATCGATTCTTCTCAAAACCACATTTTTCGAACAGCTGATCTGCAGTTTCAAAATGGCCGCTGGGTGATTAAAATGGCTCCCCGCTGTGTTTAGGGATGGATTCCTTGCTATACAGGCAGCGAAAATGGCCACCATATGGAGGACCTTCTCTGGACAGTGAGTTTTTACCCCATTGGAATGCAGTGAACGGGTTTCAATGTGTTTCAATGGGGTTTTTATTTTCGCTTTAAGATGTTTTCACTTAACGGCGATTTTCCTGGAACGGATTATCGTCATTAAGCAAGGCACCACTGTAAAAGAAACTTAAAGAAAACCTGCAGCAAGGCCTGGAGACAAAATCTGTGGCTCAGCATGGGCTGATCTTTTCATGTCCTTGGACATCTTTCATTTCCCACTCGTTCAAAGTCCTTTCCATGCAGGTTCCATGTATTCTTTTAGGAGAAAGTTGGTAAAATCCACATCCATTTTTGTGGGCATGTGCCAGTGGATGTTCCTGGTAGATTCTGTGCAATAACCCCATGTGTATTTTTGAAGAAGACTCATTAAGGATTACAAGTGTTTCATGAACCAAATCTGTGTGCCTGTTGGAAATTCGTTCAGTGTTTTCTGCATTTTTCAGAGGAGCGCATGTTGTCAAAGGCATTTTCTCTCATGTTCGGCAAGCTCAGACACGCATGGATTGCTGATCATAACTTTTCCATTTCTGCATTTGGTCCAGGGTGTCTTGGCTGGATGAACCTGTACACAAACAATCTTCTCCGTATTTCATGGTCACTCACCAGTAAGGACAGGCATGGGGTGCACTTCACAAGAACTTACCTCTTTCAGCATCCTGCATTCATTTAATACTTAACATGCAAGGGCGGATATACTGCATTGTAGAGGCATGTACTATACTCATGAGTTATGCTAACATACCCCTTCTGCATCTCAACTTTCCCCACCACAACCCCCAAATCCTGAAGACACTCTCAAGCATAGTTTTCATTTGCAAGTTGATTTTGGAGATGCAGCAGCTTTAAAGCAGTGGTCCCCAACCATGGGCCTCCAGATGTTCTTGGACTACAATTCCCAGAAGCCTTCACCACCACCTCTGCTGGCCAGGATTTCTGGGATCTGAAGTCCAAGAACATCTGGAGGCCCAAGGTTGGGGACCACTGCTTTAAAGGACCCTGTCTTTTAAGAGAAAACATTGCATCACCTTCTTGTTGCTAAGCTAGCGTTTCGTCTATCATGACCTTCTGTCCTTATTGCAGAGTGCCTATTGTAAGGCTTTTCCCAATATATTTCTGTACTTCTGTAAATCTTGGGAGTTCCCCAGTGCTGTGGATGATGCTTCCCTCTTACATTTCAATGGTGTCATTTGACTGCACAAGCCACGATATTTGCAGTCTGAGCATTAGAAAGGAAGGATGGCCTATCTTGAATGATTGGCCTTCTCTCTAATGAGTGAGAAGCAGTGGGAACTACAGATAAGGATTCATTGTCATTTCTCCCACAGCCCATCTGAAGACAGGATTGACCAGTTAAATGTGTATGGGGGTGTCAAGAGTTGCCAGTTTGGGAAAAGAGAGAGAGAGAGATTAGGAAGAGTTAAATCAGGAGCATCTCATAATGACAGAGTGTGCCTCTTTGGAAATCAGTGGAAGCTTCTGTATGCTGTTCTTCTAAATACAGTATTCTCAACTTGTGCATTTGTACACAATATCGAAACTGTGAGAAATGTCTTTAGTCTTCCCTTGTTCCAAAATGAACCCTCAGTAAGGCTGGGATTCCTTACTGCTCAGGAAAGCGGATAGCACAAAATAATGATTCCTTTTGAAAAATAATTTATTACATTTCCCCCTTCAACAACATTGGGTTTAGGGCCACCAGACACCCCCCCATAGCTCACAATCTGAGTATAACTCTTACGCCCCCCCAAAGCATAATTACAAAGCATAAATGGCTGATGAACACACACAGCTAATAGTTCTTTCTGTCAAGCTTCTCTTCCATAGTGTTAATTATCCTTTTCATATAGAACTGTGTGTAATGAGCCTTAAAGGTCCTTGTGACCACCTGGTCTAGAGGCTGAATTAGAGATGTCGTGTTAGAGATCCGTGTTCAGCTGGAATAATACAAACATGGTCGTTGACATTCATATATGTATTTGAGAGTATCCAAGCTTCATAGAAGGTTTTGTTGCGAATGCTCACAATTCTTCTCATCCTTGATTTACAAGGACATTTTGACACCTCAGGACGTCTTGTTGAAAACATTGTCAGCCACTGTGAAATGTTTTGCTCTTTTACAAGATCAAAAAGACCCATTTTTTTCAGAAACAGCAGTAGTATTATCCCCAAAACTGGAGAAACACACACACACACACACACACACACACATTTGTGTTTCACATTTTTAAAACCCCTTGTGTTTTGTTCCAAATGTATATTGATCAAAACATCTGTGTTTGCATTTTTTAAAAAAAAGTATGGATTTTCTTTGTGTATTTAAAATATGCACATGTTGCCAAATGCCTTTATGTGCACACTCTCTCTCTCTCTCTCTCTCTCTCTCTCTCTCTGTGTGTGTGTGTGTGTGTTTTCCTTCATATAATCTATCATAGGTTTGGGAATGAATGGCTATCCTTGTTGCAAATGATTCAATGTTTGTGCCCAGTCCTAAAGGGTGCAGTTTGCACATATTCTTTAAAACAAACAAACAAAACCAGGCATTCAACTGAGTGGGTTCCTTGCACATCCCGAGATCCCAGGTAATAAGGAAGTATTCCACTTGAAATGTTGAGCAGCAGCTTTTTCCATCATTCCACTAAAGAGAAAGGAGAAAGGTGTCACAGCTGAGAAGCGAGCTGGACCTGGTTTTCGTTATAGGCTTGCACAAGATTGGACTTCCTCATTATTACTGACACTATCTCATTCCACAGAGTAACGGCCTTGATTCAAATGGTTGTGGTTGGAAATGAGTTCTTTTTTCTGCTGATGACCTCACTTCCTGCAGAATGTGAAATGAGTAGACCTCGTGAGACCAGACATACACTTGGGTTGTCTCCAACCACTGTCTGTCACACACAGCATTCAAGCCTGGATGACAAAGGCTAGGCCAGTAAGTGGACCATCTCGGGAAGGTTGTAGATCCGCTGCTCTGTGAAGACGGAATATTCTACTAGAAAACAAGTAAGGTTGGATGCTGAAGGAATTGATATGACCTTGGAAAAGGAAGCTGTCGGGATAGCTAGATGGTGTAGATTTACGGCTGTAGAGCCAGCGGTTGGGGGTTCAGTTTCTCCACTGTGCATGCTGGGAGAAGAGCTAGCTTGTGTAGCCTTGGGCCGCCTGCACAGTCCCAGGGCATCCCCAGAAGAAGGGAATGGTAAACCACTCCTGTGTATTCTATACCTGGAAAACCCTGAAAAGGGTCTCCTTACATTAAAAGGGACCCTACGGATCATCGAGTCCAATCCTTGTCAAAGAGGCACAGTGGCACGTGGTTATTGGTTATTAATGAAAAAGAAAACTATTCTAGTAAAATAGTCACAATTAAATTTGTTAATACAATTAGTTTTTATTATTTATTATTCCTCTTCCTATAAGATGTGGATAATGTATGAAAAAAAGATATATGCTCATAATTTGTTGGGGAAAATGCTTTGTTTTCTGAGTGACGCTATCCAAGGAATTGCTTCTTCTTTTTTAATTGTGGAGAGGGGAACTCAAATGGAAGATTGCACAGAATTAAAATGTAATATTTCAAGAAACCAAACTCAAAATTCATATGATATTAAAACTTACTTCCCCCCCACACACACACACACACATCTAACTGTTACACCTGGAATGCAGCTGTAAGAATGACTTCAGAACAGGAATTTTCCAGGAATAGCAATGCTAGTCTGTTACAAGAAATACAATAAAAAGATTTTGTAAATAGTTGTTGTGGGTTTTTTTTGGGGCTCTTTGGCCGTGTTCTGAAGGTTGTTCTTCCTAACGTTTCATCAGTCTCTGTGGCCGGCATCTTCAGAGGACTGGAGTAGGAACTCTTACTGATAAATACTCAATTCCCAAACAAACTGCACCAGAGCACAGAGTGCTACTCCTGTCCTCTGAAGATGCCGGCCACAGAGACTGGCGAAACGTTAGGAAGAACAACCTTCAGAACATGGCCAAGGAGCCCAAAAAACCCACAACCGCCATTAGATCCCAGCCGTGAAAACCTTCACGAATACATTTTGTAAATACTTAATACTAAACATGGGATGTTTTTTTTTTACATAAGGTTTTATGCAAGGCTGCGTTCTTCACTCAAGTCAAAGAAAAAATGTTTCTAAGGTGGCACGAGGCTTTTGTTATTAACATAAACACAGAGGTTGCTGTGGTAGTGGTTGATACTCATAAGCACATATTATTGTTTATTGAGGGACTGAACCAGCTTCCTACTGCAGGGCTAGTGATGAAGTTTGAACGAATCAATGAACGCTGCTTAGAATGTATTTCAAATATAGAAGGTTGTTTCTTGAGATATATATATATATACATCAATAAGAGACTGAAATATATATATCACTACGTCTCCCAGAATTTCCCATTCAGCACAGTTACTGGGAGTTGTAAATTTGGTCCAATCAGAGGGCTGAAACTGCGACTCGTTACCCCAAAATATGGGGTAAAATACACCCACTGGAAGCCTTTCAGAATGATTCATCTAATGTTGTTGTTGTCGTTTAGTCATTTAGTCGTGTACGACTCTTTGTGACCCCATGGACCAGAGCATGCCAGGCCCTCCTGTCTTCCACTGCCTCCCAGAGTTTGGTCAAATTCATGTTGGTCGTTTCGATAACACTGTCCAACCGTCTCCAACTATTATATTCATCTAATAAAATAGTTCCTAATCTTGGTTCCCCGGATGTTCTTGGTCTAAAACTCCCAGAATCCTTCACCACCTATTGTTCTGGCCAGGATTTCTAGGAGTTGTAGTCCAAGAACATCTGGGAACCCAAGACTGGAAACCACCAATTCGAACATAAATCACATTTCATCATATTCTGAGTCATGATCAGGACACTCTTGCTCTCTCTGCCTGTCTCCCAATATAGCTTCTAGTTCTTGGAATCAAATGCCTCCAATCTCTAGGCATGAGATGTGCAATGAAATGGCATATAAGGACCTAGGAACAGAAACCATTGCTATAGAACAGCCTTCTCTAATCTGATGCTTTTCAGACACACTATTCTGACCATCTCCAGACCATTGGCCATGCTGGATAGGGATGGTGGCTTTTGGTAGACCAATCCATCTGGAGGGGATCAGGTTGAAGAAAGCTGGCACCTTTAGAGGGGAGGGAACCATGCAAGCATACAGTGGTGCCTCGCTTAATGGAGATAATCTGTTCCAGGAAAATCGCCATTAAGCAAAAACATTGTAAAGCGGAAATAAAAAGCCCATTGAAACGTATTGAAAACCTTTTGATGCGTTCCAATGGGCTTAAAACTCACCATCCAGCGAAGATCCTCCATACAGCGGCCATTTTTGCTGCCTGTATAGCGAGGAATCCGTCCCTAAACACAGCGGGGAGCCATTTTATTTATCCGGTGGCCATTTCGAAACCACCGATCAGCTGTTGAAAAATCATTGTTTTTGTGAAGAATCGGTTCCCGAAGCAGGGAACCGATCATTGCAAAGAGAAATTTCCCCATTTAGAGTATCATTTTACGATCGCAATTGTGATCGCAAAAAGACCGTCGTAATGCGGATTCATCGTATTGCGGGGCAATCATAAAGTGAGGAACCACTGTATTCTGTAAGATGTTTCCTTGAGAACTGAGAAACATTCCATGTATTTTACCACCTGATAAATGTCTGCCTTCCTTTTCAGGTCCTAAGAGGATGGCATCTAAAACTGCGGTCCTAGCCGTCTACATCTTTGCCTTTGTCATAGGCCTCCCTTCCAACCTCTTGGCCTGCTACTCCTTCCTGAGGAAAGTGCGCCAGAAGCCGGTCCCCATAGACATCCTCTTGCTCAACTTGACCCTGTCCGACCTTTTCTTTCTTCTCTTCTTGCCTTTCAAGATGGTGGAAGCTGCTCAAGATCACATCTGGAACCTCCCTTATTTCCTTTGCCCGCTGGTCAACTTCTTGTTTTACAGTAGCATCTACCTCAGCACCCTCTTCCTCATGGGGGTGAGCGTGGAGCGCTATCTCTGCGTGGCCCACCCAGTCAAGCACAAATTAAACCGCCGGCCGACCTATGCCAGAGTGGCCAGCATTATCTTCTGGATCCTGGCCTGCTCCCATTGCCTCAGCATTGTCTATGTTGTGGAGTACTATGGACACGAGAAGAAAGAAGAAGAAATCAGGTGTTACAGCAACTTCTCCACTAATCAGCTTCGTATTGTCCTCCCTTTCCGCCTAGAATTAAGCATTGTCCTCTTCGCCATCCCCTTCGTTGTCACCTTTTTCTGCTACGTCAGTGTCATCCGCATCCTGACCATCATGCCTAACATCAAACCCAATAAGAAGCAACGGGCCGTGGGTCTGGCTTTGGCCACTCTGCTCAACTATGTCATTGCCTTCGCCCCCTACAATATCTCCCACATCGTGGGCTTCTTTCAAAACATGGAACCTTTATGGAGAGAGGAAACCTTCTTCCTCACCTCTCTCAACACCACCTTGGACCCTGTGATCTTCTTCTTCTCCTCTGCCACCATCCGCCAAAGCTTTAATGCCTGCTGGCTCCGTCTGCGCTCATTTGTTGTCTCACTATGCTGTTCATGTTGCATCAGTGCTCCTGAATGCAGTGCCAATGCAGCAGGAGGTGGGCAGTTATCTGCTTCAAATACATTGGACTTGGCAGGAACTAGTACACCCATTCCTTACTCAAAATCTGCCACATCAGAGGCTTGAACATCCTACAAGAATGATTTGGCAGATAAGGCCTGTGCTGAGAAGAGAAGAAACTGGAGCCCGGGACTTTGTTTTGTGTATCAGAGTTCACAAAACGTTCACCTGAGGAATCCAATGCAGTGTTAGGGTTGCTTCCAGATTTGGGCTGGTGTCTTCAAAAAGCAACCATCTTTCTCTGCCCATCTCCTGTTATGGAGATCGAACAAGACAATGCTTCTGTCTCGTATCCACACCAGGTAGCTGAGCATACATGCAAAATGCCCTTTTTAGCCTATCATTAGTCAATTGAAGAGGGACGTGGTGGCGCGGCAGGTTAAACCACAGAAGCCTCTATACTGTAAGGTCTGTAGATCTTCAGCTGTAAGATGAAATACATGCGATGGAGTTAGCTCCCGTCGCTTGTCCCAGCTCCTGCCAACCTAGCCATTCGAAAACATGCAAATGTGAATAGATAAATAGGGACCACCTCGGTGGGAAGATAATAGTGTTCCATCTCTAAGTTGCGCTGGCCACGTGACCACAGAAACTGTCTTTGGACAAACGCTGGCTCTACGGCTTGTAAACGGGGATGAGCACCACCCCCGATAGTCGAACACAACTGGACAAAAATTGCCAAGGGGAACCTTTACCTTAGTCAACTGAGTCTTTATTATATTATGTGAGAGCTACAGGAGATGGTTGATTGACCCACTGGTGGACCGAGGCAGTGGAGATGAATGCCTGGGTAATGCAGTTACATGGAGCCAAGAGGTCCGAGTAGTAAAGTACAGAAGATACCAGGTGACTGAACAGTATGGGCAGTGTTGAAGGATGGAATCAGGAGATTAGAATGGGTGCCAAGAGAGCACCATACTCGAAGGAATCAGAAAGCAAGAACTGGGTATTGATTTAAATAACACCTCTTCTATCCTTTATTTTTAATTTATGGAAACAGACTACAAAAATGTGTTTTTGTGTTTGGACAGAAAACTCATCTCAACCACCACAGCAATACTTCAGCTGTTACATTTTGTTGTAGGCATTTAAAATATTTGTATACATACTGTTTTTGCTTTCAGATATTGTCTTTCTAATGGTGTAAGCTGGCTTGGGTCTTTTTTAAGGAGAAAAGCAAGGTGATGGATGGATGGATGGATGGATGGATGGATGGATGGATGGATGGATGGATGGATGGATGGATGGATGGATGGATGGATGGATGGATGGATGGATGGATGGATGGATGGATGGATGGATGGATGGATGGATGGATGGATGGATGGATGGATGGATGGATGGATGGGTTAGTCAATGGATGGATGGATGGATGGATGGATGGATGGATGGATGGATGGATGGATGGATGGATGGATGGATGGATGGATGGATGGATGGATGGATGGATGGATGGATGGATGGATGGATGGATGGATGGATGGATGGATAATCAAACAAACAAACAATAAATGTTGCTTAACTGTGAAGATAGTAAGTCATTATCAGAAGGGCTGTAAGTCAAAGAGAATGCATCCTTTGCAAACGTTCAAGAGCAGCTGATCCCATTCAACCCTGAGCCTAATTTTGATAGTTCTTTGCAAATCATCAGTTCAGGTTCTCCACCAGGGAAAGTTAATTCTGTCGTGGCCATGCTGCTGGTGGGACATTCTGGAGTCCTTGCCCATGAACGTTTTCTCAAGCTGCAAAGGATTGTCTTGTGAGCTTGTGGGGAATTCCAGAGTTAAGAGTCCACAAGTATAACCTCTCAAGCTTTGGACATCTTTCCTTCAAAGTCAGTCAGTCGTGGAAAGAAAAAGCGAGCAAGCAAAGAGAATGGTGGAAACAGAGTAACGTGGTGTGGGGAGGGAGAGAGAAAATGGAGTTTTTTTTATTTGCAACCTGACATGCTGCCTTTAGTAGGTCTGGCTGAGAGGAACCTTTCTGGGCTGTTGTAACTGTCAATTATTAACAGCACTAACCAACAGTCCTTTCCTTGCCTGTGATTCAGAAGAGAGCAATGCCTCTCCATGAAGAGTTATTTCCTTCTCCTGAGTCTGCTGAGGCTTGCTGCTGCTGCAAGCAGTCGTGTTTCTTCTCAGTTTGCTATTTGATCTGTTCACTGTAAATAAATGAAATGCTGTTATTCTTTCTTCTTACAAATGTTTCCGAGTGAGTTATTGAGACTATAAGTGTCAGTTGATGAGAAAAGAGGGCAGTCTAATCTGTGGAACATGAAGCTATTTGACTTGTGCTTCTGCAGGGGAAATTTTAACAAAATTCAATAGAAAAAGAGTGGGTTTCCTTACTTCTGACTTTGGTCCCACACCTCACCAGTTTTAATTCCACCTACCTCCAGACCAGCAGTGCTCCTCTCATATTACACTCATGGAAGTGTGGCCCTCACCAGAAGAATGGTTCCCTACCCCTGGGTTACACAGAGCTGACCTATCAGTGGCCCATCTATAGATGCTTTTCCATCATTCCAAAATTAAATACTGTTTCTGCATAATTTAATCTCCCACGTGCTTTCTCAGTGATGATACTCCCCTGACAATGCTGGAAAATAGCTTGCAAACTCATAAGCCAAGGAACCACAGCCACTGTGTTTTCCTGACTCATTTCATATCATGCGGGTTTTAGCTCAAATGAGGAAGGAGCTTGAAAAAAGCCAAGTGGGTCACATCCAAGGAAAAAGGAAACAGGGAGATTACGTACTTCTGCTCAGGTATAGCCAGTTGGTTATTCCCCTTTGTACTTCCTGAGCCTAATAGAGCTGCAGTCCAAGAGAGATGGAGGCCCTCAGGTTGAAGCAGGCTGGATTTTCTTCCCTAGACATAGTTCTGTCTGGATATGGGAGCTGGCATTGGTATAAGTCATTCAGGAACTCATTTCTAGGCAAGGTACAGACCGTAGATAGTTTCAGACAAGAAGAAAAGTTAAAGACAGAAGAATCAGCCATTCCCTAGTTGTAGAACTCAACGTGGAGGAGGGAGATTGAGTCTACAGACTAAGTGTGTACATGTTGGTCTGGTATCCTTGAAGCATCATCTCTTAGTATCTATCTAGCTCACATCTCTTAGTATCTATCTAGCCCAAATGACCAGAAGTGGGATTTGGGAGCATTTATCTATCTTCTTTTTGACCCTTGGCCTCTACTTCCTCTCGCACCTGTTGTTAGACTGATCCTCTCAGAGTCTGCCCCTCTGTCTTACTTTTCCCCCCTGTTTCTCTGAGGCACAGCCATGCCATTGTTCCTGTCCTCCATATCTTGTAGGGCACATGCCTTTCTAATTAGAATCAAGGTCTAGGCTTTTCTATCTGGAATGTAACTTTCTTAATCATGGTGCTTTTCCTCTGCTTCTCCTGCTTCATAGTGGGTCTGTTGTGGGATTGACCGCCCGCGTCTCTAGTACCGACTCATCCCGACAGAGAGGGGAATGTTTTTCTTCTGCCTCACCTTGCAAACAATCACAACAATAGGTACACATGAATAGGTACTATGGATAGATGGATGAAATTGATGGGGTTTAAATCAGAGTTGGGTGATGACGCAATTGGGCCACCAAAGCTGGGTGGGGAAGCAAGCTCATGAGTCTCTCTGAAGTCTCCAAGGGGCTGTTGGGGGGGCGGCAAAACTTGGAAAGCAGGGAGAAGTTCAGAATTCATCCCAGCCAGCGATATTTACTTAGGGTCCAAAATGAAGACTGTAAATGTGAAGATCCAGCTGGAGGTGTGCTATCACCACAGTGAAGCTTCTGGAGGTTGAATTAAATGGTCTATGGCTACATCTATAGAAGGTGTTTGTGGGGGGTGTACATAGAATTGTAATCATAATCTTAGATCTGCAGAGCTGGAAGGGACCCTGTGGATCATTGAACCCTGTCACAGAGGCACACTGGGGAACCAGAGTCTCAGCTTCTGGATTCGCAGCCAGATGCCTAAACTAGAGATGGAATATTCGTATTTGTATCCCCAGGGATATGTATATGAATATCAGCACCACAGGTGCCTGGGGAAACAGGACCCTCCCCCTAGAACCGGCCAGTCCACCAACCACTCACTGTGTGGTGTGCACAACCGTTGTTGCTTGTGTCACAACAGTTGCGTAAGTAGCCCAGCCAGTGCTTCTCCACCTTCCTGCTCAGCTGACAGCTCAACTAAGCGGGGAGACTGGTCATCCTGCCTCCTCACTGGGGTTGGGAGGGGAACTGCCGGCCAGGCTACTTCCACAATTGGTGTGACATGAACAACAACGGCTGTGTGTCCCACATGGCAAGTGGTAAGTGGACCAGCTGGTTCTTGGGGCTGGTCCAGCTTCCCCAGTCTCCTGTGGTGCTGATATGCATAGATATTGGATGTGAATACAAATATCCTATCGCTATCCTAAATCCCTGAGCTATCCAGTAGTTCAGTGGCAACATGAATGGTGTGTGTCTAAGTCAATGGACGGTGTGTATGAGTATCTACAAAATGTGTGTATATAAATGATGGGGCCCAGGATGCTTCTCAGGTAACAATCCATCCTACAGGTTAAAAGGAAAATTGCAGGCCTGAGCAGAATGGAGTGTATTAATGAGAAGCCATAATGATCAGGTGTGCTGAAACTGAGTCAGGATGACTCAGCAGAGATGATGTAATCCAGGGCTGACGCAATCCAGGGATGAGGTAATGTGTAACCTGATTGGTTCTGTATATGTATATATGTATGGATTGTACAGTTAATTGTATCTTCACCTGCATGAAGATCACATCTACTTGTTATGCTGTCTGACTGCTGTAAATATTGCTGTAAATACACGTTGCTGAAGGAAATGCTGATGGACTATGTGTGAGTTATTCCTGGACTGCCTGAACTGCCAATTACTCTACTAAAAACCGTGATTTCCGCTAAGAAAGCTGACAGTTTCGCACACCTGTGATTTAAAATAAAAGAAAGAATGAAAATTGGATGAAGACTGTTTCCATTCCCATCTTGACTGCTTAGGTGCAGGTGTATTGGAACATGCAGAGTGATCATACTAAAGTAAGCCTGCCAATTACCATTCATCTACTCACTTGCAGTGAGCTGAGATCACATTTAGGCCACGAGGCACAAAAACTTTCATAAAATGTCAGTCAGTCAGGTTCAGTTGGCCAACGTGCTGCAAATGACTACCGGAGATTTGAGTAACGTTGTTTTGTTATACATTTATTTATTAAAATATGGTTACCCTTCTTTTCTTCTTAAGAAGGGCCCAAGGCGGGCTCTGCATCAGAACAATTTTCAGTGCCAAAATTTTGATTTAAGCAGACGACACTTGCCATGGAGGCCTTCTTTGGTCTTCTTCCATTGATGACATGGGCAATGAAGATGTGGAGGAATGGATCCATGCGTGTGTGACTGACATGTACACATCCTTCTTTCATGAACATGTGTTTTGCACTCCTTCATACATTGAACCAAGACTTCATTTTTGCCATGTTTAGTCTTGGCATCTGTGAACGTCAGTCTTAGAATCTGACGCTGCCAGTTTCTCTAAGAAGGAGGAGGTGCATATTGTTCAACAGTGAATAACCACCATATAACCAGACAGTCTGAACAAGTCCAGGTCAGTTGCATTTAGAAATATTTGAATTCAAACATCTCTTATTCTAAAAATACCATGCTTCATGGAAGTTATACTTGAACAGAAACTATGCAGCATGTGAAATGCACCCCAAGCTCTAACTTTGGAACTTTCAGCATCACAAGCACCATTTTCAACTTTTGAAGAACCTTCTGCAGGTCCCTTTCGTCATCACCCAACTCCTCTTTGAATAATAATAACAAAAAATGGGGGTACTGAGAACTAATACACTCAGTCCAGAATCTTGTGAGTTACATCTCCATTGGCATAAATCCCAGCTACAAATTGGCACATTAGGAAATTGCCATTAGGATTTCTTATCACACCCTGGTCACATGTTATTCTTATTGTTATTCTTATTACTCAACAACACCAGGTGGAATAAAGTAAGCATTAAAACTATCTTAATTCTAAGAAGGCATTCAGGGATTCAATTATGATTCTTGAAAGCCTGCCTAAAGTGACAGGTCTTTAGCTATCGGTGGAAGGATAAAAGGGAAGGAGCCAGTCTGATCTCCCAAGGGAGAGCATTCTGCCAGAGAGAAAGCCCTCTCACATATCCCCATCAGCCATGTCTGTTTTTGCAGTAGGACTGATAGAAGGGCCTCCTCTGATGATCTTAAACACCAAGAAGGCTCATATGGGGATAGATGTTTCTTCAGATGGCCTGGACCCAAGCGGTATGACTTGGTATGTAATATTAAATGCTTATGCTGAATTCTTGTGATTTCCCAGAACTTATACCAATGGAGTTATGCCAGCATAAACATGCAATAGGATTCCTCCACTTAAAGCTTCCCCTTGGAATTTCTTCATTACTCCCTAGAACAGCGGTTCCCAGATGTTCTTGGACAGCAACAGCCAGCAGTATCTGTGCTGGCCAGGACTTCTGAGAGAATGTCTGATGACCCAAGGCTGGGATCCCTTGCCCTAGGAGGTAGCTCTCTGGTTTGGGAATCAATGTTGCAGTAAATCTTATGGGAAATTGTCTGACCTCAACACTAACACATCTGCTTTCCGTTCTTGTATTGTAATAGCCATCTAGGGGAATTTGCAACTTTGCATCACCCGTGTTTTATTTTTGACTTCTCCAATGTTGGCCAAGGAAGACACTACCTCAAAATGACATCACCATCTTATGACACATTTTCCATTAAGTACTGTAGATGTTACAGTAAAAGAGTGGGTGGAACTGGATGTACAACAGCTTTCTGAGTCAGCAAACACAGGAATGGAGGTATTTGACTAGCTAGATGTTGCCAGACTGCATTTCCCATCATTCATCAGCTTTGGTTATTCTAGCTGGGAGTGATAGGAGTGGTAGTTTAGTAACACCCAGAGTGCCTCTCCGTTTACTATCCTTCCTTTTATATAATGCCTGATATAATTCTGAGATTGCTGACTTTGCTGGGTTCCAAATATTCCTTTTTCCTCAGAAATTCTCACTCACAAGATTAATTAGCTCCATGGGAGCAGGACATTCTAGTCACCCTGTTTTAAACCGTGTGTGTGTGTGTGTGTGTGTGTGTGTGTGTGTGTGTGTGTGTGTGTGTGTGTGTGTGTTTAAAAACACAGGCATACCACTTTGTATCCGCTAAAAAAAATCCGCAGAAGTCTACAATAAATATTCACAGCACAGATCCTGTAATAAAACAATATATAATAGCCATAAAAGTCAACATGCAACAGAATGAAAGGTCAAAGTCAACAAACAATATGTGAAATGAGGTTCAAATTGTTAAACTGGTACCAGGTGAACCTCACTAAGAAAGTCTTTCTGTGTCCAAGGCACCAGCTCGGAAAAAAGCCCTTTTTCTTATTCCTAAATATTATGCCACTGATAAAAGAGGCAAGAGAATAATGTTTCCAGTAGCTGGTCTCCAAGTTTTGAATTTGGATGTGGTGGGAAAAATTTGGTCTCTATATGATGGCAATGATCAATTCCCAAAACATCCCATCAGCATGACTGATTATAAGAAATGATGAGGGGTGTCATCCGAAATATCCAAAGGGCCAAAGTTTCCTCAACATTAAGACATCCTACTGTGTTTTTACAATTGCAAGAAAGATTAAAGTAACTTTTTTTACCTTCAAAGACTACAATAAAAAGTTAATTTTCCTCATTAAAATTGCAAAGAAAGATTAAAATAACCCTTTTTACCTTCAAAGACTGCAATAAGATGTTAATTTTGCTCTGTCTCACAACTCCATTAATCAGTATAAATTGGTGCTGATTTGAATTTTCTGAATCCTGAACCTTCACCTCAAGTTTGAAAAGGTAATCGTGAGGAAAATATGTGGGGGCAAGTAAGGGTGTATGCAAAACAGTTTTGTGAAGCGTTAAAATTTGAAATACAAAAAACATAGCACTCCAATGATTAACTTTTGCCAGCTTCTTATTATTGCCAGCTACCTTGATTTGAATTAGGTGGCTGCCAGTGGAAGACGCCATTTCCTCACCCCACTAGAATGTATTGATGTCATGACATTCCGGGACATTACTCAGAACAATGTTACTAGCAACAGCCAGGAGTACTGGTGAATCTCCTGGGTTTCCCCCCCAAAATTATGTTTGAACAAACAGAGTCAAGAGAGACAACACTCCAATTTCACAGCCACTGAACACCTTGCAAAAAATTGTAAAGGCCATTTTATCTCTAACCAGACAAAATGATTTAATGAGGGTGGTGCCATAATCATTGCTATGTAGAATGCAGGAGAAGGGTGGAATTCCAGTGAGGTTAACAGGTTCTGCCATAACACACGTAAAAATGTCAGTAACAATGCAGAAGAGACCTAAATTTCACCAAACAGAAAATGGAGCTTCTCCTGGCAGATGTGCAAAATCATTTTAATCCTCTCTCTCTCTCTCTCTCTCTCAGTTTTAGAAATTATCAGTGTAGGCTAAAAAAAATGTATCATACAGATCGATTAAAACAGAGATGTGGAAAACAATCACCTCAGGTAATTCCAAGAGCAGAGCTTGTCAAAACAATGTGATATATATATTTGGCTGGGCTATCTTGCTTTAGAGTTAGAATCATCATCCCACAAAGTGAAAGCAAACGAACTGCAAAACATCACCCCAGCATGCTGACTTTCTATGCGCAGGAAGGAGCTTTCAAAGTTAATGCTAAAGCTTTTTTTAAAAGAATCTTCCTTTATCATCTCTTTCTAGATGTACAGTGTATATCCCTAACAACTAATAATGATGGTTATCTTAGCCCTTTGTGTTATATGCATAAATCCTACTCCCTGAAATAGCAAGAGCCTGAGAAAAGCATTAAGGATCCCACATTCTATTGTACTTTTTTGCTGTTTATAAGAGCCTTGAAGTAAAATTTGCCTTATCTCTCCAGAGGGTTTTGACTTTCCATCTCCTCAAGTACATTACAAGATGATGCTTCAATTCCTTTGTGGTAGATCCTGCCTTCCTTCCTTACCTCCCTCCCTTCCTGTCCTGCATAATAGGACATCTGACCTTCATTAGTCTCTAATTCACATGTGGTCTAAAATTAGTGTCATTTCTTAAATCCATGACCAGCAGATGCAACTTCTCCAGAAATGAGTGAACAATCTATCTTTTTTCTACGTCTCACCTGAATTTCAGTTTAATCTCTCAATTCAAAGGACAAGTTATCATGGCCAAGAAAATCCAGAGGTCTGCAATTCTGATTTTTTGCCCAGATCCTCACCTCATTCAGTTCTTGAGATAATGACTTTCAAAACATGCTATATCCGTGTCCATCGCACTTGCATCTTTGTTCTTGTTTATACTGAAAAATCTTGCTCTCCTATTATTTCCTAATTGTTCCAAATTGGTAATAGTTTCCATCCACGTGTCTCCTTTTTGGGCACCACCAAAGTGTGAACATAGCAGGAAAGGAGAATTCCCAGCCACTGAAGCCACGGTGAAGGCCCCTTGCCGACTCCCTCATTTTCTATGAACAGAGGCAATTTTCAGCTGAATGGACCTACATTTCTCTGTCAGAGAGCCCCACACTTGGGCAAGCCCATCATCCATGGCCGTGGAAAGGAAGTAGAAGACAAGAGGGTCTAGAAAGGCATTGCATGCAGTTAGAATCAGAGCTATGCTACGCCACCAGACATTCTGCATTTTGATGAATCCCACAATGTGAGATATATTATAAGGACCAAAACAGAGGACAAAGACAGAGAGGGTGGCTGCTGCCACCCGGACCGCACGGTGCTTCTTCCGTACATGGAGGTGTGACCCAACCAAGACACGGATGCAGGCAGTGTAGCAGAACAAGGTGATTGCCAAGGGGAGGAAGAACAGCACCACGGACAGCTCTAGCCTCACAGGTGCCATCAAGGCCAGTTGGGCTTCAGTCAAGTTGCTGTAGCAAGAGGATCCATTGCCAGCAAAGAGTCTCAACCTGATGTCCCCAGTGGTCTCCAGGACGAAGATGAGCATCCCGTGGAGTCCTACTAGGCACCATATCCCCAAGGAGACGAGGAACGAGTAGCAAGGCTTCTTATAAACTTGATACTGGATGGGGTAGACCGTTCCCAAAAAACGTCCCACACTGACAGCAGTCAGGAAGCAGATGCTGGCATAGATTGTGCCGAAGTGGATGAGGTTGTAAAGTGCACAGAGGAACTCCGGCATGGTCCAGCCCACTTTCCCCATGTCTAGCATCTTGAGGGGCAGGAAAAGAATAAAGACCAAGTCAGAGAGACAAAGGTTGATCATGTAGATGAGGTTGGGTGTCAGATGGGCTTTGGCACGGCAGTAGAAGACATAGAAGGCCAAAGCATTGGAAGGCAGTCCCAGAATGATGGTTACCCCATAGACTACCAAAGAGATGACCGTCCAGACTTCCATAGCATCAGGAACAGAGGGCAAGCTGAGCCGAAGGCATTTGTTCCTATTGCGATTTGCCTACCTGCTTCTCTTCTCCATTCTGTAACTGGTTTCCTAACAGAGCTGAGGATGTCTCCAGCCGAGTGGAAAGCAGCTGGGTGTGAGAACAGCATAAGAGAGAAGCATGGAGCAAGCAGCTCTGGAGGTGAAATGGACCATGATAGATTATTTGATGGGGGGTGTACCCAGGCAATAAAGCCATAATCTCCCTGAACGCTTAGCAAAAAGCAGAAGTTCTTAATGGCCCGTGTCTGAATTGATCATAGAAACAAGGAGAAATAAGTGACTAGGAAACAGGAACAGCTGAAGTTTTGTAGTTGAGTCACCTTTAGGAGCACAGAGTCTGGAACACAGATAGGGCTCATATTATGTGATCCATGACTTTCTTTGGCTTTCCTGTCTTCTGCAGAATATAAATAAGTTGTTTAGCTTCTGGGACCTTGAACAAAAAGATTAGAACATGTATTTCTTTCATGATTCATGTCAGAGCATTGTACAATTCAAATCAGGGGTGCCCAGGAAATATAAGGTAAAGGTAAAGGTTCCCCTTAACAATTTTTGTCCAGTCATGTTCGACTCTAGGGGGTGGTGCTCATCCCCATTTCCAAGCCATAGAGCCAGCGTTTTGTCCAAAGACAATCTTCCGTGGTCACATGGCCAGTGCGACTTAGACACGAAACGCTGTTACCTTCCCACCGAGGTGGTCCCTATTTATCTACTTGCATTTGCATGCTTTTGAACCGCTAGGTTGGCGGGAGCTGGGACAAGCGACGGGTGCTCACTCCGTCGCGTGGATTCGATCTTACGACTGCTGGTCTTCTGACCCTGCAGCACAGGCTTCTGCGGTTTAGCCCTCAGCGCCACCACATCCCCCGCAGCGCCACCACATCCCAGGAAATATAGGCAAAATCAAAAACCAATTAAAATCTCAAGACAGATTGTTTTTGACCAGAAGTGGTCAGCGCTTGAGAGGTGTGCCGAAATTTTCCCTCGATTTCAGCCTTCATCTAGGGGGTCAGAGTCTATGAAGTAGGTGGGTTCAGTGCTGTTCTAGTGCACCATGTCTGGAAGTGAAGGATTTGATGGCTGCACACCTTTGTATTCCAGAAGATTTTTTAAATGATCGAGTCCTGTCATTTTTTACGACGACTTCCTAGTTCTTTGTGATAATGAGTTTTCGGTTTTTCCTTTTGTTTCATTTATTTTAAAATGTTGGCTGAAATCCAGCAGTAGGTTGCAACTAGAGTAGACCCACTGAATCGATGGGGATCTGGTCAGTCAACACCTCTGTAGGTTTCATGGATTTCTTGCACCTAATTTAGTTGTGATTTACTACTGGATTTCATCCATTATTTCCTAACCTGATCTTTGCTCTCCCCTTTGGTAAGTGATCCCCCACTATGACTCACACACCATGTAACTGTTTAAGTGGATCGGATCCTCTTCATCCTTTTACTTTTTTTAAGTCATCAGATACTCTATAGTTTTTTTTCAAACACCCAAAATATTTATTTAAATTCTGTGTCAAGAGGCATTTTGTTTCACAAGGGTGAGAAAAATAGACTGAGTGATTCAGGGAGGAAGTATGCTCTGATGTAAGGTAAAAAGTTCATTTTCTTTTTTTTTTCTTTTTTTTAAGAAAGGCAACTTGAAAGCAGCAGTTAACTGTAAATCCTCCAACCTGGAGGAAGCAATCAGTTATTCAATTTTAATTAGGTTTGAATAAACACACATACACAAAGTCACTTGATCTAGATGCTACCAAGAGAAACTGCACCTCACTTTCTCCATACTGGTTGTAACAGAAATGTCTATATATCTGTCCACTATGGAGTGTGTGTCATTTCAGTGGAATACAATACCCACAGAGGAAGTTATATCTTAGAACAAAATGAACACCACACTGACTGCCTCAAAACACAGAGTCCCTTCCAAACATTCCCTTCAAACACTTAAAACAAATCTCATAGCCTTTTGCAAGAAATAATGTTTACCGAAGCCTTGAGTATTATTTTCTCCCCAAACTGCAGAGTTTGTGACACTGTGAGATTGTGTAGCTATTTCTGCCGTGTGCCACTGCACTGCTTCCTCAACTTCTATATTGGAATTGATTTTAAAAAAAAAACCAGACACCCTGGAGTCCACAATGATGTTCCCTTACTTCTCTACTACAGGTGTCTTCAAAAACAGCCTGAAAAATTCAAACCTTAGCAAATTAAATTTTTGGTACAGTTTTATCTGTATTCCAGGAAGATCACCATTGTCATAACATCCAGTTGATTCTAACTTAAGGTGACCCTTTCCAGGACTCTCTAAGGACAGAATAATTAGAAGTGATCTACTATTCCTTTCTTCTGAGTGCATTTTGGGAGTATCTATATGAAGACTATAAAATCTGACTTCTGGGAGGTACAGTGGAAAATCAAAGTCCTGACTGTTAGTTGTTGTGGGTTTTTCGGGCTCTTTGGCTGTGTTCTGAAGGTTGTTCTTCCTAACGTTTTGCCAGTCTCTGTGGGTGGCATCTTCAGAGGACAGCACTCTGTGTTCTGGTGCAGTTTGTTTGGGAGTTGAGTATTTATGGCTGGGAGATCAGCTTTTGTCCTTTTCAGGAGATGGGTGATTAGTATGTCTTGTTGTGGGTGCATTGCTGTGATAAGGAGGAGAGATGATCTGTCACTGTGATTGATGGGTGTCGTTAGCTGGTCTTTTGTGTGTAGTGATCCCCGGTCCTTGTGGCTGGGTAGAGTTTGTTGACCTTTTGCACGCTGTGTTTTTCAGATCTGGGAGCCAAGTTTTGTTGAGTTTCAACCTTTCCTCTTTTTTGTTGAAGTTCTGTTGGTGTTTGTGGATTTCAATGGCTTCCCTGTGCAGTCTAACATAATGATTGCTGGTGTTGTCCAGTATTTCAGTATTTTGAAATAGAATTTCATGTCCATCTTGTTTTAGGGCATGATCATCTACTGCCGATTTTTCTGGCTGTTTTAGTCTGCAGTGTCTCTCATGTTCTTTGATTCTGGTGTGGATGCTTCGTTTTGTGGTTCCAATATATACTTGGCCACAACTACAAGGTATCTGGTATAATGGCTCTGCAGGCGGCTTGCCCAACTCACCCTCTCTAAATGTCTGTATCCTAAAAATGTGCCAGTACGGTCAGTGCACAAATGATGGCAATCCAAAGAGAGTAGAAGAAAACGTGTGGAAGACTACATTGCAGTTTCTAGAAGCTTCCAAGTGTTTTGGATCACATTTTAGGCATCCTTCAGTCTCAGGAGACTATGGTAATGTGCTCTGTATGGAGGACTTGGAACAGCTGGATCACATTACCACACTACATTTAACTGTGTCCAGTCTACCCTTTTTCCATCAAGAAAGCAACTGCTTAATCCAGTCACACATTTACAGGAGCAAATGAGATCGGGCGTGCTGGTATAATTGCCTAGCACCAATGCAAACACATTTGTATTTTCTGATAAAGCACCAGAAAGGTCAGGATTGGTCCAAAGTGGGAGAAGGCCTCTTAAAGAAGCCTCTGATATGTGCACAAGCAGTGGAACAAGCATGTATTGATTAGATCGGTCTTTACGCTCTGTTGTTTGTGTTCCCTTCTAGCCGCTGAGGCAGCCATTTCCTGCCACTGTGTGTTTTGATTTTTTTTTTTTTTGCTGTTGCGATTGTTAATGTCCTATAAACTCCTCTGATGGATGGTGCCTCATGCTCTCCCATGCAGGAAGACTACTTGATTTCCTTGCATGTGCCCAGATTTACATGCCTAAAATGTGGTAAGGTAAAGGTAAAGGTTCCCCTTGACATTTTAGTCAGTCGTGTTTGGCTCTAGGGGGCGATGCTCATTCCCGTTTCCAGGCCGTAGAGCCAGCGTTTGTCCGAAGACAGTTTCCGTGGTCACATGGCCAGTGAGACTTAGACCCGGAATACTGTTTACCTTCCCACCGAGGTGGTACCTATTTATCTACTTGCATTTACATGCTTTCGAACTACTAGGTTGGCAAGGAGCTGGGACAAAGCGACGGAAGCTCACTCCGTCACATGGATTCGATCTTACAACTGCTGGTCTTCTGACCCTGCAGCACACAAAGGCTTCTGCGGTTTAACCTGCAGCACCACCACGTCCCCTAAAATGTGGTAAGTGGGACCAAATAAGCAAATAAGCTGTATTGAACTGTGCATGTGAATCAACCCTAGGTTCCGTTACTCTGATGCCTTACTTATGTCACGTTTAAGGAGTTCTGTTGCTGGGGGGGGGAAGAGATGTGTTGTTTTAACAATTATGCAAAACACCAAATTCAGTGCTGTAAAACTTCAAACTTAGAACAAGACACCGGTTCTGCCATTAAACCTGAAGGAGGGGAAAAAAAACATTGTCTCTCCAGAGACTCACTCTTTCATAGGCATGGCTGAGCTGTTGTGTTTGCAAATAAAGTCCATGTTTACCTCCCACTGGCCTGTCCCCAAACAAACACAAGCTATCTGGCAACTTGCCAAGCTGAGGAAGTCTTGTGTTTGGATAAATAAACATCTTTTATTTTTTACATGGCTCCGCTTCTAATGATGGGTGTTTTCATGCCTCTGTGTGTGTGCTATGCGCAGTCAAGTCAGAGGCAACTCACCAGGGAGGACTTCGCTAGCCCTTCTCCCCAAATCTGGGATGAGTTCTACAAGAACAATGTGTGGGGAAGAAGGGAGTTTGGATGCAAGCCATTAGCACTGTAACTCAAACATTTGGAGGTGGCAACCCTAGATCAAATGAGAAAGCTGCTTTTCTGCCATTGTTGAAACCTTTGCCAATTTAGAAACTTCCTAGAACCCAGAAAACGTGCTTTCTGGTTTGGGACGTCACGGATGTCTACATCTTTTATTGTTATGCAACCCTTCACTTTCCAAACACAGAGCTGTGTCTAGTGCTTCAGAAGAGTTGTGAAATATGTCAGTTTCTCTCTCTCTCTCTCTCTCTCTTAACGTTTTATTTTAGGAGTTAGGGTTAGGGATGGGGACAGGGACAGGGGTTGTAAATCAACGTGAACATTTTACAATAATCATTCTTATCTCTTACCTTTCAAAGACATATACCGGTAAGTTTCCTGTGTAACTACTTCATCATACATATTCTAATTTTAATTTGATCTTAGGC
Organism: Pogona vitticeps; assembly: GCF_051106095.1. Taxonomy (NCBI): domain Eukaryota; kingdom Metazoa; phylum Chordata; class Lepidosauria; order Squamata; family Agamidae; genus Pogona; species Pogona vitticeps. Next base: position 19,364,267 of record NC_135791.1, on the reverse strand, counting down.
TTTCAATTATCAGATATTAATTTACATTCTATTTCTAAGCCAATCATAAAATTTATGCCAACAATATTCATGGTTCGTCTTTCTTGTTGTTGTTGTTTAGTCATTTAGTCATGTCCGACTCTTCATGACCCCATGGACCGGAGCACGCCAGGCCCTCCTGTCTTCCACTGCCTCCCAGAGCTGGGCCAAATTCATGTTGGTCGCTTCGATGACACTGTCCAGCCATCTCGTCCTCTGTCGTCCCCTTCTCCTCTTGCCATCACACCTTCCTAACATCAAGGTTTTTTCCAAGGACTCTTGTCTTCTCATCAGATGGCCAAAGGATTGGAGCCTCAGCTTCAGGATCTGTCCTTCCAGTGAGCACTCAGGGTTGATTTCCTTTAGAATGGATAGGTTGGTTCTCCTTGCAGTCCAGGGGACTCTCAAGAGCCTCCTCCAGCAGCACAATTCAAAGGCATCAATTCTTTGGCGGTCAGCCTTCTTTAGGGTCCAGCTCTCACTTCCATACATTGCTACAGGGAAAACCATAGCTTTGACTATTCGGACTTTTGTTGGCAAGGTGATGTCTCTGCTTTTTAAGATGCTGCCATTCTGATACTTTGTCCATCTCCACCCTATCCAGGATTTTTGCTTTTAACTCATCTTGAGGTGGATTCTCCAGGTCTTTCCAGTGTTTAGCAAAAAAAAAATTCTTGCAGCTGTCAAAATATGGATAACTAAATATTTTTCCATTAGGTCCATTGAATCCGGGATTATATTTAGAAGAAAAAAAAATTCAGGGGTTACCATTATCAGAATCGCTAAAACCTCATGCAAAAGCATTTCAACCCTTTCCCAATATTTTTGGGCTTTCCCATATAACCACCACATATGATGAAAATATGTCAGTTTCTCAAGTAAGACAGACAAGTGATCATGTGAGACCAAAGCAGGTGTTGTTGGAGAAGTAGATTTCTGGAACTAAACCACAGAACAAGAATATGTGAAATAAATCTGTTTAAAGGCTAGACACACCAAGTACACAGCAATATTTGTTTCAAGAAATGAAATACTTCACATGAATCTGACACAGGTAACGTTAGGTTGTTGCTGATGGCATTCCAGATGCCAGAAAACTGTAGCACAGGATGAAAATAATTTTTCCATGTCCCTTTTTTTTTGCTTGGAATGATGTCACCACCTATACTTTCGCTCACTGACAAGTATTCTGCAGCCCAAAACTCCCACATTTTACCTCATAGAATGACAGAATCATAGAATAATGCAGTTGGAAGGGGCCTACAAGGTCATCAAGTGTAACCCTCTCCTCAAGGCAGGAATTCAAATCAAAACATATCTGGCAGATGGTTGTCCAATTTTCTTTTGAATGTCTCCAGCACTTTAGCGCTCACTACCTCCTGAGGTAATTGGTTCCATTGTCGTACTGCTCTAACAGTTAAGAGTTTTTTTTCTTGATATTCAACCTAAACCTGGCTTCCTGTAGCTTGAGTCCATTATTAAGTGTCCTGCTCTCTGGGATGATTGAGAACAGATCCTCTGTATGATAGCCTTTCAAGTATTTGACAGCCTTTCAAGTATACAGTGGTGCCCCGCATAGCGACGTTAATCCGTTCCGGATTAATTGTCGCTACGAGAAAACATCGCTAAACGGAACGGAAAAAGCCATAGGAACGCATTAAACTTCGTTTAATGCGTTCCTATGGGGCCCAAACTCACCATTCAGCAAAGTTCCTCCATAGCGCCGCCATTTTCGCACCCTCGGTAAGCGAGAGCAGGGCGCGAAAATGGTTGCGGTGGCCATTTTGGGCACTCGGCGGCCATTTTGGAACAGCCGATCAGCTATTCAAAAAAAATCGCAATGCGAAGATCGGTAAGCAAAACGCTTACTGATCATCACAATGCGTTGTTTTACCCATTAAAAAAATAGATCGCTATGCGGATTCATCGTTAAATGGTGCACTCGTTATGTGAGGCACAACTGTATCTCCCCTCAATCTTTTCTTCTCAAGGCTAAATATGCTCAGTTCTTTCAGACTTTCCTCATAGGGCTTGGTTTCCAGCCCCCTGATCATTGCCTTCCTCTGAACTTGCTCCAGCTTACTGGCATTCTTCTTAAAATCCGGTGTACAGAACTGGACACAGGACTCTAAATTAGCATTAACCAGTAATAAATAGAGACAGACTAGTACCACACGGGATTTGGAGACTATACTTCTGTTAATGCAGCCTAAAATAGCATTTGCCTTTTTTTTGTAGTCATATTGCACTGTTGTCTCAAATTCAGCTTGTGATCTATGACAATTCCAAAATCCTTCTCACTTGTATTACTGAGCCATGTTGTAACTGTGCACTTGGTGTGTCCCCCTCCCCGCAAGGTGGAGAACTTTGCACTTACCCCTGTTAAATTTCATCATGTTGTTTTTCAGCCTAGTGCTTGAGCCTATCATTTACCATCTTTAGGTACAGCTGGAAAGGATTTCTTCCCAACAATTCTGGAAAATTAGTACTAGTCGGTATAGACCAGTGGTCCCAACCTTGGGTCCCCAGATGTTCTTGGAATAAAACTCCCAGAAGCCTTCACCACCAGCTATGCTGGTCAGGATTTCTGGGAGTTGTAGTCCAAGAACAGTTGGGAACCCAAGGTTAGGAACCATCGGTATAGACAAATACTGCAGTCTTGACCAGGGATGGGAGATGTGGCTGACCTAATGCTGATAGACTGAATCTTCCATAATACAGTGGTGCCCCGCTTAATGATTACCCCATTTAACGACGAATCCGCTTTATGACGATTTTTGCGATCGCAAAACAATGTTTGAATGGGGTTTTTTCACTTAACATACATTCAATGTAGAAGGTCCCAGAGTCAATCTGTTGCATTTCCAGCCCTGCCTGTTCCCCACTTAACAATCTAGTCTCTAAGTTTCTTGTTATATAAAAAACAAGATGTCTGAACCCATCAAGACATCTCATTAAAGGGAAAAAAAGGAGAGAGAAGCACTGCGATATTTTTCATTCCTATACAACAGAGAAAAGACCAGCTCTTGCATGAAAAACTCTTATTATTATTTATTATTATTTATTTAATTTATACCCCGCCTATCTCTACAACTCTACGTTGTGTTTAAAAACCTTTTGTGTAAATTCAATGTTTTCTAAGCAAAATAGATTTCCTGTGAAAAATACTAGCGTTTCTACACAAAATACATCTTTCGGTGCACTAAACTCCATATTCCCATATATATTTTTTTGTTTTGCAAAAAAAGGTGATATAATGATGAAAAAACATAAACCCTCAAAACTTCACACAGCAGGGAAGAAACATTTCACATTTTCCATTCTTTCCTGCAATAACACAAAATCCAGTGCATGTTTACATTCATACTCCCAGTGCAGACACATCCTATTGCCCTTATCCTCAAGCGCTGCTATTCTTGGCTTCTAAGAGCAAGCCATAGCATAGATCTGAAGCGTCCCCACATATACCGTGCCACTGAATGGAAAGAGCTTGGGGGCCGTTTCTGGTCTCTGTGAGTCCCAAGAGAATCAATGCTTCAGGGCTGCATAGTGGATGCTGTCCTCTGAGTCGGAATCGGTTTCTGAGTCTGTGAAGGTGGGCTGGGGCCGTGGGGCGAGGTTCACCAAGGAAGAGTAGTGCAGTTCTTCTTCATTTGGGTTCACTATGTTCTCATAGTCAGGTTTGGTGTTTCCCTAAAGCAGGGGAAGAGACAGGGTTTAGAGAAGCCTTAGCATCAGGATAGGGTCAGGATAGGGTCAGGAAGCATCTGCCGGTTTTGCAGTCTCATGCACTAAATTAATAACTTTCCTGATTATTCAGAAACAAATCACTGAGACAAAATTCTCCCTCATGTGCACCAGTGAAATTCCACAGGCAATGCTATACCCAGTGTGGAGAACATTATGTTGAAAGTCCTATACAGCTCTGTCTTCACAGCAGTAATCATGTCATGGTCAGTGGAAGATTTTCACCAATTAAAGACTTGCTTTTGATATTTGGGAGTGTGCATGGCTCATACGCAATGAGATGAAGACACATGCACCCCACTAACTCAGAAGCCTTTAAATCAATGGCAGTTTGCTCTCGCCAGAAATACAAAGGTCAACGAAGTCTACCCAGCCACAAGGACCGGGGATCACTACGCACAAAAGACCAGCTAATGACACCCATCAATAACAGTGACAGATAATCTCTCCTCCTTACCACAACAATACACCCACAACAAAACACACCAATCACCCATCTCCTGAAAAGGACAAAAGCTGATCTCACAGCCATAAATACTCAACTTCCAAACAAACTACAGCAGAGCACAGAGTGCTGTCCTCTGAAGATGCCGGCCACAGAGACTGGTGAAATGTTAGGAAGAACAACCTTCAGAACACGGCCAAAAAGCCCAAAAAACCCACAACAACCAATCTCATTCCTATTATAGAGGGAGACCCTGTCCAACAGGATTTTGGAAGTCTAGCACATAAACGTTGATGATGAGAAGACCCACAGGGGGAAAAAGATTATAACCATGATTAACATGGTAGAAAATCAGGGTGTATTGGTGCACTGGTTTTTAGCTGGCAGGCGGGGATCAAGCAAATATCAACTTAATATTATCTGATCTTTGGGAGCTGGTCACTTGTTATGTGCTGTCAATCACTTCAAACTATGGTGACCCCAGTACAGTTTTCAAGGTTTCCAAGATATTCAAGGGCTGGTTTAGCATGTCCATGCCCCATTTATTTTCCATGGCCAAGTGGGATTTGAGCCTAGGTCTCCCAAGTCCTAGCCTGCCACTCTGTTCACTACACCACACTGGGTGGATCCAAAAGTATCTGACAGCACTACCCCCATAAAAATATAGGGCTAAGATACTCAGAAGTGGATCTCTAAATGCACATTTGGTGTAAAGATGGAGCTACACAAAGATGTGGGATGCAGACAATAATATCCTGTACTACTGAGTGGGATGCATGAATGCTCCACAACTTCCTCGAAACGCAGCCTGTTGTTTTTAAAACAATGCCTTTCAGCTCGCTCTTAATCCCACTCTCCACGGTGTTAAAGAGGCTCAACTTCATGCTGATACACATTTCAATAATTGCCAGATTGAAAATTTGATTTAGAGGGGTTGTTGATTCTAAGGAAATAAGTTTGAAGTAGGCAGGCAACCTTCAGTCTCAAGAGACTATGGTAACGTGCTCTGTATGGAGGACTTGGAACAGCGTCTAGTGTGGCTGAGAAGGCCAATTCGAGAGTGACCATCCCTTCCACACTGAAGACAAATACAATATGTCCCAAGTCCAGCTCCCTAGTTTTGCTGGTTTTGGGACTGCCCCTTTGCCTTGGCCTACTGGACAAGGGTTTCTTCGAACTGGGAGAGGCCATGATGCACCGCCTGCCTCCAGGCTGAACGCTCAGATGTCAGGGTTTCCCATCTATTAAGGTCCCTTCCTAAGGCCTTCAGATCCCACTTGCAGATATCCTTGTATTGCAGCTGTGGTCTCCCTCTAGGGTGATTTCCCTGCACTAATTCTTCCTACAGAAGATCCTTTGAAATCCAATCATCAGCCATTCTCACAACATGCCTTTCTTTGTTTTGGTTAGCTGGATGGGTGAAAGAATGAAGCACTTTAAAAATGCACTACATTTTATTGCAAGGGAATTATCAGGCAGCCCCTAAAGTTGCCTGCTACTTGTCTCAAAAAAATCTAAATACTCATTGCTGCTGAATAAAACCTGCCACAAGAGCGTTCTGCTGTCTCATACTGCCTCCTGCTGAAGATGAGGTGCCATTTACTGTCAAACAATGGCTACTGTTAAATCAAGAAGCAACCGTCTTTCACATGGTGCTAGATTCTGACTCCCATAATGTCTCACTGTAGGCACTCCTGGCCAAGATTGCTGGGAGTTGTGATCTAATTACATCCACACCACTGTGCTGAAATGTGGCTATCAAATCGAACTGACATGCTGCCAAATGTAATCACAATGGCACACCTGCTCCAGAGCTTGGAAATATTAATCCCCAGCCAGCAATGCCTTATTTGCTGTTGCAATTGTGCTCTGCTTTATGATTACCCCGTTTAATGACGAATCCACTTGACAACGATGTTTTTGCAATCGCTTTTGCAATCGCAAAGTGATGGTTTGAATGGGGTTTTTCCGCTTTGCGATGATCGGTTCCCTGCTTTGCGAACCAATTTTCGCTTTACGATGATCGAAAACAGCTGATCGTCAGGTTTCAGAATGGCCGCCGTTGTGCAAAATGGCTCCCCACTGTGTTTAGGAGCCATTTTTCACTTTACAGGCACCCGAAAATGGCTGTCCCTATGGAGGATCTTCGTTGGACTGTGAGTTTTCAGCCCATTGAAACACATTGAACGGTTTTCAATGCATTTCAATGGGCTTTTTAATTTTGCTTTACGACGTTTTCGCTCTACAGCAATTTTGCTGGAATGAATTAACGTCATTAAGCGAGGCACCACTGTACGTGCTGTTTACATTCAGATGATACCAAAACACTGATTGCCAGAGAAAGATATAATAATTACGTGCAGTCAAATTGAATCCAACTTATGGCAATGCTTTCTAGCATTTTCAAGTTGGAGAACACTCAGAAGTGGTTTACCATTCCCTTCTTGAGTGCAGCTTACCTAAAGCCACATAGGCTGGCTCTACTCGTAGGAAGCACAGTGGGTAAACTGAACTCCCAACTTCTGTCTGTGCAGCCGGGTGCCTAACTCACTGAGCTATCCAGGCAGCATAGAAAAATATATATTATCAGCATCTACATGGGGGAAAAATCAGTTTAGCAGAAACGAAAGTACAAATTTTTAATCTGAGACAAACTTGAGGACTAGAAGCTTGCTGGGTTATTTAAAAATATACAAATTCAGAAATGCATTTTCATTTTTCCTTTGCATAGTGTAGCAGCTATTCCCCTAAGAGATTCTTTTTAAAAAATCCTGTTCAAGTGTAGGAAGTCTACTTCAAACCAGGGTTTGTCATTTTAAATTCTGTTGGTCTCTTGACATCTATGGATTTTGACACATTTATTGGCTGGCTACTTAATTCCTACAGAAATATTACAGGGACACGTTTCTTCTCAGCACTAGCCCTCCAAGGAAAGCTTTATCATTTATATTTCTGAATTGCGCCCCACTTATAAAAGCAGAAAAGTGCTCCAAGGGGTGGGGAAAACAACAAGAACAAAAAAAACCTGACCAATATAGACGAATCAGGCTTCAGTACCAGAATCCCCCGGGACCACATTATGCTCTGCAAAGATTCTATCTGGGCCATAAAAAGGAAGCACATGTTTATCTTTTTTAGATGAATGATGTTATTTAAAGAGTGTTGGGTTCTTGTAATTGACGTACGCACACACAAAAAGCACCCAAGAAAGAGGAAACTGAATCAGAACAGAAGGGCTCACATATTAGCATTATTAGGTGTGTCTTACAAGAAATAGCAAAGTGAACCAAATGGGGCTTGCACGTAGATACAATTTATTCGTTTCACAATAAATTCGTGAATTATGAAAAGGGCATGGATGAGCACTCTTGTTAGCATCCTCTTAATATTCTATCCACTCGTCATTCATTCAGGAGCATGACAGATGGATTTCATTTTATAGATATGGCAATTGATTCAGAAGCCACTCTTGACGTCTCTATTTTAATTTCCAGTAATACTTTCCAGAGCCTTAGTGAAAGCTTTCAACAATGTTGGCTTTTTAAAAAAGGAAACTAAATATGCTGTGGGGCGTGTGCCCCCGCCTTTTAAACGATGGTTGCCATTCCCTACAGAAGTGGCCGAGACCAGTGCCACATCACAAACCTTCTAAGGATCTGCCCTCGAGATGGCCATGAACCAGAAAAATGATAAATCAAGGCGGCTCGTGGTTCGTGGCTACCCACAAACCAAAGTTGTTCACAATTTGTTTTTTCTGGTTCATGCCTGGAGGGGGGAGAGGATGTCCTGGCCCCCTTCCCGCTGCCTCATTGCCTTACCTGGTCCTGCCTCCTTCTCCTCTTCCTCCACTTCAGAGACAGTGGCCCACTTTCCCTTCTGGGAGCCTCCTGTCTCTGAGGGGGCATCTGTTTTACCGAAGCAAAATTTGGCTCTTCATTCTGCTTTGGCAAAATGAGATCCACAAACTGAACCACAACTAATTCGTGGTTTTTGGTTTTGTAGTTCAGTTTAGGCCCATCTCATCTGTCCATAACTACTAACTCGAGCTGTCTCTTGGCACTGTTGACAGTGCACTTTCTAAATATAAAGGCAGTGTGTCCTCTGAAGGTGATGGTTGTGGCTTCTTTCTCCTCCCCAGATACAGGCTGAACTACAGGAATTATTGGAAGGCTTAAGGGGTTCCTAAAAGCCCATCTGTGCTTTGAAGTGGGCTTTTAAGAAGCTCAGGGGTCCATTTCCGAGTATACTGCAGATGTAAATCATTGCTTGTCTCATCCTCACAGAGGACAAGATTCTTGCAATTCTTGTTCTCTTTGAGAGAAATCTTCTGGTGCTCTCCACTTGATGGTTTTACGCACACAATACCATTTCTGCAAAAATTGTAACGTGCACAAGCTGGATAACATGCACAATATGCCCAAAACTGCAATAGCTGATTCCTTGTTTCATGGACTTTTAAGAACCGGAAGCAACATACAAGTTTTTAGCATTAAAAAAAATCAGCTAATCCTTCTGTACTTGTTGTTTGTGTGTGTGACTTCTGAAATGGAAAGGACATTAGTAGACCAGTGGTTACCATCATTGGGTCCCCAGATGTTCTTGGACTAAAACACCCACAAGCCTTCACTATTAACAATGCTGGCCAGGATTTCTCGGAGTTGGAGTCCAAGAACATCTGGAGACCCAAGGTTGGGAACCATTGTTGTAGACTGTTCAAGAGACACTGCATAAATTGTAAAAGCCTTGGTGTCTGGAAAACACTTCACATCTCATTCTCCTTCTGGAGGCAAGAATCTTATGGGGCTTGAACATTCCTCATCTAAGGGGTCTCATCACGTTGAGAAAACTAAAATAATTGAGATTGAAGAATTTACCTAGCATTCTTTGATTTCTTTCCATCCTTTTTTGAGCAAGGTGCCAACAAACCTTTATCTACTCTCCTCCTATCCATCACTCACACGGGAAGATATAAACCCCCCAAAAAAGAAATGAGTAGAAAAGGCATTCAAAGAGAGACAACAATTGGAGGAAAATAATGATCTCTCACAGGAATAGAGCACTTCTAAGGGAAGGATTGGTGGAGCATATTCTCACTTACTGAAACAGCGCTATGCGACCTCGGAAAACCTTAGACTGGAGAATATTCATTGCAGGTTTAGTATGAGCTTAAGTGATTTCACATTAGTTCTGCACACAGAAAATTAGTAAGGCACTTCTGAAAAAAAAAACTGGTTAGGAGACACCCTGCAAAGCTGTCAGGAGGACAACTGGTAAGTGTGCTAGAGCAAAACCAAGTTAATCTTCTTGGTACATTCATGACACCAAAAAAAGCTTCTTCCACTGCCCTGCCCTGATCAACTACCATTGCTTAGTTGACACCACAAATTTTAAAAAATGTGATTATGGTGACACATCAAAACAATGTGCTGCTGAATCAATTTTGACTTATGGAGACCCTTTTCCTAGGTAGTGAGTATTCAGAAGTGGTTTCCCCTTCCCTTCTTCTGGAGGTGCCTGGGACTGTGCAGTTTGCCCAAAGTCACCCAGGCTGGCTCTTCTGGAATGAACAATAGGGAATTGAACTCCCAATCTTTGTCTCCATAGCCAGATATCCAACTTACTGAGCTATCCAGCCAGCCTAGGGATACGCATAAATAGACCGAATCTCTAGTCATGAATAATGCTACTCCCTGAATCTCTGGGACATGAATCAGCCTTTCCCCACCTGATGTGTAAGACCACACCTGCCATCACTACAGCTTGCAAGAGTCATGTGGCCATACATAATGGGAAATTAGCATTGGGAAGTGCTAAGCTAAGTCATGTATATTGGCATTGCCAGATGGATAACATCCAAAATAAAGTCAGAATCCTGTTGGTGACTCAGACATGAGAAAGGGGCAATTGGTGACTCACCGTGGCAAATTAACATTAATAAAAAATGTGCTAGCCTTGTTATGAGCCACATGCCTGTTACGTAAAAGGTAAATGCCTAGTACCACAATAGTCACCTCATTAGTTTATGACAATTCAGCCTGGTGAGTTATGCAGTTTAAATTATGCATGCATAGAACACTAACAGGATTCTGGCAGGACCAGATCTCTTTAGAGTTGATTCCCTTCTCCTTTCAACTGCATGGCCGACCCAATATCTTTGTTTCTTGGGTATAATATAGGATTAAGAGAGAACCACAGACACTGGGATGGCAAGTCATCCAACCCAGAGGTTTCCGGATCAAAAGGAATAAGTACCTTTGAGAGGAGCTCAGGTTTCTTCACAACACTGTAGATCGCACTTTCATCAGAGGGATCTGCTCCGTATTTCTGCCCCTTGATCCTGTAAGGAATCAAAGATTCTGATCAGAAAAGCAGTTGGAGTGTGGAGAGAAAGATTTGTTGATGAGACAACCTGGAGGCAGTAACGCTTTCCTCTGGATCTATAAGTAGGTCCTATATGCTGTATTTGTGATACCCCCTTTTCATTGTCACATAAATTCTTTTTTAAAAGAACAACAAGGTCCAATGAAACGTTAGATGCCAAGAAAAGTTCCCGTGTCTTTAATCAAAGAGCCAAAATTGTAGTTTGAAGCTTGCAATAATACTTCTCTCCCAGCTCCTATGAAGACAGTAGCTAATTTCAGAGAAAGCAGGTAGCCTCGGAGAGATTGCTGCTGCTGATGATGATAGAAAGCCCCAGAGACCTGGCCCTGCTACACCATGAGTAAAGAAGGAAGCACAATGGAATCATCTAGCCAAGAGATCCCCTAAATCTAAGGACTGTGCATTTACTCCAACCCACTATCCATCCTGCCTACCATACCTGGAATAAATGACCTGCTCATTGGACAAATCAGGAGGCAGCCGGATGGCTGCGTACGTAATGGCGTCTTCTACACCTTGGTTCGGGAACCCGAGGGAACTCTCTCTTCCTTCATCATTTGGTTTACTGTTGTCATTGCACAAACGTCCTCCCTTGGCCTAAGGAATCAAGCAATGTTTATTTCTAACATTGTCTACACTGAGATAACGCATAAGATCACATAAGGAAGAGCTCCTTGCCTTTCTACATCTGGTTGCAATGGAAGAATCAGTTCACATTTTCAATTGTTGAAACATTTAACAGGCTTAACAGAGTTCTGAAGTCACACCAAAGGTCCATTTCCCCCCCATTTTGGCATAACAATAGCTTCCACTGCTCTTTCCCCATGAAAACCAGAAGCTGTGTGTAGAGACGTCAATCATAATTGTGTGCCATCCAGTCAATACTCTCTGATAGGCTTTTTAGGGTTTTCCAGGTAGAGCGATGGCTTTCCTTTCCCTTCTTCTGGGGGTGCCCTGGGGCTGTGCAGCTTGCCCAGGGCCACACAAACTGGGTCTACTCACAGGAGGCACAGTGGGGAATTGAACTCCCAAACTCTGGCTCTGAAGCCAGATACATAACTCGTTGAGCTGTTAGGAGAGTCCTTTTCAGCATTTCATCCTCCAAATGTTTTGGACTTCAACTCACAGAATCCTTTATCATTGGAAATGCTGGCAGGGGCTTCCAGGAGTTGAATTCCAAAACAGGGAGAAAGCCAAAGGCTGGAAACCAATGGGTCAAGAGGACATCAATGTGAGATTTACTCTTTCTTGTAACAAGATTGTACTTGACCCTGAGTCAAAAAATGCATTAACATAAAGCAAAGGGCTCTGTGTAACATTTGTGCTTGTTCATTTTGCCACCTTTTATAGATCAATGGTTCCCATGTTTGGGTCCCCAGAGAGACTTGGATTAAAACTCTCAGAACCTTCACCCCTAACTGTGCTAGCCAGGATTTCAGGGAGTTTTAGTCCAAGAACATCTTGGAACCAAAGATTGGGATCCACTGTTTTGTTGTTGTTGTTGTTTAGTTGTTAAGTCATGCCCGACTCTTCGTGACCCCATGGGCCAGAGCATGCCAGGCCCTCCTGTCTTCCACTGCCTCCCAGAGTTGGGTCAAATTCATGTTGGTTGCTTCGACGACACTGTCCAACCATCTCATCCTCTGTCATCCCCTTCTCCTCTTGCCTTCACACTTTCCCAACCTCAGGGTCTTTTCCAGGGAGTCTTCTCTTCTCATGAGATGGCCAAAGTACTGGAGCCTCAGCTTCAGGATCTGTCCTTTCAGTGAGCACTCCACTGTTTTAGATGTATTTAATCCAGGATCTGTCCTCCCAAGTAAAGATAATTGAAAACATGTAGTACTTAACCTTTTTCACAAAAAAGGAACCAGATCTCCCTGTGTTTCCAGTGACTGGATCAATCAATTTCTTCCTGCAGAAGTAGGAAAACAGGAAATTAGGACAGCTTTCTCCACCTCTTAACTACCTCCTTGGCAGCTATATACTGAATTTGTTTCAATTTTCTCTTTTCTCAGTTCAAATAACCAACCATGTTTTTAACTCTATAAACACTGCATGGGTGCAAAACACTTTACTGTAGTTTTCTTCCACCCTGGCAGGTGATTCATAGCTCCTTGCTCTGCTCTCTAGTCACCCCCAGGATTTCACAAATGCTTCTAACTCGTTCCCTATTTCCTGCTCTTGCCATTTAATGAAGAACAGGCTAAAAGCTATGATTGTTGAAAAGTCATGCATAGGTATATTCCTTCTAGGAATAAGGATGACTGATAACTAACACTAATAAAATAATGGCTAATGTTGCTGGTTTGTGAATAAAATATAACCTTGTTGTGATGTCCATATTTATTTTGTTTGCTTGTTTATTTACATTTTTACCCATCCATCTAGTGGCCAGATCACGGCTCTGGGTAGCTTACAATATCACACACACACACACTTGATCTTAGCCAAAAGGCCGAGAAGCGATGCTTACAATATCACGACATAACCATGACATAAAACTTCAATAATAATCAAATTAAAACATCAGGCAAAGGAAACCAAATTGTCAGGTTGCTCTACTGCTGATGTGTTATTGCCGTCCTGTATCCACATGTGTTTTGTTTTGTACTGTTGTTCATATAAGCTGCTTTGAGTGTGTTGTGTGGAAAAAATGGCATATAATAATAAGCTTTGATCTACAGAGCTGGAAGGGATCTTATAGATCATCAAGTCCTATCAAGGAAACACAGTGGGGGAATTGAACTCCCAACCTCTGGCTCTGCAGCCTGATGTCTCAATTACTGGAACTAAACTGAACTGGACTGAACGTTTTGCTCACATTTATCCAAAACTGTGTATGTGACTATACTCAACAGCGGAAGCCACATGGACTACTACCAGCCCGCCCATTTTCTGTGTTCAGCTTGTCAGTTATCCTACTAGACCAGACGTAGGCTGAAACTATACATTGCAGGGTGTTTTTTGTTTTGTTTTGATTTTTACCGGGGGATAGCTCCAAACCAGAGTGAAACAAATCCTGTTACATGCCTGTTTAATGGGGCAAAAACAGGGACGCTGGCTGCCCCCACCCCACCCTCATCAAGACCAACGCTAGTTGTCTGGAGCTGAAGTAGCTGAGAAGCTTCCCAGCCCTGCCTGCCTGACAACCTTGCGTTTGCCTGGCTCTGTGTGTTTCTCTCTCTCTCTCTCTCTCTCTCTCTCTCTCTCTCTCTCTCTCTCTCTCTCTCTCTCTCATTTTCACTGCATGTGGAGTAGGCTGGCCTTCTTCCCCCACAGGGCTGGTGGCAGCCAAGGAGCACATATTGGCAGCAGTGGCCAGGACACTCCCCAGACACTGCTGTCAAGCCCAACAAGCAACCCCTGAGGGCTGTCTCACCCGGCTGAAGCCCGACTGCACTTTAACGTGGCACCCAATGCCCACTGTTTTAAAGCACTGCAAGGCATATGTTGTGTGAAGCCATGGAAGCTTGCTTGGATTCTCTACCATGTCTTGAGAAAGTAGAGTTCTCCCCACCACCCCTTACCTTCTCCGCAGGCCACAAACCAGCAATCCCACCAGTACAAGCAAGGCAGCAAGACAGCCCAGGCTAATCAAGGTACGCTTCATCACCGTGGCTCGGCTGTCTGTGCGACACAAAAGAAGGCGCATTGGAAAGTGGACTGAACATCAGAAAGCGTTTTAAAAATCCCAAGCAGGTCTGCACTGGTTGACATGCTCAGTTGCTCACTGTGCCTCCAGCAGATGTGACTGGCAACCGGGATAGGGATGATCCTAGAATTTGGGAGTTAGATACCCCCCCCACTGCTTGGTATACAACCTGCCCATAGCCATCGCCAATGGTGCACCCCTTGATTTGGGCAGCAATTCCTGAGGTATACATCCAGAGTCCCCAGGGCTTTCCACTGTCTTGATGGTGAGATGGGTGCCTTACATCCCCTAAACTGTCTTCTCCCACTCAAGCATAGTGGAGTCCCTGAGCCCACTGTCACTGCTGAAGGAAGATTCTGTTGGAGTTTTTACAACCTCGCATGCTGCCTATAGTTTGGGTGAGTGGGAGGGACTTTTCTGGGGTAGCTGTCAATCAGTCCAGCAATAATGAATTGTTCCCTCCTGCCTCTGCATTTAAAGAGAGACCTGCATCTCTGCTGTTTCTTTCCCTCTTGTTGGTTATTTGATGTTGAACTGTTCATAACTACAAGTTGGCTGTGAAAGAACACTCCTTTGGGTAGTGTGGGCGGCATATTAATTAATTAATTAATTAATTAATTAATTAATTAATTAATTAATTAATTAATTAATTAATTAAATAAATAAATAAATAAATAAATAAATAAATAAATAAATAAATAAATAAATAATGAAGTTTTTTTAAAAAATTATTTTCCTGCAAATATCTCAGAGTGAGTTATGGAGACCTTAAGTGCTAGTTAATGAGAAAGGAGTGGACTATCTGGGGAAATTGTAGCTGTCTCCTCTGTGAGATATATATATATTTAATCAAAAGATGTTGATTTTTCAATTATAACAACACTTGTGGAAAGCAGAATCCTGGACCTACCACTGTTAATTACTCACAGGACACAATGAGGGCCACAGATTGTGATTCGTTCTCGGAAATTTCATTGGACGCAGTGCAAAAATAGTCTCCCGACTGCCAGACTTCGACTTTTTGGAGTTCAAGGACATCAGAGGTCTTCTGAAATATCTCCTCCCCATTCCAATACCACTTATAAGAATGTGATGGTGGTTTTGCATCGTTTTCGCATCGCAACAAGACATTATTTCCCTCAATGATGGCCTCTTTAGTATCCACAGTTACAGAGACACTCCGGGGCCCATCTGCCAGGAAGAAGAGAAACAGTCATTTAAAACAGTCTGTTGTTTTCTCTTGAGGTCTCAACATACTTACATGGCAGTCAATATGTATGCCACAGAAATCACTGAAATCTGGAAGCTTGTTAGTGTTTAAGAGGTGAGATTCTGGAACAGCCTCATCCCTGTGCAATCATTACTGCAAACAAAGACCATGTTTGTTGCTCAGTGACCAATCGTGAAACATCACAAGTGAATGTGCAAGGTAAAGGAGGTTTGAAAAGTTTACACTGGGACAATCAGATGTCTTTCAACACCTACAGAATCTACGCTTCTAAAAAGGTGCTTTATGTACCATATCATTTGGCCCTCCGTTGGAGCCCAAATTCAAACACCCTCAAACTTCATTCCAACAATAGTTCATGTTTCCTAATAACCAGCTTAGAAAAAGAGTCCTGAGGAACTGAAAAGATTACCTGTTTAATGCTCCAAATAAAGACATAATACCACTGTTTTTACTCATGTTCACATTGGCTTTCAACCAACCCAGAGGCGTGTACTCAGGGCAAGATGAATTCCACACAAGCAGAGAATTTAGACTTTGGTCCAGAATGGCCCATTCTGAAAATCTCAAGTTTTCATTTTAAAAAAGGGAAATGAAGACTCTCTTGTGAAAGCAAAGCAGATACTTGAAAGGCAGTCATGCAGAAGAGGAGAAGGATCTGTTCTTCATCATCCCAGAGTGCAGGACATGTAATAATGGCTCAAGCAACATGAAGCCAGATTTAGGCTGAACATTTTGAATATTATATTCTTAACTGTAAGAGCAGTACAACAATGGAACCAATGACCTCAATGACACTAGAGGCATTCAAGAGAAAATTAGACAACCATCTGTCAGATCTGCTTTGATTTGGATTCCTTCACTGAGCAGGTGGTGCAACTTGATGGCTTTATAAGCCCCTACCAACTCAATTACTCCATGATTCTATGTGCAGCTGCTGTCACTGAAAAGGGCATCAAGACATCCAATTCTTTCTTTTTATTTATTTATTTATTTATTTATTTATTTATTTATTTATTTATTTATTTATTTATTTATTTATTTATTTATTTATTTATTTATTTATTTATTTATTTATTTATTTATTTAATATCCCGCCAATCTTCCCCTACATAAGACTAGTAGGTTACATGAGCCATTAGGAGCACAGTGATTAGAATTAGGCAGGGAGATCTCACACACTCATGCTCTTGTTGAGACTCCTTGCAGAGCGATATCTATCTGAGAGGGTTGGCTTTGTTTTGTTTTTCAGGTTTCATGGTCTTTTTTTTCTCCCTGAAAGACACACAGCTCTGCACAGGATTATGGTCATTTCTGTGCAAAATGGCACCTTTCCTTGCACAAAACAGTCTACACGGGGCATTGAGCCTGCATTTTCCCCTCTTGCAGAATTTCATGAACTGCATCCCCAAATCCCAAATCTAAAAGGGTTAAGAGTAGTTTGGAAATAGCAAGGCGTCCCTCCAGAAGCTCCAGTAGTTCAGTTTACCCTATGCATGTCATTTTAGGCAAAAAGAAGCCTTAAAAAACAAAAAAGGGGGTGAACAACGGGTCCCGTCTGGTTTTTAAGAAGGGCATTTTTGGAAGTTCAAGGTGGGAATTTCAGGGAGAGGTCAGATTGTGTCCCTAAAAAAAAAAAAAATCTGAGGTGCAGGTTTCTGTTTTTTTTAGGGCTCAAAACATTCAGGGAGTGAAAGTGGGTTGGTCCTTCAGGATCCACCATGAAGGGTGTTTGTGCATGCCAAGCCTTGCTACAATCCATGGAGAAAAGGACTAAATAAAAATGACATTAAAGATGAAAAATGACTATATTAGGAAAACGTGGAAGGAAACTGCGGGAAAAACAGGTACAGAATCAGGATGAGAATGTAGGAAAGCATTTTGGCATATATACAAAAATTAAGACAGATCTAGAGTGGTGCATCAAAGGCAGAGCTGTTGGAGGCAAGTCAATCCAGAATTCATAGGAGTGAATCCAGGCCAATGTTTACTCTGAACTTACAGGTGTATAATCTACAGTGCTGGACCCTTTCCTCAACCTAGGCTCAGTATCTTGAGCAGCTCTTCAAAATTTCGGACTAAAACCCAAAGTGCATTCAGGGCCCCCACAAGACCAAAGCTACCTGCCTTCACTGAGGCAGAGCAAGGACATCCAATCTCCAGAACCCTCTCAGGCTCTTACTCACATTGGACATTCAGCTGAAGAGGCCGGGAGGCTGTGGTGCCCACAGTGTTTGTGGCATCACAGGAGTAGCTGCCAGAATCCCCTGGAGCCACTTCCTGGAGGATCAGAGCAGCACCTTTAGCATCGAGGGGTTGCTGATCCTTGGACCACCTGTAGGTCATTTCCTCAGGATTTGCTGCCTCCACTTGACAGCTTAGATTCAGAAAGGCCCCTTCCTTGATGGGCCCTGGGGGATCTCGCACGGCTTTTACGTTCTTGGGGGCAACTGTGGAAAGACAAAAAAAAGAGAAGGCATCACGTGTCCACCGTTCTTCCCCTCCGTGACCCACTGGACAGAGAGATCTGCTCTGTGATCTTTCTACTTCGGAAGAGTCAGTGGATCACAATGTTTATTTACTCTCTCGTTTTGACCCAGCACTCATTTTACTGATCCTATCTTACTAGAGAGCGCTGATTACACCATCCTTTACTTCTAAGAGGACCAAAAAAATTCCTTAAAATCTACTGCCTCACTGGATCTCCTTATAGATGTTACAAGTGGAAATCTCCCTGGACAAGATTCCAAGTATTTTGCAAATTCCAGCACGATCACAAATATTTTTCAGATTGAAATCCTCCCACCAAAAATCTGGTGAAATTTCTCCTTGCACAAATGAAACCTTATGATGATCAGTATCTCAGTACTACAGAGGTGTAAGGATCCTTATGGATAATCGAGTCCAGTCCCTGTCAGGAAGGCCCAGTGGGGGACTGAACTCCCAGTTACTGGCTTCAGAGCCAGACACCAAAACCACTGAGCTATCCAGGAGCTCAATCATCACCTCAATTTAGCTATCCGAGTTTTACTCCTGCACTTGAATTCACCAACTATGTGTTGATAAGGGATGCCAAAAGCACCAGCCCTCTCATCACCTCTTCCTCAACATCCTACAAATACCCCTACATATGATTTCAAGGTCCCCAGGGTTTAAATGAAGTAGAATCACTCACAGTGCACATTTACAGAGATCCTTGGAGATGAAGTACAACCAACGTTGTTGCATACTTCACAATGATAAGTGGTAGCTCGTCCAGGTTTTGCAGGGGAAGTAATTAGGCTCGACTCAGCTGGCCTCGTCCGAACCACGTTATTCTCCAGCAACTTGTACCAGTTGGTCGTGGGGTTACTGCTGCCCACAGAGCAGTTGAATTGGATTGTTTGTCCTTCCTTGATGGGCAGGGAATTTAAAATGGCTAGCTGGACGTCCTTGGGTCTGTCTGAAAAATCACATCCATTACGTTTGTGTTGGGAGAGGAAACAGATCATTATCACCCTACTTTGAATGCATATCCCCCAAGAAGGGAGCTGTGGGACAAGGGTGAGCCACGTGGGACCTCCAAGGGATATGAACCATGAAACTGAAGTTGTTCTTTTGCCCCTCTAAGCAAAAGGGTGTAGCAGAGATGATGTGTGGCTATTCACAGGTGCAAATAATTTGAAGATTTATTTAAATCGCAGGAGAAATCAGATCCATGCAAAGAAGGCACAGCAGAAGATAAAGCAGAGGGACCTGATTATTACTTACAAAGGACATCCAGGGTGAAAAGTGAAGATGTTGCCTCGTCAATGGGATTGTAGGCTTTGCAATAATAAGTACCAGAATCGTTGGGCTGGATTGCCTGAAAGTGCAGCTCTCTTTGGGAGCTGACGACGTGCGATTCAGAGTTTTTGTACCATTCGTACTTGGTGATCGGGGGATTGGCGGTGAAAGAACACTCCAAAGTGACCGCATCATTTTCCTCGATGGTCCTGCTTGGGAACTGGATTTTGGTCTCTTTCGGCGAATCTAGGAGAAAAAAAAACTGAAACTGAAACCAAAAAAGGACTCCAGTTTCTGCTTTTCTGATTTCCAGCAGGGTAAGACCTAAGGCTTTGATGAGCTGCAGGAAGGAATTTGTCCGATGGCATAGTTTTGTAGACATACATAGTTGAGATACCCTTCTTCATGGTTTAGATCAGAGGTGGGCAAAGTGCTGACTGTGGACTGTACGAACGCCTGCAATGGCCTCATTGCTGTCCTCAGGTTTCCAATGCAAGCCCTAGCCCCACATTCTTTCCAAAGAAGACTTTAGAAGCCCCAAAGGGTCTACTCAAAGGGCTTGGAGGCTGTCTTGCTAATATGTCTTATGAATTGTTTTATATCCAGTGGGTACCTTTCTAATTTCTCTTTCATTAGCACTGTGAGCCGCCTTGAGTCCCCTCATGGGGAGAAAGGCAGCCCACAAATGATAGAGAACGAAGAAATACATGAATAATGCAGCTGAATTGGATAACAAAAATGGGGAAAAATACCCCCCCCCCATGTTTATGGGTTGGCATGACGGATGCCAGGGAGAGAAAGAAAAAACAAGGAAAAAAAGTTCAAAGGAGTGGTGGTGAGGCACCGTTGTGGATCCTTGGAAGTCATCCACTTGATTCAAATTCCCTTTTCAGGATCCTCGTTTAGTTCTGCTTAGTTTGGATTCTTATATGGTTGCAATTGTATCTTGTATGTCAAGGATGGAGATAATACAGACCGTTAAAAGGTAGGGAGACCAAGTGGATCAACCGTGTCTTAACAGCAATGATGAATGATTAAGTGAACTGCCACAGGGCGGAAATTGGGTAAGAGACATACTCCATCATCTTACCCAACTTTCTGCTTTTCTTTTACATCTGTTACTCTGCTGATTATTTTCTCTATTTTTAAATTATTAGGGGAGAAAGACAAAATTATACAAAATGATTAAAGTCTGCAATCTAGGATCCCAACAAACATAGTGTATGACTACAGAGTCATCTTTCGTCGCCCCAATGAATCAACTCACACTGGACATCTATGGACAGTTCTTCAGATACAGTAGTTCCAAGTCCATTTCTTGCTCCACATTTATAATGACCAGAATGATGCCCTCCCAGAGGATCAATATTCATCCTGGAACCATGTATCATTCCATTTGTCAAGTCATTATTCTTCCACCATTGGTACTCAAGGACATCAGGGTAGGTGCTATTGACGAGACATTCAAGAGAAAGTTTCTCCCCTTCTCGGAGAGTGGTTCCAGGATCAGCCCTCAGTTCCACTCCTTTAGGAGCATCTGCAAGAAGCCAAAATATGAGGTGGGGGGGAGAGATAGATAGAGAGAGAAATCATATTAATAAATGGTCCTTCAATTTAAGTATTGTGTTATTTATGCACTTGTGTGAGTAATTGATCAAAGCTCACTATTAAAAGAGCATGATTTTTCTCTTCTGTCTGTCTGTCTGTCTGTCTGTCTGTCTAGTTAGTTAGTTAGTTAGTTAGTTAGTTAGTTAGTTAGTTAGTTAGTTAGTTAGTTAGTTAGTTAGTTAGTTAGTTTGTTTGTTAGTTAGTTAGCTAGTTAGCTAGTTAGCTAGTTAGCTAGTTAGTTAGTATCCTGCACCCATTAGTGTTGAGTTGCAACTCTGGGTGGCTTACGACTCATGGAATAGAAAACAAAAATAAATATAGAAACATTAAAAGCAGTAATAACCCTAAAACACATGGTACTGACTAACCATATAAACCCAGAGCGGGTGGAAGAAATGGGAGGGGGGAGAAGAGGAGGGGGAAAGGGGGGGAAGGAGTTCAGCTGGAGCTGGTATGGAAAGCCTTCCTGAAAAGCAACATCTTTAATTGCTTCCTGAATGTCAACAGGGAGGGGGTTGGCGAAGCTTCTCTGGAAGTTGGTTCCATAAAGTTGGAGCCACCGCAAAGAAGGTCCTACCTCTTGGAGAGGGTTTATGGGTCTCCCTCGGGGTGGCCACCCGGAGGAGCCTTGAGTGAAATAATCTCGTGGGTCATGTAGATGACATTAAGGAGAGACACTTTGATAAGTAACATGGGCCCAAAATGTGGGGGGCTTTGTATGTGAATGTCAAAACTTGGACTTGCTCCAGGACACCATAGGCAACCAGTGGATCCAAGCCAGAACTGGAGTGATGTGGTCAAATTTACTTGCACCAACCACCAGTCTGGCTGCCACATTCTAGACTCACTGAAGTCTCCGGATCAGGTTCACGAGGAGCCCCACGTAGAGAGCATTGCATTAGTCATCTGGGAGATGACCAGGGCTTGCACCAAAGTCCTGAAGGAGTCCTTCATCTAAGTAGGGGCGAAGTTGGGCAATTAGCCTAAGCTGGTTAAAGGCTGATCTGGACACAACTGCAGTCTGGGACTCTCAAGAAAGAGCCAGGTCCAGAAGATGCCCAAATTACACACTTGGTCCCTAAACTGAAGGGGAGTTCCAGCCAGCCCAGGGACCATCCCCCCCCTTAACCAATCAGAGATCCCCACCAGGAGCAAAATCCCTGTTTTGTCTGTGTTCAGTTTGAGCCTGTTAGCCCTGGTCCATTCCAGTACTGCAACCAGGCAAAGCTCCAGCATCAGGGCAGCATCCACTGCAGAGGTGATAACAGAGACACAGATTTGCGTGTCATCACCATACTTGTGACACCCTACTCCAAATCTCCTGATGATCTCCGTCAATGGCTTAACATTGATGTTAAACAGCATAGTGGATAGTGCCCATCCCCGAGGAAGCTCATACTGAAGGGTCCAGAGTGCCCACACCCCCTCCCCCAGCTGAACTCTCTGGACATGGTCCTCGAGGAAGGATTGGAGCCAACTCAATTCCCTCCCTCAGTGACAAATTAATAATGTTCATGACATGATCCATCGTAACCCCTTCATGGCTCTGATCAGCCACACTGGCAAGGATCAAGCGAGGAGGCTGGATGCAAAGGTTTTTGCATCTCCACATGAATTTTGTTCATCTAATCAAAGAACTACTTATGATCATAACTAGCTTAAGCCTGGATCAACGCCTATGTGGCTTGCCATCATTAAAACGTATATAGGACTGTGCTGCAAAATACCAGCCATTCTGATGATAGAAATATCCCTTATCCCATTCTGATGTAGCATTGACCATTCAGGTCGCAGATTTTCAGTCACTGCACTTAACAATAATATAACAGTCTTAGAACTGGAGAGCTGGAAGGGGCTGTACGGATCGCAGAGTTCAGCCCTTACCAAGGAGGCATAGTGGGGGAATTGAACTCCCAGCCTCTGGGTCTAACCACGGTGCTATCCAGAGGTTCTGAGCTATCCTAGCCTTCGTCAGAGAGAATCCAGTTTTCAAAGAACCGTGTGGGCCTTCTTCACATCACTTCCACTCAACACTTACGCTTTACAACCAGTTTCATGGTATTATGAGATATTTCTCTCCCTTTATCCATGACTGAGCATGTCACCAATTTTCCGTGGTCCTTCCAGGTTGGGACAAAACGCAGTTCTTTGCGAACCTCTCTAAGTCCACCAGTTGATCTTTGGGCAGACATACGTTCCTCCTCCAAGCCACTGAGAATCATCGTTATTGGCTCCTCCGGGCAATGGTAAGACATTGAGCACTTCACATTGGTTGGCTGTCCTTCCTTGTTCTCCGTGGGATAGATTTGTAGAGTAGGTTTCGGTGGTGAGTCTGCGTCCAGGCGACAAAAAGGGAAATGCTGAGTCACTCTTCAGATAAAGTTCTAAAAGAATCCTTTTGATATATTTCAATCTCTTCTATTTGTCTTCAGATATCATGGTGAATTAGAATGGTGCAAACTTCTAGAGTTACAGGTCTAACAAGGACCCTTGGATATTTTTCTTCCTAGTTCCTAATATACTCAGTCTACATTACTATATACACCATCTTACTGGCAGAAAGAAGGAATGACTTGAAATGAATGTAATGAAAAGTCAAAGAAGAAAGTGCCAGAGCAGGATTGCAGTTGAAAGTTAAGAAGACAAAAAATCCTGACAACAGAAGAACAACACAGCTGTAATGTTGACAGTGAAGAAATTAAAATAGAGTTATAGATTTGTATGACTTGGTTCAATCATCTATCTAAATGGAGACAGGAGCCAAGAAATCAGAAGAAGAAAAAGATTCAGAAGAGCAGCAATGAACTAACTAGAAAAGATTTTCAAGAGTGTCACTGGAGACCAAGACAAAGATCATCCACACTCATGTATATGCAGATCGCCTGGACTGCCAGAAAGACATACAAGTGGCTCTTAGATAAAATCAAGCCGGAACCACCTCAGGAGGGGAAAAATGTTGACTCTGAGACTCTCCTGCTTTGGGAACCTCCTGAGAGGAGTGTATGGAAAGGGCAATCGTTGGAAATGAGGAAGACCAAATATGAGATGGGCTGACTTTCTAAAAGAGTCCATGGCTTGAGTCGGCAAAAGCTGAGCAGGGCCGCTGAGGACAGGACCTTATGGAGAGCATTCATTCATAGGATCACCAGGAGTCTTACTTAACTTTATGACACATCGCAACAACACACATGACTGTATGGCACCACCAGCATATAAAATACACTTCACCAGATGAACAGATGGTGCCGGGAAATCTACCTGCTTGTCCCTTTCCCCCCACACTCTGTGAGTATTTCACGTGAAGCACAGAAGTGGACTTTTGGCCATCAATCATCCATCAGTATTTGTGTGTTTGTGTGCTCAGACTGGTTTATACTATATGCTGTGGCATTTGTTTTATTTCATTTGGTTAGGATCCAGATACTTAGGTTTCTGGTTAAAACTTGTACACTATCTGTTATATAACACCAGTCAATGTTTTTATAATTTTGTTTGACCGTGCCTGGTGTTTTTGAACAACCGCCACCACAGCCTTTGAATTACAGAGTGGAGAGGAAGGTACAGCGTGGAAATGAACTCCCAACCTCTCCTAAACAAAGTGCCAAATCGCAAATTTAATGGTGCCCAAAAAGGGGGAACAGATTACAAAACTGCCATGGCAGGCAGGCAGGCAGGCAGGAAGGCAGGCAGGCAGGCAGGCAGGCAGGCAGGAAGGAAGGAAGGAAGGAAGGAAGGAAGGAAGGAAGGAAGGAAGGAAGGAAGGAAGGAAGGAAGGAAGGAAGGAAGGAAGTTACTCTTACTGCACAAATTATAAAATAATTCCAGTAAGATGGAGATGTAAAACCAGTCCTGACTGAGGATGCTTTCCCTTTAAAGATATTTGTTTTCTTATTTCTCTCTTTTCAAACTATTATTCTATCACAGTAGCAAAACTAGAAAGAAAATTTCGCCTGTGCTTATGCAGGGCATATAAGGGCTAATGCTATATCACTAACAGTTCAAAAATGTGGCACACCTCAATAGCATTTTAAAAAATAGGTAAAGAAATTTTAAAAAAAAATCAGCTCTAGTACAATGAGAATTTTGTGGGCAGGGAAAGAGGAATGCGAACAGAGTGGATGAAGATGGACCAGGCAGCTACAGAGGGTTCCTGGACTTGTCACTGTCTGGAGAAGTCAAGAAATGTTTCAGGTTTGTGTACCAGTGGTGGCCTCATCCAGAGGAGTCAGATCTGTCCTCTGTTACTCCAAGTTACCTCTCAGCTGGATTGCTGGCTGCATTCTACCTTTGGAAAAAGATCTTCGTGGGGATTCAGCCGTCGGTGTCCCAAAGCTAACGGGGAGGGCAGAAAGGTTAAACATGGGACACCATTTGTGTGCCATTTCATTCTTGGTCAATTCACTTCTGGTCCCAGTTCAAAGTGTTGGTGTAAAATCATCAAAGACTTCAGCAATTTGGGGCCAGCTTACCTGAAAAACCTCATTCACTCGTACGCTCATGTGTTTATTGAATCTCTGTGGGAGAAATAGGCAAGAGAAATATTTCTGAAAGGTTCTTACCAAGAATATTAAGGGAAGCAGGATGGTACCATTTCTTTTTAGAGAAATCATTTTCAAGGATGCCATAAAGCCTTGCTCCATATGAACCGTCGTCACTCTTCTGAAGCTGGGAAATCTTCAAGTCGCAATTTCTTTTACTTAAATTACCAGCAAATGTCGCGCGTTCTTGTAAACCTGCTATTGTTGGGATCACGTGCTTTTGGGAGGTCCTAGAGCTATTGTACAAGATGGTGCCAGTAAAATCTTTTACTGTTTTGTCAAATAAAGGATGAAAATACCAGATCAGGGAGATGTTATTAAGACGACTACCACCAGGTGTACTCTTGATCCGGCATGGAACTAATATACAGGATCCTTTCCAACCAACCAGATAACTGGGCTCTATGGTCAATGCGTTTTCATTAGTAGAAAGACAACCTGCAATGTAGGAACAAACAAAATATTTTAGTCAGTTCCCATGATCTCCACCATCTGGACAAATGATTAATTATTTTTCTCTCCGGTTTCCCATTTTTAACACACCCTTATCCATTCACACGTTCCTCTTTATACTGGGAACAGACCTGTTGAAAATTGGCAGAGGGAGAGAGGGAGAGTTTTGGGGCCAGGTTTATTTCTGATCGAATTGCCAAAATTTACAAACTTCTCTTTCGAACAAAAAGAATGTGAGGGCTTTTATTTTGTTTTGTTTTAAGAAAATGAATGTGGAGGAAAGTGAAACAGACGGATTTTTTCCCCTTCATGTCCCAGAATTGATGACCGGGTGGCTTGTGGCTTGTTATCAAATTTGAGAGTTTTGTTACAAACTGGGTTCTTTCCTATCTCTTCATCCCCAGCAAAGCTTTGAACACCCCAACCGGAACACCCCAACATTTAGTCCAGTCATGTTCGACTCTGGGGGGCGGTGCTCATCCCTGTTTCCAAGCCATAGAGCCAGCATTTGTCCGAAGACAGTTTTCGTGGTCACGTGGCCGGCGCGACTAGACACGGAACACCGTTACCTTCCCACCGAGATGGTACCTATTTATCTACTCGCATTTTTGCATGTTTTCGAACTGCTCGGTTGGCAGGAGCTGGGACAAGCGACAAGAGCTCACTCCGTTGCGTGTATTCGATCTTACGACTGCTGGTCTTCTGACCCCGCAGCCCAGAGGCTTCTGCCTCTAGCTCCCGCAGCGCCACCACGTCCCACCTCTCCCAGCCCCAATCCAATTGGTGTTGCATGCTTTACCATCCAGGAAGAGGAGCAGAAAGAAACACCTCATGGCGGATTCGTGAAAGAGCTGAACCTGAGAAGTAGGAGAGAGAAAAAGAACCATCAGTTTCTTTCTGTCATTTTTCATAATTCCTATGTCATTGACCAAACAGTGGGAATGTGAACGGGTAAGTATTTCATAAAAGAGTCTGCAGCTCAAACATGCACATTTGGTGGAAGAAAGCTGGTGCCACAGTTTCCATCCCTATATATCCAGCTTCTTCTACCACAAACCTCCATTCAACTCCATCAACAGGACGGGACTGATAGCCAGTCTCGATGTCCAGGATATCTTCCCTTAACCGATTCATTCTTCCTTTTAAAAAAGGCACATGCACATGAAATTGAAGAAGGATTGTGGTTCAGTGGTAGGACTCACCTGTCTTACATGTGAGTTCTGTTGGAGGTATTACTATCTTGCATGCTGCCTGGAAAAAGTGTGACTGGGAGGGTCCTTTCTGGGATGGAGGGGTTGTCAATCACTAACAGCACTGACCAATAGTTACTTCTCTGACTCTGATTCAAAGAGAGCGCTTCCTTTTTTGCTCTGCCCCTTTCCCCTTCTCTGTTGAGATAGACCGAGGCAGCTTTTCAAGTTCTCAAATGCCAGGAAGAACGTTGTCTCTCATGTGCAGGAATGCATTTGCCGAGGGTACAGCAGAGGGCCTCCTCTGTTGCTGTTCCCAGACTTTGGAACTCCCTCCCACAGAAGACCAGACTGGCCCCATCTTTGCCGTCCTTCCACAAACAAGAGAAGACTTTTTCCTTCAGGCAGGCTTTCCCTGTGTGACTGCCTGCCTGAGTGGGTTGCTTCAAAGGATGTTTGTGCCTCCCTGCTTTGAATGCGTTTTTGGTGTTGCTTTCGTTTACTGCCTTTTAGAGTGGCATTTTTTAAATCCTTTTTAGTGGTTGTGTTAGTTACATTTTTAGCTGTAAATATTGTCTTTTAATTATGCAAGCCCCCTTGGATCCTTCTTAAGGAGAAAAGCAGGGTAAAATACGTTGCATGCATGAAAAGCTCCCATTCTCCAGTTGAAGAGCTGTCCAAGGATGCTTCTCTTTTAAAAGCCAACCCCTGTTGGAAAACTGTCTGGTCTGAATTCCAGATTAAAGATCAGGAAAAGAGTTTATTAGTTTCTAGCCCCCAATGAGCCGACTGAGCTCTGATGAGCGCACCGAGCATCGGTACACAATCTCCCCACCCCAATGCCATGGTGAGATATATACTGTGTTTCTAATTAAATTGTAATAATTATTCCTAAATGTGGATCTGTATATACACCCAAACATGTACACATCAAACCCTTATAAGCCACATTTTCTGAGTCACATCTGTGACTAAGACTGAGCAGGAATTTTTTTAAAGCCTTGGTTCCTATTCAGTCGGACTGGGTCCTACTTCTGTGCAGAAAGATCGCTGGTGATTTCCCCCCCCCAGCCTAAGTATTCCCCTGCCCCCAAGAGAAGAACATGGCTGACTTTGAGGGATCCTGTTTGCTGCTGTGTCTCAGGCAGCAAAATGCCTTGGACCTTGGTGAGGCAGTCTGGTCGTGCAGCGAAATAGTCATGCAGATGAGGCCTGTCAAGCCTTCCCATTACTCTTTGGTTTTTTCCCCCTCCTGTCTTTTACTTCCCCGATGAAGGAGTGAAAAGAGATAGATAGAGGTGTGTCCCTGGAAGTAACAGTACTGTAGTAGCAATCCTATTTAGATTTCTATCCCTCTCTCCCTGCCCCCAAGGAGCTCATGCCAGACTACATGGATCTTTTGATCCTCTGCCCTGCTTTATCCTTACAACAAGTTTGCCTTTAAAGTTAGACTGAGAGGTAATTCCTGAAGACAAGTCGTTCATACTTCAGGGGGTAACTGAACCCTGACAGGTCATTCTAGCGCTGTGTCACTCAACGCACTGCACCAGTGGTTCCCAACCATGGGTGCTCAGATGCTCCTGGACTGAAACTGCTGGAAAACTTCACCACTAGCTATTCTGGACAGGATTTCTGGGAGTTGTAGTCCAAGAACATCTGAAGACCCAAGGATAGGAACTAGTGATCTAAACATTGCACCACACTGACTCTCCAGAGAAGAAACGGACACGAGGGGAGCCCAGTGCTTTTAAGATCAGGTAGCCCTGGCTCCTCTTTTTATGTCTTATTTACTGTATATTTCTGCATAATATTTTAAGAGCACGGACACAAAATAATTCAGATTTAAAGTACGCAGATTTGTGTTTTCAGACTGTAGCCCCTAGGCAACGTAGCACACCTCTCGTTCAAATAAAAACAATAATGTGTCCAACAATAACAGCATGAAAAAAACCTATTGCAGTATTCCAACCTAACTTAAATCGATTGAGCAGAGGGAATGCCATTTTCATTGGGTAGCTGAAACCAAAATAACAGGATCTCATGAACTATACAGAACTCAGGCAGTCTCCTGAAACAGCCACAGAATCTCCCGACAAAAGCCAAATCAAGTAAGGCTACCTGTAGGAATACAGACTCTTTCTCCCCTCAGCTGTGCCATCTGGTCGGAAGCTAAAAGGGAGCTAACAGTACCTATGGAAAGAGTACCTTGTTAGAAATGAGCACAAGCCCTACCTGGAATTTCTCTTAAGCTCCCAGGCTGGTCTTCTGGAAGTCCAAAGATCAGTAACTAAAGATCTACATACTTCTAAAGGCCCGACAACTCTGGCAGGGAGTTGTTTGTTTCCACGCTAAGCAGGAAGGAGAGTCTCCTGAGTGCGTAGGCTTCAGTTGCTTCAAGGCTGACTGAGTCTCTGTGGTTAAGGGTGAGGTATTTTAGGGTAGAGCTGATGCCCACCCCAAGAGATGTTGGCGGGAGAGCAAAGGGTTCGTGATGCATGGCAGGCCAGCAAGAACGCCTGCCTGTAGATGGCCCAGGCCTGCCATGGTGTGGGTGGATGCCTGGTGAGAGGTTCACCAGGTCTGAGAGTGTAAGGTAAAATCTCAGTTGTGATCTCGCATGGGTTTGCCGGCAGGGAGATGGATCTCAGGACAAGCAGTGCTGAAAAAGGAGAAAGATTGCCATCTGAGGCAAGACAATGAGGGGAGCACTATCGCTGAAACTCATGAGACTTCTTGTTGCCCAAGACCTTGTAAAAGTGGTGTATGGCTTGAGGGAAAGGAAACCTTATTAGGGTTCATTTTTAAAATTCCATTCCATTTTTTTAATCTCAGAGATTTTTGACATTTTATCCCAGCAGGGAGTCCCTCTGAGACCGCTATTAAGTGTGAGAGATTTCCTGAAGCAGGAGACGGTACAAATGCTGAGCAGTGGGGTCTTTATTCCCTCCTACATAACAATTTCCTGTGCAGAGAAAGTCTCTCAGTCCTTCGCTGCTAGTGCCTGAGGTATGATCCTCTGCAGGATTATTGTGTCTTTTTGCTGAAGGTATCAATTTCCGGCTCCTGTGTTGGTCAGTTTCAAATAGGTGTGTCAGTCAGCAGAGGAGCCTGAAATTGTCAGGGTGTGTTGGTAAGGAATCCTGCAGAAAATGCCATCAATTCCTGGGAAGCATACAAGGAGTTATGTCCATGATTTTGTGGTGAAAAACCAAGGACACTTTTTCTTTCCAAAATATCCAAGAGGAGGTAAGAAGAAGGGAGAACCTTACACCCGAAAATGTGGGAGAGAAAAGCATCTAGCTTCACAAGTAGAGATGGGGGACGACTCAACATTTTGGCAAGGCGGCCTGCTTCATGATGCATCAAAGTTGACGAATCACAAAGTTCGCCCCCATGAACTGATGAAGTATGAATTTATTCATAGGTTCGGGGGGGGGTAGACAGGGGGAGAAACTCTTCCTATGGGGAAATATTCATCCCTTCATATTTGTCAGGGTCTCTGGAACTGACAAATACGTATGAAGGGACGAATATTTAACAAATCAGAGCTTTCTCATGAATATCACAATCGGTTTTTTATTCATCCCCATGTCTATTCACAAGCTTAGGTTGAAGTGGTTTTCTGGGAATGTTATTGGCTGATATCTATCGGGGTCCAAGCCAGCATTTCCAGAGAGAAGAGACTGCAAATTAATGTGTAAGACCCTGCTTCTCATATGGAATTTGCAAACTCCAACCTGCTTTGTTGGCCATCTGATTTCTACAATAGTGGGCAGCATATCTGCTGTTGTAAGCCGCCTAGCGTGGTCGTAATTGACCAGATAGGCGGGGTATAAATGGAATGAATGAATGAATGAATGAATGAATGAATGAATGAATGAATAAATAAATAAATAAATAAATAAATAAATTCACATTTTCAAATTCTTTTTTTTCACATTCAGTGTTATACCCTAGTTACTGAGAACTTCTGGATAACTTGAGAGCTTGCCCTTTGTCTGTCTGTCTCTCTGTCTCTCTGTGGGAATGGACCCGATGCCCCTGCTGGCAGGAGTGGAATCTCCACCCCACCGAGAGTAGGAACAAGATTCCCAATCTTCAGTTCACTTGTGGACTGTGGTGTGGGCAGCACCAATGCCTTGGAAGCCTGCATACATCGCCCTTGCTGTGGGTCTCCATGTTTGGCTCACTTGGGGAAAGTATTAGAACTAATAGAGGAACCAGTAAATGACTCTGGTGGACTGTTTCTCTTAAGTTGCACTGGAGTTCTGAAGTACAGTTAACTCCCAAGCACCATAAACGTTTTCAAGTTTGTGACCATGTTCACTAATTCAGAGTTGAGTTGCCCTAATAAAGGAGCTTGTTTTTGCAAATACTTTGTTTGTCAAGATGAAAGGGGGCATGGGGTGCTCACAGTTGCCTTCCTCTCAATTGTGAGACCATGAGAGTTCACATTTTTCATTGGAAAACAAACCAACAACACCCACAATAAATCCTGCCATTAAAAAACAATTGAATACATAACAGCATTAAAAGAATGGGTTAAAACAATTAAAAACACATTTAGAAGACTTATTAGTATTCAGATGGTCTATATCCAGATAGAATATATCAGATGAAAGTATACACAAGTTTTAAAAACCACCCATGTAGTTGTTAAAACCCTGTCTAAAAAGGGTGGCCTTCCTTCAAGTTATAGCTCAATTTGGGAATTTCTCCTGCAACAATAAGGGCTGGAAACTTAACTTTCACTACTGAAAAAAGGAAAATTAAGGAGTGAGTTCCACTACGAGCATTATGTCTGTATCTATGGGCAATACATAACAATCAGAAGAGAAAGCTATTTGAGTTGCTATTGTTTTATTTCCAAGGATACGGATAGACAATTCAGACCAGATGAGGCAACCCACCCCCAATTGAGCCACGAAAGAACACGTTACCTGCAGTTGCTGAGGCTCTGAAAACAGTTCGGCTTACAAAGTGGGCATAAAGGAACAGATCAGTAGAGGTACCATCTGCAGAAAATGAAAGAGGAAGCATTAGATCTGCTGTTGTTTCTAATTTCAGTTCTAATAGCAGGGAAAGGGGGGAAAGATGAAGTTTAGAAGAGGAAGGGGATGTTACCAACCTTGAAATCATTTGCATGGCTTACAACAAGGATCTTTCTTCAGAACATGACTTTTGCTGGCAGCAGTCCAGTGGAGGGTCTTGGCTTCTTTTAAAAAAGGAGAGAATGCTAGCAAAATGCAAACAGTTATGATGAGCTCTGGTGAAGGAACCTCACATGTCCGCCAGGGGTGGCAGTGGATGGCGATGTGTCTCTTTGAAATCGGTACAGGGGTCATTGCCTTTTTCTGGGGGACCCACTCTCCAGAGAAGTCAAGTTACTGTATGTCAGGGGAGTAGATCTTGCGATCCCCCATAAATGCAATGACATTCAATTCTTTTCCTGATCTTTTTTTGAAGCTTGTTGATTGGGGCTTTTGAGGCTATAGCCATGTTAGTCTGTCCATGTTGAAGATAGGTAACTCGTGAGCAGGTAAAATCACTGCTTTATTTATAATGGGTGGAAACAGTTACAAATCCTTTGTCTTCAAAACAGGGCCATCCCTTCCTTTTTTGCTGCCTGAAATGCAACAGCAAACATCCTCACCACCATTATCCCATACCTCCCGGGGCATAACGCACACAGCCAGTCCTGTTAATCTGCACGTCAGGCAGGAAATCACATTTCTTGTTCATGTGTGAATTAAAACACATTAATTTAAACCAACCAATCAAAAAAAATTGGCTGCCCATCCATGACGTTCCCATTCTTCTGCCTGGGGCAGCTGCCTCACTCTGCCGAAAGATAGGGCCAGCCCTTGTTTAAAAATGGATTCTGCCCTGAACCTCTTCAACAGGAAGATCTGGAGTGCAGCGTAGAAGGATTCATGGAATGGGATTCCTCACCATGGCCAAGTTGGGACAAAAGAAGAAGAAAACACCACAAACATCCACATCACATCAGTTTTTGAAACAAGGAGCTCTTTAATGACATTTTAGCAAACAATGATCATTTATCCGAAAGAACAATATGTTAGAACAATAGAACAGTGAAAACCTGGATGAAAAGGGAGGCAGAAAAATGAAAATGGGGTGGGAGCTGAGTTAGGGTCCCTCTTCTTGCTCTTCCTCTCTTGCCTCTTCTTTCTCCATCCATCAGACATACTCAGCCTCAGTTTTAGGGCCCTGATCCTTGGCTTTGCTCTTGAAAGTTAGACTGCAAGCTTGCTAATTCCAGACACCAGCTGTCGGAAGGCAATAAGAAAGAGATGTTCTGAGGGGAAAAAAATAAAGAAATAAGCATTTTTGTTAGTAAACGTGGCCGGCCCGAACATCAGACAGGAGGGCAAAGCAGCCCATTTTGGACAGCAACCAATTGCTGACCAATGTCAAGATGTCAAGCACCCTCTAACCAGGGAGTCGTGCAGCTTGTTGTCAAATCCAAGTCAAGGCAGACAGGCAACGCAACTCAAACTTGACTCAGGGGTTTCTTTCAATGACTCAAGACTCAATCGGCGACTCAGAACTATTTTTCCCAGTTACTTTGTAAAGTCCCAATTCTCTGCTAGGCTCCCGGCCTCCAACCAGCCGATAACCCTCCTTGCTCCCGTTGCCCCCATGTCACCCTCCAGGCCTGGAAAGGAAGGCGGGCAAGGCCGCCATCTCTATGCAGATAATTCCAGATGGCAACAAATTTCTGACTACTCTCAAGACTCCAAACACCCTCCAATACTTGAAACTGAGCTGTGTGGAAAACCATGTTCTTCCATACACACATGGTCGACTTTCTCTTGTTCCTATTGTCACCAGAGGCAAATTTTGTAGAGACATTAGAGGGCGGGGGTTCTTGCTGTCTTCCCCTAGGCTGTGGAACTCCCTGCTCTAGGATACTAGGAAGGTCTCCTCTCTGTTGCTGGAATTCTGCTGAGTTTCATTCCCCTGTAATCCTGGTGGTTTTGAACTGTTCATATTGACACTGTTTTCCGTATTATTATTCATTACCTTGGTTAGCTATGCCAGTTGTACTCATCCTATGAATCCCTTCTTGACTCAGGTGGAGAAGCTACTGACCTGTGTTCTCAAACTCACCTAAGATGTGCAGGTGGGGCAACCTGAAGGCCCCAGCCTCGCCCCTCACCTCTTCCTTTCCCGACCGACACCATCTGTTACTTACAATGGATATTCAGTGTGACAACAGAAGATGTTGAGTGGCCGATGGGATTGTAGGCTTTGCAATAATAACCACCAGAATTGTTGGGCTGGATCACTGGGAAATGCAGCTCTGTTTGGGAGCTGATGATGTCCAAGGCAGGGCATTTATACCATTCGTAATGCGTGATCGGGGGATTGGCTGTGGACCAACAATGCAAAGTGACGTCTTCTTTTCCGGTCCTGCTTGAGAAGGCGATTTTGGGCTCTTCTGGTGGATCTAAGAGAGAGGAACCAGAACTAAAAGAAAAGAACTCCAGTTTATGGTATTTTATCATATTATATTTTGGCTCATTTCCAGCAAGGCAAAACACATGTGTTCGAAATATGTATCAAACTGTGTGAAATGTGCTGGGGAGTTCTGAATTTCAGGTAAAATTCCTTTTGCTATGCAGTAGACATTTGTAGGAGAAAGAATAAAAAGCATTTTGTTACTTCCAGTTGCTTGAAATTGGAGGAGTGTGTATGCTGCATCCATACTTTGCAACCAAATGAATTGATCCATAGCAAACAAACAACTGCCAACAACCCAAGAAAGAGAGGGAAAATAATACTCAGCAGAAAGGTGGGACTCTCTTTGAATTACCTTCCAGTCAAATAAACTACTGGCTCTACTCGAGGAAGGAAAAAAAAAAACCAACAAAATGGAGGCAAAGTAGGAGATGATGCCATAAAGAAACTTTCTAAAAGCTGTTGATTAACTAAAAGCCGTTGACTAGCAATGCAGGTGATTTGTTTCATGGCACAAACAGGTTCTCCTTGGAGGTCATGGGGAAAGGCAATATGAGCAGGACATTGGTCCCTTCCAATTGACTATGTTGAGCAAGGCTTCTAGGGACAGGTGTTTAAAACATCTGGAGGGACAAAGAGTCTTGTATAAAATGAGAAAGTTCAAATGTTGGAAACAAGAGTCAAGCTAGGCATGATAGTAACCTTGTGTAGAAAGCTTTATGGCAGACAAATATCAGCAAACTTGACAAACATCCCCTTCTAGAGGCAGTTAATTGCATTGCAAGTGAAGTTCACATAGTCATGAACTACAGACATGCCATCTTCAAAGTAGTAATTTAGGAAGCCGGACTGCGGTACAAAGAAGACACTGCTTTATCTCCATCCATTTGCTTGAGGCTGCTAACCTTCCGTAACCTTTAATGCCAATAAAGCTTTGTATGCAACATATGCATCTTCAAAAAAATACATCTTCAATGCATTCACACACAACGATGCAACTAGTTGGGTTTTGACCATTTAGATCTGATTTCCTCCTGTAATCCTAAAGAATGATGCCATTGTGTCTCACTACACTGAGCAATGTGATCTCTTTATTATGTGACTTTCAAAAAAGGAAACTTGTTGTGAATGAATTCGCACTGAAGAAGTCTGATCCTTCTCAGGAACCAAGGGAGTGCAACTGATGTGATTTCTCCTTGTACTTGTTGCAAGCTGACCCATTTTCATGCTTTTTTTAAAAAAAATCCCCTGGCGTTTATTTCCTTTTATAGATATTGCTTTATTATATTTTGCTTGATTTTAGCACTTGAGGTAAAGGTATGGAATTTCAATCTGGAACTTAAATCTAATTTTTAAACATTTGCATTTCTTTCCCCTTGCTGTTTTGATATGGTTTCTTTCAACATTGTAAACGGCCTTGGGGGTTCTTGAAAAATCAGTAAAAATAATAATATTAATAATTAATAATTTGTATTTTTAATAAATAGATGCGTATTAACTAATTCTTAATTAATTAATACCTGTTTGTTCGCTTGGCCTGTGACCTTTGTTTAAAGAACTAGAGTGTGAAATGCAACCCACATCTGCCTCAGCCTGCATTTTAAAACTACAACCTTCCTTGTGGCACAGTGGTTAAACTGCTGTACTGCAGCTAAAAACTGTGCTCACGACCTGGGGTTCAAATCCCAGGTAGCCGGCTCAAGGTTCACTCAGCCTTCTATCCTTCTGAGGTCGGTAAAATGAGTACCCAGCTTGCTGGGGGGGGGGCAATGTGTAGCCTGCAGAATTAACTTGTAAACCACCCAGAGAGTGCTTGAAGCACTATGGGGTGAAATATAAACAGCATGCTTTTTCCTGCCTCTGGCCTCATCTGAGACAGATGAGATTGCCGAAATTCATCATGGAAAGAACTTTACATCTAAGAGTAACCACCTGGCAAACTGCATCTTGCCACGAATATATCAGTGAAGATTCTCAGTCATCTTGGTGAGGTTATCTGGAAGTTGAGTCATGGCCACTGGGCTTCTTATTAGGTTGGAATGTTTCACTACTCATGACTGAAGAAACGACTTCAATGAGTAGCAAAACATTTCAACCTAAAAAATCTGGTTGCCGTGACTCAACCTACCACAAATGTTTGGACTTTTGGCACTTGCTTTGAAGAACTGGAACGCACTCATGAAAGCTTGCATGTTGTATGATTTTTTTATTTATTATTGTCCTATAAAGGCATCCTATTCTTGCATAATTATTATAGTGTTTGATGCTATAAATTGCAAAATAACGTGACTGGTTTTGTGATTCTAGTTTAGGAATTAATCAGGTGAAGCCTTTGAAATTCCTTCTGATAAACCTGAATGTCTGCCTCAATCATGTCTCTCCAACACTAATGTGCTTTGAGCTCTAACCACCATCACAGTGTCTCCTTCTCCTCTGACTAGATTCTGCTTTCTACCCTTTATTCACAGTAGTCAGATAAGGAATCAATACAGTGAAAGGTGCTCTTTCCATCTGCATTCAGATATTATCTAAAAAATGGAAATCTTAAATCTGAACAAACAACGTGTACGGCTGCAGAATCATCTTTCATGGGCCCGATGAATCAACTCACACTGGACATCTATGGGCAGTTCATTAGACTCAGTAGTTCCAAGTGTAGTTCTTGCTCCACATTTATAATGACCGGAATGTTGCCGTCCTACAGGATCAATTGTCATTCTGCTCTCATTTATTCTTCCATTTGTCAAATGATTATCCTTCCACCATTGGTACTCAAGGACAGCACGTTGGCTGGTTCTGACCAGACACTCAAGAGAAAGTGTCTCCCCTTCTCGGAGAGTGGTTCCGGGAGAAGCCCTCAGTTCCACTGGTTTGGGGGCATCTGCAGGAAGCCAACATGAGAGAAAGAAAGAGATGCAGTCAGTTGTTACTGAGACACATTATACACCAGCAGCTTTTATGTTTTTTTTTTTAATCCTTCCATGATGGGAAGGGGATTTAATACAGCCAGCTGGGTCTGTCTGAAAAACCTAATCAATTATATACCTGTTGCTAAAGGAAACAGATCATTATAGTAATACAGTGGTGCCTCGCAAGACGATTTTAATTCGTTCTGCGAAAATTGTCATCTTGTGAAAAAATCGTCTTGCGAGGTTCCCTATGCATCGGTCTCAAAAAAAAGTCTTGCAAAGCATCAGTCTCCAAAAAAAAAAAAAGTCTTGAGAAGCATTGGTCTCAAAAAAGTCTTGCGAGGCACCATAGTGATCGCAAAAACCAATCGTCTTGTGGGTTTTCCAACCCACGAGGCAATCGTCTAGCGAGGCACCACTGTACTTTGAATACATATGCTCTAAAAAGGAGCTGTGAGCCAGGGGTGAGCTATGTGGTACTTTCAAGAGGCATGGACCATGAAAATCAAGTTGCTCTTTTGGCCCTGTATGCAAAAGGGTGGAGCAGAGATGATCTCCGGCTATTCACAGGTGCAATTAATTTGGAGATTTATTTAAAATCACAAGAGAAATCGGATCTATGAAAAGAAGGGACAACAGAAGATAAATCAGAAGAAATTAATGGGACTTGATTAGCAGACCACAGCTCCCGCAAAGATCTATCTACTGTGGCCCATGTCAATAGTAGCCCAAGAACATCTGTGGAGTAAACAGACCTTGCATCCCACATAAAGTTCCCCTATTTCTGGGACCTGTGATTATTACTTACAACGGACATCCAGGGTGAAAAGTGAAGATGTTGACTGGCCAACGGGATTGTGGGCTTTGCAATAATAAGTACCAGAATCAATGGCCTGGATTGCCTGAAAGCGCAGCTCTCTTTGGGAGCCGATGACGTTCGATGCAGGGGTTTTGTACCATTCGTACTTGGTGATCGGTGGATTGGCGATGAAAGAACACTTCAAATTGACCACATCATTTTCCTCGATGGTCCTGCTTCGGGATGGGATTTTGATCTCTTTGGGTGGATCTAGAAAAGAAAAACAGACACTGAAACCAAAAAAGGAGTCCGGTTTCTGCTCTTTTAGATGATTGCCAG
The DNA here is from genome assembly GCF_051106095.1 of Pogona vitticeps. Taxonomy (NCBI): domain Eukaryota; kingdom Metazoa; phylum Chordata; class Lepidosauria; order Squamata; family Agamidae; genus Pogona; species Pogona vitticeps. Next base: position 19,325,710 of record NC_135791.1, on the reverse strand, counting down.
CAAGGCAAGACCTAAGGGCTTGATGAGCTGCAGGAAGACAGAATGAGTCCGCTTGCCCCAGGAGGCAAATGGGAGACCCTTGCCATATGGAAGCCCCATAAAAGCTGCATTTGAACCTGATGCTGTTGGCCAGCCATGTAGGGGGTTTGTTTGATCGCATGGTTTTGTAGACATACATAGTTGAGATACTCTTATTCCTGGTTTAGATCAGAGGTGGGCAAAGTGCAGCCTGTGGGCTGTACAAACACCTGCAATGGCCTCATTGCTGTCCTCATGTTTCCAATGCAAGCCCTAGCCCCACATTCTTTCCAAAGAAGACTTAAGAAGCCCCAAAGGGTCTCCTCAAAGGGCTTGGGGGCTGTCTTGCTAATATGTCTTATGAATTGTTTTATGCCCGGTGGGTGCCTTTCTAATTTCCCTTTCATTAGCACTGTGAGCCAACGTCAGTCCCCTCGTGGGGAGAATGGCAGCCCGCAAATGATACAGAATGAAGAAATACATGAATAATACAGCTGAATTGGTTAACAAAAATGGGTGAAAATACCCCCCCATGCTTATGGGATGGTGTGATGGATGCAAGGGAGTGAAAGATGGGAGCAAAACCCTAGGATGAAAATTTAAAACACACATTCGCTGGGATATAGAGCTAACTCCAAGAACAGAAAGATACACTACGGATCATTTGTTATTCAAAAAATATATTCCTTATTTGCTGAAAGCATATAAATGCACACCAAGAGGTTTCCTCATCAGACATATGTTGTAAAATAGTTTGCTTTGTTTCATGATTGGAGTTCAGGAATTAATCAGGTGACTCCCTGGAAGTCCTTTTTGCCAAACATGAAAGTCTGCCTGAATCATGTCTCTTCAACACTCTTAGGCTTTCAGCATTATCCACTATCATGGTCTCTGTTTCTGCTCTAAAAGTACCTGGTTTCTGCTTTCCTGTATTTCTTTGCAGCTGTATTCAACTCTTCTCTTAACAAATGGGGCAAAAATAGATAAGAGTCTGAATTCTAGATCTTAATAAACATAGTTTATGGCTGGAAGGTCACCTTTTATAGGACTAATGAATTAACTCACACTGGACATCTATGATCAGTGCATTGGATTCTGTAGTACCAAGTGCATTTCTTGTTCGACATCTGTAATGACCAGCATGTTGCCGTTCTACAGGATCAATTTCCATCCTTGACCCATTTATTCTTCCAGCTATCAAGTGATTATTCCTCAACCATTGGTATCCAAGGACAACAGGGTGGCTGCTATTGACCAGACAATCAAGAGAAAGTGTCTCCCCTTCTCGGAGAGTGGGTCCAGGATAAGCCCTCAGTTCTACTCCTTTAGGAGCATCTGCAGAAAGCCAACAGGAGAGAAAGAGGGGAAAAATCACATCAATAAATGAGCAAGAGGTTCTTGAATTTAAACAGGAGATCCACATAATCTCAGTTGAAGATGGAAATCTATTTCTTCTCAACAGAGCTGTGTACAAAGCCTTGTTAGATTCAGCATTCCTCCTTCTGAATACAAAGTAGGAATGGCCCTATCTGGAAAAGATTCATGTAGAATCATGTAAAAAAACAGATTGTAAAGTACTTACAAAGTATTATGTTATCTATGCACCCATGTGACTAATAACAGAGCAAGATATTTCTCTTTAGTACTACAGTGGTGCCTCGCATTACGACGTTAATTCGTTCCAGCGAAATCGCTGTAGAACGAAAATGTCATAATGCGAAAAGAAAAAACCCATTGAAATGCATTAAAACCCGTTTAATGCGTTCCAAAGGGCTGTAAACTCACTGCCCAGCAAAGATCCTCCATAGAGCGGCCATTTTTGCTGCCTGTGCAGCAAGGAATCCATCCCAGAAAACAGTGGCACCATTTTGTTTACCCGACGGCCATTTTGAAGCCGCCAATCAGCTGTAGGAAAATAGTCGTTTTGCGAAGAATCGTTTCCCGAAGCAGGGAAGCAATCATCACAAAGCGAAATTCCCCCATAGGAAACATCATTTTGCAATCACAAAAGCGATTGCAAAAAGTTAATCGTAATGCGGATTTGTCGTTAAACAGGGCAAGCGTAAAGTTAGGCACCACTATGGCAGTTGCATGGAAAACAACTTTAGACTGAACACTGAGACTCAACCCTGTGCACTCTTATCAGGAGGGGAGCCCCACTGAAAACAGAGAAGGAAGTGCAGCTTTATCCCTCCACAAAATAGACCCATAGCAAAGAAAGAATTCATTATTGCAGCTCTAGGAGTGTTTCATTCTTCTGTTCAAAGAACTAGTTACATTCACAGCGAACTTAAGGCCCAAGAATGTTGGCAGGCCAATGCTAAGCAGAACTTGGTTTGATGATAGAAACGTTCCTTATCACAACGTCCTGTAGCATTCACAATTCAGGTGACAGATTTTCAGTTCTGCATTTATAATAATATAAGAACCTTAGAACTGTAGCGCTGGAAGAGGCCCTATGGATCACTTCCAGCCCCTACCAGGGAGACATCATGGAGGAATTGAACTCCTAACCTCTGAGGCTGCAGCCAGAGACCTCAACCACTGAGCTAGGCAGGAGTTCTGAGCTATCCTAGCTTTACGCATGGAAAATCCATTTTTCAAACAAATCTCTTCGCGCCGCTTCCACTCAACACTTACGTTTCACATCCAGTTTCCGGGTACTCTGGGATATCTCTGTCCCTTGATCTGTGATTGAACATGTCAGCAATTTGCCGTGATCCACCCAGGTTGGGACAAAACTCAGCTCTTTGCGAACCTCTCTATTTTTGTCACTGGGTCTTTGGGTCGACGGATGCTGCTCCTTCAAACCCAATCGATTTTCCAAATGGAGAACCAATGTTAATGGCTGATCCAGGCAATGGTAAGGCATTGAGCAGCTGACACTGGTTGTCAATCCATCATCAGTCTCCTCGGGGTAGATTTGCAGCTTAGGTTTCGGCGGTGAGTCTACATCCAGAAGACAAAAGGAGAAATGCTAAGTCTCTCTTCAGGTAAAGTTCTAAAATAATCCGTTTAATATATTTCAGCCTCTTCTCTTTGTTTTCAGATGTACTGGTCGACATGAGTGTTGGAAACTACTAGAGCAACAGTAGTTCCTGTAGAAAGGACCCTTGGATAATTTTTTTGTCATTCCTGTTGTACTTTATCTACATGACTATACACCATCTCACAGGCAGAAAGCAGCAATGACTTGAAACAACTCTTTGGAAAAGTGAAAAAGAAAGCTGCAAAGCAGGATTGTAGTTGAATGTTAAGAAGACAAAAGTCACGACTACAGGAGAACTACACAACTTTAGCAGTGATATCAGACATGAGCACGAAGTCCTTTGTTGGTGCCACGTCCATAGGTGCCACGTGGGTCCATCTCACCGCACCCTGACTGGCTGGCCCACTCACTGTTCTTTGTGCAGTGCTAGGGACCTTCTTTTCCAGTGGTGCTATAATCCAAGCAGGACCCCAACGGCACGTGAAGAACAGGGAGTGGGCAGCCAGCCAGGCATGGGAGATGGACCCGCGTATTTTACTTGTCAAGCCACGTGTGGCCCTTTATATGAAACCCAATGAAGCCCTTTGTGCCCATGTCTAGTTGACAGTATTTAATGGTGCATGATCAGAGGCTATCTCAGGGGCAAATTGTATTTTGTCCAGATTTGGGACCACAGTCTCTGATATAAGGAAGTAATCAATTCTTGGATAGGGAAACAAATTTAAATATTAATATACCTGAGGAAATTTGGACAGGAATTTGGAAAAAATACCCATATAAATCTATATCAGCAAGTGTGAAATAAATGGTTCTGGAGGTAGTGCATCAGTGGCATCTATACCCTACAAAGTTACATAGAATTAATAAAGATATGTCTGATAACATGTTGGAGGAACTGTGGACAAAAACGAACTCTGGAACATATGTGGATTTCTTGCCCCAAAATAGAAGCATTTTTTGGCACGAGGTAATTAGATGGATAGAGACACTGACTAATCAGAAAATAGATACTAATGAAACATTATTGTTATTTTCATTATTCACAGCGGGAAATGAGAAACGAGAAAATAAAGAATTAGTTGCAAATCCGCAAGATCTGAAATTGCTAGAAATTGGAAAAAAGCCCAAGATCTCTTGTTGCAAGCATTCACAAATAAAATATGGCATACGATGCTGATGGAAAAAATGACTAATAAAGTTAGATTACTTAGAGGAGAAATAAGCCACAGTGAATTCACTGAAAATTGGAAGCCTTTATGAAAATATGCCAACAAAATGGACTTTGAGACATGTGGTTTGGAAAAAAAATAGATTGTTGGTTGATATTTCTTTAAAAGGTGACGGGGAATGGTATAAATGTGATTTGGAGAATTGTGCGGAATATCTTTGTATTTATTATTTGTAATATGATGGATTGTCTTTTCATTCTTTAGAAATATAAATAAATAAATTTTTTAAAAAATTACTGTACCACAGAACAGATGTTACAGAATAGGCTTTTGGTCAATATGCAATAAAAGAAGAAATGTAATACTATTAAAGTGTAATGCCAATAAGAAAAGGTTGTCCATCAGTATTATTCTCTGTGTTTTCAGACTGTGGGATTTGTTTTATTGTGTTTGTTTGGGATTTAGATTCATCTTTTCCACCCTGAACATTTGGTGGCATTGCCTTTTACCTGTTTCATCAATGCTGACTTACAACAGGAGAGCCAGTAATTTTTTAAAAAAACTGACCCTGCAAATATAGATAAGGAAGTTGGAAATGACATGATTATCACTGTCCAAAGGTGGGGAGAAGCTGAATTGAATACAAAACTGCCATAGCAGGCAAGCAGGCAGGCAGGCAGGCAGGCAGGAAGCTATTATTACATCACAATTTAAAATCTACTCCCAGTAAGATGGAGGTCCCATGGGTTAGAAAAGAGACATGAAACCAGTCCTGCCTGAGGGTGCTTTCCCTTTAAAGATATTTGTTTTTTTATTTCTCTCTTTTCAAGCTATTATTCCATTACAGTAGAAAAACTACAAAGAAATCTTCACCTGTTCATATGCAGGGCATATAAGTGCTAATGCTATGTCACTGCAGGTCAAAAATGTGGCATACCTCAATGGCATTCTAAAAAAATAAGTAAATATGGCAAGCAGGAATTCAGTTCTGATACAATGGGAATTTTGTGGGCAGGGAAGGAGGAGTGGGAACAGACTGGGTAACATTTGGTAAGAAGGAGAAGGCTGTTGATATTTGTGCTTATGTGTGCGTGCTGCTAGAAAAGCAGGAGTCGGCTAGGACGTTGTTAGACAGGATCAAATATGTGACAGGATGGAGACAAGGACTCATAGTTCTGAAAGGGTGTCTCGAGAAATGTACCTCGGACAGAAATAAAGATAGGTCTCTGACTAAAAGAACCTGGTAAGGATTGCAGATATAAAAGTGTACCAATAGAAGAGATAATTATTTACATACAAGATAATGTCTGTCCTACCAAGCACATCTAAGCACTATGTGTCATGTTGTATAGATTACATATGTTTATAATCAGTAGAAGTTCTTTATTGTTTTACCCAAGTCAATTAGCGTTTATTTGGGTATATTAATTTCTGGCACCAACACACGAAAAGATGGAGCATAATTTTATTTTAACTAGATAGTGCTTTCTTATCTAAATGTTTCCAGCTGCAGTCTGCTAATTCTGCTACTTGATGGGGTATAATCTATTGATTATAATAACCAAAACCCAACACATGTAGGTATAGGGTGTTCCGGGACTTGTCACTGTGCAGAGAAGTCATGGAGTGTTGGGGGAAAGAAGGATCTTGTCCAGGTTTGTGTACCAGTGGTGGCCTCATCCAGAGGAGTCAGACCTGTCCTCTGTTACTGGATTGCTAATTATGTTCTACCTTTGGAAAAGGATCAGAAAATTCACGGGGTTCAGCCATCGGTGTCCCAAAGCTAACGGAGTGGGCAGAAAGGTTTAACATGGGACCCCGTTTGTGTACCAGTTCACTGTTGATCAATACACTTCTGGGCCCAGTTCAAAGTGTTGGTGTAAAATGGTCAAAGTCTTCAGTAGTTTGGGGCCAGTTTACTCAAAAAACCTCATTCATTCATACACTCCTGCTCATTGACTCTGTGTGGGTCAAAAGGGAAAGAGAAACATTTCTGAAAGGTCCTTACCAAGAATATTAACACTTGCACTTTGGAACCAATCCTTTACAATGGTTTCGTCTTCAAGGATGCCGTGAAGCCTTGCTCCATATAAACCATGGTCACTTGTCTGAAGCTGGGAAATCTTCAAGTCACAATTTCTTTCATTTAAATCACCAGCAAATGTCACACGTTCTTGTAAACCTGCTATTGTTGGGATCACGTGCTTTTGGGAGGTCCTAGAGCTATTGTACAAGATGGTGCCAGTATACTCTTTGCCATCATAAGAAGGGTCAAAATACCAGATCAGGGAGATGTTATTAAGACGACGACCACCGTATGTATTCTTGATCTGGCATGGAATCAATATACAGGATCCTTTCCAACCAGCCAGAGAACTGGGTTCTATGGTTAATGGCGTTTCGGAACTAGAGCGACAACCTGCAATGGAGAAACACACGAAATATTGTAGTCTGTTCCCGTGATCTCCACCATCTGAACAAAGAATTATTTTTCTGTCCAGTTTCTCACTTTAACACTGCAATATCCACTCACATCGCCCTTTCTACGCTGGGAACAGATCTATCAAAAACTGGCAGAGGGAGAGAGGGAGATTTTGGGGGCCAGTTTTATTTCTGAATGATTTGCCAAAATTCACAAACTTCCCATTTGAGCAAAAAGGATGTGAAGGATTTTTGTTTGTTTGTTTGTTTGTTTGTTTGTTTTTCAATAAATTTGGATGAAAGTGAAACAGATTTTTCTCCTTCAAGTCCCAGGACTGATGACCGGGAGGATTGTGGCTTTTTATCAGACTTGAGATATTTGTTATGAACTGGGTTCTGTCCTGTCTCTTCATCTCTAGCAAAGCTTTCAACACCACAGTCAGAAGCCCCAGTCACTTCTCCCAACCCTAATCGAATTGGTGTTGCGTGTGTTACCCTCCAGGAAGAGGAGCAGAAAGAAACATCTCATGGTGGATTCGTGCAAGAGCCGAACCTGAGAAAAGAACAGAGGCGGGGGGTGGGGAGAGAAAGAGTCATCAATTCCTTTTTCATAATTTGTGAAATACTCACCAAACCATGGCAATGTGAATGGGTAAATACTTAGATAGACTTAGGTAGACTTCTAGACTGGCTATCAGTATCATTCCGGATGTTTTTGGAATGAAACTCCTGGAAAACTTCACCACTAGCTGTGCTGGTCAGGATTTCTGGGAGTTGTAGTCCAAGAACATCTGGAGACCCAAGGTTGAGAATTAGTGCTCTAAACATTGCACCACACTGACTTTCCAGAGAAGAAACAGACACGAAGGGAGCCCAGTGCTTTTAAGATCAGATAGTCCTGGGTCCTCTTTTTATGTCTTATTTACTGTATATTTCTGCATAATATTTCAAGAGTATCAACACCGAACAATAATTCAGATTAAAAGTATGCAGATTTGTGTTTTTGGACTGTAGCCTCTAGGCAAGGTAGCACACCTCCACAAACCTCTCATTCAAATAAAAACAATAATACACCCAACAATAACAGCATAAAGAAACCTCTATTAAAATACAAAAAACACATTTAAAATGACTGGGAAATGGGAATGCCATTCTCATGGCTAGATGAAACCAAAGTAACAGGATCTCATTGCCTACACAGAACTCAGGCAGTCTCCTGAAACAGCCACAGAATCTCCCAACAAAAAGCCAGATCAAATAAGGCTACCTAGGAATATAGACTCTTTCCCCCACATGTGTGCTATCTGGTCGGAAGCTAAAAGGGAGCTAACAGTATCTATGGAAAGAGTACCTTGTTAGAACTGAGCACAAGCCCTACATGGAATTTATCTTAAGGTCCCAAGCTGGTCTTCTGGAAGTCCAAAGATCAGGAACTAAAGGTCTGCATTTTTCTTATATAGGGAGCTGATTTTCAGATGCTTTGTTTCAATTTTACACCAACTTTTCTGGATGAAGAATTGTGGTTAACTCAGGGACCAGCCCCAAACCTCCTGTTGGCGAGAGTGGATTCGCCATCTGCCCGAGAGTAGGAGCAAGATTCCCAACCCACACCTGTGGACTGGAATGTGCAGACAATGCCTTGGAGGCCACACATGTGGATATGCAGGGCAGGTAAATTAAGGACAAGAGTGAAGAGGATGGGGAGGACTGCTCGGTGGACCACATTGACTAGCAGGAGTTTGAGGCCCTGGAACTGCTGGCGATGCCAGACCGTTCAACAGCTGACTGGAAGATGATCTGTTGCTGGGAACTTGATACCAGGCATTGAGATGGGGCTCTTTGTACCACTACAGGAAGCAGCCCAGATGCATCAAGGTGAGATGAGATGGTGAGAGACTAAGTGGCTGGAGAACCAGTGGAGGGCATAGCACCGGCAGAGGGAAGCCACCCCGCAACCAGAGTCCACCAGCCACAATACCCAACACTGTCCAGCTGGTCCTCCTCCTATCCTACCTCTTTCCATTCTTTCTTACTCAGGTGAGCCCAGCCATGGCCCTATAGGCCTTCGTTTTGACTCCAAGGAAAAGTACCGCACATATGGTGTGGCTGCCACCAGAGGTGACTTACAAGGGAGTAGCAGGAGAAGGCACCCAGGCTACAGTACTATAGGGAGAGCTGAGTGCCTGAACAGAGCACCCTTCCTGCAGGGACTCCATGTGAAGTTCATCTGAGGGTGTATTGGAACTGGAAGAGGAGGCTTTGGTGGACTGGCTCTGTTACGTTGCACTGTTATGGACTGCAGTTAAATCCCAGGCACATTAAAAGTTCTTGCATTTGTGCCTGGGCCACCTTGACTAGTTCACAGTTGAGTTGCCCTAATAAAGGAGCCTGTATCTGCCAATACTTGCTGCACCGTGATGGAGGGCGTCATGGGGGCCACTCCCAGCCACCTTCTTCCCAATTACAGAACTCAAGTTATTAGAGAACAAACCCATTAAAACCACAATAAAGCATGCCATTCAAAAACAATTGAACATATACTTTAAGACAATTGGTTAAAAGCCGTTAAAAAGACACAAAATAATAATAGGATCCAGAGAGCATATACCCAGAGAGCATATATCCAATGACAGTGTGCACAAGATTAAAAACTGCCCACATAGCTGTTAAAAGCCTGTCTAAAAAGGGTGGCCTTCACCTATGAACATCGAAAATTACAGAGTGAGTTCATCTATGGGCATTATGTCTGCATCTACGGGCAATATAAAAACCAGAAAAGCAAGCTATTTGAATTGCTATTGTTTCATTTCCAAGGATATGACCAGATGAGACAATCCACTCCAAATAGAGCCACAAAAGAACATGTTACCTGCAATTGCTGAGGCTTTGAAAACAGTTTGGCTCACAAACGGGACATAAAGGAACACAGCAGGAGAGGTACCATCTCCAGAGAATGAAAGAGGAAGTATTAGACGTGCTGTTGTTTCTAATTTCAGTTCTAATAGCAGGGAAAGGGGAAAAGATGAAGTTTACAGCAGGAAGTGGGTGTGAACGGTTGTTACCAACCTTGAAATCATTTGCATGACTTACAACAAGTCTCTTTCTTCGGAGCATGACTTTTGCTGACAGCGGTCCAATGGAGGGTCTTGGCTCCTTTTAAAAAGGAGAGAATGCTAGCAAAATGCAAGCAATTATGATGAGCTCTGGTGACGGAACCTCACATGTCCTCCAGGGGTGGCAGTGGACGGAGATGTGTCTCTTTGGAATCGGTACAGGGGCCATTGCCTTTTTCTGGGGGACCCACTTTCATCAGATGTCAAGTTACTGTATGTCAGAGGAGCAGATCTTGCGACCCCCCATAAAAGCAATAGGATTCTATTCTTTTCCTGCTCTTTTCTGAAGCTTGTCTATTGAGATTTTAGAGGCTGTAGCTGCATGAGTCTGTCCATGTTGAAGGTAACTTCTGAGCAGGTAACTTCACTACCTTATTTATAATAGGTGGAAACAGTTTCAAATCCTCACTCCTTAAAACAGGGCCATCCCTTCCTTTTTTGCTGCCTGAAATGCAGCAGCAAACATCCTCACCCCCATCACCCTATGCCTCACGGGGCATAACACACACAGCCAGTCATGTTAATCTGCACGTCAGGCAGGAAATCCCTCAAACACATTTCTTCATGTCTGAATTAAAACACATTTATTTAAACTAACCGATCAAAAAAATGGGCTGCCCATCCATGACATTCCCATTCTTCTGTCTAGGGCAGCTGCCTCACTCTGCCTAAAGGTAGAGCCAGCCCTTGTTTCAAAATGGATTCTGCCCCGAACCCCTTCAACAGGAAGATCTGGGCTGCAGCATAGAAGGATTCATGGAATGGGATTCCTCATGATGGCCAAGTTGGGACACAGAGCAAGCCCGAAACATTTTGCTGCTTGAAACATTTGCACCTGCTTGGCCCCTGTCCAATTCCAAAAATGGAAGGTAATATTCCATTTAAAGCAGAATTATTTTTATTAAATATGTTGCCACAGACTTTAGATAGGAGAGTGCGCCATTTGATAATACATATAATAACCACAGCCAGAATACTATACACAGGGAAATGGAAGAAAACTGAAATGCAGTGGTGCCCCACTAGACGACGACCCCGCAGAACGACGAATCCACATAACGATGACTTTTTGTGGTCCCTATAGCGATTCGCAAAACAGTAATTTCAATGGGCGATTTTCGCTTGACAACGATTTGGTCCATGCTTCGCGGAACGTTTTTCACAAGACGACGATTTTTCTAGCTGATCATCGGCTTCGCAAAATGGCCTTACACTGTTTTCCAGACCGATTTTTGCAAGACAGCGATTAAAAAATGGCTTCTCTATGGACGATCTTCGCTGGACGACAAGGTATTTTCCCCATTGGAACACATTAAATGGGTTTCAATGCATTCCAATGGGAAAACTGTTTTCTCATGATGATGATTTCACTTAACAGCGATTTCAGTGGAACGAATTATCGTCGTCATGCAGGGCACCACTGTACCAAACTGTGAAGAACTTATGTAAAAGATTATGGAAGCGGTGGACATGGGCATATTAACAGAAGCTTTAAAAGACAATTCAATCCAAGAAGCAACTGACAAATTGGACCCTGTATACCGTGTTTCCCCGAAAATAAGACAGGGTCTTATATTAGTATTTGCTCCAAAAAACACATTAGGGCTTATTTTCAGGGCGTGCTCCTTTTTTTCATGTACAACAATCTACATTGATTCAAATACAGTCATGCCATCTTCTGATTGCTGCACAATGGTGGAGGGCAGGGTTTCACTTCACTGGGGCTTACGGTATTTTGTGGGTAGGTCTTATATTACAAGCAAAATCATAGTAGGGCTTGTTTTCAGGTTAGTCTTATTTTCAGGGAAACAGAGTATCACTGGATCCGTTTTACAACCGGAACTCCAAATGCAATAACATTAATACAAAATAATCAAGTAATTCAAATTGGAAGTATATAAGCAACTAACAGATCCAAAAATTTTATGGTAATATGTGTAAGTAAGAAAGAATATGTGATAAGAAATGGCATGATATATTCTGCTATCCCGATTCATTTCCCCCTGGAAATAAAAAATAAATAAATACATTTGAAAAAAAATATGGTGCAATGAGTAAAGAGTAACAGAAGAGAAGCCTCTAAAGTTGGCAGCCTGAGACAAATCCCCATTTGCTCCATGTTAGTTACAGTCCTTAAGTGCTGCTCACCCTGAGCATTCTCTCTTCAACTGGAAAACCAGGGAAGTCTAACCATTATCTGAGACCTGGGAAACCTACATGTCTCTGCCAAGTTGTGGAGGCCAAAATGATCTTTGGAAAGAATATTTCCAGAGTGTGAGATGGCACTAAGGGGTTCTTTGTGTTTTCTTCAAAGAAAATACTTTGGTAACTAATCTGATTTCTGTTAGCTCAAATGTTCGTCCCATCTACAATTTTCTCATTTCAGGCAGTAGGTTCCCAATCGTGGGTCTCCAGGTGTTCTTCGACTACAACTCCCAGAAGCCTTCACCACTAGCTCTGCTGAAGAGCATTTCTGGCAGTTGTAGTCCAAGAACATCTGGGGACTCAAGGTTGGGAACCACTGGAAAGGCAAAAGAAGAAGGAAAATACCATAAACACCCAGGGCGAGTCAGTTTTTAAAATAAGCAGCTCTTTAATAACATTTTAGCAAACAATTATAATTTATCAAAAAGAACAATATGTTAGATCAACAGAACAGTGAGCACCTGGATGAAAGGTAAAGCAGAAGAATGAAAATGGGGTGGGAACTGAGTTCGAGTCCCACTTCTTGCTCTTCCTCGCTTGCCTCTTCTTTCTTCACCCATCAGATATACTCAGCCTTTGCTTTAAGGCTTTGGCCCTTGGCTTTACTCTTGAAGGGTGGACTGCAAGCTTGCTAATTTCAGACATCAGCTGTTTGATGGCAACCAGAAAGAGATGTTCTGAGGAAAGAGGAAAGAAGTAAGCATTCTTATCAATACACTTGATCATCCCTATCATCAGACAGGAGCGCAAAGGAATAGTGTCAAAGGGCAACAAATGGCTGACGACTGTCAAGATCTCAAACAAACTCTAATTCTTGAAACTGTGGAAAACCATATTCTTCCATAGAAAATCCATGATCTTCATGGTTCTCCCTGTCATCAGAGGCAAATTTTGTAGAGACATTAGAGCAGGGGTCCCCAACCTTGGGCCTCCAGATGTTCTTGGACTTCAACTCCCAGAAATCCTGGCCAGTAGAGGTGATGGTAAAGGCTTATGGAAGTTGTAGTCTAATAACATCTGGAGGCCCAAGGTTGGGGACCACTGCATTAAAGGATGGGAGTTCTTGCTGTCTTCCCCTGGGATGTGGAACTCATGCAAGGATGGTCTCCTCTCTGTTGTCCTGCTGACATTTATTCGGACAGTCAAGATGTTGCTCTGAAGCTTCTAGTGATTTCAAAGACAACTCTTGATGGCAGAGCTGGAATTCTGCTGGAATTCCCCTGTAATCCTGGTGGTTTTGAACTGTTCATATTGACACTGTTTTCCGTATTATTATTCATTACCTTGATTAGCTATGCCAGTTGTACTCGTCCTATGAATCCCTTCTTGACTCAGGTGGAGAAGCCACTGACCTGTGCCTCCCCATCACCCTTTCCTTTCCCAACTGACGCTGTCTGTTACTTACAATGGATATTCAGAGTGACAACAGAAGATGTTGAGTGGCCGATGGGATTGTAGGCTTTGCAATAATAACCACCAGAATTGTTGGGCTGGATCACTGGAAAATGCAGCTCTGTTTGGGAGCTGATGATGTCCAAGGCAGGGCATTTATACCATTCGTAATGCGTGATCGGGGGATTGGCTGTGGACCAACAATGCAAAGCGACGTGTTCTTTTCCGGTCCTGCTTGAGAAGGCGATTTTGGGCTCGTCTGGTGGATCTAGGAGAGAGGAACCAAAAACTAAAACAAAAGAACTCAAATTTCTGATATTTTATCACACTTCTAGCTATATTTTAGCTCATTTCCAGCAAGGCAAAACAGATGTGTTTGAGATGTGTATCAAACTGTGTGAAATGTGTTGCGAAAAATTTGGAATTCTGAGAAAATTCCTTTTGCTATGCAGCAGACATTTGTAGGAGAAAGAGTAAAAAACATTCCTTTACTTCCAGTTGCTTGAAATTTCATGCAAAGATTTGAGCAGGAATATAAAACCCCAACAAAGTGGAGGCAAATTAGGAGATGATGCCATAAAGAAACTTCCTAAACGCTGTTGATGAACATTATGCCGTTGACTAGCAATGCAGGTGACTTGTCTCATGGCAGAAACAGGTTCTCCTTGGAGGTCATGGGGAAAGGCAATATGAGCAGGACATTGGTCTCTTCCCATTGGCTATGCTGATCAAGGCTTGTAGGAACAGGTGTTTAAAACATCTGGAGGGACAAAGAGTCTTGTGTAAAATGAGAGAGTTCAAAAGTTGGAACATGAGCCCAGCTAGGCATGATAGTAACCTTATATATAAAGCTTTATGTAAGACTTAGACAAAAAATGGCCTTCTAGAGGCGGACAAATATCAGCAAACTTGACAAACATCCCCTTCTAGAGGCAGTTAATTGCATTGCACGGGAAGTTCTCATAGTCATGAACTACAAACATGCCATCTTTGAAATGGTAATTTAGGAAGCTGGATTGCAGTACAAAGAAGACACTGCTTTATATCCATCCCTTTCTTGAGGATGCTCGTGTTTCCCCACAGCTTCTACTTCCACAACTAACATATGCATCTTTCAACTCAAACCACGATCATAGTCTTTGTTTCTGCTCCAAAACTGACTGGTTTCTGCTTTCTACCCTGTATTCAAAGCAGTCACATAATGAATCAATAAAGAGAAATGTGCTCTTTGCTGCTATATTAAACTACCCACTTAACAAATGGAAAATTATAAGAGTCTAACATCTTAGATCCAGACAAACATAACGTACGGCTGCCAAATCCTCTTTCATCAGAATAATGAATCAACTCACACTGGACATCTATGATCAGTTCTTTGGACTCAATAGTTCCAACTGCATTTCTTGCTGTACATTTATAACGACCGGAATGTTGCCGTCCAACCAGATTAATTTCCATCCTGGATCCCTTTATCGTTCCATTTGTCAAGTGATTATTCCTCCACCACTTGAGAACAACTGGATAGCTACTGTTGACCAGACACTCAAGAGAAAGTTTCTCCCCTTCTCGGAGAGTGGTTCCAGGATCAGCCCTCAGTTCCACTCCTTTAGGAGCATCTGCAAGAAGCCAACATGAGAGAGAGAGAGAGAGAGAGATGGTCAGATAGGTTGCATGAAAAAAATCAGATCAATAATAGCTATGTGGTCCTTGTATTTAAACAGCATCCACAAAAATCGCAAGTCAATCTGCAAATATATTTCTCATGAAGAGAATATATTTCTTGCTGGCTGAGTACATCCGTGGTTTACATTTCTGGCTGTAGACCCAGGTTAGGAGTTCAATTCTCCTCTGTGTCTCCCAGAAGAACCAGCCTGGGTGGCCTTGGGCAAGCTGAACAGTCCCAGGATGCTTCCAGAAGAAGGGAATGGCAAACCATTTCTGAGTACTCTCTACCTCAAAAGCCCTAGAAAGGGTTCTAAGATCTCTGCCTGCACAAACAAGGACTAATCATCATCTTAGAACTGCGTTGCTGAATCACTGAGTCTAGCCTCTGTCAGGGAGGTCCAGTGAGGAATTGAACTTCCAATCTCTGCTTCTGCAGACAGAGACCTATGTAAATCATTGCGCTATCCAACGGGTCAATCATCACTTCAATTAGCTATGCCAGTTGCGCTCATGTTGTGAACCACATCAATTTGACAAAGAAAGAGATGGGGAATCTAAGGATCGGTGTCCTTGAATTCACTTATTATACAGTGGTGCCTCGCTTTACATTTGTCCCGCATTATGACGAAACTGCATTACGATGATCTCTTTGCGATCGCAATTGCGATCACAAAACGATGGTCTGAATGGGGGTTTTTTTTTTTTGCTTTGCAATGATCAGTTCCCTGCTTTGGGAACCGTGGTAACCAATTCGTCGCAAAACGACGATTTTCCTCCAGCTGATTGGCGGTTTCAAAATGGCCGCCGGGTAAATAAAATGGCTCCCCACTGTTTTCTGGGACGGATTCCTCGCAAGACAGCCACCGAAAATGGCCGCACTATGGAGGATCTTCGCTGGACGATGAGTTTCCAGCCCTTTGGAACACATTGAAGGGTTTTCAATGCGTTTCAATTGGCTTTTTATTTTCGCATTACAACGTTTTCGTTCTACAGCAATTTCGCTGGAATGAATTAACTTTCTAATGTGAGGCACCACTGTATATCGATGAGGCACTCATAAATCCTAAGAATCATAGTGTATGGCTACAGAGTCATCTTTCATCAGCCCAATGAATCAACTCACCCTGGACATGTATTGTCAGTTCTTGGGACTCAGAAGTACCAAGTGCATTTATTGCTCCACATCCATAGCGACCTGAATGTTGCCGTCCTACAGGGTTAATTTCCATTCTGCTCCCATTGATCCCTTCGTATGTCCTGTCATCATCCTTCCACCATTGGTACTCAAAGACAACAGGGTTACTGCTTTTGACCAGACACTCAAGAGAAAGTTTCTCCCCTTCTCGGAGAGTGGTTCCAGGATCAGCCCTCAGTTGCACTCCTTTGGGGGCATCTGCAGGAAGCCAACATGAGAGAGTGAGAGAGCGAGCAAG
Organism: Pogona vitticeps; assembly: GCF_051106095.1. NCBI lineage: Eukaryota > Metazoa > Chordata > Lepidosauria > Squamata > Agamidae > Pogona > Pogona vitticeps. The sequence goes on along the minus strand of NC_135791.1, from coordinate 19,309,305 downwards.
AGAGGGAGGCTGTACAAAGAAAAGTCACATCAATAAATGGGCATGAGGTCCTTCAATTTGAACAAGAGATCCACATGATCTCAGCTGAAGATGGAAATCTATTTCTTCTAAACAGAGCTATGGGGAAAGCCTTGTTAGATTCAACATTCCTCCTTCTCAATGGAAAAGAGAAAATGCTCTTTCTGGAAAAGAAAGGATACATGTAGCATCATCTAAAAGCGAAGTACACAGTGTTTTTTTTTAATTTCCAAGGTATTGTGTTATGTGTACACCTATGTGACTAATTGATCAAAATGCACTATTGAGCTAGTTTTTCTTTTCTTTTTAACAATGACAGCTGCATGCAATATGTCTTTAGGCTGAATCTCAAGGCTCCCACCCTGTGCACATGTATCGGGAAGGGAACCTCCTGAAAATAGAGAATAAAGTCCACCTTCATTCCTCCTCAGAGGAGCCCAATTGGGAACAAAAAAGACTTTATATTAACATAACTAGCTCAAGCCCCATGGAGTTCAGTAGGGCAACTCTAAGCATGACTAAATCTGGATCAAACCCAATGGAGCCCGCTTTCATTGAAACATATATAGGACTGCACTGGAACATACCAGCCATTCTTATTATATTAACTTCCCTTTTACTAAGAAGCTACCTTAGATAGCTAGATAGTGCAGTAAATACCCAGTATCTGAAATACAAATTAAGCTTCAATACATAAAATAGGTTACAGTGGTGCCTCACAAGATGAAAGTAATTCGTTCCACAAGTAGCACCGTCTTGCGAAATTTTCATCTTGAGAAAAGCGGTTTCCCATAGGAATGCATTGCAATGCATTCCTATGGGAAACCTCGCAAGATGAACAAATTATTTTCGTCTTGCAAGGCATTGGTCTTGCGGGGGAAAAATTGTCTTGCGAAACACGGCCATAGAAGAAGTTGTCTTGCGAGTCACCAACACGATTGCAAAATGCTTTCGTCTTGCGAGTTTTTCATCCAGCGAGGTGTTTGTCTTGCGAGGTACCACTGTATTTCGAAGCCCTGCATTTCTATCACTCTAAATACATAAAATTAAAATAAGTATAGTGGTGCCTCGCATAGCGATCGCTCCATTTTACAACGAAATCGCTTTGTGACACATTTTTTGCGATCGCAAAAGCGATCGCTTTGCGATGTTCCCTATGGGGGAATTTTGCTTTGTGATGATCGGTTCCCTGCTTGGGGAACCGATCATCGCAAAGTGACCATTTTCGCACCGCTGATCGGCGGTTTCAAAATGGCAGCCGGGTAAACAAAATGGCCACCCACTGTTTTTCCTCGCTAAAGAGGCACCAGAAATGGCTGCGCTATGGAGGATCTTCGCTGAACTGTGAGTTTCCAGCCCATAGGAACGCATTGAAGGGGTTTCAACGTGTTCCTATGGGCTTTTTAATATCACATAGTGACATTTTCGTTCTGCGGAACGAATTAACATTGCAATGCAAGGCACCACAGTAAACATTTCCTAGTGGCAGAGGTAATGCTGTGTGTGTTTCCTTTTTAGAAAATTGCTGCTGTTGTTTCCTCGGTGAGTCTCTGTACTTTAGGCAGCAAAAAGGAATATTACCAGAACTTCAACTCTGCAATAATTTCAACCTTCAGGTATCCCACCTCCAGCCACAAAGCTGCCTTTGAGACCCAGCAGTCTGCTTGAAAAACAGCTCTCAACCATCTTCCTTGAACTACTTCCAAGAAGTGACTTTTGAGTTGAGTTGAAATAGCTTTCACAATTCAGGTAACCAGTGTACAGTCCCAACAATTAGACATTGGAGAGAATCCATTTTTCATGGGTCCTGTTCACACCACTTCCACAAAACACTTACGTTTCACATCCAGTTTCATGGTATTCTGGGATATCACCTCCTCATTTTTGTTTATGAGTGAGCATGTCAGCCATTTTCCATGGTACTTCCAGGTGGGGACAAACCTCAGCTCTTTGCAGACCTTTCCATTTTCATCAGTTGAAATTTGGGCAGATACATGCTGCTGCTCCAAGCCACTGAGAATCATCTTTATTGGCTCATCAGGGAAATGGTAAGACACTGAGCAGCTCACATTGGCTGGCAATGCTTCCTGGATGTCCTCAGGATAGATTTCCAACTTAGGTTTCGGAGGTGAGTCTGCATCCAGAAGACAAAGGGGGAAATATTGATTCACTCTTCAGGAAATGTTGTAAAAGGACAATTTTAATACATTTCAGCCTCTTCTATTTGTTCACAGATATCATGGTGAACCAGAATATAGGTTATTCCAGCTGTAGCAAAGATCCTTGGCTAATTTTTCTTCTCATTCCTATCTTACTCAGTATTAAACTTGGGTGTGATTTTAAAAAAACAAATCACGATATTCGTTAAAAATTGCCGATTCCTTAAATATTCGTCCTTTCATATTCATGAGTTCCAGAGACCCCAATGAATACGAAGGGATGAGTATTTCCCCATTTTTATTTGTCCCCCATTGGAAGAGGGGGAAAGCTAGCCTTCCCCCTCTTCCTATGGCCTTCCCATTCTGCCTATAGGCAGTCAGCCAGCCCCACAGCCACCCATTCACCCAGCTTGTCCCCCACCCCCCTTCCCCTCCCAACCTTAGCCGCTGTCACCATCCACCACCACCCGGCACTGCCATCATCCATTGCAGCTTGCTGCCAGCACCATCCATCGTCGCCCGCTGCAGTTACCTATACAGCCACTGGCTGCCCTTTGCAAAGATGATGGCCGCGGCTTCTTTTAGAACAGGGAAGCTGCAGCCACCATCTTTGCAATGGGCAGCCCGGATTCCCTTAGCCATGGCCTGCCGTAAGGCAGTGGTCCCCAACCTTGGGCTTCCAGATGTTCTCGGACTTCAACTCCCAGAAATCCTGGCCAGCCAAGGTGGTGGTGAAGGCTTTTGGGAGTTGCAGTCCAAGAACATCTGGAGGCCCAAGGTTGGGGACCACTGCCGTAAGGAACATGGGCTGCCCTTTGCAAAGATGGCAGCTGTGGCTTCTTTCAAGGCAGGGAAGCTGCAGCCACCATCTTTGCAAAGGGCAGCCCTGATTTTCTTAGCCTGCCTTAAGGGAATCCAGACTGCCCTTTGCAAAGATGGTGGCTGCAGCTGCTCTTAGGCAGGGAAGCTGCAGCCGCCATCTTTGCAAAGGGCAGCCTGGATTCCCTTAAGGCAGGACATAGAGGGGCAGGCCATTGCAGCAAGCAGCGGTGGATGGTGCAGACCTCCATGGATGGTGGTGGCAGCAGCAGCTGCGGCACAGAGTGCGGCAGCCCAGGTAGGGAAGCAACAATGGTAGTGGTAAGGGAACAAAGGGGCAGCCTGTGGGGCGGAGGGATAAGCTTTTTTTAAAAGGAGCTAGACAAACTGACTGTATATAAATCTTCAAATTAATTTCACCTGTGGATAGCCTCAGATCATCTCTGGCTATGCCTTTCGTCCACTGGGGCGAATACAGGACCTCACTTTCAGGCTCTGTGGTCAATGAGCCTTCAGAATTACACAAGAAACCTGAAACAAGGAAACATAAAATGTTTTAATCAGCTCCCATGATGTCTGCCATCCAAACAAATGACTCATTGTTTTTCTGTACAGTTTCTAACTGTTATGATAAGGCTCAAAATACCAATAGTGTGTTCTTATGTAATCCTTTCCATGCTGGGAACTGTTCTACTGAAAATTTTGAAAGTGAAAATGTAAGAATGGTTGATACCATTTATTAGACCTCTTTAAAAAGCAAACAAATTACAAGCTTTCATAAAGAAGATTCTACTTCATCAGTCTAAGCAACATCACTTCATGGATAGTGCAGAAAAATTACAGATAAGTGCCACAAAGGATGCCCGTAGCAAAGTCTGTTTCGAGAGGTGATGCCAGACTCAGGGTGCCAATGTCATGTGGGGTGTGTGGTCGCAAGCACCATTCCTTGCAGCATGGCACGAAATTTATACCCTGCTCTTAAAACTTAAAAGTTTGTCTGTTACTCTGTGATTGCACCCCACATACACCCACATGAATTGCTGGATTCCAGAAATCCTTGGCAGGATGGAAAATTCCATCCATGAGCTCACACTTGCAATTTAAATCAAAAGCAACATGAATACATTGCTCAGAAGGAGATAGCCTTCCCCTCTCCCTTGCAGGTGAAAGAGCACAGAAAGGGACATTTCCTGCTTTGAACTGAAGAGAAAGGGGTTAGCATTAATGTCTTCTCTCTCTCTTTTTAACCCTGCTCTTCACAATGTTATGCAAGTCTTTTAAAACCCACTTCCTCCTCCTGCGGTTGTGTAGGAGGGGTGAGAAAAATTAAATCCAAGAACTGAGGGGGAGAAATATGCAAGGAAATAAAGAAAAGGGGGGGCAAGTGATTAAAGGAGGGAAGGAAACAGGGGGAGGAAAGAAGACTTGTACCACTGTATCAATATATCCCTTTTGTAGTTAAAAAAAGACAAGGGGGGATGATTGCCCCAAAACACAGTAGAACAATGAATCAAAAACAAAGAGCAGTATAGCCTACTATCATGGTTTCAAATAGAAATGTAGTGATGCAGTTCAAAACAATGTAAATGTTCCCACCTATACATACACCATATGACCACTGGAAAAAAATATTGATACAACAAAAGGATGAAAAGAATTGCTATAACTGGGGTTCTTTTGTCACGTGTGAGTGAGCCCTAAATTGAGTTTAGAAGTGAAGTATTTTAAAAAGCATCTGCTGGACAGTTTTTTTTTAAAAAAAAAACTCACTTTGAAGCCCATAGACATCTTTTTCATCCTTACATTGTGTGAACGGTACAATCTAAATTGATTTAAATGACATTTAAATTAGGTTCTTATTACCAGTGTGATGGTAGAGACTACACCCTTCCCCAGATGATATTTGCACCCTGAATGTGAAATCACATCTCCAAAGAGACTTGGCCACGGGCATCTGCCATGAATTTTTTGGACTCTAAAAATTTTCCTGCACTATCCACAAAGTGGTGGTGCTTAGCTTGATGAAGTGGAATCTTCTCTATGAAAGCTTCCGGTTTGATTCATAAAAGTTAATGCCCACTCTTACATTGGTGTAACCTTAAGAACCACACAGCATTTTCCTAATTCTCTAGAATAAAAGAAGTAGATCTTATGTTCATTTGCATTGCCTGAATGATGCGTCAGAATTCACAGACTTTTCTTTCGGAAAAGAAAGAATGTGAGATTTCAAAAAACGGAATGGAGAGGAAGGTGAAACAAACGAGTTTTTTGTTTGTTTGTTTTTCTTATCCATGTTCTGGGATTTGTGACTGGGAGAATTGTGGCCTTTCATCAAACTTGAAATATTTGTTCTTTCCTGTCTCTTCATCCTGAACAAAGCTTTGAACACTCCAGTCAGAAGCCCCAGTCACTTCTTCCAGCCCCAGTCAAATTTGTATTGCATGCGTTTACCCTCCAGGAAAAGGAGCAGAAAGAAACGCCTCAAGGTGGATTCGTGCAAGAGCCAAACCTGAGAAGAGAGAACAAAAGAACCATCAATTCCTTTCTGTCATTTTTCATTGTTCATTGAGATTCGTCTGGCGCCGACGGTGATGACATTTCGGCACCAGGTCAAAACCTTCCTGTTCCAGAAGGCTTTTAATTGAAATAATATCACCTGTGGGTATAGAGTATATATTTTTAATTGGATTTAATTATTTCCCCATTTTATTGTATTTTAAATGTTGTAAGCCGCCCAGAGACCTTGGGCGGCATAAAAGTTAAATAATAAATAAATAAATAGTGGGAATCTGTGGTGTCATGGAGGAGGCCTGGGTTCAAATACTCACTCACTCATGGAAAGGGGCATTTTTAAAAAATTATTTCTTTATGGCAGAGGTCCCCAACCTTTTTCACCCCGTGGACCGGCTGGGGAAGGTGGAGTACCCACACACACACATGCAAGTGCATGCGCAAACGGCGGCATGGCGCTCGCACAGGCTCGCTGGAGCACGCGCACAGGCACAAACAGGCCATGCAGGAGTGAGTGTGTGCTGGGGGAGAGGTCTGTCTTTACGACCCAGTCTGGCTCAGGCCACGGACTGGCACCAGGCCGCAGACCGGGGGTTGGAGACCTCTGCTTTATGGAACATCTTTTTTATTGGTTTATTATTGTTGTTATTATTATTGTTGCATTTTTATGTCTAGCCAATGTCACTTAGAATAACCAGCAGTCCAACCCATTATCCACTTGGTTTACTCTATTTTTTGACTCCATATTGGATTTCAACAGGACGTGCCATATTTTCATGACGTTATCTTTTTAAATCTCTTCAACACCAAAGTAGTTTGTGGTAGGGCAGAAGTGGACTACTTTTAAACCAATTTCTTTAGATTTTGCTGATACTGATTTGTGAGGTTGAGTATTCCTTTTTTCCCCTAAATATCTTCTGTTATGTTTAAATTTGTTTCCTAAGCTAACCTTGGTCCTGTGCTGCTACCATATTTTATATACAGAATGTTTTTATGAATTAATCAAATTAGTCCTTTATTCCTTTTATTATTCCTATCTATACAGCAATTTTTTAGCTCTGTCTATTAGGCCTATTAGGTCTTGAGTTCTTGTAGAATTGAGTTGCAAGTCATTTCTTATTTGAAATAATTGAAACCAGTTAGTTGCTATTTCTGTAGCTTTTTCTTGTAACTACCTAATTGTAATTGGTTTCCTTATAGAAAAAGAGCTTTTATTCTATAAATTCCTATTTCCTTCCAAAGTTTAAACTGAAGGGTTTTATCCGTAGATTTAAAATGTGGGTGTTCTAAACAAAGACAAAAGGGAAATCTAGGAGGGGCAAAAATGTTCACATTTCTTCTCATTGCTTCTGTAGTAAAAGGGTTTTATAATTGAGTCCCGGTTTTCATCAACCTAGATGTATATAAATGTAGCTTAATTAGGTTTGCTTTTCTTTCCCCATTCCATTTGAACCCATTTAGGAGTCTCTTTTTTGTTTATAAAGTTAATTGCTTGAGCTATTTGAAAATCCTCATAATATTTTATTATATACAATAGTGTATTGTTAATCCTCCTTTTATCCTTGGTTGATATTTTACAGAATTTATTAATCTTATTGTTCTTCCTTTTCCTGCAATAAATTTTTCCAAGTTTTTTTTGCCATAGTTTTATCTCTTTAATATCTAGTTGTAGGGGTACATTTTGAAACAAATATTTTAAAAATGGGTAAAATACAGGCTACTGCTACTATTCTCCCTAATACAATAATGTTAAATTTGCTTTTTCCCATTTCTTCATTTTTTCCTTTTATAGTTGCCCATATAGCCTTGTGATTCTTACACACTTGTACTTGTCCTCAGTGTGGAAGGGATTGTCACTCTCGAATTGGCCTCCTCAGCCACACTAGATGCTGTTCCAAGTCCCCCATACAGAGCACGTAACCATAGTCTTTCGAGACTGAAGGATGCCTAATCTAGGTCAAATCTTACACACTAGTTGATAGATGCTTTTTGTTAACCAGATCCCTAAATATCTAAAGCTAGAATAACACAAATCTAAATATGGCATTTTTCTGCTATAGGAATATTTATACATAACAATTTAGATTTTTTTTTAATAATTGATTTTTAATCCTGTATACTGATCAGATCTTTCCAATACTGGTTTCAGCTTCTCTATGCTTTTGGATAGATTTTCCAAAAATAGAAGCACTTATGCACGAGTTAACTTTATGCTGTCTGTTGTTGGTTATCATACCAGTAATGTTATCATTTCTCTAATTTTTATGGCCAGTGGTTCAATAGCCAGAGCAAATATTAACGGATACAAAGGGTTTCTTTGTCTTGTTCCTCTAGGTAATTCAAATCTATCTGCTTCTACTCCATTTATTATCATTGTGACCTTTGCACCTTCATATAGATTTACCACCTTGATAAATTTTCCTCCCATATTAATCCTCTCTAATAAATTAAATAAATACAACAATTAAATGCAATCAAAAGCTTAGAGAGCATCTAATGAAAGTATTGCCAGCTTCCTTTTCCCCCCACTTGCTACATTTATGATGTTTATAACCCTACAAATCGCATCTGACATTTGCCTACCTGGCATGAAACCATATCGATCAGCGTGGGTATAATTTGTGATAAAACTATTCAGTCTTTCTGCTAAAATAGTGGGTTTTTGAAATCTTGGTTTTGTTATGTTATTGGTCTGTAAGCAGAGGAAAGTGTAATATCTTTTTCTGGTTTTGGAATAGCTATTATTCTTGCTGCTTTCCAGGATTCCGGTTCTTTTTCACCAATCAATACTGAATTACTGTATATAGTTTCAAAATATGTATAGAAATGTCTTCTGTCCATGTTTTATAGAAATCTGCCATGAATCCGTCACATCCTGGTATTTTCCCCTTTTAAAATCTTTTAATAGCTGATTTAATTTCTTAAAAGGTTCCCCTTGACAACTTTTTTTTTGTCCAGTCGTGTCCGACTCTAGGGGGCGGTACTCATCCCCGTTTCCAAGCCATAGAGCCAGCGTTTGTCCAAAGACAATCTTCCATGGTCACATGGCCAGGGTGACTTAGACACGGAACGCTGTTACCCTCCCACCGAGGTGGTACTTATTTATCTACTCGCATTTGCACGCTTTCGAACCGCTAGGTTGGCGGGAGCTGGGACAAGCGACGGGCGCTCACTCCGTCGTGTGGATTCGATCTTACGACTGCTGGTCTTCTGACCCTGCAGCACAGGCTTCTGCGGTTTAGCCTGCAGCTCCACCACATCCCTTAATTTCTTATTGGTGAGCTAAGTGGATTTTTACGCTCCTCTGAAACTGGATTGATAATGAATTTACAAATGTTTTAACATCTGCCTCGGATGCTATCACGACCATTCCACAAGCTAAAATCACTTGTCTCAGTACCCTGTCACTAACCATCAATCTCTGACATGCCTCTTGTGGGTACCCTGCAAGCTGACACCGTTGTACCCTGTGTCTGCAGATCAGCATGAATTTATTTGGAAGTTAATCTGGGTTCTGTATCCACCATTCGAACAACCCTTTGTCGTAATTTTTCAGTCATTTTGCTCTTCCATCCACATCCAGATAGGTTAGCTACAGTGCCATGGGCTGCAAATCTCTTGATGATATTGCACACAGTAGACACAGGAACATCAAGATCTCAGGAGATGGACATGTAGCCTTGAGATTGCCAATGCTTTTCCACAATTTTTTTTCTCTCAAATCCACAGACATCTCTTTACACTTCATTCTTTTCTCCATGCTCAGTGTCACACACAGCACAAAGGTTGGGTCAGCTTCTCTCCATCTTAACTGGTTGTAAGTGTGATTACTATATTGCCCACACCTCTGACTTGCGACATGTGTGTCTAAATACAAATTAAAGGAGCATCACATGCTTGAAATGATTTCTTACGATTTAGACAGGGTGCCAATAATTTTGGCTGGTGCATTTTTGGGTTTCTGTGTGGGATTGTATCACATCTGACTTTTATTCTCTCTCTCTCTCTCTCTCTCTCTCTCTCTCTCTCTCTCTGTGTGTGTGTGTGTGTGTGTGTGTGTGTGTGTGTGTGTTTTGTTCCAATGCAAACCAAAGAAATGAAGATGTGAGTACCAAAACATTTGCAACTGCAACAATTCTCTGAGAGAAGGGTTACATTTTCTGACAGAATTGCAAAGGTGCCAATATTTTTGGCCATGGCTGTATTATTTTCAGGCTAAGAGGAGAGCTTATCTTCTATGCTGCCATCTCACTGACACCAAACCACACACCCCACGTTTATGGAACATTGAAGCAGTGTTAATAGCGCTTCTCAGCTTCTTAAGGTGTTACCAGATATCAGACTGTGAGCTAAAATTTAAGTTGCTATCTTTCCTGGATCTGCAGAGAAATAGAGAGATCTCAGAAGAAGCAGTGCTGTAGAAGGAGAAAAATTGCCCTTTCGGGCAAGGCAGTGAGGAGAGCACCGTCATCGAAACTCATGAGACTTCTTGGTGCCTAAGACCTTACAAAGTGGTTCAGGGCTAGAGGGAAAGGAAACCTTCTTGTGCATCTTCCACATGCATCAGCAGCAGTGCAGGCCCTAGGTCTGCAGAAACCAAAAGCCTCTCCAGCTCCCACCACTCCAACCTGTTTCTATGACATCCCCAAGCCTCGGGTCCTAAAACTTCTCAAGAACCAGGTTGCTGCTCTTTTCCTCCTGAAGTATCAAAGATCAGGTTGCTGATAAGTTGCCAAACCTAAATTAAGTAGTGTCCATGGCAGTTTAGAAGATGTTAATGCTCTGTCCTTCATGGTCTTTATGGATCAGCTTCTTCACTAGATTAAGAAATGTATGGTCCTCAATGAGCTTAGTGTTGCTTCTCAATGAACAATAGTGGAACAGGTAAACCTGGGCTAACCTGGAAAGCCCCATTCAAATTGGTTCTTAAGGAGAACTAACCTGGAAAGTCCCGTTCAAATTAGTTCTTAAGGAGAACAAGAACTTGGAAATGTTATTTTTTTACTACAGCTTCCAACATCTACCAGCCACCGTGTGTATTGGTGAATTGGGGAAGATACCTCCAGAAGTTAATTTTTGAAGTTGAGAAGTGGGCATAAACAGGATTGCTGCTGAGTTTTCATATTCACAGGTTGTAGTCTCCCAGAAAATTTAGTTTTATCAAGGCTGAATTGTCACTTTGACTCTTAAGCATTAGTACCTTATTTTCTTGGATCATTTTTTTAGATCATTAAATAGCAGGTAATGATTGCCTTGCTTGTCACTGATCTTTTGGATTGGAATAGGAATTTAATGAGTACTTGGCCATTTATAATTTAATTTAATTTAATTGATCCCAGTGTTTTTTGGCATTTCACCCTGTCAGGGAATACATCTGGCTTACACAGATTAGCACATCTACCTCTTCCAAAACTGAAATTGTCAGGTAGAGTTGATAAGGAATTTTGCAGAGAATGCCATCAATTCCGGGGAAATATCTAAGGGGTTATGCTCAAGTTTTTGTGGGGGGAAAAACAAGGACATTTATTCTGGCTAGAAAATCCAAGGGGGAAAAAGAAAAAAAGCAGAAAATTACAAAGGAAGTTGTGGAAGTAAGAAGCATCTAGGTTCATAATCTTAGGTTGCAGTGGCTCTCAGGAAAGTTTTTGGCCTCTTTAAAAAATATGTGCATGCACATTAGCCCACTCACCCCTGACACACATATTCACACAGATATAGTACTCCTTGATAAATAATAGACCAAGTCATTTTACAAGATGATATAGACCAGGGGTCTCAAACATGCAGCCTGGGGGCCAATTGCAGCCTGCAGGATGATAGTTTGTGCTCCCCACCTCCTCCCTGTCTTGTTGGGGCTGGGTCCTGCCTGCCCCCCGAAGCGCCCACGTGTCCAGAAGAGGAGCCCTCTCCCTGCCCGGCAGTCTTCTCCCTCAGGGGTTTGGTGCCACTGGGGCTTCTGCTTTTAGATATCTCTCTCTCCCCCTCCACTCTTTGCAGGTCACCTGGCGAGGCTGCTGCTGCTGTCCCCTCATCCTCTCTGCTTGTCTCCTTGCCCCTGCCTGGCGCTCCTCCGCTCCCTGCCCAGACGTGCTGCGGGAGGGGGTGCTGCCGAGAGAAGAGCCTTCTTGCACGCGCTCCCCTCCCCCCTGCACTCGCCAAGTAGGTGCCGCCACTTCTACTCCCACTCCTTAAACTATTATTATTATTATTATTATTATTATTATTATTATTATTATTATTATTATTATTATTATTATTATTATTATTATTATTATTATTATTATTATTATTATTATTATTATTATTATTGTCGTCGTCGTCGTCGTCGTCGTCGCTGTCGCTGTTGCTGTTGTTTGTTTGTTTGTTTGTTTGTTTGTTTATTTATTTGTTTATTTATTTATTTATTTATTTATTTATTTATTTATTTATTTATTTATTTATTTATTTATTTATTTATTTATTTATTTATTTATTTATTGGATTTTTACTCCGCCCCTCTAGACCATGTCTACTCAGGGCAGCTTACGTAGATAAAACAGAACAATATAAAATATAAAATATATAAAATTATAAAATTACAATTACAATTGAACACTTAATTTGAAGAAGATTACCAAAATGGCATGGCATAAAAGGGGAGAAAAATAAGAAAGACTTAATTGGCTGGAGGGAAGGCCTGCTTGAATAGTCAAGTTTTTAACTGGCTTTTAAAAATACCCAGTGAGGGTGACAGCCGAATTTCTGTTTTATTATTTTGATTTATTTTATTTTATTTTTTATTAATTCTTAATTTGTTTATTTTTTTTCATCTTATTTTGTGTTAAAAAAGAAAGAGATTTAAGAAGATTGGAATTTTTTAAACAAAATGTTTCTTATGGAAAATCTGATGCGGCCCTTCCTCACCCAGACTCTGTCTCCAGCGGCCCCCCAGGTAAATTGAGTTTGAGACCCCCTGATACAGACACTCTTCTGGAACTCAGATTTCCTAATGTCTCACAAGACTAAAATATACTGTATGCCTGTGCCTCTTTTTACCCTTTCTACTACAGGAAAAAAGACTTTCCATGTGACTGCAGTTCAGCGAGGTCGGCGCCTCCTCCAAGCCGCTGGGTATGATTACTGATTTGGCTGTAATCAATTTTTTAGCTTAATGTGGTCTCTTCCACCTCCTGTTTCGTGGAAATGAAAACAGCTGCCCTGTTCCACATTTTTCTGCCTTATAAAGAGATCTGTGCACTTCATCCAGAGTGAGGGGGTCGATCTATAAGGGTCCAAGCCAGCATTTCCATAAAGAAAAGACTGCAAATTAATTCATTAGACCCTGTTTCTGATGTGGAATTTGCAAACTCCAACTTGCTTTGTTGACAGTCTGGCTTCCAAGGAAGTGGGTGCCCTATCTGGACTAATTTTCAGGCATCTTAGCTCCCATTTTTCTACCATTTTTAGTGAATAAAGACTTATGGATAACTAGACTCACCTTGTTTATCTATTTAAATCTGTATACCACCTTCCACCCCATCATGAGACCCATGGTGGTTCGCAACATTTTGTAAAACAAACCAACTAAAATCACAATAAATAAAGATACTAAAAACATTTAAAGGTGTAACAAAAATAAATTGGTTTAAGCTGTGAAAAATATATATGACACACACATAAATAATAGTGCCCAGTACACAATATTAAAAATTGCCCCTTTAGTTGTTAAAAGTCTGCCTAAAAAGGGTGACCTTCTTTGCATCTTTTCTAGCAAGATAATAAATATTCGGCTCAGTCTAGATTCCCACCCCCCGCAAACATGAGGACCAGAAACTTACCTTCACCTGTGAAAATGGAGAAAGTGTCTGCATGGACATTATGTCTGCATCTACCAGCAACAGGAGAATTTGAAAACCAGGCTATATGGGTTACTTTTTCTCCAAGGGTATGGAACAGAATTCAGACCAGACAAAAGAACTCAGCCCACGTGTAGCCACAAAAGAGCGTGCAACTTGCAATTGTCGAGGCTCAGCGAACAGTTCTGGTCACAAACTGGACATGAAGGAACTGACAAATAGAGGCACTATCTCCAGAGAATGAAAGAGGAAGCATTCGATGTGCTGTTGTTTCTAATTTCAGTTCTAATATCAGGGAAAGGGGAAAAGATGAAGTTTAGAACAGGAAGTGGGGGTTGATGTTATCAACCCTGAAATAATTTGCATGGGTTACAGCAAGAATCTTTCTTTGGAGTATGACTTTTCCTGACAGCAATCAAAAGGGGGTGTGCCTTTTTAAATATAAAAATGAATTCTGCAGGGTTATTACTGGCTGCTTCACACCTTTGCTTAGTCATTAAGTCATGTCTGACTCTTCGTGACCCCATGGACCAGAGCACGCCAGGCCCTCCTGTCTTCCACTGCCTCCCGGAGTCGGGTCAAATTCATGTTGGTAGCTTCGATGACACTGTCCAGCCGTCTCATCCTCAGTCGTCCCCTTCTCCTCTTGCCTTCACTCTTTCCCAACATCAGGGTCTTTTCCAGGGAGTCTTCTCTTCTCATGAGATGGCCAAAGGATTGGAGCCTCAGCTTCAGGATCTGTCCTTCCAGTGAGCACTCAGGATTGGGTTCCTTCAGAATGGATAGGTTTGTTCTCCTTGCAGTCCAGGGGATTCTCAAGAGTCTCTTCCAGCACCACAATTCAAAAGCATCAATTCTTCAGCGTTCAGCCGTCTTTATGGTCCAGCTCTCACTTCCATACACCACTACAGGAAAAACCATTGCTTTGTCTATGCGGACCTTAGTTGTCAAAGTGATGTCTCTGCTTTTAAAGATGCTGTCTAGGTTTGCCTTCGCTTTCCTCCCAAATTAAATAAATTAAATTAAATTAAATTAAATAAATAAATAAATAAATAAATAAATAAATAAATAAATAAATAAATAAATAAATAAATAAATAAATAAATAAATAAATAAATAAATAAATAAAATAGTGTAATTGATGACATTCCAATCTCCTCATACACAGTTAAATTAATTAACTTTTTCAGGACAGACTCATATCCAAGTAGTGATATGAGTTGAACCTTCCTTTTGGTTCCATAGGAAAGTTTCAGAGAAAAGTAGAAATTCTGAGCCCAAAAACAAAATATTTAAATAACACGAGGTTCACTTATCTTGGAGGACTCAATAGCAGCAACAAATTTAGCAGAGAAAGACTCTGCTATAGAGAGAATTTTTACTCTGTAATAGTATCAGGGGCACTTTCAAGGAGAGCTACAAAGAGGTGCCTTATTTGGAAGGCAACTCAGAATTTTCCCAAGCAAAGCGGCCAAAATTCTGGGAGATTCTAGGTCCTGTGGTCTAAAACCAAATCTCGGCAGCAAAACTCAGAAGTGAGGTGCATCCTTTTCTCTTCCTCATTCTGCCAAAGCATGTTAAAAAAAGAAGTGTGGTTTTGTCCGTCAATGGTTGAGCAAAGGCCAGAAGGCATCTTTGCCCAGAAGATAAAAGAGGAATGTGAAACAGACAGCCAAGGACATCATCTGAGAAGAACAACCATAAAAAGCAACCACGAAGGGAAGTTGACCTATGATGGGTCTGCTCTGTATGTCTGTTGCCTTCACACTTAAGACGTTCTAAGATAATCATTTTGTTATTGGTACTTTGGAATTTTCCTAATGACACTGTGCAAAGAATAAAAAGGTAGTGAGGAATAAAGGAAAAGAGAGATACAGTGGTGCCCCGCATAGCGATCGCTCTGTTTAGCGACGAAATCGCTTTGCGACGAAGATTTTGCGATCGCTTTTGCGATCACTTTGCGATGTTCCCTATGGGGTATTTTTGCTTTGCGATGGCCGATTATCGCAAAGCGACCATTTTCGCACAGCTGACCGGCAGTATCAAAATTGCCACCAGGAAAAAAACATGGCCGCCCGCTGTTTTCTGGGACAGATTCCTCACTTAAGAGGCACCACAAATGGCCGCGCTATGGAGGATCTTCGCTGAACTGTGAGTTTTAAGCCCACAGGAACGCATTAATCACGTTTTAATGTGTTTCTATGGGCTTTTTTATTTTGCATTGCGACATTTTCGTTCAACAGCGATTTCGCTGGAACGAATTAACAGCGCAATGCGAGGCACCACTGTATTTAGCATTTAATGCTGTGACAACCCAGCTTCCTGTTAAGGAGAACGTGGTTGGCGGACTGAGAGTAATTGGGAGCCTGAGTACCCCTAACCAGCTGGGCTGAGTCCTGGTGACCTCAGCCAGGGTGTACAACAAAGTCCTTCTTACAAGTCTGCCCTAAAAAGATACTTGCTTACTGTCTCACACACCCAGTTCCCCTGTTTGTTCTTCCACACAACCCAGGTTCAGTTTCGGGTATGTCATTTACTTTTCAAACCTTTCCGGTGCCACCAGAGGAGTTATTCCTCACTATATCAAATATGACTCTTAAATCAGTGTTATTCAATAAAACAATGTTTATTTAAGTGTTTATCAGTAAATCATATAAAGTGAATCATGGATGATCTTATTTTATTTATTCAATCAACTGTGCTTTGATAACATTTATATTTGCTTATGTATAATTATGTTAACCAAGGTATTTCTTCATTTCTTATCTTGTTCTCTATCTCTCTATTCTTCTCTAACACAAGGCTGGTCCTAACTGCCTAAACTGCTTCTCTCTAACTGAAGTCCCTGACTCTAATTCATATCCCTAACTCATCCCTAACTGATCTTTAACTGTCTTCCATTCTTCTTATATATCCTTAGTTCCGCCTCTTTCGTTCACCCATTGGTTGTTAAATCAGGGTTCCATTGTGATGGACAGGAGTGGTCACTGATCTGTCCGTCACATTTACACTTAATAAAGTTCAGCAAGAAGTTACACATGAGCTTTGTAGTCCTAAAATCTACCTGGCTCAGTTAGGTAGGACTCAGTAACTTACTGTGGCCTTGCCTCTCCCTCTGGGAATGGCTGCAACAGGCTTTACTGTTCAAGAGACCAAAAGTTTTATTATTGATCTTTTATTGAAAAAAATATAGATTTACAGAATAAAGTCAGTTTGATGCAAAAGCATAGCAATAAAGTACTTTCAAGACTTGTTACAATTACAAAGAAGAAGACCTAGAAAAATTCTGGTTCCATGAAAGGAAAAAAATAGGAACAAGATGGAACACTGCACATGGCAAATGTTCATTTTTCTATCTTCCAGGCTCTTCCTGTCTTCTTCATCTCCCACGCTGTTATCCAATCACAGTGTAATGTGGCAGAAGTAGTCCCCTCCTTCTCTTTTCATGGGAAACAGGTGTTGTTTTCCTCCGTCTATTCTCTTCTCCTCCATAACAAGTGTCTGGTCTTCTTATCTTGTATTGGCTTGTACTGGCTTAAAGGAAAAACATTCCCACAACCCTCTGGAAAAACATTCCCATTATACAAAATCATTCTTACACAGAATCAATATGGATTCCATTTTACATTGTTCACAACTACGTACATATCCCATCTTTGTTACATGGTTTAATCCACATATTCACAACCATGACAAATGCTTGCCACTTTGGACTTTCCACTTTTGGAAATCAACCCTGAGTGCTCACTGGGAGGGCAGATCCTGAAGCTGAGGCTCCAATATTTTGGCCATCTCATGAGAAGAGAAGACTCCCTGGAAAAGACTCTAATGTTAGGAAAGTGTGAAGGGAAGAGGAGAAGGGGACGACAGAGGAGGAGATGGATGGACAGGGTCATCAAAGCCACCAACATGAATTTGACCAAACTCCGGGAGGCAGTGGAACAGAAGGGCCTGCCGTGCTCTGGTCCATGTGGTCACGAAGAGTTGGACACAACTTAACGACTAAGCAACAACAACAACAACTGCTTAGCTTTCACCTCCCAGCTTCAGAGGCTCAGGATCTGGACAGCTGCTCCACCCATACCATCTAAATTTGGCAACCTGGGGCAAAGCCCCATTTGCTCCACCTTAATCACAATCCTGAGTGCTGCTCGCCCTGAGATTTCTCTATCCACTAGGACATCCATAGATGCCCGGCCATTATCTGAGACTTCAGTCAGGCCCCTGAGACCTGTGGAACCTACATGTATCGGCAAAGATGTGAAGGTCTAAGAGATGATAGCTCAGTGGCTTAGGCATCTGGCTTTGGGGCCAGAGGCTGGGAGTTTAATTCCCCGCTGTGCCTCCTTGGTAGGGAACAGATGTGATAAATGATAAGGTCCCTTCCAGCTCTGCAGTTCTAAAAGGATGATGGTGGTGATTCAAAAATACCAGGCACAGTCAATCAAAATGTGATCAGTTGGTATTAGAAGAAGGTTTTACGGATATCATGGACCATCAGAAAGACAAATAAGTCAACTCTAGATCAAGTGATGTCTGAACTCTCACTAGAAGCTAAAATGACTACACTGAGGCTGGCATGCTTGGGATGTATCATGAGAAGACTGGAGAAGCCAATAATACCGGGAAATGTGGAGAGAAAGAGGAAAAGAATACTTGGGGAAAGGTGTATTGCCTCATGATCTTCACTTTGAAAGACCTGAGCAGAGCTGTTAATTATATGACCTTTTGGGAACATTAATTTATAGGATCACCATTAACTGGAAGCAACTTGAGGGCACAGGATAACAGCAAAGTGTCTCAGCTCTATGGGTGCAAATTGAGTTGTCATCACAAGACACTAATATGATACAGGCAGAGCACCTTTGAAACACTGTTTTTTGGAGGGGAAAACATTTACTACCTTCTGAATGCATAGTGCCTTAGTTTAGTGCCTTCGGCTCAGTGAGTATAGGAAAACATAAGAATTGTTTAAGACTCAACAGAGGTGTGGGTGGTTAAAGGCAGGAAGCAGATTTTTTTTTCAGGAAAGAAATGTCATCACCATCATTGCTGTCGTCATCATCATAATCTTAGATCTGCAGAGCTGGAAGGGACCCTATTGATCCTTGAGTTCAGCCTGTGTCAAGGAAACACAGTGGGGGATTGAATGTCCAGCCTCTGGCTTTGCAGCCAGATGCCTAGACCACAGAGTTGATGGAGAAACTAGGCACCTTCTGGAAAGAAAGAAAAGAAAAGAAAGGGCATTAAAATACACAAAATTCCTGCAGGTCTGGAGACAAAAAATTTACATATGTTCACATATTTCTGCTTACCTGTGCTATGGATTCCATGCCTTTATGTAACAGTCATCTGGCAGCGATGGGCTGAGGAAAAGAAAATAGCAAAAGTGCCCATCATTTGCCCATCTCCTCTTTCTCCACTCTTAAATTCATTCTAACACAGTGGTTCCAAACCTTGGGCCTCCAGATGTTCTTAGACTTCAATTCCCAGAAATCCTGTCCCGCAGAAGTGGTGGTGAGGGCTTCTGGGAGTTGTAGTCCAAGAACATCTGGAGGCCCAAGGTTGAGGACCACTGCTCTAACACCACTAGGAAAGGGGCAGGTCTGGGTGGTAACCAGTTCTCAAATTGTGTTCAGTTGTGGTACAGGATGGACTAACTTCAGTTCCTTTTTGACATAAACGTCAACATCCTTCAATGTCTTCCTATCGGGAATAGAGAGAACTTGGGGCTTTAAGAAAAGAATGTGGGAGGAACTGAAACCAAATTGTTCATTTTGGCTCAGGACCTTCAGCTTTGAATCCCCGTGTATTCAATCGTTCAGTTGCTTGCTATATCTCCTTTTTCTTTCAGACTTTTCATCGCTAGTGTCACAAAAGGGTGACTCCTAGTTCTTTTGTATCCCAAGAAGAACAATTATTAAACAGCAAAGGACCTCACAAGACACATTAATAAATGCAAAATGAATATACTTTATTACCTATTGATTACAATTCTAAATAAAGGGGTTTCATGCATTCAGCACATTCACACCGCATACATACTCACCAAAGAGAGAATTCTTTATCTGCATTGTCCAAGTTCTAAGGAAGGTAGTTGGTTCCAAAAGCTTTTTGGTCTCAGCAGACGGACAGACCAATGTTTTCCCAGACCCCTCTTCTTATATTCTATTTGGGCAGGGTTTTTTTTAATACAGTGGACCCTCTACTTAAGGAATTAATCCGTATTGGAATGGTGGCTGCAAGTCGAAAAGTCTGTAAGTCGAATCTCCATTGACCTACAATGCACTGAAAACCGATTAATCCCATAACCAGTGGGTTTTATTCTATTTTTATTCCATTTTGTTGTTTTTTTTCTGGTCTGTAAGTCGATTCTCTGGCTGCAGGTCGAATCTAAATTTTGCAGCCAGAGAAGTCTGTAACTCGAAAAGTCTGTAAGTCGAGCCGTCTGTAAGTCGAGGGTCCACTGTAGAGCATGCGTAAAAGACATTTCTTTGTCTCAGGTTGCTCACAGGGCATGCGTAGTAGAGATTCCTTTGTTTGCCCCTAGATACATGGCCCTTATCACTTATTGTGAAGTATGGAATGCTTAACATGTCTTCCATCACTTAGTGGACAGGTGTGGAATCTGCTTTGCTCAGGAGGATCTTCGTATCAGGGTCTTCTTAATCCCTTTGACTCTACTCCCAGCAGCAGATGGTTTTTGTCAATTTAGTTCAGAATGTTAACAATTCAAAAGCTGAATCTCTCACAATGAGGGCTTCTAGGTAAAAATACAACATCCCATAGTTCCTCTGGTTCTGTTGGTCTCCATCTTTGTGTCCTAACTCTCTCTCTGGTTCTTCACCTGATCCAGGCCAAACATACACACACCTGACACTAGGACTTATTTAACAAGCGGGTACCAACTAACCCTCTAAGCCCATTTTCAGCCCCTTCTCATTTCCTTACCTGCACAGGGAAGTCAACTCAACTTGCAAAGACCCAGAGGTCCCAACACTGTTGCTGGCTTCACAGTGGTAAAGGCCAGTGTCAGTGAATCCCACTCTCTGTAGGGTCAGCAAGGCAGATGATGCAAAGTCCTGGGGCAGCTGTTGCCCATTTTTGTACCAAGTATAGCTGAGGTCCTGGGGGTTTGCCTTTCCTACTTTACATTCCAGCTGAAGAGATGAGCCCACTTTGATGACTTCTTCTGGATCTTGCACAGCTCTTACTTCCCTGGGGGCAACTGCAGGGGGAAAGATGCTGTATAAGCGACATCTGGAGAGATGCAGGTTGCCCGCCCACCCCTGGCCAAGATCCTTCCCCACTGTGCACTTACATTTCACATCCAACTTCATGGTACCCTGAGATCTTTGTGACCCAGCCTGGCTCTTGTACAAGCATCTCAGCACTTTCCCATGGTCCTCCAAGGTAGGTCTGAAACTCAGCACTGTCCGGACCGTCCCGCTTTCAATAGCTGTTTGTTGTGAAAGCAAACGATCCTTCTCTAAGCCAGCGAGAGTCAAGGTCATGTTTTCACCAGGGCAATGGTAAAGCGCTGAACAGATCACTTTAGCTAGCCTCCCTTCATGCATTTCCAGAGGGTCGGTTCTTATCTTTGGTTCTGCAGGCGACTCTGCAGTGGAGGCAGAAAATAAAATCGGAAAATACCAGTCAGTGTTCTGGAGAAAGGAATGAAAGGATCTGTCAAATAAACACAGACTTCTTTTTGTTTCTTCCTATAACTAGAAGCCCTGAGCACTAACCTTTAGGTGGTTCTACTGCTGCTACATATAAATGAAAAAGATGTGGTTAGGCCTCCACGTGTTTATTATGGAGAGTAAAGCTTCCATCTCTATGTAAGGTAAAGGTAAAGGTTCCCCTTGACAATTTTTGTCCAGTCGTGTTCGACTCTAGGGGGTGGTGCTCATCCCCGTTTCCAAGCCATAGAGCCAGCGTTTTGTCTGAAGACAATCTTTCCGTGGTCACATGGCCAGTGCGACTTAGACACGGAACGCTGTTACCTTCCCACCGAGGTGGTCCCTATTTATCTACTTGCATTTGCATGCTTTCGAACCGCTAGGTTGGTGGGAGCTGGGACGAGCGATGGGCGCTCACTCCGTCGCGTGGATTCGATCTTACGACTGCTTGGTCTTCTGACCCTGCAGCACAGGCTTCTGCAGTTTAGCCCACAGCGGCATCACGTTCCCTCATCTCTATGTAACCAACTAGCAAATTGAGCCAAACTTTCCTTATGCTCACAGAAGGAAGCTAATTTCCAATTTAGTCAGCCCAAAACCCTGTGGTAGGAGAACCAGATATTGCTTAACTTTTATGATATCTCTGCTTCTAACTGTAAAGCTGGCTTCTCATCAGTATCTGCCTTTTGACTGTTTAGTCTAGGCAATTTTAAGAAAATTGGTGGACTGTTGGTAGGCCCTGGCTCAAACCTTTCTTTTTAGACTTGATTTGGGGGTGGTGCCACTTTTATTTAAGATGTTCTTAAAATAAATATTTGGAGTTTCCCAAGACACTCATCTATTGTACATGATGCAAAGTAGCCTTCTGGCTAGAGGGTAGTACAAACCTTTAAATTTTAAAAATCAAATAAACAATTTGCTGCTTAACAATAATCATCTACGATTGTTTCTGAAGTGAAAGCTGCCAATTCAGAATTTGAGGGCAATATTGTAAATGGGAAGGGTAGACAAGCGCTTGTTTTGACATATAAAGCCCTAAACGGCTTGGGCCCTGGATCCCTGAAGGACCGCTTCCTTCCATATGAACCTACCCAGCACTTAAGAACTAGCCAAGGGGCCCTTTTGAAAGAGCCGTCCCTTAAGGAGGTAAGAGGGACGGCTTGTAGAGAAAGGGCCTTTTTGGCAGCTGCCCCCAGACTATGGAATGACCTTCCGACTGAGATTCGTCTGGCGCCGACGCTGATGACATTTCGGCACCAGGTCAAAAAATTCCTGTTCCAGAAGGCTTTTAATTGAATTAATATCAACTGTGGGTCCTGATGGCCATTTTTAGAGTACTGTATTTTAATTGTTTTATCTTTTTATTGTATTTTAATTGTTGTAAGCCGCCCAGAGACCTTTGGGTAGAGTGGGCGGCATATAAGTTAGTTAGTTAGTTAGTTAGTTAGTTAGTTAGTTAGTTAGTTAGTTAGTTAGTTAGTTAGTTAGTTAGTTAGTTAGTTAGTTAGTTAGTTAGTTAGTTAGTTAGTTAGTTAGACAGACAGACAGACAGACAGACAGACAGACAGACAGACAGACAGACAGACAGACAGACAGACAGACAGACAGATAGATAGATAGATAGATAGATAGATAGATAGATAGATAGATAGATAGATAGATAGATAGATAGATAGATAGATAGATAGATAGATTTGGCTAGCTTGAGGAGGAAATAAGAACTGCAGCTTCAAGGGTTTTTACCTGTAATATTCACTGCAGCACTAAGAAACCTTGTGAGTGGCCAAGGATAATTTGGAACAGAAATGACCACTCTGGCTCGGTACCAGCCACTGTCCTTTGTCTGGAGCTGAGTAACCAACAGGCTGCAGTCAGCATTGTTGAGATCCCCAACAAACTTCACCCGGCCCCGAAAGTTGGGACTTGTTCGGTTCATGAGATCCATGGAGGTTTTGGAGCCGTCATATAGGAGGTGATCCACATGATCGTACGACACATACGGATCAAAATACCACAATAAAGAAGTGATGTTGATTTTATCGGAAAGATTAGGTTCACTGACACGACACGGAATCCACACACAAGATCCTTCCCAGCCTGCCAGGGAACTGAGAGTTATGCTCAATGGACTTTCATAGCATTGGGCACCTGAAAGAAGGAATCAAATGGGAAGTATTGCTCAGCGCCCCAGGAGCCATTCAGAACCATGATGTTCTCCTCCCAGAACTAGGATGCAGCCACCAAACCCCACGAACCCCACCCAATTAAGAATCCAAGCCAAAATTTTGTCCTTTCTTTCCATCTCGCTGGCCATTTGGTAATCAAATACTTTAGCAATATAAACTATGTTTGGTTCTCCATAAAAATGCTAATTTCAGCAGACAGGATCCAAAGAATCTGATTTTATTTGCCCAAGGAAACTTAGGATTTCCATTCAAGCAGCTATCCTCCCATTCTACTTATTCTGGAACCTTTAAAAGAAAAAAAGAAAAAGGGAAGCAGTCTGTAGTATGATGAAGATTAGGTGTCTTTTGCCTATACCCTGCCAAAAGTCGACATTCCCGAAACATGAGTTCAAATCCAGGGAGCCTTTTCTCGCTAGGGACCATCCTATAATTACTATTGTCAGTGCTGCTACATGTTCTATTTATTACTAACTCTCTTGGTAGGGGTGTGGCTCAGATTTGGATAAAACTTTAGCCCAGATCTGGACCAAACTGATTTGTACAGACTATGGACATGACCACATTGGAGGAAAGCAAAACAACACAGAAGGAGAGACAGTCAAAAAGTTGCAGCACCCTTAAGACAAATTGATTTATTTTAGTATGAACATATGTGGGTTGCAACCCACTTTTTTAGAGGCAGAATACAACACACAATTTACAGGGTTGGTGTGGATGGCTGCCATGTGAAGTCAGATACAGATGACAGTGGTATTGAACCTTCAAAGTGATAATGGGTTATTATTAACACAAGCAGTAAACTTTCAAAGTGTTGATTTCTTGAACATCCTAGCTGCAGTAGAGAAGCAGCTAACGCAAACTATCAGCAAATACACAAGAGTCTTTGAAATATTGAAGCAGTGAGTTTTGCCCTCTGCTTGCACTGAGATCAGACCTCAATTACAGAAAATAATTTTTTGTTCTAAAGCAGGACTCCTCCCTAGTATATCGAATCTAAACATGCTTGAAGAATTGCTTGGCTATTTGAATTGCTGGAGACACAGATCCATTGATTCCACACACACACACCCATGATGTATTTCCCACAAACTTCCCCATATAAGAAAAACACCATAGAGAGGAGGAAGGAAAAAAGCGTGACTTTGATTGACAGCTTTACAATCCAATCATAATACATGATTTTATTATAATTACTGATGGTTATTATTAGTGCTGCCCAACTATCCTGCATACAGAAGCAAGCTTCCAGCTTGCACTGGGGCAGGAACAAGAAACTTAAGCAGGGTTAGGCCTAGCTAAAAGTCACACCTTTCTAATATAGGCTGTTCTCCAAGGTGTGTCCCATTGAGGTATTTGTTAAAAGTTAAAGGTTCCCCTTGACATTTTCAGTCCAGTCATGTCTGACTCTAGGGGGCGGTGCTCATCCTGTTTTTCAAGCTGTAGAGCCAGCGTTTCTCCTGCATAGAAGACAGTTTCCATTGTCACGTGGCCAACATGACTAGGGAACGCCGTTTTACCTTCCCACCAGGGTGGTACCTATTTATCTACTCGCATTTTCATGCTTTTGAACTGCTAGGTTGGCGAGGAGCTGCGACAAAGCGACAGGAGCTCACTCCGTCACGTGGATTCAATCTTATGACTGCTTGGTCTTCTGACCCCGCAGCACAGGCTTCTGCGGTTTAGCCCACAGCGCCAGCCTGCAAATTAGGTACAGGCCTGAGAAGTGTGGCATTTGGGGTTCAGAAACTCCAAAAAATGCCATATCTAGTGAGGGTCGTGTCAGAGATAGGACTTGAGGATTCAGGGCTGTGTGGTGCTGTGCCATGCTAGATCTTAAAGGTCAAAGTCTGGACAAGCAGTTCTACTTGCACAATGGAACGAGACTGAGCTGAGGCCAATAGCTGTGAATTCACAAGTTCCTGCTTCAATTTTGATGGATATTTGTGCAATGAGACAAAATTGTGTGCACTCCAAAATTGCAGGAGCTCTTTTAAATAGCAGCAATCCGCTATTGCCCTGACATGGTTTCTATTGCTCAGATGAAGCTGTGCCACAGGATACTGGCCAGTGTAAATCTTCAAAAGCCGAGCAACAGATGGTTTGTTATTCAACATTATAGGAATCTGGACATTTCTAATCATGCAAAATTGGATTTTAGTTCACCAAGTTTACCAGGATAAGAAATAGATCAGCAATGTACTAGAGGAAGAAATCAGTTCTTAGGTGTGCATTTCTGCAGAGGTTCTCTTTGATAGTAGATGAGCAAACCCATGCAACCACAGTGCCAAAATATTAGACAAGTTCCCCATCACTGACAGCTAGGGCAGGGCAATAAAGGTAGAGATCCTGGGGTTTTGTAATCAGATAATGTGGCAGGATAGGATGAGCAACACTCCAAATACAGCAATAAATCAGATCCACTTTTGATCATGTGTCCACTCCCGTTCTCATGGTCTTACTCACACAAAACACACAGTGTGACTTTGGAGGAAACTGTCGTGCCCACGCTGTTGCTGACTTCACACCAGTAATCATCAGAGTCTTTAGAAGACACACTAGAGAAGATCAACATTTCTTCTGTAGAGTTCTGTTTTCTTTGTTCCTCACCACGGTACCATATATAGGTGAGATTAGATGGATTTGCCATTCCCACTTCACATTTCAGCTTAACTTCGCTGCCTTCCACAATATGTTCTGGTGACCATTTCAAAATTTTTACCTCCTTGGGGGAAACTGTAAGATAGAAGAACAACTAAGTATAAAATGGACACTGTCATGCCACAGCAATAAAATGAAGATAACTGAAGCGTTCAGCGGTCTGCTATATAGTGATTCCTTTATAGTAAAGTCATTTCTCAGTATAAGACCATTGCTTATCACTGGCAAAAACCCATGCTTGGTGCACTCAACAGCCCTATCTTCAGGTCCAGACACGGATTGCTGACTTCATTGTTAACTTCTTCAATAAATGTTGTTCCTGTGTAAGCTGTTAACTGAGGATGGTCTAGAGCAATGGGTCCCAACCTAGGGTCCACAGATGTTCCTGGATTAAAACTCCCAGAAGTCTTCACCACTAGCTTTACTGGCTAGGATTTCTGGGAGTTGTATGTAGTCCAAAAACATCTGGGCATCCACGGTTGGGAACCACTGGCCTAGAGTTTCTGATAACAAAGTCCCAAGATTTCATGAAACGCAACCCTATCAAACATTTAATATCTATAGGCAAATATCCTGTTGTGTAAACTATGCCCACATAAGAGTAATTACATCACCGGCAGTGAGAAATTGCCAGGAGTTATTAAAGAATTCCTGGTTGTATTCTGGAGCTTTCACAACTCACACACAATCAGTCTCAATGTGTGGACATCATGACAGCCTTGGGATCAAAGCAGGAGGTCTTTAATTACCATCTCTCCCTGCTGGTGACACCATCAACCTTATGCCAGCATAATTTACACAATAGGATTCAGGCCACAGTTTACCATCCAGCTTCATGTGCTCTCATGTTGAAATATGTTACCTCTCCACCAAGAGGTAATTCTTTGATATGCCATTCATATTCAGGCTAAAGTGCCTGCATTTGCTGAGTATAAAGATGCAGTGCATATATGTACACAAAGCTGCCACATAGTTTATGTGCATCAGACATGGTGAATCAATATACGATCCTCCCCACATAACCTCTCCTGCTCCTTATGAACGTGCTCTAGTTAGTGATGGAATTTTTCAGGGCTTCCCGATAATAAATAAAGAATTATTACTCACAGTGGACCTCTATAGAGATTTTCTGAGATGACATACACCCGAACCTGTTGCATGCTTCACATTGATAAGAAATGGCTGGCCCAGGAGTTGCCGGGAAAGTTAATAGCTTTGGGTGACTGTACTGAATTTCAGCTGTATGAGCATCTAACTTAATCCAGTTGTACCAATTATCATCAGGGACGCTTCTGCCCACGGAGCAGTTCAGCCTGACATCATGCCCTTCCTTTATGGGCAGGTCATTTAAAAGGACAAGTTGGACATCCTTAGGATGATCTGGAATATAAGATCAAAGTCTCTGTTTGTAGAGGAAATAGATCATAACCATGTTACAGGATATCACATAGTAAAGACAATAGAGGAAAGTGCCTGAACACCAGAAAAAACTCACAAGTATCTATTGGAAATTCAAAGCATTTGATATTACTCTTCCTGTTACAATATCATTGAGGCCGAACTATCCCTTATCCAGGAATGATTGCAGCTGCAGTACCAGAGAAATCAAATAAAAGGCACTTCAAGCTTCAAATGGCAAAAAAAAAAAAACCTGAATCAAATTAAGCTTGGACAACAGACCTGGTGTAACTCAGTGGATCTGAGACGTGGTTGCAAAGTCAGAGGCTCAGATTTCAACACATACACCCCGGTACAGTTCCTGAGATAAGATCCCACTGAGATCACCCTGCCCATGTGTCACTGGTGATATGCATTGTGCCTCCTGTGCAGACACACACAACCTGCCCAATTCTAGAGTGCCAGCAGAAAGTATACAGGATGTATGTATAATAAAAAGTATTATAATGAAAGCATCATACTCAATTTTTCAGGAGGAGTGACCCCCCCTCCCCTTTTAGCACTTCACTCAATTTCTGTTCACACCTATGGAGCCTCCATCTTGTCAGGGCTCCCACACAGTTTATTGACCCTCATTTGGTTCTTTACCAAACCGTAATACTACAGTGGTGCCTCGCTAGACGATGATAATCCGTTCCACTGAAATCGCTGTTTAGTGAAATCATTGTCTAGCGAAAAGCATTTCCCTATTGGAATGCATTGCAACCTGTTTAATGTGTTCCAATGGGGAAGAATCATCGTTGTCTAGCAAAGATCGGCCATAGGAAAGCTGCTTTGCAAACCGCCGATCAGCTGTTTAAATCGCTGCCTTGCGAAGCTTAGGTCCCGAAAACACCTGTTTGTGAGCGTGGAGGGAGCTGTCAAAATCGTCGTCTAGCAAAAATCGGTTTGCGAAGCAGGGACCAAACATTGTCCTGCAAAATTCCCCCATAGGAATCACTGTTTTGAGAATCACTATAGCGATCACAAAAAGGCAATGTCTAGCAAAAAAACTGTCATGCATGGTAAATGTCTCACGAGGCACCACTGTAGTTCAGAATAGCTTGACCTGAGGAGGAAGGGACAGGATGTAATAGCAAAAGAAGTGTGAATGCCCTCATGTTCTGGAGAACAAGATGTCTGTGAACTCAGTACCTGCTGTACACACAAAAAGGTACTGTCCCATTTGCCAGCTCATTGATCCAAAGCCACACTCATTCCTATAACAAAAAAATCTTAAGAAAATGAGGTCGTTGATGACACCGAAAGTCTCCTGTTCCTTCAGCCAGGGTTTGGTACACCTGAACTCTGAAGTTCTCCCTCTGATGTGAAACAGCATGGCATGCCCCCCAAGAATTCCTGTCGCATGGCCTCATCTTTTGAGTGGCCCTCAAAAGAGGGTGAGAGTGTCTCGAGCCTCTGATGGCATCACATGATCAGTGCAAGGAAGTTTCCACGGGGCAACTGCCCAGCATGCAAAGCCCAGATTTGTTTGTTTGTTTATGTGTTTATTTATTTATTTATTTATTTATTTGTTAATCTTCAGCCACATTCTGCAACTCCTGAAGGGTAACCCAACCCCTGCCCATGAAAAATACAAGTTCATTCTCCAGCATTTCATGGAAGACCTGGCATAATTGTTACTCCATATCAGTGTGTAAAAAAAAGTTAGGCAGGGGTGTGAGCCCTCTGTCTTTTCTTGAAAGACTCCCCAGGTCACCTCAGAGTGTCACGAACTCTAAAATCAGCTTATAGCACTGCCCAGAATCCATGACTCAACAAACAAAAAAAGTCACCTAAATCATTTACAATGGTCTTGAGACCACTTCCTAAGAGACCACTTCAAGAATTTGCTAAATTTTACAAAGGCGGTCTATTCCGAATGACACTGAGCAATCTACAGCCAAGATGGTGGGTGGCAGGAGGAGCAAGCTGCCTACGAGGTCGCTAAGACCAACTGGACAGATCCACTTTTGTGTCTTGAGGGAGAAGAGTATTCACCTCGCCAGGATCCCATGGTGATAGATGGTCCTGCTATTGGCTGCCCATCTATTGATGTATCATCCACTGCAGTGGTCACCTGTGGGGCCTTCTCCATTGATGTATAGGGTGTTTGATGTGGCCGTTCCCCTTCCTTTATAACTGTCAATTGAGCAAAAAATGGTCTATTAATCCTACTGGTGTGTTCTGGCAGTGTGTCCCACTCACAGGCTGCATCATGCAGGGTACTACTGCTGGATCCTTTCCCCTCACCAGTATCCCCAGTCTGGATAACATTTTGCCCGTTCTAAGCTTCTATCTTCCTCCTTGTCTGAAGAAAATGGGCAGTTCTTCTTGTTTGACTGGATATTTCTTGGTAGGTCCCCTGCGCTTTGGTTCACTCTTCCCCCTTGGGGTGACCATCGCTATCTAGGGCTTGCTAGATCAATGCCGATTTACTGCTGCACACCAGTCACTCCGGCCACCTCGTCTCCCACTGCCACATGTTTAGGGCTCAATGCACATGGTGGCCTCTCTCATCCGACATCAAGACAGGGCTCTAGTTTCAGCTGGCTAGTGTAAGGTAACTGTTTAACCCAGAATGACAGAGTGAATGGGATTCCATGGGTTGAGGCAGCCACTTCCACCACTCCCATAATTCCTCCTATGGAGGATCTTCGCATAATGGTGAGTTTTCGCCCCATAGGAACGCATTAAGCAAAGTTTAATGCGTTTCTATGGGGTTTTCCCACCCGCATTGCGATGTTTCTGGATAGCGATGATTAATCCGGAACGGATTAACATCGCTATGCGGGGCACCACTGTATCCACATATCCCAGAAAGGTCTAGATTAGAAGCTCTTCTCTGCCAAGACTCAGGTGTACCTACTGTGTCTATGGCCTCTTCTTCTCGGTGGCTTCTTCCATCTCACAGGAAACTGGAAAAAGGTGCTCTCTTGGTCAAGAGTCAGCCAGATGAGGTCCTTCCTGAGACTGAACCGTCAGCTACATGTCCTTCAGCACTATCCTCTGGCCTGCTGCTCCACAACCAGCACCCATCAATGATACAGATAGCCTCAGGTGTGACTTGAAGACCCAATGAGTCTTCAAGTTACACCTGTCTTTACATACCATTGGGAGGTACAGCGGTGCCTTGCTAGACGATGATAATCCATTCCACTGAAATCACTGTTTAGCAAAATCATTGTCTAGCGAAAAGCATTTCCCCATTGAAATGGATTGAAACCTGTTTAATGTGTTCCGATGGGGAAGAATCATCATTGTCTAGCGACGATCGGCCATAGGAAAGCCGCTTTGCGAACCGCTGATCAACTGTTTAAATAGCTGTCTTGCGAAGCTTAAGTCTGAAAACACCTGTTTTGCGAGCGTGGAGGGAGTTGTCAAAATCGTCGTCTAACGAAAATGAGTTTGCGAAGCAGGAACCAAACATTGTCCAGTGAAATTCCCCCATAGGAATCACTGTTTTGCAAATCGCTATAGCGATCGCAAAAAGGCAATGTCTAGTGAAAAAACTGTCATGCGGGATAAATACAGCTGTCCCTGACATCGACTCACACACCTCAAACACCTTTAATCTCATCTGATTTTGGAAGGTCAGTGGGGTCAAATACTTGAGCATCAGAGCATGCCTAGGATTGCCAGGTAGCACTAGAAAGGATCCTTGACAGGACTGGCCTAGACAAACTGTCTAGATCAGGATAAGGCAGCTTCCTCATAAAAAATGACCCATTCCATCACCACCACATACTCACGTGGACCGTCCAGTTCCAAACTGGCCTTGTGCCTCAGCAACCCATCCTTATCGTGTAGTAAGCATGTCATTTTTCTATATTTCTCATCTTTCCACACTGGTTCGACGCTTGCAACTGTCTGGACCACTCCATTCGCTATTGTCATCTTTTGTCGACTTCCCTCTAAATCAATGAAAGTCAACGTCATCGGCTCATCAGGGCAATGATAAGCTACCGAGCAGGATACTTTCATGGTCCACCATTCTTGGCTTTCCACCTCCACAGTTTCTATCTTGGGTTCCGGAGGCGATTCTGCATCCAAGCAAGAAAAAGAGAGTGTTCGTTCATATTTATTTACAGTATTTCTTTATTTGGCTTTTCTACTGCCCATCTGGTAGCCTGTATAATTAAAATTGTAAACCGCCCGGAGAGTGTTTGTAGCGCTATGGGGCGGTATATAAGTCCAATAAATAAATAAATATAAATAAATAAATCTACTTCGGTGGCCGAAGGAGTGCTGAAGAAACCACTGGATAGACGCTGGCCATTAGGGATAATTCAGGAGGCTCAGATAAATCCCAAACAAAATTGGCCTGATTTGGACCAATTTATTTGAGGCTGAGATCAGGATAAAATGGACAGCTTTGGTAAGGAGAAGTGGATTTATCACTAACAAAAATATGGAGCCCAAAAATGGGGCACAAATCACTTCAGCCCCTTTATTTCTCTACTGTCCCTGGGGTCGGGGAGCAAGGAAGAATGTTGTCCCTCATGTGCAAGAATGGAACTTGTCTTGCATATAACGGACCATTTCCTTAACCAGGATGTTCAGATCTTCCACTGTCCCCTAGGACAGCAATTGCCAGATTTGCTAACTGGGGCTGGTCACAGAGATCACATAACCTCCTCTGTTAACAGCAGCTCCACTTACTGTCAATCTGTTTCCTGGCACAATTCAAAATGGTGGTTCTAACCTATAAAGCCCTAAATAGCCTGAGTCAAAACTGTCTCAAGGACTGCATCCTCCTTTAAGAGAGGGTTAAGATCATCAGGAGAGGGCTTTCTCTCAGTCCCACCACCTTGTGTTCAATGGGGACACGAGAGAGGGCCCTCTCTGTTACTGCTCCCAGACTTTGGAACTTCCTGCTACAAGAGGACAGCTTTGCCCCATATGTTCCATTCTTCTGCACACAAGAACATATTTACCATTCTTCTGCAAGCAAAGAACATCTGTCAAGCAAGCTTTCCCTCAGTGACTAGTTGTCTCAGTGGAATTTTAAAATGAATTATTGTGCCTTACTGCTTTCAATGTGTTTTGATGTTCGTATGTTTTTTTTGTCTGGTATCTGTTTGATCCTTTTTTAGTACAGTGGTGCCTCGCTTATCGGCGATAATCCGTTCCAGGAAAACTGCCGTTAAGCGAAAATATCGTAAAGCGAAAATTAAAAGCCCACTGAAACACATTGAAAACCTTTCAATCCGTTCCAATGGGCTTAAAACTCACCATCCAGCGAAGGTCTTCCTTACGGCGGCCATTTTCACTGCCTGTATAGCATGGAATCCGTCCCTAAATGCAGCGGGGAGACATTTTATTTACCCAGCGGCCATTTTGAAACCACTGATCAGCTGTTGGAAAATCATCGTTTTGCAAAGAATCGGTTCCCGAAGCAGGGAACCGATCATCGCAAAGGAAAATTCCACCATTTAGACCATCATTTTGCGATCGCAATTTCAAACGCAAAAAGATCGTCATAAAGCGGATTTGTCGTAATGCTGGGCAATCGTTAAGCGAGACACCACTGTATTTGTATACTCACCATTGTTACCTTTATATGCTATCTTTTAACAATGTAAGCTGCCTTGAGTCCTTTTTAAGGAGAAAAGCCGGATAGGAAAAATTAAACAAATAATAAACAAAATAAGAAAATATAAATGTGCCAAAGACACAAAACATCAGAAGCTAACTAGCTGAAATAAGGAAGACTTGCTTCCTGCTTTAGAATCTATCATGTGACCAAATTCCACAGTTAACAAAGAAAAAAAAAACAAAAAGAGTCATAACTGTTTGGTCTTCCAAGGCCTTGGGTTTACCAATTTACTATGTACAGTTAGAACCCAGAGCACAAACCAAATTGGGCAGGATACACACCACTCCAAATAGAACAGGGAGACATCGTGAAGTTCTGAATTGGCCTGCAAATTAGATCAGGGCACCAGCACACAAGTGGCCAAAGTTCAAACTGTAAGACAAAACTCAATAACCAGGAAAATATCTTAATATAATAGGGTGTGTGGTACTTCTTAGCACAGACAGGGCCAGTCCCATCTTCCTGAGGGTATCACTGAGTGAACATTACTCTCACTTGCTATTTTGAAAGCACTTTCTGCTCATTACAGTGGTGCCTCGCTAAACAATGATAATCCGTTCCATTGAAATCGCTGTTCAGCGAAATCATCGTCTAGCAAAAAGGATTTCCCCATTGGAATGCATTGAAACCTGTTTAATGGGGAGGCGGGGCTTTGTTGCGGTGCTGCCAGCAACTTCAGAGAGGAGCTCTCTCTGGAAAAAGCTGGAACCCTCCGGTCCGGGATCCCCCTTTTGAAATGGGGATCAAAGGAGAGTCTAGAAGAAGTCTCTCTGAAGCAGATGGTGAGCAGCAGAAGGAGAAGAAAGGGAGGCAGACCCGGACTTTTTTCTTCTGAAGAAATCACCGTGCACGGACTGGAGCGGGCGCCATTTTTTGGCACTGAGCCGCGAGGAACCCTTTACCGGGGGAGAGGAGAGCAATCAATATAAACTAAAAATATATAACAAGTAAGTAAGCCGAAGCCTCTGATTTATGAAACAGCCTCATTAAGCTGAAATAAGAATGAAAATATTTGGCTGAAAGAATAAATGCAGCGGCAGGTTTATCTTATCAGTCTGACTCAAAAGCGAAACTAAGCTTCTCCAAGTGAACTATTAAAACACCAGGCTGATTCTAAAGCCGAGAGTCTGAGATGGAAAAATAAATCTTATGTTTCTGGAGAAGAATCCCAGACAGCAACACCGTCTGACTGGATTTAAGAGACTTCGGTGGATGCAGTGTGGCTGGAATACGTTACTCTTTGCCTTCTCTGGACTTTGGGAACTATAAATAATAGAATCTGGTGGTTTTCGGGAGAAGGAGCTGACGTGGCCGACTGGACTAAGGAGCATTAAGGGGTTAATGAAGATCACAAGACGAGCTCCAAGGACAATCTACTGGACAGTTTGAGACTCTGTGACTGTTGTTTTGTTTGTGACCGCGTGTGAGTCTAATAATAGAAGCTTGCTGAACTCAGGAGAAGAAATAACTGTGTCACGGTTCTAATTGATATTGTATTTGCTGGGCTAAAAGTTGATTTTTATACTACAATATTTGGACAAAGATTGGAGGGAGATCTAAGGGGAGGTTTATGATGAGGGGTTTGAATTGTTGATAAAATTGTGGAAACTGTGGAAGGATTTCTAGGGGGTGATTATTGGGGTATTTATACAAACCCCAAAGCCTGAGATGGACCCCAAAAATTCAAAAGAACAAATGGAGACTTGGTCTGTTCAATCCCAAAGTTCTGGAATAGTGGTGCAAGAAATAGAAAAGGAATGGCAGATTAATATATAAAGGCTAATATTATCAGGGTTCCAGCAAGTGAATGCAGGTCTTAGTAAAATAGAAGATTTGATGAAAGGGACGAAAGAGGGGACAGTAGATGCCAAACAAAACTTAAATGAAGTTGTACAGACTTTAGAATCGTATGTATTAGACATGACACCAGATAATATGAATGCAGTAGAGAGTTATCCAGTGACCCATGCAGCTTCCAAAATTAAAAAGCATTATGACAAAAATCTTAAGGAGGCAGAGATACTGAAACCAGGTAATTTTATGGTGAAAATATGGGAAGTGAAAAAAATGGATATTCTGTCAGATGGGCTGAAAGACTGTTCAATTCAAAAAGAAACTGAACGATGGGATGTATTGTATAAATGGCAGCAGCTACCAGACAATGTTGGAATAACATAGAATAAAATTAAAATTAAATGATAAGATAAAAGCAGGAGGGTAATCAAACTGTGAAAAAGCAAAAAGTTGATATGTATTAGTAATATGAATTGATTGGATGATGTTATACTTTATGCTCTCCTATCCCCCAAAACCATCTTTCCTTTCCTATCCCCTCTTTCTTTTTGTACCCTCTATCCCTGTTCCTAAATAATAATAAAAAAACAGCAAAAGAAAAGAAAAGAAAAGAAAAGAAAAGAAAAAAAAGAGAAAAAAAAAGAAACCTGTTTAATGGGGAAGAATCATCGTTGTCTAGCAAAGATCGGCCATAGGAAAGCTGCTTTGCGAACCGCCGATCAGCTGTTTAAATAGCTGTCCTGCGAAGCTTAGGTCCCGAAAACACCCATTTTGCGAGCACAGAGGGAGCTGTCAAAATCGTCGTCTACCGAAAATTGGTTTGCAAAGCAGGGACCAAACATTGTCCAGCAAAATTCCCCCATAGGAATCACTGTTTTGTGTCTAGTCAATGTCTAGCGAAAAAACTGTCGTGCGGGGTAACTGTCTAGCGAGGCACCACTGTATATGAGAACAAAGAAAAGGACATTCTCTCTAATGCACCTCATTTTTGAAACAACCCACAATAAAAGTGTGATTCGTGTCAGGGCAATAATTCAGGCACCTGAATTACACAATACACAGCTATTAATACTCTCTGGATACCTCAGTGAGTTAGGTATCTGGCTGTGGAGCCAGACGATGGGCGTCTGATTCCCCACTTAGCCTCCCCACAGAAAAAGCCAGCCTGTGTAGCCTTGGGCAAGCTGGCAAGTCCCAGGGCACCCCCCCCCAGACTACTTGCGAGCACTCTGCCCCTAGAAAATTCTAAAAAGATGTGTTGTACATTGGGATTGACCGGATGGCATAATTTTCCTTATGAGGAAACCTACTCTGAGGGAGTTTTTTTCTTTTTTTATTTAATTTTATTGTTTTTGTCTTTTTTGTGAGGCTTCAATGGCCATCATTTGTCAGGGAGAAAAGTGTAAATATAAATTGAACCAAAGCAACCAATACTTTGAATCCTAGCTAAAAGAAAGGGTCCATGTGGGATGGTCTTAAGCAGATAAAAATGGCCCCGCCAAGTTTTTACCTCTAACGTGAGCGACGACCTTCTGGTAGAGCATCTGTCTCCCAGTCTGGTTTTCGACGGAAGCAGCTACAACCACCCCATACGTGCCATTGTCGTTAGCGTGGAGTTTTGTGATCTTCAAACTGCAGTCCCCTTGACTGAGATCTCCTACGAATCTCACTCGACCCCGAAAACTAGGACTTGTTAGGTTCATGAGATCCGAGGAGGTTTTGGAGCTATCGTATAAGAGTTGGCCAGTATAGCTGAGCAAACGTCCATCAAAAACGGGCTGAAAGAACCAAACCACAGCAGTGGGCTTGAGTCGGTCTGAGTGAAGTGTTTCATCGACGTGGCGTGGAATCAACATGCAGGAACCTTCCCAGACAATCAAGGGGTTGTGCGGTATCCTCAGTGGGTATTCATTACACAGGAAACCTGATGTGGAGAAACATATGTGAAAAGTCCACTACCTCCTTCTTTCTGCTGGCAAACACAACGCCCTTCCAACTGCCCTGCTCAGCCCCCATTTTGCCTCCTGCAGCTAAGAAACAATCCAAGGGGACATGATATCTTCTCATCTTTCTCACCACTACAGCAGAATCAGGGAAACTGACCCCCTCCTGTTACTCCAGACTGCAGTACCCATTTGCCATGTTGGCTGGGGCTGATGGAACATTTTGTCCAAAGGGGACCACTCGGCAGTATACCATCACCTTTTACCAACAGACCGGCTCACTTCTAATCGAAGGCTATTTCTACATAACTTTGAATCGCTTGACAGCAAATGAAGGGGAAGCCTTCAGATTCTCTGTTCATCTGATGCAGAACTCAAAGTTGCACGTGATGAGGAGAGGACCTTCTCTGTGGCTGCTCTCAGCCGTTGGAACTCCCTCCCACTGGAGGCCAGGCTGGTCCTCTCTTTCTTGTCCTTCCATAAGCCGGCAAAGACCTTTCTCTTCAGGCACACTTTCCCATAGTGACTAAGATTGCCCGAGCGGGGTTTTTAAATGGATGGATATGCCTTACTGCCTTGAATATGATTTTAGCATTGCTTTTGGGTCTTTTTAAGGAGGAATCCACCTGGGGTCCTTATAAGGAAAAAGAGGAGGTAAAAATATTTAAAATAAATAAAACAAATCTTGTTTACCATTTCCCCGAGTGGTATTTCTTCCTTTTTCATATTGTATAGTTATTGTTTAGCTTTATATATTATATATTATCTTATATATTTGTATACTCATTGTTTTTAGCTCTAAATATTGTCTTTTAATGATGTAAGCCACCTTGGGCCCTCCTTAAAGAGAAAGGCAGGGTAAACTATTTTAAATCGATAAATAAACAATACAAAGCCACATTTTACCCTGAAGGAGAATCAGCCAAAAGTAAGGCCTCATTGTAGGTCTGTGCAGTTGCCAAGCTCTGGAAAGGAAAAACATGTTATTGACTTGAGCAATCAATCATTCATTTACACAGCATCTGTTATTACCAGTTATTTTCAATCACTAGTGTAGTGGTAGATTTTAAAGTGTGGTCATTCATCATATAAACCCCTATCTTGATACCCTTACAGGGAGTCCCACATCAACTAACCAGTTTGGGAAGCGTTCATCTGTATCAGGATCAGGCCATTTGTAATGCTTTCTTCAAGAACAAACCAATCCAAAATACTTTCTGCATTACAAGAAAGCTCATAGGGATGTACTATTACTGGGAGAATACATGCAATGATTCATAGTTAGAGATGGGCATGAACCGGGAAATCCATGATTTCTGATCATTTGTGGTTTATGGATAACCAGAAACCACCATAAACCCCTGGAAAAACAAACTGGTTCACAGTTCCTTTCCCTGGTCCGTGCCTGGAGGAGGGAGACTCCTCTGTTCCTCATCTCCACTTGTATCTCTGCCTCCTCTGCCACCAGCCCACCCCACTCCCACTGCCTCTGTTGCCTATTTACCCACTCTTGCTGCCATGGCCGTCCTCAGAGTCAGTGAGCCTGGCTTCTCTACCAGAAGCCGGCTGCTGCCACTGTGCAGGCGTCTGCCTACCTGAAGGAGCACGTGGGGGGGAGCAGCGGGAAGGGGGCAGTTGGCCATCCCAGTTTGCCAAAGCAAAGGGAAGCTCTGGAGGGGGTGGAAATGCAGCATCTTGTTTTGCTTCAGCAAAACAGAATCTGCAAACCAGGGCATGAACCGAACCACGAACCAGCCCAGGTGGTCAGTTTTTCTGGTTTGCAGTTCGATTCGTGCCTGGCTCTATTCATAGTCCCTGCCAGTCCAAACATCTCCACATTTTATCCTTGTAAGCCCTGGTGATGGTTGGTCTAATGTCGCCTGCCCGTGCATTCCACGGTTGGCTGTACAACTAGCTAGGAAAGCACAAGTCCACCCTGATCCCTCATGGTTGAGGGCAGCTTGTTCTGCAGGAGAAAAACCATAAATGCTATCCCTTCTCAGTCATTAATTCTGAAAGTGCTTGTAGACTTTGGAACTCTCTCCCAAAGGAGGCCGCATCTTGTCTGTCCCTTCTGCAAGCAGGCAAAGACCTTTCTCTTCAGGCAAGCTTCCACTGAGTGACTGGCTGCTTGAGTAGGGATAGTTAGTGGATAGTTGCACCATACTGTTTTTTGGTGTTGCTTTTCTTTACCATCTTTCAGTGTGATATTTATCTGATCCTTTATAGGGTTTGTATATTTCTGGTTTAAGCTAGCTATTTATTTATTTATTTATTTATTTATTTATTTATTTATTTATTTATTTATTTATTTATTTATTTATTTATTTATTTATTTATTTATTTATTTATTTTCTATCTGTTTGTTTGTTTGTTTGTTTGTTTTTTATTTATTTATTTATTTATTTATTTAGATTTTTATCCCGCCCTTCTAGACAAGGTCTACTCAGGGCAGCTTACAATAAAATTATTCATAAAACGGTTAAAACGACAATTAAATCGACAATGAGATATTAACCAAGATGGGGAAATATAAACAAAAAACGAAGTAAGAAATAAAAGTCAAGTATTGACAGGATCTTATCTTTAATCTTATCTTTCAGTGATGTAAGCCACCTTGGTCTGTCTTAAGGAGAAAGGTGGGGTAAAAATATTTTAAATAAAAATAAATATGGGCTGGTGACATGGGGGACAGAGATAAGCTCCATCCCCATATCGTCATCAAATCTGGATGTCACAAATCTGGACCTTCTAGTGTTCATTCCAAAGGTTGTTAGAAGCACACGTGAGCACACTTAGAGAAACACGCTTACAGCATTTACACGATCAAAAACACTGTCTGTTCAACTTAATAGGCTTTCAGGCATCTGTGTAGACCTTCCCCGTAGTAACACAAATATCTGCCTTACTTCTTGGTGGAGTTGTTGTTTAGTCATTTAGTCATGTCCGACTCTTCGTGACCCCATGGACCAGAGCACATCAGGCCCTCCCATCTTCCACTGCCTCCTGGAGTTGGGTCAAATTCATGTTGGTTGCTTCGATGACCCTGTCCAACCATCTCGTCCTCTGTCGTCCCCTTCTCCTCCTGCCTTCACACTTTCCCAACATCAGGGTCTTTTCCAGGGAGTCTTCTCTTCTCATCAGATGACCAAAGTATTGGAGCCTCAGCTTCAGGATCTGTCCTTCCAGTGAGCACTCAGGGTTGATTTGGTGGAGTAGGGGAGCAGAATTAATGTGGGCACTATACATCCTGCCCCACAGTGTTAGCCCTACAGTATTTCAGGCTGAATGGCTGAATAAGGAGCATTCCTTAGACGGAAGTCAAACGATGAGATCAAGAAGAGTAAATGAAACGGCACACTCACCTTTCTGTGGAATTTTAGATCAGACAACAGGCCTTTCCTTAAAATGCTTCAGAAAGAAGAGCTACGAGATTGCCCTTTTGGTATGTTTTTCCTCCCTAACCAAATGTTTGTACATCTAGGGAAAATAAAAGATTGGCCCACGGAGAAGTCAAGGACATTTCTTGGCATCGAGACAGTTCACATTCATTGCATGACCCAATATTCTTCTTTTCTTCACTCCTGCATGTGCGCAACGCAACACAACTGACACGGGGATTACAAGGAACCAGAGAATCATAGTATGACAGGTCCCTAGAAATTTGTAGTCTCAGACCCTCTACAGCATGCAGTTTCCCTGTTACAATCCCATTCTCTGTTTCTTCTGTTTCACAATTGCAGGGCTCAGCAAAGTCAAGTCATTCAAATGGTGCTGGACAGCAACTCCCACCAGAACTAGCCAGAATATGGAATTCTGGGAGTTGTAGTTCAATGACATCTAGTGGCCCGCCCCTCTGTTTTCTGGCATTTCCCTGATGTGGTGATGAGCTACCAGAAATGCAGAGTGGAGCTTCTTCCCAGCAGGATAGCATTCTCAGGTACAGTGGTGCCTCGCTTAACAATGATAATCCGTTCCAGAAAAATCACCGTTAAGCGAAAACATTGTAAAGCAAAATTAAAAACCCGCTCAATGCATTCCAATGGGCTAAAAACTCAGTCCAGCGAAGATCCTCCATACGACAGCCATTTTCGCTGCCTATATAGTGAGGAATCCATCCCTAAACACAGTGGGGAGCCATTTTAATTACCGGTGGCCATTTTGAAACCGCCAATCAACTGTTAGAAAAACATCATTTTGCGAAGAATCGATTCCTGAAGCAGGGAACCGATCATCGCAAAGCGAAATTCCCCCATTTACACCATAGTTTTGCGATCGCAATTGTGATTGCAAAAAGATCATCGTAAAGTGGATTCGTCGTAATGCGGGGCAATCGTTAAGTGAGGCACCACTGTAAATAGCAGTGGCCCTAACCACACTGCTGATTGGCAGTCATCCCTATACAAGAAGGTCAATATAAGGCTTCCTGTTTGGGCTAAGAGTTTGGATGCCCTGCAGTGATTTTTGTTTGGCTCTGGTCTCCAACACAGCCCATGGATCTCCTCTAATAGCTGACTACATGTTCCTGACACAGTGACAGCAACAGAGGCAACAGAGATCAATGCTATAGAGCTTGGTCTACCAGGTGCAAATTCCATGATGTGGGCTTTTTCTGTTGTACTCCTATTTGATCAAACCCTCCACTATTCTCTACAGCAGTGGTTCCCAACCTTGGGTAACCCAGCTGATTTTTTTTTTGGATTGTAATTCCCAGAAGCCTTCACCACCAGCTGTGCTTCTGGGAGTTGCAGTCCAGGAACACCTGGGTTATCCAAGGTTGAGAACTACCGGCTAGAGCTTTCAGCTCCACCTCTTCACTCGTTCACTGTACAGAATGCTTTGGATTCTTGCCAAAGCAAACTCTTAAATTATCATTAACAAAAGTCAGAATCTGACGGGGCAGTGTTTGCCCTCAATTGACTCAACATGAGCTCCAGCTTCTGGATTTTGCCACTGTGTGTGTCCTTATGTGTGCTTCTACATTTATATTCTTAATCCGGGGGGGGGGGGGGTAGATATTACCTTTCTGACATGTTGCAATGGCATGGAGTGGCAAGATGTGTTTAAGGGGCAGGAGTAGGTAACTGGGGGCTGTCCAGATGTTACTAGACTGCAACCCCCATCATTCCTCACCCTTAGCTCTAGTGACTAACGCTGATGGGAGCTGTAGTCCAACAGTAACTGGAGTGCTACAAACTTTCCGGTCCTGTACTAAGGAAAAGGAGTTACTTTCAATGGAATTGAAATTTCCATATTTGGCATCTT
Source organism: Pogona vitticeps (assembly GCF_051106095.1). Classification (NCBI taxonomy): domain Eukaryota; kingdom Metazoa; phylum Chordata; class Lepidosauria; order Squamata; family Agamidae; genus Pogona; species Pogona vitticeps. Next base: position 19,267,399 of record NC_135791.1, on the reverse strand, counting down.
CAATGAAAAAAATTAAAGGAACAGATCAACCTGCACCCAGAGGATCTGTTGCTCGTCAGATTTCCCAGTCCTGAGCGAGTTAGATCATTGGTTTGAAAAGAAGCTGTATGCAGGCGTTCTCTCGACTGGCTTAAAGCAACATGGAAGTGGGAACAAGGTGGTGCAGAGCCACCAGTTTCCATGTGTGATTATCTCCCTTCTTCCTATCAAGGATGGGCAGGAGAAAACTCATGTCGAGTTCTTCCAGAGGGTTCCTCTTTTCAATTTCAGGTTCTTTTGGGGACCTTTCTGTAAACTCGAAAATACCTGGACCTTTCAGGTTTTTTTTTTCAATTACACTTTTTCCCATTCTGCTTCCTGACACTAGACCCAATTAAGCCATCAGAGCTGTCAAAACCAGTTTGAATGAATGAATGAATGAATGAATGAATGAATGAATGAATGAATGAATAAATAAATAAATAAATAAATAAATAAATAAATAAATAAATAAATAAATAAATAAATAAATAACAGCAGGGGCAAGGCAATGGACAATCCAAAATCAGGTGGCAAGTACAGTGCGTGAGAAAGAAATACCGATCATCCACAGACCTATGCAGACACGAACAGTACTTTTAAGTCCATATTTATCATCACATCACCGTCACCATCCTCATCATCCACCTTAATACATCAGGAGGAAACAGATGTTAAGAAAGAGAAATCATCATCATGAAAATAATGTAAGTTAAAATACATACACATTTACACACACACACACACACACACACACACACACACACACACACACGCATTAACTCTCCCAAACCCCAGGGTATGCGGGATTGAGGAGATATTGTCTTGACAGCTTCAGTCCAGCAATTCAGGCTGTGGTCTGTCAGGTAAAGGGCAGGTTGGTAGAAAGAAAAAGGGGACAAGCCCTCCAAAAATCAATAAAATGAAAGCAAAAGACCAGAGTGATCAAAAAGATGAAACACATAAGAAATAAATGCAATTAACCTCTCTTTCAGATTCCCAAATCTTTGTAATTTGGAGGCTGGTAAAACCATGAAAGGCTCAGAAAACTAAAGAAAGGGCCTCTTTCACAGTGTTTACTCTTTGGGCAAACATGAAATTCCTACCCATAGTTTTAATTGCTTTTGCTAAATAAGAGGTAGCCGGCTATGACTTTCTTTAGGTGATTCTCTGTCCGTCCACCACTGAGTGTTTCCTCAGCCTCTGAGTTTAAGGGGCGATCCTGGGTGTAGCCTGAGATTGGCAACACTGCCCTTCCTGCTAAGCAGAGTAAGCCTTCTAGTGGGAGAGTTCAACAGCTAGCAAATCGCTCCTTCATACTATACTGGATACCCAGTATGGTTTAGTGGGCAGAGGAATGGACCAGGATTTCCGAGACCTGGGTTCCGATCCCCACTCCACCATGGAAACTCACTGGCCGAGCAGGAGAAACCACACTTTAAACATTTCATTGACCTTGAGAGCCCTATTAAGGTCACTCACTATATGTCAGTTCCAACTTGATGGCACAGAATAACCACAACGCAACCATACACTGGAAGCTCCGTCCCAATTGCTCCAGTGAACCTTGTTTTCCAACATGCCCCCCCAAATGGCTAACTTTGAGGAATTCTGTCTCTCCTTTCCAACTCCTACCCTTGATTTTTATGAGTCCAAACGTTGGACTTCCTCCCTTTCTCACCCTAACCCTAACCCCATCCTCTCAGTCGGCAAAATATCTCTTGCTTATGGCCAGGGCTTCTGATTTCTGTGTTGAAAAGGACAGGAATTGCCTCCTAGGCATAGATCCCTTTCTGGAAACCGACTGGGACCCGCAACCTTTTGCTGCCTGCGGAGCCTATCGCCGATCGCAACCTCTGCACACTAGGTGGCGCGATCTGCTTTCCCATCATCATTAGTTGCGTGCATAACTGAACTTTTGATCGGTGGTGTTCTTTCTTTCATCAACTCAGAGTAAAGGAGCATGCATGGGCCCCCAATCATTTCCCAGAAGAAATAGGCAGACTTTGGAAGGCCGTAGTGTTTTGTTCTGAGACATGATTTTTAGGGAATACAAATCCAGGTTTACACTGAGAATATAACAGATTCAGGACTTCATGTTATTGTCCCTTCCTAGCCTGATGTCATAAGATGACTTCCCTTTTTAGCTTCCATAATGTTGTGCCACTAGTTTAGAGCAAATCTTTAATCTGATGGTGAGGTTTACCATTCCCTTCTTCTGGGGGTGCCCTGGGTCCATGCAGTTTGCCTAAGGCCACCCTGGCTGGCTCTTCTCCCTTGAGGGACGATGGGGAATCGAATGCCTAACCCAAAGGGCTACCCAACCAGCTTTGATTAAAACAGGCCATTCTGAATGTGTGGACCAGATCGAGGAAAGGCTCCACTAGAAACATAATGTTCATGTATGTCAATCTGGTGCTTCTCAGATGCTTTGAACAATAGGTTGGGGTTGACTCTCACCTATCTATTCCATACTGATACTCATGGAAGAGGGTGAGGTGCAAATGAGGAGGATATAAAAGGAACATGAATGGTAAACGGTGGGATTTATCATGTGTAGGACGATCTCTGATAGGTTCATAACAAATAGTAGGCCATATACTATATTGTTTTGTAACACATCTTGTATGTAAAGGATAGCCATGTCCACACCTAGATGTTTTCATCACCAGCCCCAGCATCTCTTTTATAAAGCTCCCAGATCTTAATTTCCCATTTAAAAACCAGAGCACTTACCTCCTAAATATCTCACACTTCAAAAGGATTAGCTCAGAGCAATATACTATTGCTGAGAAAATATATTGTCTCTCATTTATAACACACACACACACACACACACACACACACACACACACACACACACACACATATGGTATATTAAGTTTACTCAGCCATTTCGCAAACACTTGTTCAAATCACGTTTCCTTTAATTTTTAGTTGATTAGCAAATTGCTTCCACAATAACTTTACAGGCTTGCATGCCCTCCAATCTGAAGCCCATCATTAGGAAATAGATGGTTGCAATAAGAACAGTGAGGACTTTACATCCAAACACTACATTTTTAAAAAAGAATAGATTGATGAGAAACTGGGGAAAGGGCCACAGAATATCCTTATTGTCCCGTGAATGAAATCATGAAATCTCAAAGAGAACACAGCACACAATGGTAAAGATCTATTGTTAAAGAAGCACCACAGCTGAAGCGAGGGAATGGCAGGGGGATGAGGAGAAGAAGAATTCTAGTATCATCAAAAAAAAGAGGACAACGAAATGCGATTGCTGTAGGGAATGCTGGGAATTGGGATGTCCGAGGTTTTGTCGGCCCCTGTTTCTAGAGCGGCAGGGTGCATCCGGATCAATCCAGATGATACACTTTGCATCTCTGCTGCCTCATCTCTGCATTTTGCATTTAGTATGCTCTCTTCTGCGATTGGTCCCTGAAAGGTAAACACAAGCTTCATTTGTAAGTTTGATTGCTGAGATGTGCATTTCAGAAACAAAAAATCCTCTTCGAACAATAAAACCGGTCAGTCACAGGTGATCTGCTTTCCTCCTTATTGTCTACTTGGGCACTTAACAATCATAACAAAGGGTCAAGGGGACGTGGTAAGGTGGAAGTGGCCTTTGGAGTTCTTTATCCCCTGCTGCATAGTCCCGATGACTTCATTGTCCAAGGTCACAGCTTCGGACTCATCAAGCCTCAATGCCAGAGACATTGACCACTGTATTTTTTCCAGACTTGGAAAGCATTTTCCTGTAGAAAGAGGGAAATAATTAGGTTCTTCAGAAGATGCTTTGACTCCGGCTCCTCCTCAGTTTCTTTCTCTGGTTTGCCCCACAAAACAACTCAGCTTTAACTGTGAGAGGAACAAATCTATGGGACTGGTTCTGCAAGATGATCAGCTGGACTGAACACCCTGCCTAAAAGCTTTGGGTTGGATCTAGACCAACATATTTAGAACGTAACCCATCAATCTCCTTAATCTATTCCTGGAATGAATGAATTTCAGCTGAACCCATTTTGTCTACAATAGTTGTAGAATATTATTAGCTTCATAATAAGGTTCCAGTTTCAGTAGCAAAGAGCCGTGTGACTGATTGCAAGAGGCACATATTGAAATCTCCTGATCTTTCCATTGTATCTTACAACAATAAGACTGATATGCAGCTACCCAACTGCCCCATCAATTGCTTGGAGACAGAGGGAGAGAGACAGAGGGAGAAATGTAGACCATTGGTGAGAGATGTCAGTTGAAATTCTTAATCCATGGATCATCAATCCTTGGTTTGCATCATCTTCAAGGCCTGCCCTTGTCTCTCTCTCACAAACTCACCCGTTGCTTTCAATGCCTGTCCCAGCTGAATTTTTGCGCAGGATGCTGTTTCGGCAGTACATCAGGAAGCCACATTGGCGTCTGTAATAGCACGAGACATCCACCACCAACAAGACCAACAGAAGGAGGGCGGCTAAGACAATGGTCAGGATGCTGCCTGTCCCCATACCTTTGTCAGGAGAATCTGAAAGAGAATAACTTTTTTCTCCAAATACCAAGGGAGAAGTGGCCAGGATGCCTGAGTCTTATGCCGAGGCTGAAATCCTGTTGCTTGGCATAGTGAACAACACTGGAATAGGTGCAGGGATAAGTGGGAATCTGGTTAGTCAACTCCTCCATACCTTTCATTGACTCATTGTTCTGAAGTTAGTCACAACTAGACAAGGTTCATTTGAATCAATGGAACTTTGGAGAAGTTGACTCCCCATTGATTTAATGAGCATGCTCTAGTGTGACTACACCCACACTAAGCAACATGATTTCAGCCTTTGCGGTATTTTATTCCTGCCCCATAAGTGGAGTCGACACATGCAGGCTGCTGGATCAGTCTGTATCAGTAATTGAGGAGCACATTTTTGTAATGTTAATGGCTTGTCATGGTCTATTCAGGACCCACCCACGCTCAAATACTTTGCTTTACAAACAGGGATAATTGCAGCTGGGCTCAGAAGGAACAGGGAGGCTCAGGGGGGTGTCATAGTCCCTGGTACTTATTAGGTGCCAGGGAACTGATCCTGCCAGCCCTGACTCCACTACACTGCTGGGACTGACAGCCTGACTTCTGTCCAACTGTATGAAGGCTACCTGTTCATAGTTTACCGTCTTTGAGAGTAACTTTTTTCGTAGTGGTGCCCAACTCGTTGATGGCTGTTATGAGAAGTTCAGAAATATCCTCTTGTGATGTTGGCATGAACTGAAATGAACATTTAGGGGGAAAAAATAACTGCCTTATCCCTGTGGAATAGGGCAACATTGGTGGGTTTATTTTTCCTTCTATTCCTTATCAGGTTTATCTAGCTTAATGTTTCTTTATATACACTATACTTCATAAATGGGATTGGAAGTAGGAAAAAGCAGAATTGTCCAGACCATTGCCATGACTTTTTGCTTTTTCCCAGCTCCAAGTCCATTGCATGTCAGTTTTATGTGGGTGTTTCCTTTTTTCTTAATGGAAAAATCGGCCTATCTCTGCATCTCAGAAATGATCATTTCCCATTATCTGATCATAAGCTGATTGTCAATTAGACCAGCTCATCTGTTCAGTTAACTAGGGACTAGGCTGGCCTCAGGCTAATGGGATTGTTGTAAATGTGAATTAGAAAGTGGAAGCCAGTCTTTTAGCATCAAAAGATCTTTCCTCCCCATCCCCATCCCTGTGGTTTTACCTGAGAGACACATCTCACCTCAAAAGACACCATATATGTACCTTGGTCCTCTTCCACCAACTTGATATCATCACCTTCAAAAACCTTTCCTTTCCAGGAAACAGTGATGGAAGGAGACGGGTTCGCCAATATGGTGAAGTTGCATTGAATGGGATTCCCAATCTGGGTGGCCAAGGATTCAGCCATAGGGAGCTGTATCCTGGGAGTAACTGAGAAAGCAGACCAGATTAGCTGTTGGCATTTGAGGAGACATCTTCCCCTTCACGTCTTGTTCTTCCTTTCCTGTGTATACCTGCTGCTTGCACTTTGTATAGTCTATACGAAATATGTATTATAATAAGCAGACAGTGCCACTAGATATAGAATGCTGCTCTAAAAGAATCCTTGTCACCAGTTCTCAAGATGTGTTCCAAATCTGAGGTTCCTCAAACATTTACAGCAAGACGCCAGATCAGTGCTTACATTTAACGTTGAGAGAGACATTTGTGAAAGCCACTTCATTCCGCTCTTTAATGCTGGCTTCACAGCTGTAGACGCCAGCATCTGAGGGCTGGACGTTCTCTATCACCAGTGCTCCATTTTCAACGGAGATTCGTCCTGCCAGGCAGAAAAGAGATGCTGTAGTATCAATAGGAGAGATGGTGAGACATCTATGGCAAAGGTCATTAGCACATGGCCCATTGTCCAGGGTCCACATACAGCCTTTCACGATCTCCGTGGCTGCCCTTGTTACTACCACTGCTGATCAACTGCACTCCCAAAACTGTCACCACCACCACCACCACCACTGGACATTCCCCTCCCTCCCACAATTTCCTTCCAGAAAGGGAAGGAAATATTCAGAATTGTACATTGGCATGGCTCTATGGCAGTGGTTCCCACCTTGGATCCCCAGATGTTCTTGGACTACAACTCCCAGAAATCCTGGCCAGAATAGCTAGTGGTGAAGGCTTCTGGGAGTTTTAGTTCAAGAACATCAGGAGACTCAAGGTTGGGAATCAATGCTCTGTGGTATAGGACAATGGTCGCTAACCTCATGTCTCCAGAGGCTCTTGGACTAAAACTCCCAGAAGCTCTTGCCAGCACAGCTAACAGTGAAGGCTTCTGGGAGTTATAGAACACTCAGGTATTTCCTGTACTATAGAGTAAGGTCACAATTGTTGTGTATATAACTGCAAAACCAATCACCACTAAAACTTTTCTCGCAATGAAGTCCATGGATGGTTTAGAGGTGGTCCAGTGCAGATGGCTTCAGAAGACTCTGGTCTCGTTGCCCACTTCTCGTTTATCAGTCATGCTATATAAAATCTCCTGCTTACCATCACCAGTATTACTGAGAGCTTGATTCTGAAAGATCCACCTGACCATTGGTGGTGGGATGCCTTTAGCCTGGCAGTTGAAATCCACCTGGGTGCCCTCAAGAACGTCCTTCACAGGCTCCATTTGGGTCACAAACATGGGCCTCTCTATAAAGCACACCCAGAGATTAACAAAAAAAATCACCATCTGAAAGGCTGCAATTAGGGATCACTACAGTATGAAATCAGGGCATTGTGCTGAAATGGGTTGAGGGGGTGTCCAGTGAAGATGGTAGGAGGGGGATCTGGGCTAGTTTCCTTACTTTTTTTTCAATGATTCCTTTGGTTCTTGATTCTCAGGAGACTAACCGCCAGGCAAGGCCTAGTTTTATTGCAAGTGGGAGAAGGTAGGAAGTTGCCTAGCAACAGACCCAGAACATGGGGGGAAATTTTCATACTACAGTCCCACACTTTCAGGAGGATTCTGGTACCCTGTTTTCCTGAAAATATAAGTTAACCTGACTTTTCAGGATGCTCATAATATAAGCCCGACCCCCAAAATAAGCCCCTGTTAAGTGAAACCTCCACCCTTGTGCAGCAACCAGAAGAAGATGACATGACTGTGTTTGAATACATGTAGATAGTTGTACACACAAAAAAAGCATCTCCTGAAAATAAGCCCTAATGTGTTTTTGGAGCAAAAATTAATATAAGATCCTGTTTATTTTTGGGGAAACACAGTAGAATCAAATAGTAACTTTCTCAAGCTCTGACCAGTTCGGACTTGTTTGTACACCTACTCCAGTACTTCCTGAACCGCAGGGGTGAAAAATGTATTTATTTTAAATACTCCAAAATGAATAAGTATTGAGCAATATTAAAGACACATATGTTACATATTTAAATGGCTGAAAATGCTCCCTTTCTCTGGGGGAAACCAGGATATTCTACTTTGTGAGGCCCCTATAGATTTGTACTTGGGAAATGGACTGAGACTGTGGCTCTCTGCATTTAAAACACACAGGCCACATTGGGCTCTATTCCTATGTCCATGCACCATCACCTCATTATGACTGAGAGAAGCTCTGTATTTAGCATGCATAAATACACAGAGAGAGTGTGATGGCCAAAACTTTCTCTGCATTTCTTCTCTGCCTGCTTGACTTTCACATAGAGTTCTCAGTCCTGGAGTTCCAAACCATATTGGGATATCCAGGTCTGTCTGCAACGTGGTCTACACTGTGATCAACAGGGCCCTTTGACAACTGCGGAGTCCCTAACAGAATGCCACTTACCGATCACACGGATTCTAATCTGGGCTCTAGCAGTAGCTCCAGATTGATCAAATTGCCCTGCGCATGTGAAGATTCCTCCCAGATTTGGGTCATAGAGGGTCATCTCCAGCCCCTTGGACAGTTCATCAACAGCTTTCTCGTTGTAGGGTTCGGAATCAGCATCAATTTCATTGTCATTGGGGTCAAGCCACGTCAACGTAGCTTCCCCACCATTTCTCACTGTTAGATAGAAGAGTTTAAATCATGCACAGTTATAATTGCAGGTGCCTCATTTGGCAACAGGAAAGAAGGAAAAAGGGAGAAGTAAGATTGAAGATAAAAAAGACAGACAGACAGATAAATAAAAGAAATCAAGAGATAGAAAAAGGCATAATTATCAGGAAGACAATATGCGAGTGCAAATTGATATGGAAACAAGAAGAAATGGATGTAAGACTGTAAAACTCAGAAAATGAAATTAAAAGAACCATCCACCTTGTAGTCAACCAACCCACCTGCAAAACATATATCTTGCTACTCTGCTCCACCCACAAGAGCAAAACTAGACAGCTGCTTTTAGGTATGCTTGTAATAAGCATAATAGTGATGATAATGATATTTACTTACCATTTATCAGGTTGATTTCAACTTAATAGGGGCCCTTTCTAGGATTTTCTAGGCACAGAAGACTCAGAAGACAATCCCCATTCCCTTCTCTGAGGGCACCTTGGGACTGTGCAGCTTGCCCAAGGCTACATAGGCTGGTTCAACCTCTAGCTTCATTGCCAGGTAACTAACTCACTGATCTCTACATGTTCAATTACCTGCCTTTACCTTTGCACAGAAAATAGGACTTCTTGCCCAATTCCACATCCCCCGTGCTTGGAATAATCTCCAAATCTTCTCTGGAACAGCGGGCAGTCTCTAGGAGAAAGAAGAAAGACCTGTTGGAAAAGTTTAGTTCTCAACGAAAAGTAAAGTCTTTTCCTCTGAGATCATCACAGCTCACCCAAAATGAGAAATCTTCTCAGCAACTATAATAGTTTATAAGGGCAAGAGCAAGCGCAGTGGTTCCTACTCTTGGGTGCACAGATGTTCTTGGACTACAGCTCCGGGAAATCTGAGCCAATGCAGCTTGGGGTGAAGGCTTCTGGGAGTTTTAGTCCAAAAGCATCTGGAGACCCAAGTTTAGGAACCACTGAGCTGCAGCATAGCCAAAGGATTGGATCATTTGAGAAGCCTTCCATCTTGATGTGGGGAAGCTTGTGAGCTACCTGATTCCAAAATCTGAGATTAGAAAACTGGACCAAGCTGTTCCTATTCAAAAGTCTTGTCTGGTCAGCTTAATGTGTGCAGTCATCACCTTCCGTTAGAAGAGACACTGCATTGTTGCACAAATCATTTCTATTCCCAGTTTTAGCAGCAGCAAGGAAAAAAAAGTTATTAGAAGTAAACTCAGCATTTTCCATTTCCAAGTTACAGTACATGAGCACATCAAACAGAACAATGATGTTAACTCACAACAAAGCTAAGCTGCACAATTAAACAGCAGCTCAAAACAGAACTTATTCAAAAACAAGAAGAAACCAAATTCCTACTAGAATCAAACCACATTTCCACCCACCCCCCAGAAACAGGCAGTGAAAGATCCCAAATAACTGAGAAGATATGTATTACATTGCAATTTTTTTTCAAAATCTATTATTTAAAAAACAGATGATCATTTCTAACAAGCAAAAAGGAATGTTTAGATTGTCACTTTGTTAATTAATTAGCTATTAGGAGAGGAGGCAGAGAAATTATTTGCAGTTCCCACTCGATGTCTTCAATTGGCCTCCTCCAACCTGATGCCTTTTGAGATCTTGCAGATCTCCCATCTGTTACATACAGCACTGATGTTACCTGTCTGTCATGGGTTTGGAGGGAAAGTTCCATCCTATGGGGAGTGGAAGGCGGGACATCAGGAGGAGGGGCTGTACTGTATATATATGTGAAGCCTGTGTGGTGAAAGGGAGACGCTGGGATGTGACGAAGCAGCAGCTGGGAAGAAGAAGCTGGTGTGGGAGTCTGTGTGTCAGACAGGGTACTACTGTGTGTCAGAGTACCAACCTGATAGGTTCAGGTGTCTGTTGGTTAGCCAGAACTGATAGGTTCAGGGTCTGTGCTTCAAGTTAAGGGTTCTGTGTGAACCAAACTGTGTGTATGTATGAGTGAGAATAAGCCACGTTACTTTATCTTATTCACCTGATCGTTTTATTTTTCCCTGTGTGTATTTAAATAAACCTTATTCTTTTTATTTGTTTAAAAATCCATCCCTGGTCTGTGTGACTTCTTATAGGGAATGGTTGGTGGCAGCTTAGTTAACGTGTGGCATATCCCAGTAGGTCTGGGTTTGTCACATTGATTGGTGTCCAGCGTGTGGGATACGACTGGTCCAGTTGTCCAGCGGTCCAGCAAAGCCTTGGCAAGTGTGCCCAGAGCAAGGGGGGTCTAGTCAGGGACAATCTGAGGCGCGTAGGTAATCTTCTAGGTGTACCTCACGGGGAGGTGCGCTAGTGGAAGAACGTGCCAACTGGGGAGACTAGATTAGGGTGTTCTGAGGCAGCCTAGTTTTTGGCGGGAAAAAAGCTGAGGCGAAACTGTGTAGTAACAGTGATCTAGCCTGCCTGCTGAGAGGCCCAGCAGAGGGGGGTAGGCTCTGGCTCGCAACTGTTGCAAGTTAAGTGCTGAAGAACAGCAGCAATCTATAGAAAGCTGGTTCTGAGGCAAAAGAGAAAAAAAGTGGTCGTTTTATTTTGAGGCTTGACTTTTTAAAGCAGCCTGTTCTGAGGGGGGATTATGCCCTTGACTCGAAGCCAGATGGCAGAAATGGGTGAAGTGAAAGACCCCCAGGTGGACCAAGGTTCTGAGGATGAATTTGGCTCAGTGCAAGGTGACAGCACGGGAGAACAGAACCCAGAACTCAGAAAATTGCTCATAGCCCAACAGCATGAACTGAGGATGAGGGAAATAGAAAGGGAAGAGAAACAAAGGCAAATGGAAAGAGAAGAAAGATTGGAGAGAGAGAAAATGGCGTTTGAAAGGGAGAGGGAGAGAGAGAAAATTGCTCTGGAAAAAGAAAGAATGGCGTTTGAATTAAAAAAATTGGAACTGATGAACCAGAACAATAATAACAATAGGGATTCTGAGGGAGGCCAATTGTCTAAGGCTGACCTGAAGAAATTCCCTGTGTACCACAAGGGAGATTGTCCTGAGGTGTTCTTTTCCCTAGTGGAAAGAGCGTTTGTGGACTTCTCAGTGAGGGAAACTGAGAAGATGACCATCATGCGATCTTTAATCAGTGGTAGCCTGGCTGAGGTTTATTCAGAGATGCCAGAGGAACTGATGAGAGATTTTGCAGAGTTTAAAAAACTGGTGTTTGCAAGACATGGGATAAATGCGGAACAGTTGAGACAAAGATTTAGGTCAATCACCAAAAAGCCAGAGCAGACTTTTACCCAAGTGGGGGCCCAATTGGTGAGGCTGCTTGAGAAATGGCTATCTCAGGAGGGGACAGAGACCTACGAGCAGCTTAAAGATTTGATAGCACTGGAACAGTTCTATTCAGTCCTGCATGGGGAACTGAAATTCCAGGTGAGGGAAAGGAAACCAAAATCTGTGGTAGAAGCCGCCGAGATTGCAGATTTTATTTCCCAAATAAGAAAGCCCTTGGGTGAGGGGAAATCTGTAGGTAAACCCAAAGAAACCTACAGCAAGTACTCTCAGGGACCAGGGAAAAACCAGCAAGGGGGAGGGGCCCATGGTGAAGGGAAGCCCTCAGACATGAAACCAAGACCTCAGGTTTTGGAGGGAAAACCAAAACAAGATGAGAAAGACTCAAAATACACCAGAAAATGTTATTTCTGTCAGGGAAAGGGTCATCTAATCTCAGAGTGTGAGAAATTAAAGCAGCTAAAAGGAATGGTGCCTCAGGATTCGAGTGGAACCAAGCCAAAAGCTGTGTTCTGTGTCCAGAAAGAGCAAGGCTCATTGTCACTGAGGGAGCCTGTTGCCATGGCTACTCAGTCTGGAACAGCTACATCTGCTGATCAGGCTGAGGAAAATGGCCCTCTTGTAGAAGTCAGGCGCTGCCTGCTGGTGAGAACAGATTCCCAGTTGTTTGAAACAGCAGGGGTGGACGTAGGAATACTTGACCGTCAGTATCGGGGGCTGCGGGACACTTGTTCCCAGGTGACCCTGTGCCATCCAGATATTATTCCTAGGGAGTATGTAATCCCAAATGAGAGCATGAAGGTGGCAGGGATTGAGGGGCAGATAATCTCACTGCCAGTCGCGGAGGTACCTGTCAACTTTCAAGGCTGGAGGGGGTTTTGGCGGCTAGCGATTTCATCGACTCTGCCAGCAGCCGTGCTCGTGGGAAATGACCTGGCTGAACATGTGAAAAGGGTGCTAGTGATTACACGTTCACAAGCCACCACGGGGACAGTTCAAGGGGGTAATGATGAGCCAGAGACGGAAGCAGAGGGGAGTTCAGAAGCTGTGGTGGAAACCTTAACCACAGACAGCAGATTTGGACAGGAGCAAAAGGCAGACGCCACTCTCCAAAAGTGTTTTGAACAAGTGACTGACGCCCAGCTAACACCTGAAACCCCAGTGAGATTTCTGGAGAAAAAGGGGATTTTATATAGAGAGACCCTGAGGAATATCTCAAAAGGGGGAGATGGAATCAGAAGTCAGCTGGTGGTACCTGAAAAGTATCGCCCCATGATCTTACAAAGGGGGCACTCTGACATGTTTGCTGCACACTTAGGGGTGAACAAAACACAGCAGAGAATCACACAGAATTTTTACTGGCCTGACATAGGGAAGCAGATCAGGGAGTTCTGTAAACAATGTGATGTGTGTCAAAGGCAGGGGAATAACCGTGACAGGACCAAAGCAAAGTTGTGCCCTTTGCCTGTGATTGACACTCCGTTCAAATGCATAGGGGTGGATATTGTGGGACCTTTGCCCAAGGCCACAAAGAGGGGGAACAGGTTCATTCTCACCATTGTGGACCATGCCACGAGGTACCCTGAAGCCATACCCTTGACTAACATTGAAACTAACACAGTGGCAGATGCCTTGGTGGGGTATATGTCCAGGATGGGATTTGCCTCAGAAATAATCACAGATTTGGGAGCATCGTTCACATCAAAGCTCATGAAACGCTTATGGCAAATCTGTGGAATTAAGCACAAGGAAACCACTGCCTATCATCCTGAAAGTAATGGGTTAACTGAGAAGTTCAATGGGACTCTAATGCGCATGATTAGGGCTTACTTGGCAGAGAATCCAAACAATTGGGACCAGAAGCTGCAATCCCTTTTGTTTGCTTATCGATCAGTGCCACAAGCCAGTACCGGGTTCAGTCCATTTGAACTTTTATTTGGGAGAAGGGTGAAAGGGCCCCTTGATTTGATCAAACAAAATTGGGAGCAGATCACCCAGGATGACCCACAGGACGTTGTGACATATAGAGACTCTTTAAGGAAGGACCTAAAGAGAAACCTAGAGCTAGCAACAGAGACCCTGCAAGCTCAAAAGGTCAGAAAGAAAGCCTGGTGTGTCCAGAGAGCCGGGGAGAGGCGCTTTGACCCGGGGAGGAAGTGCTTTGGCCTAGGCTCTGCAAAGAAAACAAACTGCAGCTGGGTAGCCCAGAAGTAAAGTGCTTGGGTCACATGGTAGGGGGAGGAGTGATAAAACCCCTGGAGGCCAAAATAGAAGCTGTTCGTGATTGGCCTAGACCCAACACCAAGAAAAAAGTCAAATCATTTCTTGGGTTGGTGGGCTACTACAGAAAGTTCATCCCGAGGTTTAGCGAGATTGCGGCTCCGCTGACCGATCTGACGAGGAAGAAGACTGATGACCGCATCCCGTGGACCAGCGACTGTGAGGAGGCGTTCCAGAGGTTGAAGCAGGCGCTCATCAACTATCCAGTGCTGCGTGCTCCAGACTTCGACAGGGAGTTCATCATCTACACCGATGCGTCTAACAGCGGGGTAGGAGCAGTTCTGTGCCAGGAGGATGAGAATGGTGACCAGCATCCAGTGTCCTACCTGAGTATGAAACTTCAAAAAGGTGAGAGACATTTGGCAACCGTGGAGAAGGAGTGTTTGGCCATAGTCTACGCGATCCAGAAGGCCAAGCCTTACATCTGGGGAAGACATTTTGTTTTGTGCACTGACCATTCACCACTGCAATGGTTAAAGACAATGAAAACCCACAATAGCAAACTTATGAGGTGGGCTTTAAACCTACAGGACTATGACTTTGAAGTGAAGGTGGTCAGAGGGTCAGTGAACTGTGTTGCTGACGCCTTATCAAGAAGACCTGAAGAATGAAGACGGCGAAAGAAACATGGACTATGTATATATATTGATGACAAAAAGTTAAATGTACCTGTTTTTTGAACTTGGTTTGTATGAATAAAGGTAAATTGATGTAATGTATATGGTAAATGTTTGAATGCCTAATTGCTATGGTTAGCTTAGAATGTAAGTATAAGTAAGTATGATATGGTATGTATAACTGTTATTGTGTGTTTTATCCAGGTTGTTTTTTGGGAAAAAGCACCTTAGCTTTCCCCCTACAAAACAACTTATAAAGAGGGGAGGTGTTACATACAGCACTGATGTTACCTGTCTGTCATGGGTTTGGAGGGAAAGTTCCATCCTATGGGGAGTGGAAGGCGGGACATCAGGAGGAGGGGCTGTACTGTATATATATGTGAAGCCTGTGTGGTGAAAGGGAGACACTGGGATGTGACGAAGCAGCAGCTGGGAAGAAGAAGCTGGTGTGGGAGTCTGTGTGTCAGACAGGGTACTACTGTGTGTCAGAGTACCAACCTGATAGGTTCAGGTGTCTGTTGGTTAGCCAGAACTGATAGGTTCAGGGTCTGTGCTTCAAGTTAAGGGTTCTGTGTGAACCAAACTGTGTGTATGTATGAGTGAGAATAAGCCACGTTACTTTATCTTATTCACCTGATCGTTTTATTTTTCCCTGTGTGTATTTAAATAAACCTTATTCTTTTTATTTGTTTAAAAATCCATCCCTGGTCTGTGTGACTTCTTATAGGGAATGGTTGGTGGCAGCTTAGTTAACGTGTGGCATATCCCAGTAGGTCTGGGTTTGTCACACCATCATCCCCACCACGGCCAGCTCCAGCCAAAGCGATCAAAGTGGGCATAGATTAAAGGACCTGCTGCCTATGGAAGGGATTCAGGTCAGGGGAACCTGCCTTAAATTAATCGATCGGAATGGCATAGCTTGATTAGGTGACTCTTAGGCAGCAGCTTGGAAACGCTCTCGGCAACCTGTTCTGAACTCTTTGCTCCATTTGCCTTACCTGCGAGGAAAATCAGAATGAAGACTCTCCCTGGCCCCATCTTATGAAGTCGGGTAGAGGAACTGGGCTCCTTGGGACTTGTCACTAGACGTCTGAAACGGGTCCTCTCGGGCTGCTTCTGAGGGTTCTCTCTCACCATCCCAAGCAGCTCCCTTCTTATTTCAACCTCCCATCCGCCTCTGTACCCCTTTGGCAGGAAATAAGGGGGAGAAGGGGTTGGAGCAGGAAACTATACTGGGTGGGGAGGGGGAAAAAAAGGAGAAAATAAAAGCTTTATAAGCATGACCTGTCAGAAAAGGGGAAGGGAGCTGTCACTTGTACATCCGTTTGTCTTTGCATTTTCAAGTTGAAATTTCCTAGATTTTTCTCCATTACTTCGATCGCAAGAGATTTTGTAGCCCTGCATGCAAATATAGATGTGGAAATATCGGAGTCAATTTCATGACATTCCACAGATCCCACATTCCTTTTAATCATCATCAACCTCTTAGAACTGCAGAGATGGAAAGGACCCTCGGGATCATCGAGTCCAGCCCCTGTCAAGGAGGCACAGCGGGGAATTGAACTCCCTACAGCCCTAAAACCACAGTGCTATCCAGCAATTCTTCCTGCATTGAAATCTGTGGTTTTTTCATGTGCATATATTTCCTAAACATGTTTTCACCTCCTATAACTAACCCATGTTTGTGCAATTTTTTCCAATGGTATGCATTTTTGCTCTTCACATTTTAAAAGGAGTATGTTGTTTTGCATGCATTCTCTCTGAAACGCCCATGAACTCAAGATGAGGACCATTCTTTTTCAAATCAGTGCATGAGGTGTAAGAAGGCTACTCTTGTCAGGACAATGGAGTCCAACAAAATTCTTTCTCATCTAAACATATAATTTTTTACCAGTATTGTATCTACTAGTTAGAACTGCAACAAAATGTGGCAGTATGGATCTTTTTTTTTTTTGTTTAGCTCCTCCTTCTCTCTGATATTCCATTCCATCCAGACCTGGGTTTTCTCCTCAAGACATAAAGTCATTTTGTTTTTGGCTTAGCGAGGCTTCACTGGTGACTAAGTGCAAAACAGCAGCAATAAGAACAATTTCAGGAGCGAAGTATATTCTAGAGCTGCATAATTACCCCTTTAAAGATCAAGCATAAAAAGTGCAATCGGTCAATTCCATAGACAATGACCATTGAATGTAATAAGTTTCATTTAAGATGGGGAACTTTCTGAAGCTCTATATATGCAAAGCTATAGGAACCAAAAGAGAACAGGAGAGCAACAATCTCAAATTGTCTCTGTTTTCTTGATGAAGACCAAGAGGTTTGGGAGGAGAACCATCTTTCCTAATGGGTTTACCGCAAAAAATCCAAGGAGAAGTAACAATAAACATACTGGCTTAAATGCAGTTGCTAGACACAGCAAAAGTAGACCCATGGAATCAGAAGGATTTACATAAGGCTTGACTTTCTCTTTGATAAGAGGTTCTATCAGTCTGCTCCTGTTGGCAATCACAGTTGGATTGAGGCTATCTGGTAAAGCTATCGTTAATCCTTTTATTTTATACAATGGGACTGTGGTATCCATGGGGGATTGGTGTAAGTATTGAACACTCTGCATTGCGTGGTTTCTGGCTCCCTGTAGTGGTATGTTCTCGTAAATACATTCTGGAAATACATATGCATTTTTAATTTATTATTTTCAGCCAGCAGATAAGTGAATCAGTGCAAACTGATCTGGGGGGGGGGAGTACTGTAGTACTCTTTAATTAATTAAAAAAGCTGGGTATACCTTTTAACAATGCTAAAGTCCTCTTGGATCCTCCAGTTGTGCTGGGAAGTGGTTGTGAGTCATTCTAGAACTTTTGGTTACAGGTTTGAATAGGTCACCCTATGATTAGCATCCAACCATGGGAAGATATTTGTTACTGGTTATACTGGAAGGCACTGGGTTTTCCCAGTACCACCTCTCCAAGTGTTGTTGGAATTGCTTCTGAGAATTTCACACCCAATACTATGGCCATTCCTTTTTGCCACATCTCTGGATGCACAGAATGAAAAGCAGCATCCTTTTTCCACCTTGATGGGATAAACAGAGGCCCATGCTGCACCCACCGGACCTGCAGAAAATACAACAGTGCAGGACAATGGAGTCCAACAAAATTCTTTCTCATCTAAACATCTAATCTTCTACCAATATCATATCTATCAGTTAGAACTGCAACAAAATGTGGCAGTATGGATCTTTTTTTGTTTAGTTCCTCCTCCTCCTCTCTGATATTCCATTCCATCCAGACCTGGGTTTTCTCCCCAAGACATAAAGTCATTTTGTTTTTGGCTTAGCGAGGCTTCACTGGTGACTAAGTGCAAAACAGCAGCAATACGAACAATTACAGGAGCAATATACTGTCACTTTGTTAACTAATTAACTATTAGGAGAGGAGGCAGAGAAATTATTTGCAAGGCACCGGCCCTGCAGAAAATAAAGTGCCCACAAGAGAGCGAATCTGAGCAACTTGGTCTGTAAAACGCCATCCCCTCTTGCATTTCTTCTCTGCCCTTTCCCACCAATGGCACTTCTCCCTACTTTTACTCAAAACAAAAATGTCCAGAAATGTCCCATCCACTGCTTTTTTATTCATGTGGACTAGGAACTTGGATTTCTTTTTACATGAACACTGAGCCTGGAGGTCCGAATTGTAGCAGTAACCAGGAGTGGCACTCCTCCCTCCTTTTACTCATCCAAAGGGGGCCGAGGGGTGTTAGGAGAATGACAGCCATGCTCTCAGGAAACATCATCCCATGACGACCACCTCCCAAATACATGGAACCCTCATGGCCCATGTGAACAGATCCAGGGCTGAGAAAATAAGAGCAAAGCAGAACAAAAACATCAAGAAACGTTCCGTGTTTTGACCTGCTTTAATCCTGTCAACCCTTCTGTTGTGTGGACAGAATGGAGGCAGAACCAGGATGATGGGCGCAAGGAAAGTTCAGATGATGCTCAGCAGGAAGGGGCTCTGAGAACTGAGACCCCCACTCAGACTGGCTTTCATTCCATCGTCGCATTGTTAGGAATATTGGTCTTTAGCAATCTCCAAATGGCAGACATTCCCCACACAGACACCAATATTCAGTTTCCAAAAACCGTTTCCAGCCTGAAAGACTAAGAAGAGTTATGTCTCACCCACCCCAAAAACTGGGCATGGAGGTGGCTCTACCTGGACTCTAAGGGAGCTTCAGCTTTACGGGCCCTGATCCTGCTTACCCCAGGCCTCATTGCTGGTTGTGAAAGGGCCTCCAGAACCGTTTGAGGTTCAGGGCCTGAAAAATGTGTCTCCATCGCTCCCTTTACACCCATGTGGGCTAGAAACTTGATTTTGTTTTCAAATGAATGCTGAGGTGAAGCATTCTGTACCAGACACTAGTTTCGGCACTTGTGTGGTCCTTAAGTGTGAGGAACTCCAAGGAAGGCAACTCAGGATAAATAAAAGCCTCTGTTTTCTGACACTTTATTTCTCCACAGGAAACATTGCGGCTCCTTGGTTCGTCCTGGGAGGCCACCTTTCCTTCTTCTGTGAAGCGATCCCTCCTTCGCGCCCGACCGGAGGAGACCTCGGGGTTCCCTCAGAGGCAGCCGGCCCCCACCAGGCTTCCCACATGGGCACCACCAGGCTCCCCCCCCCTTTGGCTGCCCATTGGCACCGGCCATTGTGACACGTTCTGCGTCCATTCTGACCTCCCCTGAGTGGGCCTGAGAGGCTCCATTTTGCTGGCTACTTCGTTGGCGCAGCAGGCGAGAGACATGTGAGTCGGGGAGGCCCCCTGTTTCTCACTCTTTTTTCTTCAATTGGGGCCCCTGAGGGGAGCTGGGCAGGGGGGCTCTTTCTCTGGGGTGGAGGTGGGGATTTCTGAGGGAAAGGGGGGTGGCGGGAGGGGGGTGGCAGCCTGAATCTCCCACCCTCGCCGGACCCTGCCAGTGGCTGGCAGGGGCCCAAAGGAAAAGCACCCCCTTGCCCTCCCCTCTCTTCTCCCTTGGGGGGTCGAAGGGAGGGAGGGAGCTTTTCCAGTTCTCTCCACCAGTCTCTGGTATCAGGAATGGATGGGTGGTAAGGGATGGACCCTGCGTCCCGTCCTCAGCTGCAGTGGTTCTTAACGTGGGCAATAATGCACCCCAGGGGGCAATTTCATTTTTTCAGGGGGGTGGTAGAATGAAAAGGGCTGGTAGGCGGGCACTGGAGCAAGCCAAACCTGTGAAGGCATCACTGAAAACGGTCTCCTTCCCTCTTCTGAAAGGGGACAGTGCCTTCTATCAGTGGAGTGACTTCTACTGGATAAAAACCTCAGCACCCTTTTTTCATTTTCATGTCTTGTTTTGTGTTTTGCCCATGGGTGATTGATTGATTGATCAGGCATCCTTCAGTCTCGAGAGACTATGGTTAACGTGGACTGTAGGGAGGACTTGGAACAGCGTCTAGTGTGGCTGAGAAGGCCAATTCGAGAGTGACCATCCCTTCCACACTGAAGACAAATGCAATCTGTCCCCTGTCCAGCTCCCTGATTTTGCTGGTTTCAGGACTGCCTCTTTGCCTCGGCCTGCTGGACAAGGGTCTCTTCAAATTGGGAGAGGCCGTGATGCACCGCCTGCCTCCAGGCTGAATGCTCAGAGGTCAAGGTTTCCCATTTGTTGAGGTCCATTCCTAAGGCCTTCAGATCCCGCTTGCAGATATCCTTGGATCGCAGCTGGGGTCTCCCTCTGGGGTGGATTTCGCTGCACTAATTCTCTATACAGGAGATCTTTTGGAATCTGATGTCAAAGGGATCTGATGTTGAGCCATCAAAAACTATGCTGCCCTTCATTCCCCCATGAAAGGACCTGATGATGTTAAGGAGTCGAGGTGGACATCCAATCTTGGGAAGTATTTTAAAAAGGCCCTCCCTGCTAACAAAATCAAAGGCCTTTGTGAGATCTATGAAGGACACAAAGAGTGGCTGTTGTTCCCTACATTTTTCATGCAACAGTCTGAGGAAAAATACCATGTCAGTGGTGGATCTATTAGCTTGAAATCCACACTGTGATTCTGGAAAGACTCTGTCTGCAAGCACTTGGAGTCTCTTCAGCACAACACAGGCAAGCAACGCTGAGAAGAGAGATGTCAGGGTAGTTATTGCAGTCGCCCCTGTCTCCTTTGTTCTTATACAGTGTGACAATGTTTGCTTCGTTTTTGAATTCTTGTTGTGCTCTGTAAAACATTTTGTGTCTCTCTTTGTATTGTAATTTTTTAACGTGCGCTCCAGTTTGATATTATATTTTGGTTTCCCCGGTATATGGTTTCAGGTTTTTTGTGCTCTTCGTGTAAACTTTATATGTAGATAGATAGATATATATAATTTTTCGCTCTGATTTTTGTTGCTTTCCTTCTGTAAATTTTTTCTTTGTGTCTTTTTAACCCTTTTTATAGTGTGCATGAATAAGTATTTTCCTCAAATCTTAATTTAATTTCAGAGTCTTCGTCTTGAAATTTTTAGTTCCTGCATTGTGATTTGTTTTTATGCCCTTTTTATGTTTCTTTTTGCATCTTAAAATTTACTTGTAACTAAATCATTAAATGTTCCTGTTTTGGGGGGGCATTTGATTTTCTTGCAATCGAATTTTATTTTCAGGGGTCATTGGATTTAAGTGTCTTGAATGAATGAATGAATGAATAAATAAATAAATAAATAAATTAAATAAATAAATATATAAGATATCGCCGTGGGAAGGGGGGGGGCAATGATAACATCCTCAGTAGCTCAAGGGGGCATTTCTTTCAAAAAGGTTAAGAACCACTGCTCATCTGGAAGGCCGCTCAGGGAGGAGGCTGGGGTGGCGCTCCCTCCCTCCCTCCAGGCACACTTTGGGGAGGCTCCTGGACTCCTCTCTCCGCCCGGAGGCCCAGGTTTTGGCCATGGGGGGGCTGTCCACAATTGACACCAGGGCACCAGCTGCCCCCTTTTGTGGGAGAGGACGGATCCAGCCACAGCCAGACAGGCCTGGGTCACCTCCCAGCCAGGGGACCAGAACAGGCCCTCTGAGGGGCTGCCTCTGAATCCTCTCTGGAACCTCAGGGGGGGGTGTCCAACAGGGTGGTTCCAGGGGTCCCATCACCCCCCGAATTACAGCAGCTCCACCGACTGCCCATCTGTTTCCAGGCAGGATTCAAAGTTCCGGGTTTGACCCTGGAAAGCCCTCCATGGCTTTGGTCCAAAGACCCCTCCTCCCTTCATGGGCCTCCGAAGATCTCTCAGAGAAGCCTCTCCCTTGGCCCCCTTCGTAGTCGGTGGGGACAAGGGGGAGGGCCCTCTGTGTTGCTGCTCCGGGACTTTGGAACTCCCTCCCACAGGAGGCCAGGGTGGCCCCATCCTTCCTGGCCTTCTGCAAACAGGCAACAGTCTTTCTCTTCAGGCAAGCTGGCCCTGAGCGATTGGCCAACAGAGTGGGGTTCTTAGAAGTTGTGCCTCACCGCTTGGAAGGTGGCTTTTGTGTTGCTTTTATTGACAGTTTTTAGTCTTTGACGCTTTTAGACACATACACACACACACTTTTATTGTTACAGCATCGAGCCATATAAATAAAAAAAAATTAAATGCAGAGGTTCAAGTACTGACATGTACTACAAAAAGCCAAGTCAAATGAACAAAAGGCACTAAAACTACAAATATGACAATGTAAGACCAATGTCTAAGTTTGGCTGTCTATTCTGCCTACTATGGCATGCCGCTCAAAATTTCGCTACCAGTTCTGTAGTAATCCGATTTTGATCAATTAACAATTGGTTATAGTAGTCCGAGTCTGACTGGCTTGTCATGTCTTTGAAGAGGGGTGTAATATATTTTCCTCCAATCTTGTTATGCCCGTTACATCTGAGCATCATATGCTCAATGGATTCTATCTCACCAGATCCACAAGGGCAGAGTCTCTGTTCCCTCGGGATCTTCTTAAACTTGCCTTCCAGGTCTGCTGAGGGAAAGGCCTCACATCTAGCCAGAGTAAAGGCTTTCCTAAACTTATATGTCTCAAGCTGTGACAAATAGGCCATGGGGAGCACGTGATATTTGTGCCTGTCCATCGCTCTAAAGTTGGGGCATCTACCGAGATCTATCTGTCTTTCCATGTCCATTATTCTCCCTTTGAGGGCTGATTTTGCTTCATCCCATTGCATACTCAGTATTGTTTGTGGAGAGAAGCCCATAACTTGCAATTTGTTTAGGACCGCTTTCAGCCACTTCGATTGAAAATTGTCCTTTAGAAGTAAATGGTTTAATCCCTGTGGTTGATCATTTATTTTAAGGCAGTACTGAAGGGAGGCTAGTGTAATTTTGGCTACCATTCTTAGTGAGCCTGTCTCTAAACGTATTTGTGCATTTGGTACGCATCTTGGTACTTCAAGAATTGCTCTAAGGAATTTAGTCTGAACCCGTTCTATCGGGTCAAAGCAGCTAGATGGAGGCCCTATAAAGGTGCCGTAGAGCAGTGGTTCCCAACCCTGGGCCTCCAGATGTTCTTGGACTTCAACTACCAGAAATCTTAGCCAGCATAGCTAGTGGTGAAGGCTTCTGGGAGTTATAGTCCAAGAACATCTGGAGGCCCAAAGTTGGGGACCACTGCCGTAGAGCATCTGGCTGACCACCTTTGCCTGAAAGAGTTTTTGGGCTGCTGGAATATATCGACCCCCTTTGGACTAGTGGAACTGTAAGATGGCATTTGCTGTTTTTTCCCCTTGGGTAGCTGCATATTGTATATGAGCCTTTCTGTCCCCAGTGGATTGAAGGGCCATACCTAGAAATTTAAAACAGGAAACCTGTTCGAGAGATTGCCCATTTATCGTCCAAGACCTTTTCTTTTGTCTTCTACCAAAGGCCATAATTTTTGTCTTTTGATATTTCTAATTCCTTCATTTTGCAGAAGTCTGCAAATTTCTTAAGGGCTCTCTTTAGGTAAATTGGAGTTCTTGCTAGAAGTACAGCATCGTCCGCATAAAGAAGGATAGAAATATGTCTTTGATGTAATTTTGGAGGGTGGAGACTAGGAGAGTTCAGGTATTCTACTGTGTCATTTACGTATAAATTAAACAGAGAGGGGGCCAGTAGGCAGCCCTGTCTTACTCTTCTATAGGTGTTAATTGGTTCTGTTAAATTTCCTTTCCTATTGAGCCTAACCTGAAGGTTGGTGTTGTCATGTAGCATACGCAACAATAGAAGTAACCGTTTATCTATTGAGGTGGCTTCTAAACTGGCCTATAGTTGCTGTCTTGAGATCGAATCGAAGGCTGCTTTCAGATCAACAAATGCAGCATATAATGAGGTTTGACCCTTTGATGCATATTTCTCTATAAGGTGTTGAATAATGAGACAATGGTCCATAGTGGATCTACCCTCTCTAAAACCAGCTTGCTCTGCAGCTATTCTATTTTCTTCAACCAACCAGGTCTCAAGTTTATCCTGAAGGTGTCTACCATATAGTTTACTACAAATGTTTAGGAGACTAATAGGGCGATAATTTGCCGGCTCATCTTTTGGTCTTTTTTGAATAGAGGAACTATTATTGCAGTGTTCCATTCTGCAGGAAAGAGGCCTGTAGAATCAATATATGTAAATAATGCTGCAAGGAAAGGAGCCCACTAGTCAATATTCTCTTTAAAGAGTTCTGGAGGCAAACCATCTGACCCTGGTGCTTTACCTATTTTCAGTTGGGCAATACGGGATATAATTTCCTTTTGGGAAACTGGTGGCCAGAATCGTAGAACATCAAATTCACCAGCTGAGACTGGTATTGGAGGAAAGTCTTTATAAAGCTGATTATAAAAGGCAACCTATTTACACTGGGAGACTGGAGGATCAATTTGACAAGAGAGTTTTTGTTTCTTAACATTAACCAATTGCCAGAACTTGGAAGAATTTTTCTGTTTCGCAGCTAGGATTACTTCTGCCCATAGCGAGTGGGTATATTCTTTTTTCTTTTGATAAATTAGATGTTTATATGCTGCTTTTTGAACCCTAAGCCTCTGTTGAATTTCCTCTCTTTGTTTGTTTTTTGATTTTTTTAAAAACTGATAATAGACAGCTGTAAGGGCTTTTCTTGCTCCTCGGCAATCTTTATCAAACCAGGGTTTGGATTTCCTATAGGTTGTTAATGGTTGGTCTTTAGATTCCTTTAAATTTATTTTTAGTTCCTGTACTAGACTGTTGTAAGTCTTAATGGGATCATTCTGTATATTATAGTCCAGGTTTTCAAATTTAAGAATACAGTGATCTTTGACCGCTATTACGTCTCTGAACCTGGATTGCACTAGTGCAGACCATCTCACCCTACGAGTTAGTGTTTGTGAGCCTTCATGTGAAGGCTGATCAGTCATAGTTTGAGTTGTAAATAAAGTTTTAGCCTAAAGCAGTAGGGGGGGATGGTCACTCTCCTTCAAAAGCCTAGGGAGGGGAAGAAGTTTATGAAAATCATCCAGATCACTGAAAAATTCCTTGTTCTTGGATTCAAGATTAGTACCATCAGGGCCGAGGCATGCATTAAAATCTCTTAAGAGTAGCACCGTTGCCTTAGGGTGATCTACTAATAGATTTGCTATCTATGTTTCTAGAGAGCACCATGCTTCACTTATTTGTAGTTTTAAAGTTAATGGGAGGATATATACATTTATTAAAATTAGGCTATCTTCTCTACTTTCCAGGAGTATTGCCATAACCTTTGAATCCATGGGAGGTTTCTCTTGACATTTGAAATTTAGGGTATCTGAGATTAAAATTGCCAACCCTCCTTTCATCCTTCCTAGAGCCTCTCCCCTTCTGGCTGTCACCCAATAGTTATTGTACCCTTGCAGGGCGATTTCTTGGTTGGTCCAAGTCTCTTGGATTGCTATAATATCCCATTTCTGGCGGACAAAGGGATTATCATGTGAGTTTGTTAAACAGCGAAACCATCCTGCAACATTCCATGAGAGTATCTTAAGCGTGGAGGTCAATATTTGTCATTCTGTTTTATCAATGTTATCCAGGATTTTTTCAGCATCGTTGAATACACATCCATTGCGGTTGAGGGGGTCGCTGTTTTTTAATACCAGAGGTGGTGAAGGAGATACCATTCTAGCTGTTTGTCCATTTAACTCTTGATCTGTACCTCCTAGTGCTTCCCTTGACGGACCTGGGAAAACGGCAGATGTCCCTGTTTCCACCGGATCTACCCTATAGCTGTCCTCCTTATGTGCAGTGCAGTATCCGTTAGGTCCGGCCACATGATTAGTTCCGTTTCCATGGCTGTTTCTGTCCTTGGTTTCGGTGTTAGCAATGTTATTCTTGCCGGCTCTTTATCAGGAGGCTTGTGAGTAAGATTTGGGAGGAGGGGATAAATCTTGGTGTTTTGGAACACTCTAGTTGGAAAAATTCCAAATTTATTTAAAAAGGGTCTCTTCCTCAGTATCAACGATGATATTTTTTTGGTTTGAAACAGTAGCACTACTTTTTGTATCTGGTTAGATTTGTTTATGGTTTCCACTGAGATTAGGTCCTTTAGTAAGGGAGGAGTCTTCAGGAGGAAGTTTAGATGTCTTGCTGCTTGGCTCTTGGTAGACCAGTTTATCTCTTTTCCTTTATAGAGGCAGACAGTTAAGCAATTTTTCCAGGATTGCAAAGAGAGGGCAAATGTTTTAAATTCCTCCCCTGTTTTTCTTAGACTTCCATCTAATTGCTGCCCAATCTATTGAAAGTTGGGGGGAATTGTTGTTGAGGATGCCTTACTCTTGATCCTCGTCACTTCTGGTATTTTTCCAAGGAGGTCTGCACAGTTACCCACAGATCTTAGGCTCTCCATTCCATCAAAGATATTCCCCAAAGAGGAGACTTTTTCCAAAAATATGGATAGATCTTTAACAGCGTTCAGGATAAAGTCTATAGTTTGTTCCATAGTTCTCTTCATCAGTTTTATTATATCAGCTGGTTCAGTCCCTATCTTGGGTTCCTCTTGTGTTGTCTTGAGTCCTTCTTGAGAGTTTACCTCCTCATGAAACTGCCCCGTCTCTATATCAAACAAGGTTGCTGCTTGAGTGTTGTTCTCTCCCTTTTGATTATCACTTTCCACCAAAGGAGAAAAGGAGTTGGATATGTGAGTGGGGAGTGTAAATTCAGGCTCTGCAGTAAAAAAGTCCATTATCTTGGTTTGTTTTGAAGCAGGAAAGGAAAGCAAATCCTCTTTATCAGCATCACCCCCCACCACCCATCTCCTTGAGAAGGAATGTTCTAGTAAAAGCTCACCACCTCCTACGGATCTTGCCCCGGCCTCCACTGCCGTCGTGACTGGCTAACTATAAAAAGCTGTAAAACATGGACTGATTTAAAATAAAAATAAATAAGGCCTTCCAAATATTTATAACTGTTAAAAGTATTTTAGATAGGGAGCAGAGCTCAATACAGACGCTACCTCCTCCCTCCAGTTACAAATATGCTTTTAGACTTTTTTTAGGAAGAAGGCCCGGTGGGCACTCCAAGCCCTCTTTCTCACCTTCTTTTCTTCCGTTCTAGGTTGTCGAAGCTCAGAAAGTTTTTGGAGGCAAAGGCAGAGGCGGGAGAGGAGGGAGGCAGGAGCTGCTGGCGTTCCTGGAGGAACCACCTGCCCTGCTGGAGGAGGAGGAAAATCCACCCGGCGAAAGGGTCCGGGGCAGCAGGCACCAGCGGCCTCCCCACTGCGGGGGCTGTCGCCCCAGCAGTGGCGGAGCGCAGGGCCCCAGGTGAGACCCACAAGGCCATGAAGGGGGCCCAGGGGGTCCAGGGGCCACAGCTCGCTGGACCTTCATGGCCTCCTGACTAAACTTTTGGTCTCCCTTCAGGCCTTTTCAGAAGCTCGTCGAGCCTCCTCCAGTGCTCCCTGACAGGCTCGGCAGACTCCTCCCTGGAGCCCTCCGTGGACTCCTCCTGCACGTCCACCCTGCACCCTTCCCTGGAGTCCCTGAATTCACTCGGCGTCGTCCAGTGGTTCATGGACAAGAGAGGGAAGGGAGATGAGGTACGACCACCTTGGACTCCTCCCTGCCAGGCTCCGCTCTGGGGTCTCCAGGGGCAGGAGGGGACCGGGATGCCCTCTCCAGTCTCTCCTCCAGAGCCCCCCCCCCACGGGATGCCTCCTTGGGGCTTGGCAGGAAAGGCAGAGAGACGGAGACAGGGAGAAAGCCCTTCTGAATAACAACCGGACTTTCTTCCTACCTCCAGGTTCAGCTGGGAATCCACCACCAGTTTTATTTCCTGGAGTGCCTCATCTCCAGCTGCGTCGAGGCCCAGAGGAAGCAGGAGGCGCAGCTGGACGTGCCCTTTTCGAAGGCAGAAATGGTTTCTGCGCTTGTGGTGAGTGACTTTCGGTCTCTCTTGCATTGTAGCTTCAGGGCCCTCATCCTGACCATCCCTCCCGGCAGCCCCCTTACCAGGGCAGCCCAAAAAGGCCGGTGGTGGGATTGATCCGTAGTTGCAGTTGGTTCAACGGCTTCTGAAAGGGAAGAAAGCGGATGAACCAGCTGGAAAGTGAGGATGGGCACCTGAACGGAGGGGCAGGAGTCTTCCCCCTGAAAGCCTTGGGCGAAGGACATCAACCTCTCTCTCCTTGGTCACTTTTAGGAGGTGGTGGAGCGCCATCAATCACCCTGCAAGCCAGGAAGCATCCTGCCTTCCACCCTGACGGCTCTATACCATCTGAGGTAGTCCAAATGGGATGTGTGTGGATGGGGTGGGGGGTGGAGTGGGGAGAGGGATGTGTAGGTAAAGTTGTGTCTCTCCCCAGCCCTTGGGATTAGCAGGTGGGTGGGGGTTATGAGGAAGAAGGGAGGTCAGGAAGGTGAGGGGGGAAAAGGGCAGAGGGGGAAAGGGCCGGAAATCAGAGTAGGGGGTCAGGAGTGGAGGGGAGGACAGACACCTGACCTTCAGTCCAGGGGAAAGGCCCAAGGAGAGCCTGTGGGCTAGCAGCTCTTGCAGCAGAAGGAAGAGGTCCCAACAAGCCAGGACTTCTGGCCAGCCCTGTCCTCCTCCGATAGGGATTCCCCCACCTCTGCTCCCCAGTCTTCCTGGGGCTGGGATGGGACCTGAAGCCGCCCTGGGCTGCCCCTTGGCTGGAAAGCAGCCTCCTGCCAGTTGTGGGGCCAGCGTTCACCCGTGAGAAGCGTCCCCCTCCTAGCCCATGGTCTCACCCTTTCTTATTCATCCCCACAGCCGACTGAAGCCCAAAACCCCGAGGGAGCTGGAGACCCGTTTCCTTGGTCTGGCCCTCCCTGTTCTGGCCAGCCTGCAGGAGCTGAGCCAGGACCGTGAGGAACAGGTGAGTCCTTGGGCTCCTGAGCAGGAATGCCGGGGAGGCCCCTTCCATCCCTCTCCCTTCATCCGCTAAAGCCAAGCTCACTGGGAAATCAAAGCGGTGGTTTGGGGGGGGAAAGGGTTGCCCTCTCTCCTCCCTCCCCCAGTGAAGGTCCCCCTTGAGAGCAACCATGGCTGATTCCACCCCCAGCCAGGCTAGAGCCCAAAACCGCCTGGGTCTGGGAAGGGCAGGTTCCAGAGAAAAGCAGCCATCCCATCACTGCCTTGGGCCAGGAATACTTTCTGGAGCAGCAAATGTCACAAAGGCACCTTTGTTTTTCTTGCAGATCTTCTACGAAAACACCACACAAACTTGGCAGGTGCTGCTCCAAAGCCTGCTCCGGGAGGACCCCACCATCGGCCACCTCTTTTCCCTCCTGGACGTAAGTACAAAAGAGAGGAGGTGGGGGCCCAAGAAGCCCCCGGGAGATGGTAGACCTGCCCAGGGCGTTCGGTCTCCCCTCAGCGCCTCCTTCTTTCTCTCCTCTGAACCTGTTCCAGTTCCTCCACAGCCATCTTAACAGGTGAGGAGGCCAAACCAGTGCCGAATAGAGGGGAACGCTTCCCAGGCTGTGGAAG
Organism: Pogona vitticeps; assembly: GCF_051106095.1. Taxonomy (NCBI): domain Eukaryota; kingdom Metazoa; phylum Chordata; class Lepidosauria; order Squamata; family Agamidae; genus Pogona; species Pogona vitticeps. The sequence continues at coordinate 19,237,757 of NC_135791.1, read as the reverse complement.
CTATCCTTCACTTAAGGCGCCCTAAAATCGCCATTCCCTTTGCTGCATCCCGATCACACTGTTGGCTGACAGGCCGCTTGTGACCTGCCCCAGTTCCTTCTCCCTCATAGTGTTCTTCACACAGGTTTTCCCCCACCTTGTCGCTGAGGGTTTCGGTTTTTCTCCCCAAGTTGCAGCACTTTGCACTTCTGCCTATCAAGCTTCACTCTGTGGTTCTCGGCCCACTGCTCAATCCTCTCAGGAGAGCGGCTTGCTTCGTCCCTCTTCTTGAGCATCCGCCTTCACCAGTCCTTCCCTCAGAGTCTCCCTGCCCCTTCCAAGCCCTGTTCGGCATTGGAGGGCATTGCAGCACAAGCCATGCGCTTGCAGAAAGCCACGTGTTTCTCCGGGAACCTGTTTCTGAGAGACCTCTTCTTCCTGCAGCAGCAGCAGTTTGGGCTTCAGTCCGAAAAGGGCACGGAGCGCGCCTGGGCAACGCGAAACATCACTGCGCTGCTCAGGCGTGCAGTTGACATGCAGGACTTCAAGGTAAGGACTGGAGGGATCGGCGCCGTTTCCTTTCCGCAGGGCTCGGGGCGGATGGGACCTCTCAGAGCCCAGTCGTCCCTAAGGCTGCTGAAAGGATTTAGGACTCGGCAGCAGGAGGGGGGAGATTTAAAGTAAACCTTGTATGGGTTTTAAAGGGCTCTTTTTCTTTCCTTCTACCAGCTCGGGGAGGAGGTCCACCAGGTTGGCCAGTTCGTGGCCAGCTTCGGCATCCTGCTGGCAGATGCCGAAATGGAGGTTGGCTGGCGGGCCCAGGAGAGCCTCCACAGGCTGTTCCAGCTGCTCCTGCGTCAGAGAGGTACAGACGTTGAGAAGGCTGGGCCTGCGGGGCTTGCGTGGAAGTGGTGGGGCCCCAAATAGCCCTCGTTTCCAGGGATATAGGCTTTGACAAAGACAAAGGCCTCCCCATTATTTGGGCACTGGGCAGCCCATCCTCTCAGCCCCTCTCCTCCTCTTCCTTGGGGGGCGGGAAGATCCCTCCTTGGGTGCCCTCTGGGGAGACCCCCAACCACCTGCCTGGAGGCCCCCAATCTGCCTCTCGCTAGCGAAAGACAGGGCCAGCAGGAAAAGGAGCGCGGCTCCCCCACCTCTCTGTGGGCGAGCCAAGGCATTTTGCCAGAACATGGAAGAGAAGCTGGCTGGGATCCCTCTTGTTCCCCGGCAGTCAAGGGTCAGGAAGGGCCACGTAGCCCAAACCCTGCCCTCCACCTGCCTTGCGGTGGGACCAGCCATGATTCTTCTTCTCTCTCCAACAGGCATCAAAACCCGGGAGGCCCCTTGTCTCTGGCCCAAGGAGAAGCAGCTGGAGTGGGGAATGGCCGCCTATGAATACATCGCCAGAGTTGGAAAGGTACGGATGCTGCCCCTGACTGGCTCTGGGGCGGGCTGGAGCCGGGTTTTGGATCCTTTTCCTTCCCCAAATTTATGGGGAGGAAAAGGATCCAAACCTTCGCTTCAACTTCCTTTCGCTTTCTCAAGGCTGGAGTGGAGGGCCAAAAGAGGCTGATTCACCGAGAGAGAAAGAGGAACTCACTTTCAACCTTCTCTCTTTCCTTTTAGGTGTTTGGAGAGCTCTTCTCAGCACCACAGAGAGCCTCCTTCCTGGACACCGTCCTGCAGGCCATCCACCAGCGGTCTCCCCGACTCTCCATCCCTGGGCTTCTCCTCCTCTATTCCTTCGTGGGAACTGGAGAGGAGCTCCTTGGGATGGATGTAAGTCCTTCGATTGACTTTGGGTGGTCCATTTGGGGGAGAGGGAGGGACGAAGGGAGGGAGGGAGGGACGAAGGGAGGGAGGGAAGAGAAAGGTGCTTCTGAAAGTGATGAGTTCTTCCACTCTCTCCAGGCTCAGGCGACAGAGGCCAACATTTCCCAAAAACTCCACAAGTTCAGGGATTGTGGAAAACAGCCGGTGGAGTACAGATGCCTCGTGGCAGGCAAAGGTAAGGTGTTACCCCCTCCCCTGATTAAAAACAAAACCCCTCAAATGTTGGTGGCATGAGGCGCTGCAGTGAGAGATCCAACCCTCCTATGGTTTAGAAATAGAGTCTTGGGAGGCCAAGCCTTCCTTCCCTCCGGCCCTGGATGAGGGGCTCCTTATCTTTTTTTTCTTTTTTTTTAACAATTTTATTTTTAAGATAAGGGATGACAAAAAGGAAAAGGGGACTTGGGAATTTGTGGGGAAGAAGAGAGACCATAACAACCATTCTAAACTTAATGCCATATCATAGTTTTAAATTGTTCTGTTTTCTCTTTTCTGCCTTTTAGATGAAGCACTCATTTCAGTATAAGCTATTTACACGTTGCCTGTTAATTTAGTCCATTTTTTGAATAGGTCCCATCTTTCTGTTGCCTTTTGTAGGGGGTAGTTCTTCATGACTTCTGATAAAATGTCCATTTCTGCTAATTCCCGTATTTTTTCAATAAGGTCTTCTTGCTTCGGTATCGTAGGACTTTTCCAATTTTTTGCATATAAAATTCTAGCTGCCGTAACAATATACATGACTATATGTTTCTTTGACTTATCTATGTTATCAGGTATCATGCTCAATAAAAACAATTCTGGAGTTAATGGCACATTACAGAGGATTATTTGTTGTAACATAGTATGTACTCTTTTCCAGTATTTTTTCGCTACTCCACATGACCACCACATGTGATAATAACTTCCCACTTGTGTTTCACATTTCCAACACTTATTTGATACATCTGTATACATCTTTGACAGTTTTTCTGGGGTCATGTGCCACCTATGAAACATTTTATATATGTTCTCTTTAAGATTAACCGATTTTGTAAATTTTATGTTACTTTGCCATATTTTCAACCATTGATCAATATCAATATTGTGCCCTATGTTTTCTGCCCACTTTATCATACATTCCTTAACCATTTCATCCTGCATTTGAGGGGCTCCTTATCTTTTTGAACCCCAAACAAGGTTGTGTTCCTTGGCTTATTTAAAAGTCTTTTACCCATCATTCTCTATAAATTATTCTTACATTATCGACATTAGCAATATTTACATTTACATTATTTAAAAAGACAGCTGCTAACAACACATTATTCAACTATTAAAAGAGAATCAATAAACACAGAATTAAAATTGTTGAATAAAAGTGTGATTAAAACAAATTAAAGGCAACAAAATAGAAACTATCCTGCTTTTAAAACTCCTCTTCGGAAGCCAAGCTGGCTGGACCAGTCAGTGAGTGAGGGATCTGGCTGGAGAGTCAGAGGCTGGGCGTTCAGTTGCCCACTGGACCTCCAGGGATGATCCCAGGAGAAGGGAATGGTAGACCACTTCTGACTCCTCCCTATCTAGGAAACCCTGACAAAGCTTGCCAGAGGTCAGGATTGACTTGAGGGATGAACTCCCAAAAAGTCACTGGCCATAGAAAAATTGAGACTAAAGAATTGCAGTTTCCGTTTCAGTCATAGATCAGAAGGCATGGTGAGACACACTGCTCTGGAGCCATCTCCTCTGTGCAATTCAGTTCTTCTAATGAGGCCCCCTCTCCCTTTTCCTCTCCACTCAGATGATGTCATCATTGAAGATATAGAGTACGAGGATGAATGAATCAGTATGTCAGCAATGTAGAAAACTGACCAGCTACATTCAAGCCAAAGAGATATCCATCACTTCATCCTTCGAACAACACATATACCCTGGATCTTTAATGTATGACCAATAAGGACACCACAAACATGGCACCACAGTGGCTGGAGAGGAAGAAAAGAAAACCGTTATGAATTCTAAGAAGGTCCTTAGGCTCCCATGGAATCCAATAGGACCCTGACTCACCTAACTGGGCAAAGAAGAGTCCCCAGGCCACACGACGTTCTGGCAGCAGGTTGCCAAACTTCAAGTGGAAGGACCTGAAATGAAAGGACTGTATTTTTTAACTTCTACACATCATAATCTATTGAGTGATCAACCAGAAACAACAGAGGAGATGCCCTGGCCACAGGGAGAACTACCAGAATACATCAAACTCTTCTTCTCCTTCTTGATGAGAAGGAAGAGCCTAATTAGCCAATAATTTTTATGAAGAAACTCTTAATCAACTGGAGGAATGGATTAGGACTCCTGCTGGTATGCTTTCCTAGAACAAGGAAGGCTTGATTTTTTTTTCTTCAACCCTCATCTGCACGAATTCAAGGCATGAATCCTGCATTTTTCAATTAGCTGCAGCTTTTTTTAAAGCCACCTCTGCAAGAAGATGCACTGGCCAGAGAAACTAGCCAGAGAAGGAAGAACTGCTTCCAAATTTCAGCTCAGATGAAAAGCAACAGGCCTGTGACTCAAACCACTATCTAGGAACTACATCAATTTCCGGAATCAGAGAAAAGCCCAAACAGGGCAGAATGGAATTGACATGTCTCTGGTTAACAAAAACAGATGCCCAAATTAATCTGGTGTGAGAGCACACATCAAAACAATACTTTAAAAAAAAAAAAGATTATTGAATGGAAGAGTAAAAAGGTGTAGGAAAATTAACATTTTACAAATTGCTATCCTAGATCCCCTTATGGCATACCAACCCCTCTTCTCCACTCTGGCTGTTGCTCTCCCGCCCAGGTCTACTTCCATGGTCTTGATTATGATCATTCCAAACACTGCATTTCTATCCAGGAATACATGGATTCTTCTCCCAATGCGTACCCCTCTCCTCTCTAAGGTAAAGGTAAAGGTTCCCCTTGACAATTTTTTTGTCCAGTCGTGTCCGACTCTAGGGGGCGGCGCTCATCCCGCTCTTCAAGCCATAGAGCCAGCGTTTTGTCCAAAGACAATCTTTTCCGTGGTCACATGGCCAGTGTGATTTAGACACGGAATGCTGTTTACCTTCCCACTGAGGTGGTCCCTATTTATCTACTTGCATTTGCATGCTTTCAAACCGCTAGGTTGGCGGGAGCTGGGACAAGCGACGGGTGCTCATTCCGTTGCGTGGATTCGATCTTACGACTGCTGAATCTTCTGACCCTGCAGCACAGGCTTCTGCGGTTTAGCCCACAGCGCCACCACGTCTCCTCTCTAGAGGACCAAAACTGAATTCCGTCTTGGCTTAAAATCATCGCACTCCATCATTCCTTTTCTAATCTTAATATCACATCGTTGCTTGCCATTTTCCACATTGGCCTCAAGCTCTCCTCAAGTTTGGTCATTACTCTAACTTGTCCTTCTTTTGTTTCCCCTTCTTTCATTAATTTGTCTAGGTGAAATCTTTTCAACCAGGAAATCCCTTTTTTAGTATCTCATAGATACGCTATCTAGCATTTCCTTGGTCAAAACAAGAGGGCATTGGGGACGGGAGGCAGAGGACAGGGGGACAGGAGGCAGAGGGAGGCAGGGACAGGGGGCAGCGGGCAGAGGGCAGAGGGTGGTGGGAATGGGAGGCAGAGGGAGGGGGGATGGGAGGCAGAGGGAGGGGGGAAGGGAGGCAGGGGGAAGGGGGAAGGGAGGCAGAGAGAGGTAGGGATGGGAGGCAGAGGGAGGTGGGGATGGGAGGCAGAGGGAGGTAGGGATGGGAGGCAGAGGGAGGTGGGGATGGGAGGCAGAGGGAGGGGGAAGGGAGGCAGAGGGAGGTGAGGATGGGAGGCAGAGGGCAGTGGGGATGGGAGGCAGAGGGAGGGGGAAGGGAGGCAAAAGGATGTGGGGATGGGAGGCAGAGGGAGGTGACGATGGGAGGCAGAGGGAGGTAGGGATGGGAGGCAGAGGGAGGTAGGGATGGGAGGCAGAGGGACGTGGGGATGGGAAGCAGAGGGCAGTGGGGATGGGAGGCAGAGGGAGGTGGGGATGGGAGGCAGAGGGAGGTGGGGATTGGAAGCAGAGGGAGGCAGGGATGGGAGGCAGAGGGAGGTGGGGATGGGAGGCAGAGGGAGGGGGAAGGGAGGCAGAGGGAGGTGAGGATGGGAGGCAGAGGGCAGTGGGGATGGGAGGCAGAGGGAGGGGGAAGGGAGGCAAAAGGATGTGGGGATGGGAGGCAGAGGGAGGTCCGGATGGGAGGCAGAGGGAGGTGGGATAGGAGGCAGAGGGTGGTGGGGATAGGCAGAGGGAGGTGGGGATGGGAGGCAGAGGGAGGTGAGGATGGGAGGCAGAGGGAGGTAGGGATGGGAGGCAGAGGGAGGTGAGGATGGGAGGCAGAGCGAGGTAGGGATGGGAGGCTGAGGGAGGTGAGGATGGGAGGCAGAGGGAGGGGTAAGGGAGGCAGAGGGAGGTGGGGATGGGAGGCAGAGGGAGGTGGGGATGGGAAGCAGAGGGAGGCAGGGATGGGAGGCAGAGGGAGGCGGGGATGGGAGGCAGAGGGCGGTGGGGATGGGAGGCAGAGGGAGGTGGGGATGGGAGGCAGAGGGAGGTAGGGATGGGAGGCAGAGGGAGGTGGGGATGGGAGGCAGAGGGAGGTGGGGATGGGAGGCAGAGGGAGGTGGGGATACGCAGAGGGAGGTGGGGATGGGAGGCAGAGGGCGGTGGGGATGGGAGGCAGAGGGAGGTGGGGATGGGAGGCAGAGGGAGGTGAGGATGGGAGGCAGAGGGAGGTAGGGATGGGAGGCAGAGGGAGGTAGGGATGGGAGGCAGAGGGACGTGGGGATGGGAAGCAGAGGGCAGTGGGGATGGGAGGCAGAGGGAGGTGGGGATGGGAGGCAGAGGGAGGTGGGCATTGGAAGCAGAGGGAGGCAGGGATGGGAGGCAGAGGGAGGTGAGGATGGGAGGCAGAGGGAGGTGAGGATGGGAGGCAGAGGGAGGTGGGGATGGGAGGCAGAGGGAGGTGGGGATGGGAAGCAGAGGGATGTGGGGATGGGAGGCAGAGGGAGGTAGGGATAGGCAGAGGACAGTGGGGATGGGAGGCAGAGGGAGGAGGGCATGGGAGGCAGAGGGAGATGGGGATAGGCAGGGGACAGTGGGGATGGGAGGCACAGGGAGGTGGGGATGGGGGCAGAGGGAGATAGGAATGGGAGGCAGAGAGAGATGGGGATGGGATGATGTGGTTGTGGATGGGAGGCAGAAGGAGGTGGGGATGGGAGGCAGATAGCGGTGGGGAGGGGAGGCAGATGTTGGTGGGGATGCGAAGCAGACAGATGTGGGAATGGGAGACAGAGGGCAGTGGCGACAGAAGGCAGAGGGCGGCGTGGACTGGAGGCAGAGGGCGGTGGGGATGGGAGGCAGACGGCGGTGGGGAGGGTAGGCAGAGGGTTGTGGGGACAGGAGGCAGAGGGCTGTGGGGACGGGAGGTAGAGGGCTGTGGGGACGGGAGGTAGAGGGCGGTGGGGACGGGAGGCAGAGGGTGGTGGCGACTGGAGGCAGAGGGCGGTGAGGACGGTAGGTAGAGGGCCGTGGGGATGGGAGGCAGAGGGCCGTGGGGATGAGAGACAGAGGGCTGTGGGGACGGGAGGCAGAGGGCATTGGGGATGGGAGGCAGAGGGCATTGGGGACGGGAGGCAGAGGGCATTGGGGATGGGAGGCAGAGGGCATTGGGGACGGGAGGCAGAGGGCATTGGGGATGGGAGGCAGAGGGCATTGGGGACGGGAGGCAGAGGGCATTGGGGATGGGAGGCAGAGGGCCGTGGGGATGGGAGGCAGAGGGCAGTGGGGACGGGAGGCAGAGGGTGGTGGCGACTGGAGGCAGAGGGCGGTGAGGACGGTAGGCAGAGGGCCGTGGGGACGGGAGGCAGAGGGTGGTGGCGACTGGAGGCAGAGGGCTGTGGGGACGGGAGGCAGAGGGCATTGGGGATGGGAGGCAGAGGGCATTGGGGACGGGAGGCAGAGGGCATTGGGGATGGGAGGCAGAGGGCATTGGGGACGGGAGGCAGAGGGCATTGGGGATGGGAGGCAGAGCGCAGCGGGTGCTGCTTAGGAAGCCTGGGAAGCCAAAAGCCTCTCCGACCTCCGCGCTCAGTGCCGCCTTCCTGGGCTTCGAAAGCTGACTCAACCGCCGCAGTGGGTGCCAGCTTTCCAGGCTTTGAAAGCACCGGCATCCAGTGCAGTGGTCGGGGCGGTGTTGGAGGCCCAGGAGGCTGAGCCTTTTCCTAACCGTTGGGTTGAAGAAGCAGCCTCTTCGCCACCAACGGTTTGATTTCCCTGCCCTTTCCCCCCGCCTTTCTTCATCCCTAACTCAAAGCTCCGGCCGTAAGTCAACGCAAAATTGTGTGGCCTGAGCTTTTCGTAACTCAAAATTTTCACAAGTAGGGACGTTCGTAAGTAGAGGCCCCACTGTATAGACTTACTTTTTTTGTAATGCTTTCTTTTCCTTATCCTGATGTTCTTGGAGGAAAACTCCCCAAAGCCTTCCTCACTAGGTGTTCTCACCTGGATTTCTGGAAGTTGTAGCCCTTATTCATTTTTAAACGGTTGCACTTCTTTCCCCTGTTCTACTTTCAATTTTCTTTCTTTATTAGGCCTTTTCCTATGTTGCTGTTTCTAAAATCCCCCTTCTTGCCTGCTCCTGACTTCTGCTTCCAGGAGGAAGTTTTTTTTTCATTTTTTCCTTTATCTTTTTCAAGGTCAGGCACTGTAACATCCCTGTTATTGTAGAGGTTTTTTTTTTGTAGAGATTTTAAAAAAACCCTTATTAAAGGAAGTGTTTCATTTTCCAATATCAAAATTCCCTCTACAATTTCTTTTCACCCATTTTTGGGGACAGACTGTCCCAGAGTCGAGGGGCCACTGCCGAGAAGGCCCGGTTCCTTTTTCTTTCTCTCTGGGCCTCCCTTGGCCTGAAGCCCCTCAGCCGCCCTTCCTGGCTAGAATGAGGGATTCCGGTAGATCTAGCCGGGAGGACGTGTTCCGCTAGATATTGAGGTCCTAAACCGTCCCTTAAAGATGATGCCCCTCGTCTTAGAGGGTCACTTTCCCCTGCCTTTTATCCCACACTCTCATAGGGCTGAAACCCTAGGGTGCTTCTTGCCATTGTCAGGGACCCCATTAACTTCACTGGAAATCCATTGAGTCCAGGTTCTGGAAAGCAGGAAGGAGAGAAAAGCTTGGGTCCAGGAAGCCCCCCTTTCGAGGGAAGGCTTGTACAGCCTAGCAGAAGACGTTGGGCTCTGCAGCTTGTACCTACCCATCGCCTCCTGGGGCATGCCTGTCATTTGCCTCTCCAGGGCAGTGGTGATGTCGAGGCTAGGAGGCTAGCGTAGCCTTCTCCAGGGACCCGCCTCTGGCGTCTGACTCTTTTTCCAAGCAAGCAAACCTGACAAGGGCAGGCAGCTTCCTCCCTGCCACGCAAGAGGGGCGAGGACTCCATGCTTTCCCAGTCCTGCTCTTCTGTTCTCCTCCAGCTCTTCCTCAGCAGGGAACTGGCTCTCCCTCACCTGTTGGCCTGATCCTGACAAAGGTTACCCTCTCTCACACACACACACACACACACGGACATGTACCCTCCTGCCTGCTGGGCCCAGATGGCTCGCTATGGGTGTGGGTCGACACCCCCTCACAGGGTCATTTCCGAAATTCCTTCAGATGCCATTTAGGTGGAACTTCTGTGCTTCATGATATCCGGTCAGCAAAGTCATCTTGATTTTAAAATAAATCCTATATCCCTTCGAAACTTCTCTTGCCTAATCATTCAGTCCCGAAGGCCAAGCAGCATTCTTAACCTTGCCTGTTCCTCGCCATCAAAGGCTTCTACCGTCCAGAAGCGAGATGGTCCCTGCTTTCCTTTTTTCCTTCGTTCTTTCCTTGAACTAAGTCTATCGCCTCCGAGGACCAAACAGCAGGCGAAGTCCCCAGCTGTTCCCACCCTGAGTCACGTGGGTTGTGAACCCGGTGGGGCTGTTCTACCTGTTCCGATGTCTCCATTCCCAGCCCTTGCATCCGGCACCGGCTGGAAGGAAGAATTACAAGGCAAATGGAAGAGTGCTATTTCGTACCTTTCCTTTCTGAAATATTGTTCTCATGTGTCTCTCTTGCATCCCACCAGTTTTGGCATCACTGCTATATAGACAAATGCTATTGACAAGTGCTGCAGAATTGGGACAGTCAGATTCACATCGCTTTCCGCCACCGACATGACCGGAGCAGAGATGACGCCACAAGCCGCGATCAAGGTTCGCGAGTGCCAATTTCCTCTCTGCTCTCTGCTGACTCCAGTGTCATGATTTGAAGAGAATAAATTTGGGGACACCCAAGTTCCAGGAGCGACTTCCCAGTGGAAATATGTTTTCCCACCTGTGTCATCACACTATTTTTGGCTTCCTTTTTAAAACTGATTGATTCTGCCCTTCCAGGTGGTTCCTCCCTCTCCTGCCATCCTCCAGGTCTCTGCCTTGCAACGTGGTTCCTGCATCTCCAGCCAGTCTCATGGTGTGTACCCTCCAGGGGGCTTCCTTCCTCACCTAACAGCTTCCTGATGCCTGCCTTCCCAGGCGGTTCAGGCATCTCCAGCCAGTCTCGTGGTGGATGCCTTCCAAGGGGCTACCTGCCTCTCCTGCCAGCCTCCTGATGCCGACCTTGCCAGGTGGTTCAGGCATATCAAGCCAGCCTCGTGGTGCGTGCCTTCCAAGGGGATTCCTGCCTCTCCTGCCAGCCTCCTGATGCTGGCATTGCCAGGTGGTCCAGGCATCTCCAGCAAGTTATGTGGTGGGTGCCTTCCAAGGGGCTTCCTCCCTCTCCTGCCCGCCTCCTGATGTCTGCCTTGCCAGGTAGTTCAGGCATCTCCAGCCAGCCTCGTGGTGGGTGCCTTTCAAGGGGCTTCCTGCCTCTCCTGCCAGCCTCCTGATGCCGGCCTTGCCAGGTGGTCCAGGAATCTCCAGCCAGTCTCGTGAAGGGTGCCTTCCAAGGGGCTTCCTTCCTCAGGTGCCAGCCTCCTGATGTCCGCCTTGCCAGGTGGTTCAGGCATCTCAAGCCAGCCTCGTGGTGGGTGCCTTCCAAGGGGCTTCCTGCCACTCCTGCCAGCCTCCTGATGCCGGCCTTACCAGGTGGTTCTCCAGCTCCAGCCAGCCTCGTGGAGCCTGCCTTCCAAGGGGCTTCCTGCCACTCCTGCCAGCCTCCTGATGCCGGCCTTGCCAGGTGGTTCTCCAGCTCCAGCCAGCCTCGTGGTGCCTGCCTCCCAAGCGGCTTCCTGCTTCACCTGCCTGACTCGTGGTGTCTGCCTTCCCAGGTGGTTCTCCAGCTCCAGCCAGCCTCATGGTGCGTGCCTGCCAAGGGGCTTCCTGCTTTACCTGCCAGGCCTGTGGTGTCTATCTTGCCAGGTGGTTCCTCCAGCTCCAGCCAGCCTTGTGGTGCCTGCCTTCCAAGGGGCTTCCTGCTTTACCTGCCAGGCCTGTGGTGTCTGCCTTGCCAGGTGATTCCTCCAGCTCCAGCCAGCCTTGTGGTGCCTGCCTTCCAAGGGGCTTCCTGCTTTACCTGCCAGCCTCGTGGTGTCTGCCTTTGCCAGGTGGTTCCTGCACCTCCAGCCAGCCTTGTGGTGTCTGCCTCCCAAGGGGCTTCCTGCTTTACCTGCCAGGCCTGTGGTGTCTATCTTGCCAGGTGGTTCCTCCAGCTCCAGCCAGCCTTGTGGTGCCTGCCTTCCAAGGGGCTTCCTGCTTTACCTGCCAGGCCTGTGGTGTCTGCCTTGCCAGGTGGTTCCTCCAGCTCCAGCCAGCCTTGTGGTGCCTGCCTTCCAAGGGGCTTCCTGCTTTACCTGCCAGCCCCGTGGTGTCTGCCTTGCCAGGTGGTTCCTCCAGCTCCAGCCAGCCTCGTGGTGCCTGCCTCCCAAGGGGCTTCCTGCTTTACCTGCCAGCCCCGTGGTGTCTGCCTTGCCAGGTGGTTCCTCCAGCTCCAGCCAGCCTCGTGGTGCCTGCCTCCCAAGGGGCTTCCTGCTTCACCTGCCAGGCCTGTGGTGTCTGCCTTGCCAGGTGGTTCCTCCAGCTCCAGCCAGCCTCGTGGTGCCTGCCTCCCAAGGGGCTTCCTGCTTTACCTGCCAGCCCCGTGGTGTCCGCCTTGCCAGGTGGTTCCTCCAGCTCCAGCCAGCCTCGTGGTGCCTGCCTCCCAAGGGGCTTCCTGCTTTACCTGCCAGGCCTGTGATGTCTGCCTTGCCAGGTGGTTCCTCCAGCTCCAGCCAGCCTCGTGGTGCCTGCCTCCCAAGGGGCTTCCTGCTTCACCTGCCAGCCCCGTGGTGTCTGCCTTGCCAGGTGGTTCCTCCAGCTCCAGCCAGCCTTGTGGTGCCTGCCTCCCAAGGGGCTTCCTGCTTTACCTGCCAGGCCTGTGGTGTCTGCCTTGCCAGGTGGTTCCTCCAGCTCCAGCCAGCCTCGTGGTGCCTGCCTCCCAAGGGGCTTCCTGCTTTACCTGCCAGCCCCGTGGTGTCTGCCTTGCCAGGTGGTTCCTCCAGCTCCAGCCAGCCTCATGGTGTCTGCCTCCCAAGGGGCTTCCTGCTTTACCTGCCAGGCCCGTGGTGTCTGCCTTGCCAGGTGGTTCCTCCAGCTCCAGCCAGCCTCGTGGTGCCTGCCTTCCAAGGGGCTTCCTGCTTTACCTGCCAGCCTCGTGGTGTCTGCCTTGCCAGGTGGTTCCTCCAGCTCCAGCCAGCCTTGTGGTGCCTGCCTGCCAAGGGGCTTCCTGCTTTACCTGCCAGCCCCGTGGTGTCTGCCTTGCCAGGTGGTTCCTCCAGCTCCAGCCAGCCTCATGGTGTCTGCCTTCCAAGGGGCTTCCTGCTTTACCTGCCATGCCCGTGGTGTCTGCCTTGCCAGGTGGTTCCTCCAGCTCCAGCCAGCCTCATGGTGTCTGCCTCCCAAGGGGCTTCCTGCTTCACCTGAGAGCCTCGTGGTGTCTGCCTTGCCAGGTGGTTCCTCCAGCTCCAGCCAGCCTTGTGGTGCCTGCCTGCCAAGGGGCTTCCTGCTTTACCTGCCAGCCTCATGGTGTCTGCCTTGCAAGGTGGTTCCTCCAGCTCCAGCCAGCCTCATGGTGTCTGCCTCCCAAGGGGCTTCCTGCTTCACCTGAGAGCCTCGTGGTGTCTGCCTTGCCAGGTGGTTCCTCCAGCTCCAGCCAGCCTTGTGCTGCCTGCCTGCCAAGGGGCTTCCTGCTTTACCTGCCAGCCTCGTGGTGTCTGCCTTGCAAGGTGGTTCCTCCAGCTCCAGCCAGCCTCATGGTGTCTGCCTCCCAAGGGGCTTCCTGCTTCACCTGAGAGCCTCGTGGTGTCTGCCTTGCCAGGTGGTTCCTCCAGCTCCAGCCAGCCTTGTGCTGCCTGCCTGCCAAGGGGCTTCCTGCTTTACCTGCCAGCCTCGTGGTGTCTGCCTTGCAAGGTGGTTCCTCCAGCTCCAGCCAGCCTTGTGGTGCCTGCCTCCGAATGGGGTTCCTGTCTCGCCTACCAGCGTCCTGTTTCTTGCCTTGCCTGGTGGCTCCTGCCTTGCCTCTCCTTGCATCCTTGGACACTCCTGCCTTGATTCAGTTAATCCTGGCCTTGATCTCTGGACTGTCGGACTATGGTTTGCATTGTACTTCTACTCTGCTGTGTTTTGAACTCAAGATACTATCTGTTTGGTCTTAACTTCAGCTGTCGCTTGTTTCGACCTTGTTCCTGAAGTCTTGCTCTGGACTGGGTCCTGGTGCCTCTTCTACTGAACCCTTTCAGGTATTTGGAAGCAGAACACAAAGAATTTACATTTCTCGGTTCTAGGATATCATGCAATCAAGCCACAAGTCTCCTCAGGAACCTAAATTACACATCTATTCATGTTATAATCCTCTGCTGGTGTGGTGCCTGCCTCTCCTGGCAGCCTCCTTGTTCCTGCCTTCCCAGGTGTTTCTTGCCCTGCCTGCCAGCCTCCTACTGCCTGCTTCGCCATGTGATTCCTGCCTCGCTTGCCAGCCTTCGGGTGCCTGCCTTCCAAGGGTTTTCCTGCCTTGCCTGCCAGCCTTCTGGTGCCTGCCTTCCAAGGAGGTTCCTGCCTCGCTTGCCAGCCTTCTGGTGCCTGCCTTCCAAGGAGGTTCCTGCCTCGCTTGCCAGCCTTCTGGTGCCTGCCTTCCAAGGAGGTTCCTGCCTTGCCTGCCAGCCTTCTGGTGCCTGCCTTCCAAGGAGGTTCCTGCCTCGCTTGCCAGCCTTCGGGTACCTGCCTTCCAAGGAGGTTCCTGCCTCGCTTGCCAGCCTTCTGGTGCCTGCCTTCCAAGGAGGTTCCTGCCTCGCTTGCCAGCCTTCTGGTGCCTGCCTTCCAAGGAGGTTCCTGCCTCGCTTGCCAGCCTTCTGGTGCCTGCCTTCCAAGGAGGTTCCTGCCTCGCCTGCCAGCCTTCTGGTGCCTGCCTTCCAAGGAGGTTCCTGCCTCGCCTGCCAGCCTTCTGGTGCCTGCCTTCCAAGGAGGTTCCTGCCTCGCTTGCCAGCCTTCTGGTGCCTGCCTTCCAAGGGTTTTCCTGCCTCGCTTGCCAGCCTTCTGGTGCCTGCCTTCCAAGGAGGTTCCTGCCTCGCTTGCCAGCCTTCTGGTGCCTGCCTTCCAAGGAGGTTCCTGCCTCGCTTGCCAGCCTTCTGGTGCCTGCCTTCCAAGGAGGTTCCTGCCTCGCCTGCCAGCCTTCTGGTGCCTGCCTTCCAAGGAGGTTCCTGCCTCGCCTGCCAGCCTTCTGGTGCCTGCCTTCCAAGGAGGTTCCTGCCTCGCTTGCCAGCCTTCTGGTGCCTGCCTTCCAAGGGTTTTCCTGCCTCGCTTGCCAGCCTTCTGGTGCCTGCCTTCCAAGGAGGTTCCTGCCTCGCTTGCCAGCCTTCTGGTGCCTGGCTTCCAAGGGTTTTCCTGCCTCGCTTGCCTTCTGGTGCCTGCCTTCCAAGGAGGTTCCTGCCTCGCCTGCCAGCCTTCTGGTGCCTGCCTTCCAAAGAGGTTCCTGCCTCGCCTGCCAGCCTTCGGGTGCTTGCCTTCCAAGGAGGTTTCTGCCTCGCCTGCCAGCCTCCTTGTTCATACTTTCCTGGGGGGTTCCTGCCTCGCCTCTCCTTGGATCCCTGGATGCTTCTGCCATGATACAGTTCCACCTGGCTTTGGTTCCTGGACTCTCTGACTACAATTTGCTTTACCCTTCTACTCTGCTGTTGTTTAAACTCAAGACTCGAGCTGGTTGGTCTTGGCTTGTGCTGTGGGCTTGGTTCGACCTTTTTCCTGTGGTCTTGCTCTGGACTAGGTCCTGGTGCCTCTTCTAACGAACCCTGTGATGTATTTGGAAACAGAACACATTTCTTGGCATTAGATCTTCATGCAATCAAGCAGCAAGTATCCTCGGGAACCTGAATTAGAAAGCCAGATTCATATCTATGCTTGTTATACTCCTCTGCTGGTGCAGTGCCTTTCGACAACATTAAATAGAGAACCCGGTATTTCCTTGGGGGAGTCGCTGCAAAAGAGAGATGAAATTCTTACTTTTCAATAGAAATTGCTGGGTGTCCTAAACAGCTGTTCCACTGACATCCTACGTGAGAATTCTGGATGATGGGACCAGGAAAACTCAGGACGATGGTTTGATGCAGTTCGTATTCATCAGTGGTATCAACAATACGTAAATTGAACAATGCAGTTTTGGAAGCAAAATTGCCACGAGTGATGGATTCCGTGCTTGCTTTGCTCCAGTCCTGAGGAGTGCCACCTGTGAAAGCTGGGGACTTGGCGATATACGAACAAGAAGGCCTATTCCTCAACCACAAAGATATCCAGCCGCACTGTCGTATTAATCCTTCAATTGCCTGGTTGTTCCTGACTCGCCTGCCAGCCTCCTGGTTCGCCTTGCCTCTCCATTCATCCCTTGATGCTGCTGCCTTGATATGTTTCTTCCTGGCTTTGATCCCTGGACTGTCTGACTACAGTTTGCATTATCCTTCTACATGGCTGGTCTTTGGACTCATGGCCCTAGCTAGTTGGTCTTCGCTTGGGTTGTGGGCCTGGTTCTACCTTGTTCCTATGGTCTTGCTCTGGAATGGATCCTGGTGCCCCTTCTACCGAACCCTGTGATGTACAGTGGTGCCGCGCTTAACAACGACGAATCCCCATAGCGATTTTTTGGGGCGATAGTTTTTGCAATCGCATTCCGATGTTTTAAATGGTAAAGCATCGCTTTGTGATGATCGGTAAGCTGTTTCGGGTAAAAAAAAATGGCCGTCCACTTTGTTTCGCACCCAATCCTTGCTTACGGTACAGTGAAAATGGCGGCCGTATTTAGGATTTTCGCATAACGGTGAGTTTTTTGCCCATAGGAACCCATTAAACGTGTTTCAATGCATTCCGATGGGCTTTTTTGTTCCGCATAGCGATGAATCCGTACAGTGACGAATTTTCTGGAACGGATTATCGTCGCTATGTGGGGCAACACTGTACTTGGAAACAGAACACGAAAAAGTTACATTTCTCGGCTCTAGACTATCATGCAATCAAGCAGAAAGTATCCTTGGGTACCTGAATTACACAGACTAGCTTCATATCTATACATGTTATACTCGTCTGCTGGTGCGGTACCTTTCTACAATATTGAATGAGGAACCCAATATTTCCTTGGCCGAGTTGCTGCCGGAGAGATGAAATTCTTCCTTTTCAATAGAAATTGCTGGGTGTCCTAAACAGCTGTTGCACCAACATCCTACATGAGAATTGTGGACGATCAAAACAGGAGAACTCAGGACAAGGGTTGTTCTGAAGTTTGTATTCATCAGTTCAGGTTTCTGTCTGTTTTTTCTGTCTGTTTAACTGCAAATCTACCAATTTGTCTCTCCATGTAGGTTACAAGACATGAAATGACCAAGGCAGCTGGAAATACAATAACATACGGTGTGATGGTATCAATAATATGTAAGTTGAACAATGCACTTTTGGAAGATTAATTGCCATGAGTGATGTATTCCATGCTTGCTTTGCTCCACTCCTCAGGACTGCCACCTGTAAAAGCTGGGGACTTGGATATATAAGAACAAGCCTTCCCTGCAGGCCTTTTCCTCAACCACAAAGATCTCCAGCCACACTGTGGGATTGATCCTTCCATTGCCTGGTTGTTTCTGACTCACCTGCCAGCCTCCTGGTTCCTGCCTTGCCTCTCCTTTCATTCCTGGATGCTCCTGCCTTGATATGGTTCCTCCTGGCTTTGATCCCTGGACTGTCTGACTACAGTTTGCGTTATCTATGCATGTTATACTCCTCTGCTGGTGCCGTGCCTTTCTACCACATTCAATGGAGAACCCAGTATTTCCTTGGGAGAGTTTCTGCCGGAGAGATGAAATTCTTACTTTTCAGAAGAAGTTTCTGGCGGTCCTAAACAGCTGTTGCACCAACATCCTACGTGAGAATTGTGGACGATGGGAACAGGAGAACTCAGGACGATGGTTGGTCTGCAGTTCGTATTCATCAGTTCAGCTTTCTGTCTGGTTTTTCTGTACGTTTAACTGTCCATCTACCTATTTCTCTCTCCATATAGGTTACATGTACAACATCTGATATGACCAAGGCAGCTGGATATACCACAACATACAGCGTAATGGTATCAACAAAATGTGAGTTGAACAATGCAGTTTCGGAAGCTAAATTGCCACAATCGATGGAGTCCATGCTTGCTTTGCTCCGCTTCTCAGGACTGCCACCTGTGAAAGCTGGGGACTTAGCTATGTAAGAACAAGCTTTCCCGGCAGTCCTTTTCCTCAACCACAAAGATCTCCTGCCGCACTGTGGTATTGATCCTTCCATTGCCTGGTTGTTCCTGACTCGCCTGCCAGCCTCCTGGTTCCTGCCTTGCCTCTCCTTGCATCCCTGGACGCTCCTGCCTTGATGTGTTTCCTCCTGGCTTTGGTCCCTGGACTGTCTGACTACGGTTTGCATTATCTATGCATGTTATACTCCTCTGCTGGTGCCGTGCCTTTCTACCACATTAAATGGAGAACCCAGTATTTCCTTGGGAGAGTTGCTCCTGGAGAGATGAAATTCTTACTTTTCAAAAGAAGTTTCTGGCGGTCCTAAACAGCTGTTGCACCAACATCCTACGTGAGAATTGTGGACGATGGGAACTCAGGACGATGGTTGGTCTGCAGTTCGTATTCATCAGTTCAGCTTTCTGTCTGGTTTTTCTGTATGTTCAACTGTCCATCTACCTTTTTATCTCTCCATATAGGTTACATGTACAACATCTGATATGACCAAGGCAGCTGGAAATACCATAACATACAGCATAATGGTATCAATAAAATGTGAGTTGAACAACGCAGTTTCGGAAGCTAAATTGCCACAATCGATGGAGTCCATGCTTGCTTTGCTCCGCTCCTCAGGAATGCCACCTGTGAAAGCTGGAGACTTGCCTATATAAGAACAAGCTTTCCCGGCAGTCCTTTTCCTCAACCACAAAGATCTCCTGCCGCACTGTGGTATTGATCCTTCGATTGCCTGGTTGTTCCTGACTCGCCTGCCAGCCTCCTGATTCCTGCCTTGCCTCTCCTTGCATCCCTGGATGCTGCTGCCTTGATATATTTCCTCCTGGCTTTGGTCCCTGGACTGTCTGACTACGGTTTGCATTATCTATGCATGTTATACTCCTCTCCTGGTGCCGTGCCTTTCTACCACATTAAATGGAGAACCCAGTATTTCCTAGGGGGGGTTGCTCCTGGAGAGATGAAATTCTTACTTTTCAAAAGAAGTTTCTGGCGCTCCTAAACAGCTGTTGCACCAACATCCTACGTGAGAATTGTGGACGATGGGAACAGGAGAACTCAGGACGATGGTTGGTCTGCAGTTCTTATTCATCAGTTCAGCTTTCTGTCTGGTTTTTCTGTATGTTTAACTGTCCATCTACCTATTTCTCTCTCCATATATGTTACATGTACAACATCTGATGCGACCAAGGCAGCTGGAAATACCATAACATACAGCGTAATGGTATCAACAAAATGTCAGTTGAACAATGCAATTTCAGAAGCTAAATTGCCACAATCGATGGAGTCCATGCTTGCTTTGCTCCGCTCCTCAGGAATGCCACCTGTGAAAGCTGGGGCCTTAGCTATATAAGAACAAACCTTCCCTGCCGGCCTTTTCCTCAACCACAAAGATCTCCAGCCACACTGTGGTATTGATCCTTCGATTGCCTGGTTGTTCCTGACTGGCCTGCCAGCCACCTGGTTCCTGCCTTGCCTCTCCTTTCATCCCTGGACGCTCCTGCCTTGATATGTTTCCTCCTGGCTTTGATCCCTGGACTGTCTGGCTACAATTTGCATTATCCTTCTACTCGGCTTCTCTTTGGACTCAAGACCCTACCTGGTTGGTCTTGGCTTGGACTGTGGGCCTGGTTCTACCTTGTTCCTGTGGCCTTGCTCTGGACTGGGTCCTGGTGCGTCTTCTACTGAACCCTATCAGGTATTTGGAAACAGAAAACAAAGAAGTTACATTTCTCAGCTCTAAGTAGCGAGTATTCTCAATAACCTGTCTGAATTACAGAGCTCACCTTCATACCTATGCAATATATAATCCTCTGCAGGTGTGGAGCCTTTCTACAATACTGAACGGAGAAGCCAATATTTCCTTTGGAGTCTTCCTGCCAGAGAGATGAAATTCTAACTCTCCCAATAGAAATTGCTGAGTGTCCTAAACAGCTGTTGCACCGACATCCTACGTGAGAATTGTGGATGATGGGAACAGGAGAATTCAGGACGATGGTTTGTCTGCAGTTCGTATTCATCAGTTCAGCTTTCTGTCTGTTTTTTCTGTCTCTTTAACTGTCCATCTCCCTATTTCTCTCACCATATAGGTTACATGTACAACACGTGATATGACCAAGGCAGCTTGAAATACCATAACATCTGATGCAATGGTGTCAACAATACGAAAGTTGAACAATGCACATTTGGAAGCTAAATTGCCACGAGCCATGGAGCCCATCCTTGGCTTGTTCACCATATACTAAGCTACGAGTATATGAGGGAAGAATATCATGAAAACAAGATAGGGAATAGAAGGATCAGCTTCTCCCCTAGTAGAAATTTTGTCATCCGGATTTTCCTAGTTATCTCAAACCAAGATTGGTAAGTACCAGGAGTGCAGGCCATATAATATAGAAGACATGGCCGATCAGTTTTATAATAAAATAATTGTAGGCTCTCAAGGCAATGGCAGCAAATATTTCCAGGGTTTTCTAGGTAAAGAATACACAGAATGGGTCTTTCTTTCTAATGAGGACCTCTTGGGACAGTGCAGCTTGCCCATACCTACACAGACTGCTTCTTTCCCTAAGAGGCACAGTGGGGAATCAAACCCACAACCTCAGAATCTCCAGCCAGGAGCCAAAACCCCTGAGCAGTTTAGCCAGCCCGTAGATGCAGTTCTGTTACAGTTCCCAGAATGGCCCAAGCAGAAGGACTACGGTTTTTTGAGAATGGCCACATTTCTTGCTGTCAAGAATTTGATTTGGAGAGATTGCTAAACTTCCTGATTGTGCTTTCTTTGCAGGTATCTTTTTGCTGACTGCTTTGGGGATCTTTCAACTCCACTTTAGCGAGTTACTGGAACCAGAGACAGACACTCTTTCTGAAAGTTGGTCCTTTTTGCTACGCTTTGTTAACTGTGATCTCAATTTTGCAACAGGTAAATGTGAGGGGCACTCTTCTTGGAAATCTCTGCTTCTATTTTCAATTTTCAGTCAGTGGAAGTTCTTCTTATTAGTAGCCAGAAGAGACCTCTATACACCCGAGAGAGGTATATGCTCTATGAATGGGGGACCTTCATTCTGTAGTCCAAAATATAATTAGTTAGGGATAAGCCATCTTGAACGAAAGGTCGTTTTCCCGTCTGGTCTGAATGACTCAGCATTTGGGAATGGTGCATGCAAAGGGTTATTCATGTGTCCAAAGTGTTCCTGATGCAATATTTCCTGAATTGCTGAATTTCCTGTGCATAAGTAGCATTTGCTGAGCTTTGTTTGATTTTCTCTACAACTTCTTTTCTCTCCTAGAAATATGGAGCTTCCTCACCTACAAATTCTCATGCTTGGGAAAAGGAGATGAAGGACATAAGGTCGTCCCAATGTAACCAGCTGACCCCGATGCACCCTCCCCGTTAGAAATAAACATCTTAAGAACATGGCCAAACAGCCCGGAAAACTTACAACAACCGTCGGATCCCGGCTGTGTAAAACATGTTCTGTATGTTCTCCTTGAAATTAACTGATTTTGCAAGCTTTATATTATTTTGCCATTTTTGCAACCATTGATCAATAGCAATATTATGCCCTATGTTTTATTCTTTAACGATCTCGATTTGCATTTGAATTTCTAACAAATAATTATACATTTTCTTATCTTTTAAGCCTAACAGGAGTTTATCAAATATTTTTTGTTCTGTGTAAAACCCCTCTATTTTGTCTTTTCTGTACCTGGATTCCCCCTATGCTCTGGGCCACCAGTCTATATATATGTTTTGTGTCTCTAACTCTTCTTTAGACATTAACTCACAGTCTTTTTTCAATAAATCTTGATATCTTAGAAGCTTCGCTTCCATCATAACATTAGGTTGTGTAAAGACCTCTATAGGTGATACCTTGACTGGTGTTTTTTGGTAAATTTTTGATTAATCTATTTCCAAATTCCTAATAGCGCTCTTCTTATCATATGGGAATTGAAATGTTTTGCTCTGTATCTTTTTTATACCACAGAAAAGCATGCCACCTGAGCTGCAAATCATATCCCTCCAAATTGAGTAGTCTATCCTTTTCCAAGGTTATCCGTTCCTTTATCCAGTCTAATACACAGCATCTGTAATATAAAACCCAATCTGGAAGAACAAAACCCGCTCTCTGTTTGGCATCTTGCATTCCTTTAATTTTGATTCTTCGTTTTTTACCTTGCCACACAAATCTCATAATTATCTTAGTAAGTTCTTGAAAAAGAACTGTTTTAATATTATGGGAATTGTCTGAAATAGAAATAAAATTTTAGGGAGAATATTCATTTTAATGGTTGCTATTCTTCCTATCAATAATAACTGTAATTTGTCCCATCTTTCAAGGTTGATCTGTATCTCTTTGATCAACTTCATATAATTATCTTTGAATAATGTGCTCGTTTTCTTTGTGATTTGGATCTCTAAGTATCTAACTCTCTTGTCTTCTTGGAAGTTCGTCTTTTCTATTAGCTTCTGTCGTTTTTGTTCTCTCAGATTTTTAACAAGTATTTTTGTTTTCTTTTGGTTTATTCTTATTCTTGCCATATCGCCTAAGTTTTTCAGCATCTCCTTCAGATCTTCAATTGAGTCCATTGGGTCTTCCAATATAATGACTAGGTCATCAGCAAAGGCTGATGGCAAGTCAGTTTCATTTTGCTGTCTTTCCATGCATATTCTTTCTCAGATTCTTTATCTACAGTGGACCCTCTACTTATGGAATTAATCCGTATTGGAACGGTGGCTGCAGGTCGAAAAGTCTGTAGGTCGAGTCTCCATTGACCTACAGTGCATTGAAAACTGATTAATCCTGTAACTGGCTGTTTTTGTTCCATTTTTGTTCCACTTTGGTTTTTTTCTGGTTTGCAGGCCGATTCTCTGGCTGCAAGTTGAACCTAAATTTTGCGGACAGAGAAGTCTGTAACTCAAAAAGTCTGCAAGTCGAGCCATCTGTAAGATGAGGGTCCACTGAACTTCCTTTCTATTGTATACATTCCAATAGAAATCCTCAGCAATCTTTCTTATTTCTTCTTATTTAAATTTCTCAATCCCTGTTTTATCTTTCAATGTTTGTTATTATTGTTTTCTCCTTCTCTTTCCTTAATTTATATGCAAACCATCTCCTCAGTTTATTTGTGGTTTCAAAAAAAAATTTGCTTTACAAATTTAAGGTTCTTTGCAGTTTTTTCGGTGAGCAATATATTTGTCTGGTGTTGTACAAACTTTATCTTCTCTTTCAATTCTGTATTTCTCGGGATTTGTTTCAACTGTAACTCATCTGAGGCTAATCAATTTTCCAAAATCTTATCTTTTTTCTCTCTCTTTTTTTGTTTTGCTGCAAATCTTATAGCTACTCCCCTAAAAAAAATGCCTTACTTTCCTCCCAAACCATTATTATTTAGAACACAACCAAACAGTCCAGAAAACCCACAACAACCATCGGATCCCGGCCGTGAAAGCCTTCGAAAATACAAGTTTCATTGTAGTTTAATCAGAGCAACACAATGCATCCTCTTCTCTTTGAGCTGTACGTGAAATGTATGTATTCTGTTCTTCAATGACATTTGTTTAATCACAGAGGCAAGACATCAGGATACTTGCACCTGCATTCCTTTGAAAAACGAAAGACGTGGCCGGAACCTCGACGGTCTTGGATGCTCCCTTCCAGAATAGTGCAGCCAGTCACGCTGACTGAAGAGTATTTGGAAAGAGATGTCATCAGTTAGCACCTGTTTTCAAGAACCTGTCTGAATTACAGAGCTGAGCTTTATATAAATGCATGTTGCAAATCTCTATTGGTGTTGTGTCTTCATTCTTGCCTTTCCTCTATCTTAAAATTGTATTAATTTTATTGTAAATTGTTGTTGCTGTAAGCCGCCTAGAGTGGTCCTATGTGATTCAGATAGGCGGGATATAAATTAAATAAATAAAATAAATAAATATTATCAATATTGAAAACAAAACCTAATGTTGTTGAGGTTTTTATTTTAATGTTGCTGTCAGAGAGGTGAAATACTTAAGTTTCTGATGAAGAAAATTTTTTCAACATCCACGTAACACCAGGTGTGCCAGAAATTGACATTTTTACACATTCATCAAGCTTTCCATAGAGATCACATCATTTTGGCTTGTTATTTAAGCACCTAAACTTTACTTTACGATTCAGGTGAGGACGGTTTCTTTCATCAACCCATTTTTTACACACCTCAATGCCTTCTTATTAAAGATTTTGCATACATTTTGGCCCCTTTGTATCAGTGCCCATTTGTCTCTGCTCTTGACCTGGCTGGAGATGTAGGCTTTTCACTAAGATAGCTGTGTGTGTCCCAGAAAGAGCTTTTTAAACATGCCTGCCATTATGGATGGAAAGGGTAGAGGTGACACTCAAAGTATGACGTTGAAAATCTTTGGAAGGACTTCTTGGCATTTGTAATCCTTCCCTGAAAGGTTGCTTTGATGTTCTCAATTGGAGGAACGTAGCAACAAGTCCAGTAAAGGTTCCCCATCAACACACATCTGTCATCCCTAGAGACCAGAGACTTTGAACGTTCCTGAGGTCAATGGGTCTTCTCGCTGACCTTTGAGTCTGGTCCTAGCCAGCAAAGGAAGTGCCACCACTGCAGTTCTTAGGGGCACATCCACAGGCTGGCCAAGAATGGACTCAAGAACCCCGGAGCGTGCTCTGTATTTGCTGGCTAGAAGGAGACTTGAGTGTTAAGGCTCTAGTTCCACTAAGGAATGAAATTTCAGCCATTTCGGCATCCCCAAAGTGCCACACCAGTGTGGAAAAAGATCGAAAAGTACCAGCTGTTTAGTTCACGTGTCTTGTTTTTACATCACATCAAGTCAGAACTGGATTCTAGCAACCCTAATAGAAATCTCCAGGTACTTCAAGAGCGCTTTTATCAGTTCCACACCCTCAGGGAGTTTCCATGACTGAGCAAGGATTTCAACTGAGGCCACGTGAGTCTTGTTGCGCTCCTCCTTCCCTCCCTCCCTCCCTCCCTCCCACACATGCCTCAAAGCCCATCACACACCGCTTTTTCCCTTTGAGTGACGGCCCTCAAGAGACAGCTGGGAAGTTGGTACACCCATCAATGGGCTTGATTCACCCGTAACTATATTGAACCCGTGGCCAAAGCCACTCTGGCCCTCCCACGCCTTCCCACTAAGCCAGGATGGTTAAAAGGTTATCCACATGATTCGGGGGCTTCAGAGGCATCTCCACCCACCTTCTTAATATTCTCCCTGGTCCCAGTGGACTCTTTCAAAAGCCTGAGAGGAACAGAGAAACGAACGGGTCCCTTTCCTCTTTGGATAAGGGAAGCGGCCATCCATTTGATGAAGATCAAGGGAGTCGCTGCTCCTCACAGAGGGCATCTCAACAGAGCCACAAAGGCTGCCCCACACGCCCAGCCCTCCGTGGTCCTTCTCGCCTCCAGGAAGAGGACAGGCGAGCCGTTAAGGGCTTGGACGCAAGTTGTGCTAAAGGTGAGCTGTATGAATATTTCCCCAAAGCTGAGCCGAACAAGACAGAAGAAATTGGATCGGCTGTAAAGAGAACCCACCCAAAGCTTGCTCTCATAAAACCTCCAGCACAAGGTCAGCGGTTGGTGTACATTGAAATCCCGGATAACCCCAAAATTGCTCTCTAAGGGATGCGCAGCTGCCTTAGTGGAGAAGAGGTCATGTTTCGTCTTCTGGCATCCGGGGAGCAAGTCCAGATCCCCTGGAGTCTGCCTGGCTGTCAGGGCTGGGGTTTGGGGAGGGCGTAGGGCTGGGCTTCCAAAGGACACAATGGGCTGAGCCTGGGTTTGGAGTCTCGGTTTGGGTTTGGACGGAGGCTGAAGTCCGGGTCAGGGTCAGGGTGGGAGCTGAGGTCAGAGTTAGCTTTGGGTTAGGCAAAGGGGCTGCAACCTTGGGTCATCTGGAAGGTCGAGAGACAGGGGGACCGACAGAGGAACCACCTCCAAGGACACCAGCGACAGTGTTTTTGCAGAGTGGATTTCCACGTCCAGCCGGAAAGCTGTTGCAGCCACCATTTCCTGGTTGTTCTTCTTGATGCAAGACGAGAGACGCATCCATGCAGTGGCCATTTCTCCAGTTGTTCTGGGGGTG
Source organism: Pogona vitticeps (assembly GCF_051106095.1). Classification (NCBI taxonomy): domain Eukaryota; kingdom Metazoa; phylum Chordata; class Lepidosauria; order Squamata; family Agamidae; genus Pogona; species Pogona vitticeps. Next base: position 19,212,048 of record NC_135791.1, on the reverse strand, counting down.
GCTGTGTGTCATTCTGGTACTTTGGGTGACAGACTGGAATAGGTCACCCTACAATTAGCATCCACGCACGGGGAAGATCTTTGTGACCGGCTATACTGGAAGGCACTGGGTTTCCCCAGTACCACCTCTCCAAGCGTTATTGGAATTGCCACCCAGTATCTCACACCTAACACAATTGCCGTCCATTTTTGCCACATCCTCTGGATGCACAAAATGAAAAGTAGCATCTTTTTTCTATCCTGAAGGAACAAGCAGAAGCTGCACCCACCGGACCTGCAGAAAACAGGGGGTTCACATCAGAGTGAATCTGAGCAACTTGGTCTGTAAAACGTCATCCCCTCTTGCATCTCTTCTCTGCCCTTTCCCACCAATGAAACTCCTCCCTCCTTTTACTCAAAACTAAAGCATCCAGAATTGTCCCATCCACTGCTTTTTAACCATGTGGACTAGGAACTTAGATTTCTTTTTACATGAACACTCAGCCTGGAGGTCCAAATTTTAGCAGTAGCCAGGAGTGCACGCCCACAATTTAGGGCAAATTGCCAACTGGGACACCTCTCATTCCCTAGCAGTCAAAGGAGAGGAAGGGCCATGTAGACCTCCAGCACCCCAAACCCTGCCCCCCATCAGCCTTGTGGTGGGGCCAGCCATGATTCTTATTCTTTAATCTGATGGTGAGGTTTACCATTCCCTTCTTCTGGGGGTGCCCTGGGTCCATGCAGTTTGCCTAAGGCCACCCAGGCTGGCTCTTCTCCCTTGAGGGACGATGGGGAATCGAATGCCTAACCCAAAGGGCTACCCAACCAGCTTTGATTAAAACAGGCCATTCTGAATTTGTGGACCAGATCGAGGAAAGGCTCCACTAGAAACATAATGTTCATGTATGTCAATCTGGTGCTTCTCAGATGCTTTGAACCACAGGTTGAGGTTGACATGGACCTATCGATTCCATAGTGATACTCCTGGAGGGCGGTGAGGTGCAAATGAGGATATAAAAGGAACATGAATGGTAAACGGTGGGATTTATAACGTGTAGGGAGATCTCGGATAGGTTCATGACAAATTGTAGGCCATATACTATATTGTTTTGTAACAGATCTTGTATGTAAAGGACAGCCATGTCCACACCTAGCTGTTTTCATCACCAGCCCCAGCATCTCTTTTATAAAGCTCCCAGATCTTAATTTCCCGTTCACTACCAAAGCACTTACCTCCTAAATATCTCACACTTCAAAAGGAATAGCTCAGAACAATATACTATTGCTGAGAAAGTCCATTGTCTCTGAATTTTATTTATTTTATTTTATTTTATTTAACTTATATGCCGCCCACACTACCCAAAGGTCTCTGGGCTGCTTACAACAAATAAAAGTTTAAAAAGATAAAACAATGAAAAATACAATATACACTCTAAAAATTGCCATCAGGATCCACAATTGCTGTGAGAACTTGATAAAAAATCAGTGGAACAAGGGAAGGTGGGGTGGGGGGGCAGAGGATTATAAACTTTCTTGGAACCCAGACTGCCCCCCAGCTATGACAGAAGTACAGATCAAGTACCTTAATAAAGGTTGCTGCAAACACGGACATCAAAAACATACAAGATCATGTGCCACAAATTGCCCCCACAGGATTCTTGGAAAAGCACTTGATTTCAGCCCCAGTTTTCAAAGGGAATTTCTTAACTATCCTATGGCAAAAGGTTATGAGATAGTGACTGTGTGTGGATTACACATTTATACCATATATATATATGGTATTTGCCATTTCATAAACACTTGTTCACATCACGTTTCCTATAATTTTTAGTTGATTAGCAAATTGCTTCCACAATAACTTTACAGGCTTGCATGCCCTCCAATCTGAAGCCCATCATGAGGAAATAGATTGTTGCAATAAGAACAGTGAGGACTTTCCATCCAAACACTACATTTTTAAAAAAGAATAGATTGATGAGAAACTGGGGAAAGGGCCACAGAATATCCTTATTGTCCCGTGAATGAAATCATGGAATCTCAAAGAGAACACAGCACACAATGGTAAAGATCTATTGTTAAAGAAGCACCCTAGGTGAAGCGAGGGAATGGCAGATGAACGGGGACATGAAGCATTCTAGTATTATCCCAAAAAAAGAGGACAACCAAAGGCGATCGCTGTAGGGAATGCTGGGAATTGGGATGTCGGAGGTTTTGTCGGCCCCTGTTTCTAGAACGGCAGGGCGCATCCGGATCAACCCCGATGATACACTTTGCATCTCTGCTGCCTCATCTCTGCATTTTGCATTTAGTATGCTCTCTTCTGTGATTGGTCCCTGAAAGGTAAACACAAGCTTCATTTGTAAGTTTAATTGCTGAGATGTGCATTTCAGAAACAAAAAATCCTATTCTAACAATAAAACCGGTCAGTCACAGGTGATCTGCTTTCCTTCTTATTGTCTACTTGGGCACTTAACAATCATAACAAAGGGTCAAGGGGACGTGGTAAGGTGGAAGTGGTCTTTGGAGTTCTTTATCCCCTGCTGCATAGTCCCGATGACTTCATCGTCCAAGGTCACAGCTTCGGACTCATCAAGCCTCAATGCCAGAGACATTGACCACTGTATTTTTTCCAGACTTGGAAAGCATTTTCCTGTAGAAAGAGGGAAATAATTAGGTTCTTCAGAAGATGCTTTGACTCCGGCTCCTCCTCAGTTTCTTTCTCTGGTTTGCCCCACAAAACAACTCAGCTTTAAGTGTGAGAAGAACAAATCCATGGGACTGGTTCTACAAGATGATCAGCTGGACTGAACACCCTGCCTAAAAGCTTTGGGTTGGATCTAGACCAACATATTTAGAACGTAACCCATCAATCTCCTTAATCTACTCCTGGAATGAATGAATTTCAGCTGAACCCATTTTGTCTACAATAGTTGTAGAATATTATTAGCTTCATAATAAGGTTCCAGTTTCAGTAGCATAGAGCCGTGTGACAGATTGCAAGAGGCACATATTGAAATCTCCTGATCTTTCCATTGTATCTTACAACAATGAGACTGATATGCAGCTACCCAACTGCCCCATCAATTGATTAGATTGATGGAAGGAGGAGAGAGACAGAGGGAGAGGTGTACACCATTGGTGAGCGACATCAGTTGAAATTCTTAATCCATGGATCATCAATCCTTGGTTTGCATCATCTCCAAGGCCTGCCCTTTTCTCTCTCTCACAAACTCACCCGTTGCTTTCAATGCCTGTCCGAGATGAATTTTTGCCCAGGATGTTGTTCCGGCAGTACATCAGGAAGCCACGTTGGCGTCTGTAATAGCACGAGACATCCACCACCAACAAGACCAATAGAAGGAGGATGGCTAAGATGATGGCCAGGATGCTGCCTGTCCCCAAACCTTTGTCAGGAGAATCTGAAAGAGAATAACTTTTTTCTGCAGATACCAAGGAAGAAGGGCCAGGATGCCTGAGTCTTATGCCTAGGCTGAAATCCTGTTGCTTGGCATAGTAAATCACACTTGAATAGGTGCAGGAATAAGTGGGAATCTAGTTAGTTAGCTCCTCCATACCTTCCATTGTTTCATAGAGTTCTACTTTAGTAACTTACTGTTCTAAAGTTAGTCACAACTAGAGTAGGTTCCTTTGAATCAATAGAACTTTGGAGAAGTTGACTCACCATTGATTTAATGAGCATTCACTAGTATGACTTACCACACTAAGCAACATGAATTCAGCCTTTGTGGTATTTTATTCCTGCCCCATAAGTGGAGTCGACACATGCAGGCTGCTCGATCAGTCTGTATCAGTAATTGAGGAGCAAGCTTTTTGTAACGTTAAGGGCTTGTCATGGTCTATTCAGGACCAACCCACCCTCAAATACTTTGCTTTACAAACAGGGATGGCTTGCAATTAATTTCCCAGCAACTGGGAGAATTGCAGCTGGGCTCAGAAGGAACAGGGAAGCTCAAGGGGATGTCGTAGTCCCTGGTACTTAGTATGTCCCAGGGAGCTGATCCTGCCAGCCCTGATTCCACTACCTTGCTGGGACTGACAGCCTGACTTCTGGCCAACTGGTTGAAGGCTACCTGTTCATAGTTTACCTTCTTTAAGAGTGACCTTTTTCGTAGTGTTGCCCAACTCATTGATGGCTGTTATGAGAAGTTCAGAAATATCTTCTTGTGATGTTGGCATGAACTGAAACAAACATTTAGGAAAAAATATTTACTGCCTTATCCCTGTGGAATAGGGCAACATTAGTGGGTTTATTTTTCTGCATCACCAAATTCTCTAAAGTTCTGGCTACTATGCTCAAGTGCATTTTGGTTTTGGGGGGTTATAAATCAGGGGAATTTCTATTCAAATTGCTCGTTCTGTTCACGCCTCTTTATTGTTTGCAGATGAGACCGTTCTAGATACCCAAAGACTGTAATTAGGAAGAGGGGTTCAATGTTAGCATATAACACACAGGACTGTGTGTTATGTGGGACCTCAAACTATGCAAAAACAAGTTTCAAAGTCCACTTATATATTTGTAGCATGTACTCAGGAACGTCCCTGAAGCCAGTAACAAGATCCCTGGATATTTCCATAAAATGATCGTTATGCAGAAGCTTCTCTGAAGACCCAGGAGGATCTAGGAACTGCCTTCTGCTGACAGAAGGGTTCTTCTGACTGATATTGCATCCACTGAATATGAGAAGATCTCCCCCTGCATTGTAGTTCACCCAAATCGTTATGGCCTCGCAGCCCTCTGGCCAGTAACCTATTTCTAGTTCCAACTAGAGTAGACTCATTAACTTCATGGGTTTCATATAAGTTTTCCCACTTAACTCTCATTGATAGATGAGGATGTGGTATGATCTGTGGGTTAAATGGGCTTACCAAAAAATCACATTTTTCTTCATAAATGGAATTGGAAGTAGGAAGAAGCAGAATTGTCCAGACCATTGCCACGACTTTTTGCTTTTTCCCAGCTGCAAGTCCATTGCCTGCCAGTTTTATGTGGGTGTTTTCTTTTTTCTTAATGGAAAAATCTGTCTATCTCTGCATCTCACAAATGATCGTTTCTCATTTTCTGATCATCAGCTGATTGTGAATTAGATGAGCAAATCTCTTCAGTTAACTAGGGACTAGACTGGCCTCAGGCTAATGGGATTGTTGTTAGCGTGAAATAGAAAGTAGAAGCCATTCTTTTAGCATCTAACGATCTTTCCTCCCCATCCCCATCCCTGTGGTTTTACCTGAGAGGCACATCTCACCTGTATAGACACCATATATGTACCTTGGTCCTCTTCCACCACCTTGATATCATCACCTTCAAAAACCTTTCCCTTCCAGGAAACAGTGACAGAAGGAGACGGGTTCGCCAATATGGTGAAGTTGTATTGAGTGGGATTCCCACTCTGGGTGGCCAACACTTCAGCCATAGGGAGCTGTATCCTGGGAGTGACTGAGAAAGCAGACCAGATTAGCTGTTGGCATTTGAGGAGACATCTTCCCCTTCACGTCTTGTTCTTCCTTTCCTGTGTATACCTGCTGCTTGCACTTTGTATAGTATATATGAAATGTGTATTATAATAGACAGATAGTGCCACTAGACATAGAATGCTACTCGAAAAGAATCCTTGTCACCAGTTCTCAAGTTGTGTTCCAAATCTGAGGTTCCTCAAACATTTACAGGTTCTCCAAACAAAATGACAGGAGTGGCACAAAAGCAACCTTCTAGAATATAACTTTCCCACCACTGCTCATCTTTTTTGGAAAGATTTATTAATGAATGGGAGGACGATGTATTCCAAAACCCTGTCATGACTCTGACATGGGAAACCCAGAGGCAAGAGCCGGATGGTCAAAAAGCTAAGGGACTTAAAGAAACACACCGAGGGTCCCCTGAAGGTCTACAGACTGGAAGCCACTATTGAATATTCTCATGAAATTGGGTTTTAAGACCTGGAGCTAGAAGATGGGAATTTCCCCTGGGAATGTCAGAGTAAATCCTAGCCAACATGCTTTCCTTGTGGCTGATGTGTCCATACATGTAGGATGTTAAGGAAAAAATGATGGCTTGGATTGAGACATCAGGGATATATTGCAGGTCCCGTGTGGTGCCTTCAACTTTCTTCCATATTGAACAATGGTATGGATAGGAAGACCTGTCTTTCTTCCTCTTATGACTTCCTTCTTGTTGGTTCCTTTCCACACCATTATTCAACTGTTTCCATATCAGGCTGGTAATATACGGCCTTCCAGCTGTTTGAAATTCATATCCTCACTCAAGTTCATACACAGTAAGGTCAATGGAGCTGGCTGGATAGCTCAGTGGTTGAAGCATCCTAGTGAGAGGTTGGGAGTTCAATTCCCCACTGTGTTTCCTATGTGGCCTTGGTATTATATAACAGATACAAGTTTTACCCAAAAACCTAAGTATCTGTTAAATATTGACACAGTATGTATGCTGTTCCTAATATTGCCCTGTTTGGAAGCTCTGATGGTGCTATGATTTCTGAGATCTGCAACTGCTTATAGTACTGTGTCAATGGCAAGAGAGTGTGAAAGTTGTAGACCTGAACACCCGGACTGCTGAAGGTATGCCCAACACATACCTTCTACCACATCAGCAAGGAACAGGCACCCAAGTGGTATCTGGGCTTGTCATCCGATCCCCCAACCTTAATATCATTCTTTTTCAGGTAAATAGACTGACCCATTCTATATTTGCCATACATGGAATATATCTGTATCCCTCCTCACTTACACTCCTGAGCACAAATCAACACAGACTAATATACTATGTTGATACAGCAAGACGCCAGATCAGTGCTTACATTTAACATTGAGAGAGACATTTGTGAAAGCCACTTCATTCCGCTCTTTAATGCTGGCTTCACAGCTGTAGACGCCAGCATCTGAGGGCTGGACGTTCTCTATCACCAGTGCTCCTTTTTCAACGGAGATTCGTCCTGCCAGGCAGAAAGGAGATATGTTGTATCAGTAGGAGAGATGGTCATTAGCACATGGCCCATTGTCCATGGTCCACATACAGCCTTTCACGATCTCCGTGGCTGCCTTTGTTACTACCACTGCTGATCAACTGAACTACCAAAACTGTCACCACCACCACCACCACCACTGGACATTCCCCTCCCTCCCACAATTTCCTTCCAGAAGGGAAGGAAATGTTCTGAATTGTACATTGGCATGGCTCTATGGCAGTGTTTCCCACCTTGGATCCCCAGATGTTCTTGGACTACAACTCCCAGAAATCCTGGCCAGAATAGCTAGTGGTGAAGGCTTCTGGGAGTTTTAGTTCAAGAACATCAGGAGACTCAAGGTTGGGAATCATTGCTCTGTGGTATAGGTCAATGGTCGCCAACCTCGAGTCTCCAGAGGTTCTTGGACTAAAGCTCCCAGAAGCCCTTGCCAGCACAGCTAACAGTGAAGGCTTCTGGGAGTTATAGAACACTCAGGTATTTCCTGTACTATAGAGTAAGGTCACAATTGTTGTGTTTATAACTGCAAAACCAATCACCACTAAAACTTTTCTCGCAATGAAGTCCATGGATGGTTTAGAGGTGGTCCAGTGCAGATGGCGTCAGAAGACTCTGGTCTCGTTGCCCACTCCTCGTTTATCAGTCCCTCTATATAAAATCTCCTACTTACCATCGCCAGTATTACTGAGAGCTTGATTCTGAAAGATCCACCTGACCATTGGTGGTGGGATGCCTTTAGCCTGGCAGTTGAAATCCACCTGGGTGCCCTCAAGAACGTCCTTCACAGGCTCCATTTGGGTCACAAACGTGGGTCTCTCTAGAAAGCACACCCAGAGGTTAACAAAAAAAATCACCATCTGAAAGGCTGCAGTTAGGGATCACTACAGTATGAAATCAGGGTATCGTGCTGAAATGGGTTGAGGGGGTGTCCAGTGAAGATGGTAGGAGGGGGATCTGGGCTAGTTTCCTTACTTTTTTTTTCAATGCTTCCTTTGCTTCTTGATTCTCAGGAGACTAACCGCCAGGCAAGGCCTAGTTTTACTGCAAGTGGGAGAAGGTAGGAAGTTGCCTAGCAACAGATCCAGAACATGGGGGGAAATTTTCATACTACAATTCCACACTTTCAGGAGGATTCTGGTACCCTGTTTTCCTGAAAATACAACTGAACCTGACTTTTCAAGATGCTCCTAATATAAGCCCGACCCCCAAAATAAGCCCCTGTTAAGTGAAACCTCCACCCTTGTGCAGCAACCAGAAGAAGATGACATGACTGTATTTGAATAAATGTTGGTTGTTGTACACACACAGAAAAATAAAGCATCTCCTGAAAATAAGGCCTAATGTGTTTTTGGAGCAAAAATTAATATAAGATCCTGCTTACTTTTGGGGAAACCCAGTAGAATCAAGCTCTGACCAGTTCAAACTTGTTTGTACTTCCTGAACTGCAGGGGTGATAACTGTATTTATTTTAAACACTCCAAAATGAATAAGTATTGAGCAAAGTAAATACACATATGTTACATATTTAAATGGCTGAAAATGCCCCCTTTGGGGGGGGGGGAAACCAGGATATTCTACTTGGTGAGGCCCCTATAGATTTGTACTTGGGAAATGGACTGAGACTGTGGCTCTGCATTTAAAGCACATAGGCCACATTGGGCTATATTCCTATGTCCAAGCACCATCACCTCATTACGACTGAGAGAAGCTATGACGGGTCATTAGCATGCATAAATACAGAGAGAGAGCGTGAGGGCCAAAACTTTCTCCACCTACTTGACTTTCACATGGTTCATATAGAGTTCTCAGTCCTGGAATTCCAATCCATATTGGGATATCCAGGTCTGTCTGCAACGTGGTCTACACTGTGATCAACAGGGCCCTTTGACAACTGCGGAGTCCCTAACAGAATGCCACTTACCGATCACACGGATTCTAATCTGGGCTCTAGCAGTAGCTCCAGATTGATCAAATTGTCCTGTGCACGTGAAGATTCCTCCCAGATTTGGGTCATAGAGGGTCATCTCCAGCCCCTTGGACAGTTCATCAACAGCTTTCTCATAGTAGGGCTCGGAATCAGCATCAATTTCATTGTCATTGGGGTCAAGCCACGTCAACGTAGCTTCCCCACCATTTCTCACTGTTAGATAGAAGAGTTTAAATCATGCATAGTTATAATTGCAGGTGTCTTATTTGGCAACAGGAAAGAAGGAAGAAGAGAGAAGTAAGATTGAAGATAGAAAAGACAGACAGACAGAAACAAGAGGAAATGGATGTAAAACTGTAAAACTGAGAAACTGAAATTAAAAGAACCATCCACCTTGTAGTCAACCAACCCCACCTGCAAAACATATATCTTGCTACTCTGCTCTACCCACAAGAGCAAAACAAGACAGCTGCTTTTAGGAATGCTTGTAATAATAAGGATAATAATGACAATTATGATAATACTTACTTGCCATTTATCAGGTTGATTTAAACTTAATAGGGGCCCTTTCTAGGGTTTTCTAGGCACAGAAGACTCAAAAGACATTCCCCATTCCCTTCTTCTGAGGGCAATTTTGGACTGTGCAGCTTGCCCAAGACTACATAAGCTGGTTCAACCTCTAGCATCATTGCCAGGTAACTAACTCACTCATCTCTACACGTTCAATTATCTGCCTTTACCTTTGCAGAGAAAATATGACTTCTTGCCCAATTCCACATCCCCCGTGCTTGGAATAATCTCCAAATCTTCTCTGGAACAGCGGGCGGTCTCTAGGAGAAAGAAGAAAGACCTGTTGGAAAAGTTTAGCTCTCAACAAAAAGTAAAGTCTTTTCCTCTGAGATCATCACAGCTCACCCAAAATGAACAAATCAGCAACTACAATAGTTTATAAGGGCAAGAGCAAGCGCAGTGGTTCCTACTCTTGGGTGCACAGATGTTCTTGGACTACAGCTCCGGGAAATCCGAGCCAATGCAGCTTGGGGTGAAGGCTTCTGGGAGTTTTAGTCCAAAAGCATCTGGAGACCCAAGTTTAGGAGCCACTGAGCTGCAGAATAGCTGAAGGACTGGATCATTTGAGAAGCCTTCCATCTTGATGTGGGGAAGCTTGTGAGCTACCTGATTCCAAAATCTGAGATTAGAAAACTGGACCAAGCTGTTCCTATTCAAAAGTCTTGTCTGGTCAGCTTAATGTGTGTAGTCATCACCTTCCGTTAGAAGAGACACTGCATTGTTGCACAAATCATTTCAATTCCCAGTTTTAGCAGCAGCAAGAGAAAGAAAGTTATTAGAAGTAAACTCAGCATTTTCCATTTCCAAGTTACAGTACATGAGCACATCAAACAGAACAATGATGTTACCTCACAACAAAGCTAAGCCGCACAATTAAACAGCAGCTCAAAACAGAACATATTCAAAAACAAGAAGAAACTAAATTCCTACTAGAATCAAAACACATTTTCACTCACCCCCCAGAAACCGGCAGTGAAAGATCCCAAATAACTGAGAAGGTATGTATTACCTTGCCATTTTTCTCCAAAATCTATTATTAAAAAAACCCAGATCTATAACCATTTGTAACAAGCAAAATACTGTCACTTTGTTAACTAATTAACTATTAGGAGAGGAGGCAGAGAAATTATTTGCAAGGCACATAGAAGTCTTATGAGTCATCATGAGCAAGATTTATTCTGCTATCTATTGGAGTGAGAAAGTAAGTAATGGAGCAGACTGAAAAATTTTGTTGCAGTTCCCACTGGATGTCTTCAATTGGCTTCCTCCAACCTGATGCCTTTTGAGATCTTGCAGATCTCCCATCATCCCCACCACTGCCAGCTCCAGCCAAAGCGATCAAAGTGGGCATAGATTAAAGGACCTGCTGCCTATGGAAGGGATTCAGGTCAGGGGAACCTGCCTGAAATTAATCAATAGGAATGGCACAGCTTGATTAGGTGACTCTTAGGCAGCAGCTTGGAAATGCTCTCGGCAACCTGTTCTGAACTCTTTGCTCCATTTGCCTTACCTGCGAGGAAAATCAGAATGAAGACTCTCCCTGGCCCCATCTTATGAAGTCGGGTAGAGGAACTGGGCTCCTTGGGACTTGTCACCAGACGTCTGAAACGGGTCCTCTCGGGCTGCTTCTGAGGCTTCCCTCTCACCATCCGGAGCAGCTCCCTTCTTATTTCAACCTCCCATCCGCCTCTGTACCCCTTTGGCAGGAAATAAGGGGGAGAAGGGGTTGGAGCAGGAAACTATACTGGGTGGGGAGGGGGAGAAAAGGAGAAAAGAAAAGCTTTATAAGCATGACCTGTCAGAAAAGGGGAAGGGAGCTGTCACTTGTGCATCCGTTTGTCTATGCATTTTCAAGTTGAAATTCCCTAGATTTTTCTCCATTACTTCGATCGCAAGAGATTTTGTAGCCCTGCATGCAAATATGGATGTGGAAATATCTGAGTCAATTTTATCACATTCCACAGATCCCACATTCATTTTAATCATCATCAACCTCTTAGAACTGCAAAGATGGAAAGGACCCTCGGGATCACCGAGTCCAGCCCCTGTCAAGGAGGATCAGTGGGGAATTGAACTCCCTACAGCCCTAAAACCACAGTGCTATCCAGCAATTCTTCCTGCATTGAAATCTGTGGTTTTTTACACATTTTTTTTCATGTGCATATATTTCCTAAACATGTTTTTCCCTCCTATAACTAACCCATGTTTGTGCAATTTCTTCCAATGGTATGCATTTTTGCTGTTCACGTTTTAAAAGGAGTATGTTGTTTTGCATGCATTCTCTCTGAAACGCCCATGAACTCAAGATGAGGACCATTCTTTTTCAAATCAGTGCAGGAGGTGTAAGAAGGCTACTCTTGTCAGGACAATGGAGTCCAACAAAATTCTTTCTCATCTAAACATCTAATCTTCTACCAATATCATATCTATCAGTTAGAACTGCAACAAAATGTGGCAGTATGGATCTTTTTTTGTTTAGTTCCTCCTCCTCCTCTCTGATATTCCATTCCATCCAGACCTGGGTTTTCTCCCCAAGACATAAAGTCATTTTGTTTTTGGCTTAGCGAGGCTTCACTGGTGACTAAGTGCAAAACAGCAGCAAAATAAAGTGCCCACAAGAGAGCGAATCTGAGCAACTTGGTCTGTAAAACGCCATCCCCTCTTGCATTTCTTCTCTGCCCTTTCCCACCAATGGCACTCCTCCCTCCTTTTACTCAAAACAAAACATCCAGAAATGTCCCGTCCACTGCTTTTTTATCCATGTGGACTAGGAACTTGGATTTCTTTTTACATGAACACTGAGCCTGGAGGTCCAAATTTTAGCAGTAGCCAAGAGTGGCACTCTTCCCTCTTTTTACTCATCCAAAGGGGGTTCAGGGGTGTTAGGAGAATGACAGCCATGCCCTCAGGAAACATCGTCCCATGACGCCCACCTCCCAAATGCATGGAACCCTCATGGCCCATGTGAACAGATCCAGGGCTGAGAAAATCAGAGCAAAGCAGAACAAAAATATCCAGAAATGTTCCGTGTTTTGACCTGCTTTGATTCTGTCAACCCTTCTGTTGTGTGGACAGAATGGAGGCAGAACCAGGATGATGGGCGCAAGGAAAGTTCAGATGATGCTCAGCAGGAAGGGGCTCTGAGAACTGAGACCCCCACCCAGAGACTGGCTTTCATTCCATCGTCGCATTGTTAGGAATATTGGTCTTTAGCAATCTCCAAATGGCAGACATTCCCCACACAGACACCAATATTCAGTTTCCAAAAACCGTTTCCAGCCTGAAAGACTAAGAAGAGTTATGGCTCACCCACCCCAAAAACTGGGCATGGAGGTGGCTCTACCTGGACTCTAAGGGAGCTTCAGCCATTGTGACACGTTCTGCGTCCGGACTGACCTCCCCTGAGTGGGCCTGAGAGGCTCCATTTTGCTGGCTACTGTGTTGGCGCAGCAGGCGAGAGACATGTGAGTCGGGGAGGCCCCCTGTTTCTCGCTCTTTTCCCTTTAATTGGGGCCCCTGAGGGGAGCTGGGCAGGGGGGCTCTTTCCCCGGGGTGGAGGTGGGGGGTTCTGAGGGAAAGGGGAGCCCTCGGAGGGGGGATGGCGGGTGGCAGCCTGAGTCTCTTGCCCTCCCCTCTCCCTCCACGCTTTCTCCCAGCCTTTTTGGCTTCAGAGAGCTCCGAAGCCGCCCATCGCGGTGGTGGGGACCTCCAGGGAGGTCTCCCAGGGCTTGCACGCCACCATGGGAGGCCTTCCTGGGGGTCCTCGCCGCCGCGATCAGTGCCTTGAGAGGGTTCAAAGGGCTTTCCCCGACATCGGAGGAAGCCCTTTGGAAGCTCCAAAGGCAGCAGAACCAGTGGAGGGCCGGGCGGCTAGAGCAGGCTGGGCGCCTGGCCCCTCGCCCCCGGCCGCGTGGAGGCAGGGGACCACCGCGCGACTTCGAACTGGTAAGTCCTCTTTTTTTTAATCTTTTCTGTGTGGGTTTTGGAGGGAGGGTTTGGACTGGGGGTTTATGTTTCTGTGGTTTGTGTGTGTGTGTGTGTGTGTGTGTGTGTGTGTGTGTGTGTGTGTGTGTGTGTGTGTGTGTGTGTGTGTGTGTGTGTGTGTGTGTGTGTGTTTGCAGTCCCAACGTGGGACTTGCTCTTTTTGTTTTAATTTTTCTTTTGTTTTGTTTTTTTTAATGCTGGAACGGATTAATTCTGTTCCCATGCATTTCAATTGGAAATGGTAGGTTGACTTACAAACTTTCCGGGGTACAAACTTGCTCCCAGAACGGATTAAGTTCATAAGTCGAGGGCCAACTGTATGGGATATAATTCCCTCTTGGGAAACTGGTGGCCAGACTGGTAGAACATCAAATTCACCAGCTGAGACTAGTATTGGAGGAAAGTCTTTATAAAGCTGATTATAAAAGGCAACCCATTTACACTGGGAGATTGGAGGATCAATTTGACAAGAGAGGTTTTGTTTCTTAACATTAACCAATTGCCAGAACTTGGAAGAATTTTTCTGTTTCGCAGCTAGGATTACTTCTGCCCATAGCGAGTGCGTATATTCTTTTTTCTTTTGATAAATTAGATGTTTATATGCTGCTTTTTGAACCCTAAGCTTCTGTTGAATTTCCTGTCTTTGTTTGTTGTTTGCTTTTTTAAACTGATAATAGACAGCTGTTAGGGCTTTTCTTGCTCCTAGGCAATCTTTATCAAACTAGGGTTTGGATTTCCTATAGGTTGTTAATGGTTGGTCTTTAGATTCATTTAAATTTGTTTTTAGTTCCTGTACTAGACTGTTGTAAGTCTTAATGGGATCATTCTGTATATTATAGTCCAGGTTTTCAAATTTAAGAATACAGTGGTGCCTCGCTTAACGAGCGCACCGTATAACGATTAAATCGCGTAGCGATCCGTTTTTTCGGATCGCTAATGCGATCGCACAACGTTTTTCCCATAGGGAAAAATTCGCTTTGCGAAGACCGGTAAGCGTTTCGCTTACCGATCTTCGCAAAACGACCCCCGCCGATCAGCTGTTCGGCGGCCAAAATGGCCGCCGGAAGCCGGCAAATGGCCTAAAATGGCCGCCCGCAGCGTTTTCGCGCCCTCGTTAAGCGAGGCGAGGGCGCGAAAATGGCTGCCGGCCATTACGAAGCTTCGTTAAACGGTGAGTATTTGGCCCATTTGGAACGCATTAAACCATGTTTAATGCGTTCTAATGGGCTTTTCTGTACCGTTTAACGATGCTTCAGCATAGCGAAGGTTAATCCGGAACGGATTAACCTCGCTATGCGAGGCACCACTGTACAGTGATTTTTGACAGCTATTACTTCTCTGAACCTGGGTTGCACTAGTGGAGACCAGCTCACCCTACGAGTTAGTGTTTGTGAGCCTTCATGTGAAGGCTGATCAGTCATAGTTTGAGTTGTAAATAAAGGTTTAGCCTGAAGCAGTAGGGGGAAATGATCACTCTCTAGATAAGGTAACACTTGAAAGCTGGTTATCAGCGGAATTAGAGAGGCACAAACTAGCATATAGTCAATAGTACTGGAACCTTGGCCTGACATGTAGGTGAACTCCGCGGGATGATCCTCTGGAAAAGTGCCATTCAGAAGGTACAAACCCATCTTGGAGGCTGTCTTGGCCAAATACAATCCTGCAAGGTTTGAATATGAATCCTTGAAAAGCCTAGGGATGGGAAGAAGTTTATGAAAATCATCCAGATCACTGAAAAATTCCTTGCACTTGGATTCAAGATTAGTACCATCAGGGCCAAGGC
Source organism: Pogona vitticeps (assembly GCF_051106095.1). NCBI lineage: Eukaryota > Metazoa > Chordata > Lepidosauria > Squamata > Agamidae > Pogona > Pogona vitticeps. Next base: position 19,196,811 of record NC_135791.1, on the reverse strand, counting down.
GTGCATTAAAATCTCCTAAGAGTAGCACCTTTGCCTTAGGGTGATCTACTAATAGATTTGCTATCTATGTTTCTAGAGAGCACCATGCTTCAGTTATTTGTAGTTTTAAAGTTAATGGGAGGATATATACATTTATTAAAATTAGGCTATCTTCCCTACTTTCCAGGAGTATTGCCATAGCCCTTGAATCCATGGGAGGTTTCTCTTGACATTTGAAATTTAGGGTATCTGAGATTAAAATTGCCAACCCTCCTTTCATCCTTCCTAGAGCCTCTCCCCTTCTGGCTTTCACCCAATAGTTATTGTACCCTTGCAGGGCGATTTCTTGGTTGGTCCAAGTCTCTTGGATTGCTATAATATCCCATTTCTGGCAGACAAAGGGATTATCATGTGAGTTTGTTAAACAGCGAAACCATCCTGCAACATTCCATGAGAGTATCTTAAGCGTGGAGGTCAATATTTGTCATTCTGTTTTATCAATGTTATCCAGGATTTTTTTGGCATCGTTGAATACACATCCATTGCGGTTGAGGGGGTCGCTGTGTTTTAATACAAGAGGTGGTGGAGGAGACACCATTCTAGCTGTTTGTCCATTTAACTCTTGATCTGTAGCTCCTAGTATAGCTGTCGATGGTGTGGACAACGGTATCCTATCCTCCTTTACGTTTGACAACTCCAACCCACATGTGGTGCCATTTGCTAACATGCGGGTGTCTCCCCCGCTGCTAGCTGAAAGTTGGTCCATATCGATTAAAGGGATCTCCTCTGTGTCATATGGGCCCACATTGTCCTGTATATTTCCCTCTGGTGCATTAACAGGTCTTACTGGGTTCTGGAGTCATGAGCGCAGATCTTTTAGCCTGTCCAGAATCTCTGATTGTGCTTCCCTTGACGGACCTGGGAAAACTGCAGATGTCCCTGTTTCCACCGGATCTACCCTATAGCTGTCCTCTTTATGTGCAGTATCCGTTAGGTCTGGCCACATGATTAGTTCAGTTTCCATGGCTGTTTCTGTCCTTGGTTTCGGTGTTAGCAATGTTATTCTTGCCGGCTCTTTATCAGGAGGCTTGTGAGTAAGATTTGGGAGGAGGGGATAAATCTTGGTGTTTTGGAACATTCTAGTTGGAAAAATTCCAAATTTCTTTAATAAGGGTCTCTTCCTCAGTATCAACGATGATATTTTTTTGGTTTGAAACAGTAGCACTACTTTTTGTATCTGGTTAGATTTGTTTATGGGTTCAACTGAGATTAGGTCCTTTAGTAAGGGAGGAGTCTTCAGGAGAAAGTTTAGATGTCTTGCTGCTTGGCTCTTGGTAGACCAATTTATTTCTTTTCCTTTATAGAGGCAGACAGTTAAGCAAATTTTCCGGGATTGCAAAGAGAGAGCAAATGTTTTAAATTCCTCCCCTGTTTTTCTTAGACTTCCATCTAATTGCTGCCCAATCTGTTGAACATTGGAGGGTATTGTTGTAGAGGATGCCTTACTCTTGATCCTTGTCACTTCTGGTATTTTTCCAAGGAGGTCTGCACTGTTACCCACAGATGTTAGGCTCTCCCTTCCATCAAAGATCTTCCCCAAAGAGGAGACTTTTTCCAAAAATATGGATAGATCTTTAACAGCGTTCAGGATAAAGTCTATAGTTCTTTCCATAGTTCTCTTCATCAGTTTTATTATATCAGCTGGTTCAATCCCTACCTTGGGTTCCTCTTGCGTTGTCTTGAGTCCTTCTTGAGAGTTTACCTCCTCATGAAACTGCCCCGTCTCTATATCAAACAAGGTTGCTGCTTGAGTGTTGTTCTCTCCCTTTTGATTACCTTCGTTATCACTTTCCACCAAAGGAGAAAAGGAGTTGGATATGTGAGTGGGGAGTGTAAATTCAGGCTCTGCAGTACAAAAAGTCCATTATCTTGGTTTGTTTTGAAGCAGGAAAGGAAAGCAAATCCTCTTTATCAGCATCACCCCCACCACCCATCTCCTTGAGAAGGAATGCTCTAGTAAAAGCTCACCACCTTCTACGGATCTTGCCCCGGCCTCCACTGCCGTCGTGACTGGCTAACTATAAAAAGCTATAAAACACGGACTGATTTAAAATAAAAATAAATAAGGCCTTCCAAATATTTATAACTGTTAGAACTATTTTAGATAGGGAGCGGAGCTCAATACAGACGCTACCTCCTCCCTCCAGTTACAAATACGCTTTTAGACTTTTTTTAGGAAGAAGGCCCGGTGGGCACTCCAAGCCCTCTTTCTCACCTTCTTTTCTTCCGTTCTAGGTTGGCGAAGCTCAGAAAGCTTTTGGAGGGAAAGGCAGAGGCGAGAGAGGAGGGAGGCAGGAGCGGCTGGCGTTCCTGGAGGAACCACCTGCCCTGCTGGAGGAGGAGGAAAATCCACCCGGCGAAAGGGTCTGGGGCAGCAGGCACCAGCGGCCTCCCCACTGCGGGGGCTGTCGACCCAGCAGTGGCGGAGCGCAGGGCCCCAGGTGAGACCCACAAGGCCATGAAGGGGGCCCAGGGGGTCCAGGGGCTACAGCTCGCTGGACCTTCATGGCCTCCTCACTATACTCTCTGTCTCCCTTCAGGCCTTCTTGCCAACTCTTCGAGCCTCCTCCGATGCTCCCTGGCAGCATCCTCAGGCACCCCCCTGGAGCCCTCCGTGGACTGCTCCTGCACGTCCACCCTGCACCCTTCCCTGGAGTCCCTGAATTCACTCGGCGTCGTCGAGTGGTTCATGGACAAGAGAGGGAAGGGAGATGAGGTACGACCACCTTGGACTCCTCCCAGCCAGGCTCCACTCTGGGGTCTCCAGGGGCAGGAGGGGACCGGGATGCCCTCTCCAGTCTCTCCTCCAGAGCCCCCCCCCCACGGGATGCCTCCTTGGGGCTTGGCAGGAAAGGGAGAGAGAGGGACAGAGGGAGAAAGCCCTTCTGAATAACAACCGGACTCTTTTCCTACCTCCAGGTTCAGCTGGGAATTGAGTATTCCTTCTATTTCCTGGAATGCCTGATTTCCAGCTGCAAGGAGGCCCAGAGGAAGAAGGAAGCCCAGCTTGACGTTGCCTTTTCGAAGGCAGAGATGGTTTCTGCGCTTGTGGTGAGTGAATTTGGGTCTCTCTTCCATTGGAGCTTCCGGGCCCTCTTCCTGACCATCCCTCCCAGCAGCCCCCTTACCAGGGCAGCCCAAAAAGGCCGGTGGTGGGATTGATCTGTAGTTGCAGTTGGTTCAACAGCTTCTGAAAGGGAAGAAAGCGGATGAACCAGCTGGAAAGTGAGGATGGGCACCTGAACGGAGGGGCAGGAGTCTTCCCCCTGAAAGCCTTGGGCGAAGGACATCAACCTCTCTCTCCCTCTCTCTCCTTGGTCACTTTTAGGAGGTGGTGGAGCGCCATCAATCACCCTGCAAGTCAGGAAGCATCCTGCCTTCCGCCCTGACGGCTCTCTCCCATCTGAGGTAGTCCAAATGCGATGTGTGTGGATGCGGTGGGGGTGGGGGTGGGGAGAGGGATGTGTAGGGATGTGTGGGACCTGAAGCCGCCCTGGGCTGCCCCCTGGCTGGAAAGCAGCCTCCTGCCAGTTGTGGGGCCAGCGTTCACCCGTGAGAAGCGTCCCCCTCCTAGCCCATGGTCTCACCCTTTCTTATTCATCCCCACAGCCGACTGAAGCCCAAAACCCCGAGGGAGCTGGAGACCCGTTTCGTTGGTCTGGCCCTCCCTGTTCTGGCCAGCCTGCAGGAGCTGAGCCAGGACCGTGAGGAACAGGTGAGTCCTTGGGCTCCTGAGCAGGAATGCCGGGGAGGCTCCTTCCATCCCTCTCCCTTCATCCGCTAAAGCCAAGGTCAGCGAGAAATCAAAGCGGTGGGGGGGGGGAAAGGGTTGCCCTCTCTCCTCCTTCCCTCAGTGAAGGTCCTCGTTCAGGGCAACCATGGCTGATTCCACCCCCAGCCAGGCTAGAGCCCAAAACCGCCTGGGTCTGGGAAGGGCAGGTTCCAGAGAAAAGCAGCCATCCCATCACTGCCTTGGGCCAGGAATACTTTGTGGAGCAGCAAATCCAGCCATGTCACAAAGGCACCTTTGTTTTCTTGCAGACCTTCTATGAAAACACCACACAAACTTGGCAGGTTCTCCTCCAAAGCCTGCTCCGGGAGGACCCCACCATCGGCCACCTCTTTTCCCTCCTGGACGTAAGTACAAAAGAGAGGAGGTGGGGGCCCAAGAAGCCCCCGGGAGATGGTAGACCTGCCCAGGGCGTTCGGTCTCCCCTCAGCGCCTCCTTCTTTCTCTCCTCTGAACCTGTTCCAGTTCCTCCACAGCCATCTTAACAGGTGAGGAGGCCAAACCAGTGCCAAATAGAGGGGAACTCTTCCCAGGCTGTGGAAGCTATCCTTCGCTTAAGGCGCCCTAAACTCGCCATTCCCTTTGCTGCAGCCTGATCACACTGTTGGCTGACAGGCCGCTTGTGACCTGCCCCAGTTCCTTCTCCCTCATAGTGTTTTTCACACAGGTTTCCCCCCCCCCTTGTCACTGAGGGTTTCGGGTTTTTCTCCCCAAGTTGTAGCCCTTTGCACTTCTGCCTGTCAAGCTTCACTCTGTGGTTCTCAGCCCACTGCTCAATCCTCTCAGGAGAGCGGCTTGCTTAGTTCCTCTTCTTGAGCATCCGCCTTCACCAGTCTTTCCCTCAGAGTCTCCCTGCCCCTTCCAAGCCCTGTTTGGCATTGGAGGGCATTGCAGCACAAGCCATGCGCTTGCAGAAAGCCACGTGTTTGGAGAAGACCTTCTTGGGACAGATGCAAAGTGTTAGGTCAGTGGGGGAGAGGAGAACAGAGAAAACCACATGATCCTCAGGCCGGGGTCCACATGTCCAAGGAGCTTCCATGGCGTGGCAAGCACTCACGCCCTGCCAAAGAGCCCCATGACCAGCCCTGTCCACCTCCAGCATGGATGCCCTGGCCCCTGCTGGAAAAGCCTCTCCTGCCAGTTGTAGGGTAAGGTTCAGCCCATCAGAGCCTCCCTGTCTCTTGGACCATCATCTCATGCTTTCCTTTTCATCCCCACTGCAGAGTGAAGCCGAAAAACCCCAGAGATCCTTCATTTGGTCCTCCCTGCTCTGGTCAGCTTGGAGGAGCCAAACCGGGATCCTGAGGAACAGATCAGTTCTTGAGTTCCTCCATTGAATGCAGGGAAGGCTCCTTCCGTCCCTCTCCCTTCATCCTTTGTCATGCGCTAGTGCCCATGTCAGCATGAAAACAAAGTCGGGAGGGGGGGAGTGATGCCCTCTCCCATCTCTCTCCCAGTGGGGGTCTGTCAATGTAAGGGACCCCCAATCTTAACCCTCATTCTCCTCTTCTCCTCTTCCGTTCTAGCTTTTCCAAGCTGAAAACACTTTTTTAAAGGGAGAGAACAATCAGGAGAGGAAGGACCGAGGAGGCTATGGGAGAGGCTGCACTCCTTCAGGAGGAAGAGGAGGGTCCACCCTACAAATCGGTTGAAGGGGAAAACTACCAGAGGCCTCCCCACTGCTGCCCCCCCATCACCCAAGCAGTTGGGGAGCACAAATCTCCAGGTAAGACCCGCAAGGTCATCAGGGTGGCAGGGGGCCATGGCTAGCTGGATGCTCTTTGCAGGTTAATGCGCCCTCTGAGTCTCTCCTCAGCCCCAGCAGGATCTTCCTGAAGCCTTATGAGATGCTCCCTGGAAGTATCTAAGGATTGTTCTCAGGACAGCTCAACAAAGAGCAGTTTGGGGAGCAGTTTCCAGTGGAGAAGTCATCCTTCCTGGAGACTGCCCAGCAGGGATTCCCCCTGCCTGCTCCCCCCACACTGGGCTCCTCCTCTTCCATTCCTTCATTGGAATGGCGAAGGACCTGTTGGGGGCAGAGGTAAGTTGCAGAATGACTTTCGGCTGGTCGCTTTGGGAAAGGGTGAAAAGGAAACTTCTGACGGTGAGGAAACCTTCCTGTCTCTCCAGGTCTGGATGAGTGAGGCCGAGCAGGGGAGCGCAAAACAGCCGGCGGCGCTCCAGGGCCTCCAGGCCAATCCAGGTAAGGGATCCCCTCCGACAGTCCATCTGGCAGGATAGCTCGGTGAGTTAGAGTTTGGGGGTTCGATTCCCCATCGTGCCTCCGGTCAGAAGATCCAGCCTGCATGGCCTTGGGCAAGGGGCACAGTCCCAGGGTGCCCCCAAAAGAAAGGAATGGTACTTTAAGTCCTCTCTACCCAGAAACCCATGAAAAGGGCTCCCCTCAGTCAGAATTGACTTGATGGCACAGGAGGAGGAGGAGGAGGAATTCCCAAAGGGTCACTGGCCATAGAAAACTTGAGAATAAATAACTGTCAAATAGGAGACTAAATGCCTACTAAGGTTATGTGAAATTCAGGAAGATGGGTTACCATATGGTAGGAAGCTGAAGCAGACAGTCTGCGCTCCACCGGGTTCTGAAATGTTGAAATTGTTGTAGGACGAGCTTCCCTCCCTCCTAGCCCCCCATCTCATGTTTTCCTTTTCCTCTCCACAGCAAAATGCAGCCAAGGACCCCAAAGGACCTGGAGACCCACTTCCTTCACTTGGCCCTCCGTGCCTGGGTCATGCTGGAAGAGCCAAGCCAGGATCTGGAGGTAGAGGTCAGTCCTTGGCTTCCTTCCAGCCCCTTTTCCTTCCTTCCTTGGAAGGGGCTCCTGAGAAATCAAGGGGAAACCCAAGGGTTGCCCCCCTCCTCTCCCTCCCAGGGAAGGTCTGGGCAACCACGGCTGATTCCGCCCAGAGCCAGGCTAGAGCCCAACACCACAGGTCTCTGGGAAGCAGCCCTCACACGGCTGCCTCAGCGTGGAAAGATGCCACCTAAGAGCCACTCCAGGAAGCTCAAGAAAGGCACCTTCCTTCTCTTGCAGGAGGCCTTCAGGAACACCACTAACATGGCAGAACATCTCCTTCGGGGGCTGATAGAGGAGGACCCAAGCAGAGACCACCTGCTTTCTATCGTGGAGGTAAGGACAAAGGCTGCTTGCCTGGGAGGAAGAGGAAGGGGCTAAATAACACACACACAGTCAAAAACAACTCCCTCCCCCCCCAACCATCTGTTTCTAGATGTTTGGGGAGCAGTTTCCAGTGGAGAAGGCATCCTTCATGGAGACTGCCCGGCAGGGACTCCTCTTGCCTGCTCCCCCCACCTCCAACCTGAGGCTCCTCCTCTTGGAATGGCGAAGGACCTGTTGGGGACAGATGTAAGTTGCCCGAATGACTTTGGGCCGGTCCGTTTGGAAAAGGGTGAAAAGGAAACCTCTGACAGTGAAGAAACCTTCCTCTCTCTCCAGGTCTGGATGAGCGAGGCCGAGCTGCGCGACCACCTGCCCAAGTTCCAGGGCAGTGCAAAACAGCCGGTGGCGCTCCAGTGCCTCTAGGCCAGGCCAGGTAAGGGATCCTGCTGAAAAGGGAACCATCCTGCAGGCAGAAGGGGGCGGGCAGGTCAGACTCTGCCGGGGTTTAGATGAAGAGCTTGGGGAGGCCAAACCTTCCTCACCTCTCCCCTTCTCCGGGGGAGGGCTCCTTCCCTTTTGGAACCCCAGGAAGGAAAAGCATTGGGTTCTTTTCACCCCGCTTTCTCCAGAAAAGGAGCCAAGATGGCTTACCTCATTAAAAAGGTTCGCTAAAAACAACATCTTCGTCAAGATTCAGTACACATAAGAAGCCCCTGGAGAGGGGAGCCACAGTGTGTCGACCAGAAGCAAGCCAGGAGGAGCTCTTGTGGTGCTTCCCTCTCCACTTGTGTCTCCCACCACCACCACCTTCCAATTTCGTGCTCACACTGCAGGGCCCTTCCTGGAAAGGCTCCTGCCTCCTTGTCTTGGCAGCCTGATTGCCTGGAAGAAAGAGGAAGGGGGGACCTTGACTGTAGCTTAGTCCTGCCTGGCTTCACTTGCCCACCCACCCCCACAGGCCTCCACATAGGACGCAGACACGAAGACCCCTGCCCCGTGAGGGGAGCTTCTGGTTTCACTGCTGGAGAAAGAGCAGTGAAAGGGGAGGGAGAGGATCAAAACTGGAGGATCCACTTAAGCATCTTTTGGGTTTCTCAGGGTGGGAGTAGAGGACCGAAAGAGGCTCATTCACAACTCTCACACACACCCAAAAACAACTCACTCCCCCCAATTGTCTCTCTTTGTTTCTAGGTGTTTGGGGAGGAGAAATCCGTCTTCCTGGAGACTGCCCGGCAGGGACTCCCCCTGCCCGCTCCCCCCACCCCAACCCTGGGCTCCTCCTCTTCCATTCCTTCACTGGAATGGCGAAGGACCTGTTGGGGGCAGAGGTAAGTTGCAGAATGACTTTGGGCTGGTCGCTTTGGGAAAGGGTGAAAAGGAAACTTCTGACGGTGAGGAAACCTTCCTGTCTCTCCAGGTCTGGATGAGTGAGGCTGAGCAGGGGAGCGCAAAACAGCCGGTGGCGCTCCAGGGCCTCCAGGCCAATCCAGGTAAGGGATCCCCTCCGACAGTCCATCTGGCAGGATAGCTCGGTGAGTTAGAGTTTGGGGGTTCGATTCCCAATCGTGCCTCCGGTCAGAAGATCCAGCCTGCATGGCCTTGGGCAAGCGGCACAGTCCCAGGGTGCCCCCAAAAGAAAGGAATGGTACTTTAAGTCCTCTCTACCCAGAAACCCATGAAAAGGGCTCCCCTCAGTCAGAATTGACTTGATGCAGTGACAAGCTCCGCCTCTCCCATCAACTTGAGAATAAATAACTGTCAAATAGGAGACTAAATGCCTACTAAGGTTATGTGAAATTCAGGAAGATGGGTTACCATATGGTAGGAAGCTGAAGCAGACAGTCTGCGCTCCACCGGGTTCTGAAATGTTGAAATTGTTGTAGGACGAGCTTCCCTCCCTCCTAGCCCCCCATCTCATGTTTTCCTTTTCCTCTCCACAGCAAAATGCAGCCAAGGACCCCAAAGGACCTGGAGACCCAATTCCTTCACTTGGCCCTCCGTGCCTGGGTCATGCTGGAGGAGCCAAGCCAGGATCCGGAGGTAGAGGTCAGTCCTTGGCTTCCTTCCAGCCCCTTTTCCTTCCTTCCTTGGAAGGGGCTCCTGAGAAATCAAGGGGAAACCCAAGGGTTGCCCCCCTCCTCTCCCTCCCAGGGAAGGTCTGGGCAACCACGGCTGATTCTGCCCAGAGCCAGGCTAGAGCCCAACACCACAGGGCTCTGGGAAGCAGCCCTCGCACGGCTGCCTCAGCGTGGAAAGATGCCACCTAAGAGCCACTCCAGGAAGCTCAAGAAAGGCACCTTCCTTCTCTTGCAGGAGGCCTTCAGGAACACCACTAACATGGCAGAACATCTCCTTCGGGGGCTGATAGAGGAGGACCCAAGCAGAGACCACCTGCTTTCTATCGTGGAGGTAAGGACAAAGGCTGCTTGCCTGGGAGGAAGAGGAAGGGGCTAAATAACACACACACAGTCAAAAACAACTCCCTCCCCCCCCAACCATCTGTTTCTAGATGGTTGGGGAGCAGTTTCCAGTGGAGAAGGCATCCTTCATGGAGACTGCCCGGCAGGGACTCCTCTTGCCTGCTCCCCCCACCTCCAACCTGAGGCTCCTCCTCTTAGAATGGCGAAGGACCTGTTGGGGACAGATGTAAGTTGCCCGAATGACTTTGGGCCAGTCTGTTTGGAAAAGGGTGAAAAGGAAACCTCTGACAGTGAAGAAACCTTCCTCTCTCTCCAGGTCTGGATGAGCGAGGCCGAGCTGCGCGACCACCTGCCCAAGTTCCAGGGCAGTGCAAAACAGCCGGTGGTGCTCCAGTGCCTCTAGGCCAGGCCAGGTAAGGGATCCTGCTGAAAAGGGAACCATCCTGCAGGCAGAAGGGGGCGGGCAGGTCAGACTCTGCCGGGGTTTAGATGAAGAGCTTGGGGAGGCCAAACCTTCCTCACCTCTCCCCTTCTCCGGGGGAGGGCTCCTTCTCTTTTGGAACCCCAGGAAGGAAAAGCATTGGGTTCTTTTCACCCCGCTTTCTCCAGAAAAGGAGCCAAGATGGCTTACCTCATTAAAAAGGTTCGCTAAAAACAACATCTTCGTCAAGATTCAGTACACATAAGAAGCCCCTGGAGAGGGGAGCCACAGTGTGTCGACCAGAAGCAAGCCAGGAGGAGCTCTTGTGGTGCTTCCCTCTCCACTTGTGTCTCCCACCACCACCACCTTCCAATTTCGTGCTCACACTGCAGGGCCCTTCCTGGAAAGGCTCCTGCCTCCTTGTCTTGGCAGCCTGATTGCCTGGAAGAAAGAGGAAGGGGGGACCTTGCCTGTAGCTTAGTCCTGCCTGGCTTCACTTGCCCACCCACCCCCACAGGCCTCCACAGAGGACGCAGACACGAAGACCCCTGCCCCGTGAGGGGAGCTTCTGGTTTCACTGCTGGAGAAAGAGCAGGGAAAGGGAAGGGAGAGGATCAAAACTGGAGGATCCACTTAAGCATCTTTTGGGTTTCTCAGGGTGGGAGTAGAGGACCCAAAGAGGCTCATTCACAACTCTCACACACACCCAAAAACAACTCACTCCCCCCAATTGTCTCTCTTTGTTTCTAGGTGTTTGGGGAGGAGAAATCCGTCTTCCTGGAGACTGCCCGGCAGGGACTCCCCCTGCCCGCTCCCCCCACCCCAACCCTGGGCTCCTCCTCTTCCATTCCTTCACTGGAATGGCGAAGGACCTGTTGGGGACGGACGTTAAGTTGCCAGAATGATTTTGGGCTCCTCCATTTTGTGGGGAAGGAAGGAAGGGATGGAAAGGGACCTTCTGATGGTGAGGAAATGTTCCTGTCTCGCCAGGTCCAGACAACCAAGGCTAACATTTCCCACTTCCAGCACAAGCTCCAGAACTGTGCAAAACAGACAGTGGAGTTTGGGGAGATCTTCCTTGAATAAACGAGAATAACCTTTGTGGAGACTGCCCTGCAGGCAGACCTCCAGCAATCTCGACACATCTCAAACGATGGATGATTGACTGGCTCATGAGCAGGAAGAGACAGCAGGTTATAGGATTCCATCTTTGTCTGCAGGAGGGGAAGGCGAGACCATCTCCTGACCTTGGGTTTTGGGGGTAGGAATGCAGGGGGGTTCCTTCAGTCCTTCTCCCATCTTTCTTTGGCATGCGCTAGTGCCCATGTCAGCAAGAACTTAAGGTTGGTGGGGGAAAGAGTTGCAGTCTGTCACCTCTCTCTCAGTGGGGGTCTGTCAATGTAAGGGACCCCCAATCCTAACCCTCATTCTCCTCTTCTCCTCTTCCGTTCTAGGTTTTCCAAGCTGAAAACTCTTTTTAAAGGGAGAGAACAATCAGGAGAGGAAGGACCGAGGAGACTATGGGAGAGGCTGCCCTGCTTCAGGAGGAAGAGGAGGGTCCACCCTACAAATCGGTTGAAGGGGAAAACTACCAGAGGCCTCCCCACTGCTGCCCCCCATCACCCAAGCAGTTGGGGAGCACAAACCTCCAGGTAAGACCCGCAAGGTCATCAGGGTGGAAGGGGGCCATGGCTAGCTGGATGCTCAACCAGAAACAACAGAGGAGATGCCCTGGCCACAGGGAGAACTACCAGAATACATCAAACTCTCCTTCTCCTTCTTGATGAGAAGGAAGAGCCTAATTAGCCAATAATTTTTATGAAGAAACTCGTAATCAATTGGAGAAATGGATTAGGGCTCCTGCTGCTATGCTTTCCTAGAACAAGGAAGGCTTGATTTTTTTTTCTTCAACCCTCATCTGCACGAATTCAAGGCATGAATCCTGCATTTTTCAATTAGCTGCAGCTTTTTTTAAAGCCACCTCTGCAAGAAGATGCACTGGCCAGAGAAACTAGCTAGAGAAGGAAGAACTGCTTCCAAATTTCAGCTCAGGTTAACAAAAACAGATGCCCAAATTAATCTGGTGTGAGAGCACACATCAAAACAATATTTTTTAAAAAGATTATTGAATGGAAGAGGAAATAGGTGTAGAAAAATTAACATTTTACAAATTGCTATCCTAGATCCCCTTATGGCATACCAACCCCTCTTCTCCACTTTGGCTGTTGCTCTCCCACCCAGGTCTACTTCCATGTTCTTCATTCTGATCATTCCAAACACTGCATTTCTATCCAGGAATACATGGATTCTTCTCCCAATGCGTACCCCTCTCCTCTCTAGAGGACCAAAACTGAATTCCGTCTTGGCTTAAAATCATCGCACTCCATCATTCCTTTTCTAATCTTAATTTCACATCTTAACTTATCGTTGCTTGCCATATTCCACATTGGCCTCAAGCTCTCCTCAAGTTTGGTCATTACTCTAACTTGTCCTTCTTTTGTTCCCCCTTCTTTCATTAATTTGTCTAGATGAAATCTTTTCAACCAGGAAATCCCTTTTTTAGTATCTCATAGATACGCTATCTATCATTTCTTTGGTCCAAACAAGAGGGCATTGGGGACGGGAGGCAGAGGACAGCGGGGACAGGAGGCAGAGCGAGGCAGGATTCCATTGACATCGACGATCAGTCAGGGTGGGTTGTCTACTAGTTCATGGCCTTCTTGCCAACTCTTCGAGCCTCCTCTGATGCTCCCTGGCAGCATCCTCAGGCACCCCCCTGGAGCCCTCCGTGGACTCCTCCTGCACGTCCACCCTGCACCCTTCCCTGGAGTCCCTGAATTCCCTCGGCGTGGTCGAGTGGTTCATGGACAAGAGAGACGATGTACGACCACCTTGGACTCCTCCCTGCCAGGCTCCGCTCTGGTCTCTCCTCCAGAGCCTCCAAGGGATGCCTCCCCGGGCCATGGCAGGAGAAAGAGACAGAGAAGCCCCCCCTGAATCACAGCCAGACTCCCCACCTGCCTCCAGGTACAGCCAGGGATTCAACACGAATTCTACTTCCTCTGCTGCCTGATCACCAGCTGCATAGCCTCACCCAGCGAAAGTGTCCGGGGTAGCAGACACCAGAGGCCTCCCCACTGTGGTGGCTATCGCTCCATCAGTGGCGGAGCGCAGGGCCCCAGGTGAGACCCACAAGGCCATGAAGGGGGCCCAGGGGGCCAGGGGCCACAACTCGCTGGACCTAAATGGCCTCCTCACTATACTCTCGGTCTCCTTTCAGGCCTTCTTGCCAACTCTTCGAGCCTCCTCCGATGCTCCCTGGCAGCATCCTCAGGCACCCCCCTGGAGCCCTCCATGGACTCCTCCTGGACCTCCACCCTGCACCCTTCCCTGGAGTCCCTGAATTCCCTCGGCGTGGTCGAGTGGTTCATGGACAAGAGAGGCAAGAGAGACGACGTACGACCACCTTGGACTCCTCCCTGCCAGGCTCCGCTCCGGTCTCTCCTCCAGAGCCTCCAAGGGATGCCTCCCTGGGCCATGGCAGGAGAGAGAGACAGAGAAGCCCCCCCTGAATCACAGCCAGACTCCCCACCTGCCTCCAGGTTCAGCTGGAAATACACCACCAATTTTATTTTCTGGAATGCCTCATCTCCAGCGGCATTGAGGCCCAGCGGAAGAAAGAGGCGCAGCTTGACGTGCCCTTTTCAAAGGCAGAGATGATTTCTGGGCTTGTGGTGAGTGACTTCCGGTCTCCCTTCCATTTGAGCCTCCGGGCCCTCATCCTGACCATCCCTCTTGGAATTCCCCTCACCAGGGCAGCCGAAAAAGGGGGTGGGTGGGATTGATCCCTACTTGCAGTGGGTGCAAAGGCTTCTGCATGGAAAGAGGGTAGTTGTACCAGGTGGAACGTAGGGGTGGGCACTTGAATCGAGGGGCGGGGGTCTTCCCCCTGTCAGGTACTCTCTCCACCTTCATGAGCTGCTCCATATCGGCTTCCATCCACACCTTGCTGGATTCAGCTGATGTACCTGATGAGCCAGGATGGGTAGCCCAGTGGTTCATGACCAGCAGGAGGCAGCAGGTAGAGCCATCCTAGGAATACCCCCCTCCTTTTTATGGGTGTCTCCGTCTGCAGGATGAGAAGGCAATACCATCTCCTGACCGTCCCCTTCCCCCCGCCCCAGAGCCCTCATGGGCTCTACCCATAAGGCATGTCAGGAAAAGCAGAGAAAGGGAAAAAAAACCCCAAATACCAGCCAGACTCTCCTCCCATCTCTAGGTTGAGCTGGGAGTGAAACATGAAATACATTTCCTCCATTGCATCCCCACCTTCTCCTTGAATGCCCAGCTCAGGGCACGACCACTGCTGGATGGGCCCTATCACCCCACTGTCTACCTCCAGAGGTCATGTGGACACTCCTAACCCTCATTCTCCTCTTGAATTCTAGGCTTTCCACACTGAAAACTCTTTTTAAGGGGAGGCAAGAATCAGGCGAGGAGGGACTGAGGAGACTAAGGGAGAGGCTGCCCTGCATCCGGAGGAAGAGGGTCCACCCTGCGAATGGCCAAAACACCGGAGGGCTCTCCATGCCTCCCCTTCACCAAAGCAGTTGGGGAGTGCAAATCTCCAGGTAAGACCTACAAGGTCATCAGGGTAATGGGGGGCCATAGCTAGCTGGATGCTCTGTGCCGGTTAATGCGCCCTTTGGGTCTCTTCCTCAACCCCACCAGGATCTTCCTCCAGATGCTCCCTGGAAGCATCGCAGGATTCCTCCTCCGAGGACAGCCTCATGAAGTGCTCCCTTTCACCTTCCATGTCCTCCTCACTGGATTCCATTGACATCGACGATCAGTCAGGGTGGGTTGTCTACTAGTTCATGGCCAGCAGGAGACAGCAGGTACAGCTGTTCTAGGAATCCCCCCTCGGGGTTCCCAGGGTGTGGGAGGGGAAGGTGAAATCATCTCCGGACCTTCCCCTCTCCTCCAGAGCCCTCACGGGGTCTGTCCTTGGGGCATCTCAGGAAAGGCAGACAAAGAGAGCCCCCCAAATAACGGCCACCTTCTCCTCCTCCCACCTCCAGGTGATCCCGGATGAAGAACTGACCATCAGGTTCTTCCAGGATGTAAAAACCTTCAGCATGGATGCCTTGGCTGCAAAGAACTACCAACTGGCTGTGCCCTGTCCCAAGACAGACCTGGGACAGCTCTTCTAACGAGGTCCCCCTCTTCTCCACTCAGACAACCTCCTCCTTGAAGATCTTCAAGACGAGGAGGAGAAAGACAGTTGGTGAGCACCTCAGAGAATCCTCCAGCTATGGTCACCCGAAAATATACATAGAGCACTTCATCTTTCTTGATGGGAGAGAGAATTGGCACAGCAGAAAGAAGGGCCATCAAACATAAAGCAAAAATCACCGAGAGATGCTCTTTATCCATTTCTAGGTTGAGCTGGCTGTGAAAAATGAAATCCCTTTCCTCCCTTGCATCCCCAACTTCTGCTTGGATGCCCAGCTCAGCACACAACCACTGCTGGATGTGCACTATCCAAAGGCATCGTTTCTTTCGGCACTTCTGGGCAGTGACTTGGGGGTTAGGGTAGAATGCACAGGGGGCTCTTTGTGTCCCTCTCCCATCATCCTTTGTCATACACTAGTGCCCACGTCAGCCAGAAGTCAAGGTGGGGGGGGGGAATGGGTTGCCCTCCCTCATTCCTCTCCCAGTGAAGGTCCCCCTTCAGGGAAACTTTTCTTGATTCCACCCAAAGCCAGACTATATCCCAATACCGTAGTGGTCTGGGAATGGGAGAGTCTGGGAACAGCAGTCTGAGACCCCACCAGAGGCCACCTCTTTCCCCTCCTGGACGCAAGTACAAAGAGGAGGAGGTGGGGGACCAAGAAGCCCCTGGAGGTGATAGACCTGCCCAGGGCGTTCAGTCTTTCCTCTGAGGGCTCGGCTTCTACTCTCCAGAGGATCCTTCTTTCTGCCTCTCCCCCCTTCCTAGCCCATTTGGTACTGGAGGGCATCAAAGTAGAAACTGTGGGGTTGCAGAAAGCCATGGCCCCCTCACCAAACTCTCAGTCTCCCTTCAGCCCTTTTAGCATCCTCTTCCAGCCTTCTCCGATGCTCCGTGGAAACCTCCACAGATCCGAGGGATATGTGTCTGACACATCTATTCTTCCTGCAGCATCTGAGTTTTGGGCTTCAGTCCGAAAAGGGCACAGAGCGCGCCTGGGCAACGCAAAACATCACTGCGCTGCTCAGGCGGGCAGTTCTGATGCGGGACTTCAAGGTAAGGACTGGAGGGATCAGCGTCGTTTCCTTTCCGAAGGGCTGCAGGGCTCGGGGCGGAGGGAACCTCTCAGAGCCCAGTCGTCCCTAAGACTGCTGAAAGTATGCAGGACTCGGCAGCAGGAGAGGGAAGATTTAAAATCAACCTTGCCATGTGCTTAAAAGGGCCCTTTTTCTTTCCTACCAGCTTGGGGAGGATGGTCCATCAGGTGGGCCAGTACGTGGCCAAACTCAGCATCCTGCTGGCGGATTCCGAAAAGGAGGTTGGCCGTCAGGCCCGGGGGATCCTCCACAGGCTGTTCCAGCTGCTCCTGTGCCAGAGAGGTACGGATGATGGGAAGGCTGGGCCTGCGAGCCTTGTGTGGAAGTGGTGGGGCCCCAAATAGCCCTCATTTCTAGGGAAATAGAATCCTAGCTGCTGGTCTTGGCTTTGACAAAGGCGTCCCCGTTATTTGGGCACAGGGCAGCCCATCCTCTGAGCCCCTCTCCTCCTCTTCCTGGGTGGGGAAGATCCCTCCTTGGGTGCCCTCTGGGGAGACCCCCAACCAGCTGCCTGGATGTCCCCAAACCCGCTGGTGAAACACAGGGCCAGCAGGAAAAGAAGTCCTGCTCCCCAACCCTCTGCGGGCGAGCCAAGGCAGTTTGCCAGCACATGGAAGAGAAGCTGGTTGGGATCTCCCTCGTTCCCCAGCAGTCAAAGGAGAGGAAGGGCCACTTAGACCTCCAGAGAGAGAGAAACATACTTGCACCCAACCTTCTCTCCTCTAGGTTCTCTCTCTGTTCTAGCAGAACAGAAATCATCCTTCCTGGACACCATCCTGCAGGCAGTCCCCCAGCCATCTCCCCTAGGCTCCTCCTCTTGTATTCCTTGGTTGGAATTGGAGAAGACCTTCTTGGGACAGATGCAAAGTGTTAGGTCAGTGGGGGAGAGGAGCCTCCTCCAGTGCTCCCTGACAGGCTCGGCAGACACCCCCCTGGAGCCCTCCGTGGACTGCTCCTGCACGTCCACCCTGCACCCTTCCCTGGAGTCCCTGAATTCACTCGGCGTCGTCCAGTGGTTCATGGACAAGAGAGGGAAGGGAGATGAGGTACGACCACCTTGGACTCCTCCCTGCCAGGCTCCGCTCTGGGGTCTCCGGGGGCAGGAGGGGACCGGGATGCCCTCTCCAGTCTCTCCTCCAGAGCCCCCCCCCCACGGGATGCCTCCTTGGGGCTTGGCAGGAAAGGGAGAGGGAGAGAGGGAGAAAGCCCTTCTGAATAACAACCGGACTCTCTTCCTACCTCCAGGTTCAGCTGGGAATTGAGTATTCCTTCTATTTCCTGGAATGCCTGATTTCCATCTGCAAGGAGGCCCAGAGGAAGAAGGAAGCCCAGCTTGACGTTGCCTTTTCGAAGGCAGAGATGGTTTCTGCGCTTGTGGTGAGTGAATTTGGGTCTCTCTTGCATTGTAGCTTCCGGGCCCTCTTCCTGACCATCCCTCCCATCAGCCCCCTTACCAGGGCAGCCCAAAAAGGCCGGTGGTGGGATTGATCTGTAGTTGCAGTTGGTTCAACAGCTTCTGAAAGGGAAGAAAGCGGATGAACCAGCTGGAAAGTGAGGATGGGCACCTGAACGGAGGGGCAGGAGTCTTCCCCCTGAAAGCCTTGGGCGAAGGGCATCAACCTCTCTCTCCCTCTCTCTCCTTGGTCACTTTTAGGAGGTGGTGGAGCGCCATCAATCACCCTGCAAGCCAGGAAGCATCCTGCCTTCCGCCCTGATGGCTCTCTCCCATCTGAGGTAGTCCAAATGCGATGTGTGTGGATGCGGTGGGGGTGGGGGTGGGGAGAGGGATGTGTAGGGATGTGTGGGACCTGAAGCCGCCCTGGGCTGCCCCTTGGCTGGAAAGCAGCCTCCTGCCAGTTGTGGGGCCAGCGTTCACCCGTGAGAGGCATCCCCCTCCTAGCCCATTGTCTCACCCTTTCTTATTCATCCCCACAGCCGACTGAAGCCCAAAACCCCGAGGGAGCTGGAGACCCGTTTCCTTGGTCTGGCCCTCCCTGTTCTGGCCAGCCTGCAGGAGCTGAGCCAGGACCCTGAGGAACAGGTGAGTCCTTGGGCTCCTGAGCAGGAATGCCGGGGAGGCTCCTTCCATCCCTCTCCCTTCATCCGCTAAAGCCAAGGTCAGCGAGAAATCAAAGCGGTGGTGGTGGGGGGGGAAAGGGTGACCCTCTCTCCTCCCTCCCCCAGTGAAGGTCCTCGTTCAGGGCAACCATGGCTGATTCCACCCCCAGCCAGGCTAGAGCCCAAAACCGCCTGGGTCTGGGAAGGGCAGGTTCCAGAGAAAAGCAGCCATCCCATCACTGCCTTGGGCCAGGAATACTTTCTGGAGCAGCAAATCCAGCCATGTCACAAAGGCACCTTTGTTTTCTTGCAGACCTTCAATGAAAACACCACACAAAGTATGCAGGTTCTCCTCCAAAGCCTGCTCCGGGAGGACCCCACCATCGGACACCTCTTTTCCCTCCTGGACGTAGGTACAAAAGAGAGGAGGTGGGGGCCCAAGAAGCCCCCTGGAGATGGTAGACCTGCCCAGGGCGTTCGGTCTCCCCTCAGCGCCTCCTTCTTTCTCTCCTCTGAACCTGTTCCAGTTCCTCCACAGCCATCTTAACAGGTGAGGAGGCCAAACCAGTGCCGAATAGAGGGGAACTCTTCCCAGGCTGTGGAAGCTATCCTTCGCTTAAGGCGCCCTAAAATCGCCATTCCCTTTGCTGCAACCTGATCACACTGTTGGCTGACAGGCCGCTTGTGACCTGCCCCAGTTCCTTCTCCCTCATAGTATTCTTCACACAGGTTTTCCCCCCCCTTGTCACTGAGGGTTTCGGGTTTTTCTCCCCAAGTTGCAGCACTTTGCACTTCTGCCTGTCAAGCTTCACTCTGTGGTTCTCGGCCCACTGCTCAATCCTCTCAGGAGAGCGGCTTGCTTCGTCCCTCTTCTTGAGCATCCGCCTTCACCAGTCCTTCCCTCAGAGTCTCCCTGCCCCTTCCAAGCCCTGTTCGGCATTGGAGGGCATTGCAGCACAAGCCATGCACTTGCAGAAAGCCACGTGTTTGTCCGGGAACCTGTTTCTGAGAGGCCTCTTCTTCCTGCAGCATTTCCATCATTGGCTTCAGTCAGAAAAGGGCACGGAGCGCGCCTGGGCAATGCAAAAAATGGCTGCGCTGCTCAGGCAGGCAGTTCTGCTGCGCGACCTCAAGGTAAGTACTGGAGGGATCGGCGCCGTTTCCTTTCCACAAGGCTCGGGGCGGATGGGACGTCTCAGAGCCCAGTCGTCCTGAAGGCTGCTGAAAGGATTTAGGACTCGGGAGCAGGAGGGGGGAGATTTAAATTAAACCTTGTATGGGTTTAAAATGGCCCTTTTTCTTTCCTTCTACCAGCTCAGGGAGGAGGTCCATCAGGTTGGCCAGTACGTGGCCGACCTCGGCATCCTGCTGGCGGATGCCGAAAACAAGGTTGGCTGGCAGGCCCGGAAGAGCCTCCACAGGCTGTTCCAGCTGCTCCTGCGCCAGAGAGGTACAGACGTTGGGAAGGCTGGGCCTGCGGGGCTTGCGTGGAAGTGGTGGGGCCCCAAATAGCCCTCGTTTCCAGGGATATAGGCTTTGACAAAGACAAAGGCGTCCTTGTTATTTGGGCACAGGGCAGCCCATCCTCTCAGCCCCTCTCCTCCTCTTCCTGGGCGGGGAAGATACCTCCTTGGGTGCCCTCTGGGGAGACCCCCAACCACCTGCCTGGAGGCCCCCAATCTGCCTCTCGCTAGCGAAAGACAGGGCCAGCAGGAAAAGGAGCGCGGCTCCCCCACCTCTCTGTGGGCGAGCCAAGGCATTTTGCCAGAACATGGAAGAGAAGCTGGCTGGGATCCCTCTCGTTCCCTGGCAGTCAAAGGACAGGAGGGGCCACGTAGCCCAAACCCTGTCCTCCACCTGCCTTGCGGTGGGACCAGCCATGATTCTTCTTCTCTCTCCAACAGGCATCAACACCCGGGAGGCCCCTCATCTCTGGTGCAGCGAGAAGCAGCTGGATCGGGAAATGGCCTCTTACAAAAACATTGGCAGAGTCGGAAAGGTACGGATGCTGCCCCTGACTGGCTCTGGGGCGGGCTGGAGCTGGGTTTTCTCTTCTTCTGCTTCAACATTCATGTGCCTTTAGGTACCCGAATTTATCGAGGAGGAAGGATCCAAACCTTCCCTTCAACTTCCTTTCGCTTTCTCAAGGCTGGAGTGGAGGGCCAAAAGAGGCTGATTCACCGAGAGAGAGAAAGAGAAATTCACTTTCAACCTTCTCTCTTTCCTTTTAGGTGTTTGGAGAGCTCTTCTCAGCACCACAGAGAGCCTCCTTCCTGGACACCGTCCTACAGGCCATCCACCAGCGGTCTCCCCGACTCTCCATCCCTGGGCTCCTCCTCCTCTATTCCTTTGTGGGAATTGGAGAGGAGCTCCTTGGGATGGATGTAAGTCCTTCGATTGACTTTGGGTGGTCCATTTGGGGGAGAGGGTGGGACGAAGGGAGGGAGATAGGGAGGGAAGAGAAAGGCGCTTCTGAAAGTGATGAGTTCTTCCACTCTCTCCAGGCTCAGGCGACAGAGGCCAACATTTCCCAAAAGCTCCACAAGTTCAGGGATTGTGGAAAACAGCCGGTGGAGTACAGATGCCTCGTGGCAGGCAAAGGTAAGGGGTCACCCCTCCCCTGATTAAAAAAAAAACCCTCAAATGTTTGTGGCAGATGGCGCTGTGGTGAGAGATCCAACCCGCCTAGAGTGGTCCTGACCCGACCAGATAGGAGGGATATAAAATAAATAAATACATAAATAAATTTAGAAATAGAGCCTTGGGAAGCCAGGCCTTCCTTCCCTCCGGCCCTGGATGAGGGGGTCCTTATCTTTTTGAACCCCAAACAACGTTGTGTTCCTTGGCTTATTTAAAAGCCTTTTACCCATCATTCTCAATACATTATTCTTACATTATCGACATTAACAATATTTACATTTACATTATTTAAAAAGACAGGGATGAACTCCCAAAAAGTCACTGGCCATAGAAAATTTGACACTAAAGAACTTCAGTCTCCGTTTCAGTCATAGATCAGAAGGCATGGTGAGACACACTGCTCTGGAGTCATCTCCTCTGTGAAATTAAGTTCTTCTAATGAGGCCCCCTCTTCCTTTTCCTCTCCACTCAGGTGATGTCATCATCGAAGATCTAGAAGACGAGGATGAATAAATCAATTGTTCCTT
Organism: Pogona vitticeps; assembly: GCF_051106095.1. Classification (NCBI taxonomy): domain Eukaryota; kingdom Metazoa; phylum Chordata; class Lepidosauria; order Squamata; family Agamidae; genus Pogona; species Pogona vitticeps. The sequence continues at coordinate 19,175,449 of NC_135791.1, read as the reverse complement.
TCGGAATACGTCAGCAATGTAGAAAATAGACCAGCTACATTCAAGCCAAAGAGACATCCATCAGTTCATCCTTCGAACAACACATATTTCCTGGATCTTTTATGCATGACCATTCACTCTAAGGACACCACAAACATGGCACCACAGTGGCTGGAGAGGATGAAAAGAAAACCCTTACGAGTTTTAAGAAAGTCCCTTAGGCTCAAATGGAATTCAACAGGACTCTGAGTCACCTAACTGGACAAAGAAGAGCCCACAGGCCACACGACATTCTGGCAGCAGATGCACTGGCCACAGGAAGAACTACCAGAATACATCAAACTCAGGACGACTTCCCTTCTTCTCCTTCTTGATGAGAAGGAAGAACCTAATTAGAGAGAGAATTGGCACAGCAGAAAGAAGGGCCATCAAACATAAAGCAAAAATCACCGAGAGATGCTCTTTATCCATTTCTAGGTTGAGCTGGCTGTGAAAAATGAAATCCCTTTCCTCCCTTGCATCCCCAACTTCTGCTTGGATGCCCAGCTCAGCACACAACCACTGCTGGATGTGCACTATCCAAAGGCATCGTTTCTTTCGGCACTTCTGGGCAGTGACTTGGGGGTTAGGGTAGAATGCACAGGGGGCTCTTTGTGTCCCTCTCCCATCATCCTTTGTCATACACTAGTGCCCACGTCAGCCAGAAGTCAAGGTGGGGGGGGGAATGGGTTGCCCTCCCTCATTCCTCTCCCAGTGAAGGTCCCCCTTCAGGGAAACTTTTCTTGATTCCACCCAAAGCCAGACTATATCCCAATACCGTAGTGGTCTGGGAATGGGAGAGTCTGGGAACAGCAGTCTGAGACCCCACCAGAGGCCACCTCTTTCCCCTCCTGGACGCAAGTACAAAGAGGAGGAGGTGGGGGACCAAGAAGCCCCTGGAGGTGATAGACCTGCCCAGGGCGTTCAGTCTTTCCTCTGAGGGCTTGGCTTCTACTCTCCAGAGGATCCTTCTTTCTGCCTCCCCCCCCCTTCCTAGCCCATTTGGTACTGGAGGGCATCAAAGTAGAAACTGTGGGGTTGCAGAAAGCCATGGCCCCCTCACCAAACTCTCAGTCTCCCTTCAGCCCTTTTAGCATCCTCTTCCAGCCTTCTCCGATGCTCCCTGGAAACCTCCGCAGATCCGAGGGATATGTGTCTGACACATCTATTCTTCCTGCAGCATCTGAGTTTTGGGCTTCAGTCCGAAAAGGGCACAGAGCGCGCCTGGGCAACGCAAAACATCACTGCGCTGCTCAGGCGGGCAGTTCTGATGCGGGACTTCAAGGTAAGGACTGGAGGGATCAGCGTCGTTTCCTTTCCGAAGGGCTGCAGGGCTCGGGGCGGAGGGAACCTCTCAGAGCCCAGTCGTCCCTAAGACTGCTGAAAGTATGCAGGACTCGGCAGCAGGAGAGGGAAGATTTAAAATAAACCTTGCCATGTGCTTAAAAGGGCCCTTTTTCTTTCCTACCAGCTTGGGGAGGATGGTCCATCAGGTGGGCCAGTACATGGCCAAACTCAGCATCCTGCTGGCGGATTCCGAAAAGGAGGTTGGCCGTCAGGCCCGGGGGATCCTCCACAGGCTGTTCCAGCTGCTCCTGTGCCAGAGAGGTACGGATGATGGGAAGGCTGGGCCTGCGAGCCTTGTGTGCAAGTGGTGGGGCCCCAAATAGCCCTCATTTCCAGGGAAATAGAATCCTAGCTGCTGGTCTTGGCTTTGACAAAGGCGTCCCCGTTATTTGGGCACAGGGCAGCCCATCCTCTGAGCCCCTCTCCTCCTCTTCCTGGGTGGGGAAGATCCCTCCTTGGGTGCCCTCTGGGGAGACCCCCAACCCTCTGCGGGCGAGCCAAGGAAGAGAAGCTGATTGGGATCTCCCTCGTTCCCCAGTAGTCAAAGGAGAGGAAGGGCCACTTAGACCTCCAGCCCCCCAAACCCTGCCCTCCATCTGCTTCATGGGCAGCCATGATTCTTCTTCTCTCTCCAACAGGCATCAACACCCGGGAGGCCCCTCGTCTCTGGTGCAGCGAGAAGCAGCTGGATCGGGAAATGGCCTCTTACAAAAACATTGGCAGAGTCGGAAAGGTACGGATGCTGCCCCTGACTGGCTCTGGGGCGGGCTGGAGCCAGGTTCTTCTCCTTCTGCTTCAACATTCACGTGGCTTTAGGTGTTTGAATGAGAAAGGGCAAAGAAGGTGGCATCAGTGCATTCAGTCATTCCATAGATTACGTGTCCTCTGCCAAACGAGAGAAAAAACTGGGGGAGGGTTGGGTGTGTGGATCTTTGATCCTGGCTCCTCTCCTTTCTTGGGAAGCAACCAAGTCAGCCCTGGGAACTGTTGGCTTCTGGGGAATGGGCTCACTCTGGAAGGCCGTTCCTGGAAAGGCTCCTTGCTTTGGTTTCAGGATAGCTTGGGAGGACGAGGAGGGGGAGAATTTTTAGTTTCTTGGCCACCCACGCAGCCCTCCACAGAGGATCCAGACAGGAATCTTCCTGCCCTAAAGGGGAGCTCCTGACTTCACTGCTAGAGATGATGCACCAATAGAGAAAGAAGAGTGAGAGGGGAGGAAAAGGATCCAAACTTGAGGATTCCCTTCAACTTCCTTTAGCTTTCTCAAGGCTGGAGTGGAGAACCAAAAGAGGCTAATTTGCACAGAGAGACAGAGAGAGGGAGGGACAAAAAGAGGCTCATTAGCACACACACAGTGAGAAAGAGAGAGAGAGAGAGAGAAACATACTTGCACCCAACCTTCTCTCCTCTAGGTTCTCTCTCTGTTCTAGCAGAACAGAAATCATCCTTCCTGGACACCATCCTGCAGGCAGTCCACCAGCCATCTCCCCTAGGCTCCTCCTCTTGTATTCCTTGGTTGGAATTGGAGAAGACCTTCTTGGGACAGATGCCAAGTGTTAGGTCAGTGGGGGAGAGGAGCCTCCTCCAGTGCTCCCTGACAGGCTCGGCAGACACCTCCCTGGACTCCTCCGTGGACTGCTCCTGCACGTCCACCCTGCACCCTTCCCTGGAGTCCCTGAATTCACTCGGCGTCGTCCAGTGGTTCATGGACAAGAGAGGGAAGGGAGATGAGGTACGACCACCTTGGACTCCTCCCTGCCAGGCTCCGCTCTGGGGTCTCCAGGGGCAGGAGGGGACCGGGATGCCCTCTCCAGTCTCTCCTCCAGAGCCCCCCCCCCCACGGGATGCCTCCTTGGGGCTTGGCAGGAAAGGGAGAGAGAGGGACAGAGGGAGAAAGCCCTTCTGAATAACAACCGGACTCTTTTCCTACCTCCAGGTTCAGCTGGGAATTGAGTATTCCTTCTATTTCCTGGAATGCCTGATTTCCAGCTGCAAGGAGGCCCAGAGAAAGAAGGAAGCCCAGCTTGACGTTGCCTTTTCGAAGGCGGAGATGGTTTCTGCGCTTGTGGTGAGTGAATTTGGGTCTCTGTTGCATTGGAGCTTCCGGGCCCTCTTCCTGACCATCCCTCCCATCAGCCCCCTTACCAGGGCAGCCCAAAAAGGCCGGTGGTGGGATTGATCTGTAGTTGCAGTTGGTTCAACGGCTTCTGAAAGGGAAGAAAGCGGATGAACCAGCTGGAAAGTGAGGATGGGCACCTGAACGGAGGGGCAGGAGTCTTCCCCCTGAAAGCCTTGGGCGAAGGACATCAACCTCTCTCTCCCTCTCTCTCCTTGGTCACTTTTAGGAGGTGGTGGAGCGCCATCAATCACCCTGCAAGCCAGGAAGCATCCTGCCTTCCGCCCTGACGGCTCTCTCCCATCTGAGGTAGTCCAAATGCGATGTGTGTGGATGCGGTGGGGGTGGGGGTGGGGAGAGGGATGTGTAGGGATGTGTGGGACCTGAAGCCGCCCTGGGCTGCCCCTTGGCTGGAAAGCAGCCTCCTGCCAGTTGTGGGGCCAGCGTTCACCCGTGAGTGGCGTCCCCCTCCTAGCCCATGGTCTCACCCTTTCTTATTCATCCCCACAGCCGACTGAAGCCCAAAACCCCGAGGGAGCTGGAGACCTGTTTCCTTCGTCTGGCCCTCCCTGTTCTGGCCAGCCTGCAGGAGCTGAGCCAGGACCCTGAGGAACAGGTGAGTCCTTGGGCTCCTGAGCAGGAATGCCGGGGAGGCTCCTTCCATCCCTCTCCCTTCATCCGCTAAAGCCAAGGTCAGCGAGAAATCAAAGCGGTGGGGGGGGGGAAAGGGTTGCCTTCTCTCCTCCGTCCCTCAGTGAAGGTCCTCGTTCAGGGCAACCATGGCTGATTCCACCCCCAGCCAGGCTAGAGCCCAAAACCGCCTGGGTCTGGGAAGGGCAGGTTCCAGAGAAAAGCAGCCATCCCATCACTGCCTTGGGCCAGGAATACTTTGTGGAGCAGCAAATCCAGCCATGTCACAAAGGCACCTTTGTTTTCTTGCAGACCTTCTATGAAAACACCACACAAACTTGGCAGGTTCTTCTCCAAAGCCTGCTCCGGGAGGACCCCACCATCGGCCACCTCTTTTCCCTCCTGGACGTAACTACAAAAGAGAGGAGGTGGGGGCCCAAGAAGCCCCCGGGAGATGGTAGACCTGCCCAGGGCGTTCGGTCTCCCCTCAGCGCCTCCTTCTTTCTCTCCTCTGAACCTGTTCCAGTTCCTCCACAGCCATCTTAACAGGTGAGGAGGCCAAACCAGTGCCAAATAGAGGGGAACTCTTCCCAGGCTTTGGAAGCTATCCTTCGCTTAAGGCGCCCTAAAATCGCCATTCCCTTTGCTGCAACCCGATCACACTGTTGGCTGACAGGCCACTTGTGACCTGCCCCAGTTCCTTCTCCCTCATAGTATTCTTCACACAGGTTTCCCCCCCCCCCTTGTCATTGAGGGTTTCGGGTTTTTCTCCCCAAGTTGCAGCACTTTGCACTTCTGCCTGTCAAGCTTCACTCTGTGGTTCTCGGCCCACTGCTCAATCCTCTCAGGAGAGCGGCTTGCTTAGTCCCTCTTCTTGAGCATCCGCCTTCACCAGTCTTTCCCTCAGAGTCTCCCTGCCCCTTCCAAGCCCTTTGGCATTGGAGGGCATTGCAGCACAAGCCATGCGCTTGCAGAAAGCCACGTGTTTGTCCGGGAACCTGTTTCTGAGAGACCTCTTCTTCCTGCAGCATTTCCATCATTGGCTTCAGTCAGAAAAGGGCACGGAGCGCGCCTGGGCAATGCAAAAAATGGCTGCGCTGCTCAGGCAGGCAGTTCTGCTGCGCGACCTCAAGGTAAGTACTGGAGGGATCGGCGCCGTTTCCTTTCCACAGGGCTTGGGGCGGATGGGACGTCTCAGAGCCCAGTCGTCCTGAAGACTGCTGAAAGGATTTAGGACTCGGGAGCAGGAGGGGGGAGATTTAAATTAAACCTTGTATGGGTTTAAAATGGCCCTTTTTCTTTCCTTCTACCAGCTCAGGGAGGAGGTCCATCAGGTTGGCCAGTACGTGGCCGACCTCGGCATCCTGCTGGCAGATGCCGAAATGGAGGTTGGCTGGTGGGCCCGGGAGAGCCTCCACAGGCTGTTCCAGCTGCTCCTGCGCCAGAGAGGTACAGACGTTGGGAAGGCTGGGCCTGCGGGGCTTGCGTGGAAGTGGTGGGGCCCCAAATAGCCCTCGTTTCCAGGGATATAGGATCCTAGTGGCTGGTCTTGGCTTTGACAAGACAAAGGTGTCCTTGTTATTTGGGCACAGGGCAGCCCATCCTCTCAGCCCCTCTCCTTCTCTTCCTGGGCGGGGAAGATCCCTCCTTGGGTGCCCTCTGGGGAGACCCCCAACCACCTGCCTGGAGGCCCCCAATCTGCCTCTCGCAAGCGAAAGACAGGGCCAGCAGGAAAAGGAGCGCGGCTCCCCCACCTCTCTGTAGGCGAGCCAAGGCATTTTGCCAGAACATGGAAGAGAAGCTGGCTGGGATCCCTCTCGTTCCCTGGCAGTCAAAGGACAGGAAGGGCCGTGTAGCCTAAACCCTGCCCTCCACCTGCCTTGCGGTGAGACCAGCCATGATTCTTCTTCTCTCTCCAACAGGCATCAACACCCGGGAGGCCCCTCGTCTCTGGTGCAGCGAGAAGCAGCTGGATCGGGAAATGGCCTCTTACAAAAACATTGGCAGAGTCGGAAAGGTACGGATGCTGCCCCTGACTGGCTCTGGGGCGGGCTGGAGCCAGGTTCTTCTCCTTCTGCTTCAACATTCATGTGCCTTTATGTACCCGAATTTATGGAGGGGGAAAGGATCCAAACCTTCCCTTCAACTTCCTTTCGCTTTCTCAAGGCTGGAGTGCAGGGCCAAAAGAGGCTGATTCACCGAGAGAGAGAAAGAGAAATTCACTTTCAACCTTCTCTCTTTCCTTTTAGGTGTTTGGAGAGCTCTTCTCAGCACCACAGAGAGCCTCCTTCCTGGAGACCATCCTGCAGGCCGTCCACCAGCGGTCTCCCCGACTCTCCATCCCTGGGCTCCTCCTCCTCTATTCCTTTGTGGGAATTGGAGAGGAGCTTCTTGGGATGGATGTAAGTCCTTCGATTGACTTTGGGTGGTCCATTTGGGGGAGAGGGTGGGACGAAGGGAGGGAGATAGGGAGGGAAGAGAAAGGCGCTTCTGAAAGTGATGAGTTCTTCCACTCTCTCCAGGCTCATGCGACAGAGGCCAACATTTCCCAAAAGCTCCACAAGTTCAGGGATTGTGGAAAACAGCCGGTGGAGTACAGATGCCTCGTGGCAGGCAAAGGTAAGGGGTCACCCCCTCCCCTGATCTAAAAAAAACCCTCAAATGTTTGTGGCAGAAGGCGCTGTGGTGAGAGATCCAACCCGCCTAGACTGGTCCTGACCCGACCAGATAGGAGGGATATAAAATAAATAAATAAATAAATAAATTTAGAAATAGAGCCTTGGGCTCTATCAATGTAAGGGACCCCCAATCCTAACCCTCATTCTCCTCTTCTCCTCTTCCGTTCTAGGTTTTCCAAGCTGAAAACTCTTTTTAAAGGGAGAGAACAATCAGGAGAGGAAGGACCGAGGAGGCTATGGGAGAGGCTGCCCTGCTTCAGGAGGAAGAGGAGGGTCCACCCTACAAATCGGTTGAAGGGGAAAACTACCAGAGGCCTCCCCACTGCTGCCCCCCCATCACCCAAGCAGTTGGGGAGCACAAATCTCCAGGTAAGACCCGCAAGGTCATCAGGGTGGCAGGGGGCCATGGCTAGCTGGATGCTCAACCAGAAACAACAGAGGAGATGCCCTGGCCACAGGGAAAACTACCAGAATACATCAAACTCTTCTTCTCCTTCTTGATGAGAAGGAAGAGCCTAATTAGCCAATAATTTTTATGAAGAAACTCGTAATCAATTGGAGAAATGGATTAGGGCTCCTGCTGGTATGCTTTCCTAGAACAAGGAAGGCTTGATTTTTTTTTTCTTCAACCCTCATCTGCACGAATTCAAGGCATGAATCCTGCATTTTTCAATTAGCTGCAGCTTTTTTTAAAGCCACCTCTGCAAGAAGATGCACTGGCCAGAGAAACTAGCCAGAGAAGGAAGAACTGCTTCCAAATTTCAGCTCAGGTTAAGAAAAACAGATGCTTAAATTAATCTGGTGTGAGAGCACACATCAAAACAATATTTTTTAAAAAGATTATTGAATGGAAGAGGAAATAGGTGTAGAAAAATTAACATTTTACAAATTGCTATCCTAGATCCCCTTATGGCATACCAACCCCTCTTCTCCACTTTGGCTGTTGCTCTCCCACCCAGGTCTACTTCCATGTTCTTCATTCTGATCATTCCAAACACTGCATTTCTATCCAGGAATACATGGATTCTTCTCCCAATGCGTACCCCTCTCCTCTCTAGAGGACCAAAACTGAATTCCGTCTTGGCTTAAAATCATCGCACTCCATCATTCCTTTTCTAATCTTAATTTCACATCTTAACTTATCGTTGCTTGCCATTTTCCACATTGGCCTCAAGCTCTCCTCAAGTTTGGTCATTACTCTAACTTGTCCTTCTTTTGTTCCCCCTTCTTTCATTAATTTGTCTAGATGAAATCTTTTCAACCAGGAAACCCTTTTTTAGTATCTCATAGATACGCTATCTATCATTTCTTTGGTCCAAACAAGAGGGCATTGGGGACGGGAGGCAGAGGACAGCGGGGACAGGAGGCAGAGCGAGGCAGGATTCCATTGACATCGACGATCAGTCAGGGTGGGTTGTCTACTAGTTCATGGCCAGCAGGAGACAGCAGGTACAGCTGTACTAGGAATCCCCCCTCGGGGTTCCCAGGGTGTGGGAGGGGAAGGTGAAATCATCTCCGGACCTTCCCCTCTCCTCCAGAGCCCTCACGGGGTCTGTCCTTGGGGCATCTCAGGAAAGGCAGACAAAGAGAGCCCCCCAAATAACGGCCACCTCTGTGTGGCTTAATGTGTCCTCTGGCCCCAATTGCCTCTCTTTGTTTCTAGGTGTTTGGGGAGCAGTTTCCAGTGGAGAAGTCATCCTTCCTGGAGACTGCCCGGCAGGGACTCCCCCTGCCCGCTCCCCCCACCTCCAACCCTGTGCTCCTCCTCTTCCATTCCTTCATTGGAATGGCAAACGACCTGTTGGGGGCAGAGGTAAGTTGCAGAATGACTTTGGGCTGGTCCGTTTGGGAAAGGGTGAAAAGGAAACCTCTGACAGTGAAGAAACCTTCCTCTCTCTCCAGGTCTGGATGAGCGAGGCCGAGCTGCGCGACCACCTGCCCAAGTTCCAGGGCAGTGCAAAACAGCCGGTGGCGCTCCAGTGCCTCCAGGCCAGGCCAGGTAAGGGATCCTGCTGAAAAGGGAACCATCCTGCAGGCAGAAGGGGGCGGGCAGGTCAGACTCTGCCGGGGTTTAGATGAAGAGCTTGGGGAGGCCAAACCTTCCTCACCTCTCCCCTTCTCCGGGGGAGGGCTCCTTCTCTTTTGGAACCCCAGGAAGGAAAAGCATTGGGTCCTTTCAAACCTTTTCACCTTCCTTTCTCCAGAAAAGGAGACAAGGTGGCTTACCTCATTAAAAAGGTTCGCTAAAAACAACACCTCCATCAAGTATTAAAACAGATTCAGTACACACAAGAAGCCCCTGGGGAGAAGGACCACAGTGTGGCGACCAGAAGCAAGCCAGGAGAGGTTCCTTCAGCCCTTCTCCCATCTTTCTTTGTCATGTTCTAGTGCTCATGTCAGCAAGAATTTAAGGGCAACCATGGATGATTCCACCCACAGCCAAGCAATTCTCTTTTCTTCAGCCCAGCACACTTCTGGCTGACAGGGTTGCTTGTGGCCTGCCCCAATTCCTTCTTGTTCAGAGTATTCTTCAGCGAGGTTTCCCCCTCCTTGTCACTGAGGGTTTCAGTTTTTCTCCACAAGTGTATAACTTTGCACTTCTCCCTGTCAAATTTCACTCTGTGGTTCTGGTATCTTAAAAGTTTTGCTTTCATCATAAGATTCGGTTGTGTAAAGGCCTCTATAGGTGATACCCATACTGGTGTTTTTTGATAAATTTGTTGTATAATCTTTTTCCAAGTTTCCAATAAAGCTCTTCTTATCATATGTAAATTAAAATGCTTTGCTCTTTATCAAATCAAAATGCAAGATGAAATGGTTAAAGAATGTATGATTAAGTGAGCACAAAACTTAGGGCATAATATTGATATTGATCAATAGTTGAAAATATGTCAAAATAATATAAAGGTTACAAGATCGGTTGATTTTAAAGAGCATATATATATGATGTTTTACAGGTGGAATATGACTCCAGAAAAAATGTCGAAGATGTATACAGATATATCAAATGTGTGTTGGAAATGTGAAGCACATGTGGGAATCTATTACCATATGTGGTGGTCATGTAGAGTAGCGAAACAGTATTGGAAAAGAGCATATGCTGTGCTGCAACAAATATCGCTTTGTAAGGTTCCACTAACCCCAGAACTGTTTTTATTGAGTATGATGCCTGATAACATAGATAAGGAAAAGAAGTATATAGTTATATACATAATCACTGCAGCTAGAATTCTTTATGCCACAAACTGGAAAAGTCCAGTGGTACCGAAACAAGAAGATCTCATACAGAAGATACGGGAAACAGCAGAAATGGACATTTTATCAGAAGTGATGAAGGACTGTCCTCTACAAAACACAACTGAAAGATGGGACTTATTCTACAAATGGTTTCAGTAATTAGAGATCGCTTGAAGAACATGCATTAGAATGAGAACTTAAATCTGGAAGGCAGAAAAGAGCAAAAAGAGTAATTTGGAATGTTGATATGGCAATATGCATAGAATGGATATTAGTATGTCATTGTTTCTCCTCTTCCCTTTAACCTCAATCCCTTTTTCCTTCCTGTTACCCTTTGTTAAAAATAAAATATTTATTTTAAAAAATTCACTCTGTGGTTCTCACCCCACTGCTCAAGCCTATCAAGAGAGCTGACTGCTTAATTCCTCTTTTTGCACATAAGCCTTCACCAGTCTTTCCCTCAGAGTCTGGATCTCCCTCTCCCTTCCAAGCCCCTTTGGCACTGGGGGGCATCAAAGCAGAAGACATGTGGTTTCAGAAAGCCATGTGTTTGTCCAGGGACCTGTTTCTGAGACACATCTGCTTCCTGCAGCATCTGCGTCTTTGGTTTCAGTCAGAAAAAGGCACAGAGAGGGCCTGGGCAATGCAGAATATGGCTACACTGCTCAGGCGAGCAGTTCTGCTGTGGGACTTTGATGTAAGTACTGGAGGGATCAGCGTAGTTTCCTTTCCGAAGGGCTACAGGGTTCGAGGCGGATGGGACCTCTCAGAGCCCAGTCATCCCTAAGGCTGCTGAAAGTATACAGGACTCGGCAGCAGGAGGGGGGAGATTTGCAATAATCCTCCCAAGTGCTTTAAAAGGGCCCTTTTTCTTTCTACCAGCTAAGGGAGGAAGTCCATCAGATGGGCCAGTATGTGCCCAAACTCAGCATCCTCTTTGGAGATGCCAAAAAAGAGGTCAGCTGTCAGGCCCGCGAGAGCCTCCACAGGCTGTTCCAGTGAGACAGATAGGACCCATCAGAGGCCATAACACTCCAACTTCATGTGTCACTCCCTATTGGCATCTGAGGACTCCCTCTTGGATTCAGTTGACATATCCGATGAGCCAGTCTGGGGGATCGGTTTCTGTGGTGGTGGGGAGGGAGGGAGGGAAGGAGAGATCATCTTCAGTTTAAACCCCTGGGGCTCTCCCTCCTCATGGTCATCCCCCTGAGCCGCCCCATCGCCTCTCAGCCTGAGCTCCCCTTGGCCACTGGTGAGGAAGAAGGAGCTACTGTTGGAAAATGGCAGTTGGAGCCAGAAGGGTAGGGGGGAAGGGCAGGAGCAGATGCAGGAGGAGGCAACCGGCCAGCCCTTGAGGGATGGAAACCAGCTGGAAAGGGAGGGCAGCAGAGGATTTTTTTTTAATTTTTTATTCAGCTTATATGCTGCCCATTTAGACAGTCTACTCTGGGCAACTCACAAAACATGTATATATATATTCGTGAGGTTAATTCCCAAGCAACATGTTGGCATCTGATTGACCCTCAAACTCTCCCTCCTTCTCACTCCTAGATTGAGGAGGCAATGGAGCACCATTAAGACCCCCCCCCCAACTAACTGCTTTGCTGCGATGCGAGAAATTGTAACCAATGCACATAGTCCTCAAGGACCAATGAACTGCTGCATACTTTTCTTTCCTTTTCAGAAATGTATAAAAACGTTAACCCTGTTGATCTCGGGGTCCCCACCCTGATGGGCACCCGAGTGCACACTTGTTTTATCTAAAAGCAAAGCAAAGCGTGCTGCTTATATAACGCCCCCATAGTGCTTCAAGCACTCTCTGGGCGGTTTACGAGTTAATTATGCAGGCTACACATTGCCCCCCCCCCCCAGCAAGCTGGGTACTCATTTTACCAACCTAGGAAGGATAGAAGGCTGAGTCAACCTTGAGCTGCTACCTGGGATTGAACCCCAGGTCGTGAGCACAGTTTTGGCTGCAGTACAGCAGTTTAACCACTGTGCCACGAGGCTCTTCTAATAAATATGAATAAACCTGTCACCTTTTCCTCCAAAAAGCTGTCTGCTTATTATTATTGCTTGGGCCTTAGTTTAATAGAATTAGCTGAGACACCAAACTCTGGGAGTAACAGTGGGGTCGGGCGACTGGGATAGTGGGGGCGAAGTGGTGTCTCTCCCCAGTCATCGGGATTAGCAGATGGGTGGAGATTGTGAGGAAGAAATGAGGGGAGGAATAGAAGAGCCAAGGAGGAAGAGATGTGGACACAGCGGCAAGGGGAGTCGGGGGGGAGCGCAGAACGTGCCATGCAATTTTCAAATCAGGGCCCCCCCATTCATGTCCCCAAGTAGAGCCCATGGGTGGCATGTCCTCTGAGCCCCTCTTTCTCCATTCCTTGTCAAGGAAGATGTCAGGAAAGCAATCCCTCTTGGGGTGTCCTCTGGGGACACCCCAACCAGCTGCCTGGAGAAGGCAATCTCCCTCTCACTGGCAAAAGACAGGGCCAGCAGGAAAACCAAGCCCTGCTCCCCCCTGACCCCTCTGTGGGTAACTTGGCTCTTTAGGCAGGCCTTCCCTCCTGTCAATACTTGATTTCTATTTTCCCTTTATTTCTTTCATTTTCTCGTCTTGAATATACTAAATGATTGATTTAACTGTTTAATGTTTTTATGACGTTTTATGATATTTTTATGATATTCTTGTAAACCGCCTCGATAAATAAATAAATAAATAAATAAATAAATAAATAAATAAATAAATAAATAAATAAATAAATAAATAAATAAATGACTCAAGCCATTTTGGCAGAAGATGGAAGAAAACCCAACTGCCACTCGAAAGGTCTCTCCTTTTGGGCAGGTAGAGGTGAGAAATAATCCTCCTCCTTTACCTTGGCTGAGAGCTGGCAAATTTGCTTAATCCAAAGCATGCCACTGACAACCAAGGAGGAGACAGAGGGATAGTACTTGCCCTTCTTGGCCAGGGAAGCCATCCTTAATAGTGCAAAAAAGAAAAAAAATACTTTCAAGATCTTCTGGATAATCCCAGATTTTTTTCCCAAGTATATTTTGGTTCTAGCACTAGATGTTTAGAATGGTGACAGCACAAATTCCCAAAACATTTTATCTCATTTACTCTGTTTCTTGGTCTCCCTCTGGAAACTGTCCACTCTGAATTATATGTATTGCTTCAAGTCTGGACAGGACAGAAGACCCTAGATTTCTGTCTTTCTCCATTTAATTCTTCTCCCAACAAGCTCAGGGGGGCCATGACTCCCAGCGTAGAGATGTCAAGAATTGTCTCTCAATTCATTGACAGCCAAACCATGTTAATTTCCTCATCTCCACGAGAGTGGGAGAACACAGTTTTTCTCATCTAAATCCTTATAATCTGAATAAATGATCAACACACAGAAAGCCTTTGAGGTGAAAAGCACACACAACGTTCAGAATGACTATTTGGCTGTTTTAAAAGGGAAGCAAGTGGTTTGTCAGTTATCACTGGGTCTGTCCATGGGGTGTGTCAGGAAAGGCAGTGATGGACCCCCAAATAACGGCCACCTTCTCCTCCAGGTGATCCTGTACAAGGAAAACCAGATCCACTTGTTCTGGGATCTAATAATCTGCACCATGAATGCCCTTATTGTAAGAAAAGGACCCACTGGCTTTCCCCTGCACCAAGGCAGAGTTGATTTCTGTGGTGTTGGGGAGGGAGGGATAATCTTCAATTTAAACACCTGGGGCCACCTCATTCCTTCTCATGATCATGATCCCCATTATCCTCTGGGCTGCCCCACCACCTCTCAGCCTGATCTCCCCTCAGCCACTGGTGAGGAAAAAGCTACTGTTGGAAAGTGGCAGTTGGAGCCAGAAGGGGAGGGAAAGGCGGGGGGGGAGGGGGGAAGGGCAGGAGAAGGCAAGTCTCCAGTTCTAACCAGCTCATTTGCAATGGCTTAGAGAAGCTAATCAGGAACTCCCTGTCTATTTTTTTTAATAAAAACATTTCTGATTTCTTAAAAAAGCTGTAAGGGAGGCAGCTAGAGTCCCCTTTCTGCCAACAGATTTATGTTCTAAGCAAAACACTTGAAAATGGGAGTAAACAAGCATCAGCACTCTGTGTGAACCCCGCGGCTTGCAGAACCTCAAATCAGAGCTTATGCTGTTGTCCAGAACCGTAGAACGCAATGTGGAAAAGGAAACCTTTCCTTGAAGGGACAAGCTAGATGGAGCCCAAAGAGCAGCTCTCTGCTTTGGGTGGAAGGGGCTGAGATGGAAAATGGCTGGCCATTTTGCCTTGTAAGGCTTGATTTCTGATGAACTTCTCACCCAGAAGTAAATGCATCTGAGTGTAAATTTTCAAATACTAACTCTTCACGCATACACACAGAAGGATGAGCAAGGGCACAACATTTTAATGTGCGTTTTGGTTGAACCTTTAGGCTTGCTCAGCTGTACACTTGGGATAGAGAAAACTTTGGATCTCAAGGCTGCTGACTCTTAACAGCCCACAGAAGTATTCTGACAATAATGTTTCCAGAGCAAGAAAGAGACAAAATGTAAGAGAAGACAGATCATCAATACCAGCCACCTTAGAAATCCCCAATGCTGGCTGATCTTAAAACAGTCTGAGAACCCCTAATTGATATTAAGAATATATCTACGAAACATTCAGAAAAACAGCCTGATCACTGATCAGATGCCATCTGTCTGGGACGCGATAGCTACTGTATGTACTTCCCTGGACATGAAGAACACCTCATGTCCCTTCCAGGTCTAAAATGCCACAGTCCCCTGACCCCATATTTTTCTAAGTTTCTTTAGGCAGAAATCGCTGTGGTTGTCAGTGCATAAGGAGAGGGCTTTGGGGGAAGCTCAGGATTCCTCTCAACAGAAGGTGCTGGACATTTCCCAAGTACAACAGTGCTGGCTTAGTGCATTGTGGCAGAAGAGAAATAATCCTCCTCCTTTACCTTGGCTGAGAGCTGCAAATTTGCTTAATCCAAAGCACGCCACTGACAACCAAGGAGGAGACAGAGGGATAGTACTTGCCCTTCTTGGCCAGGGAAGCCATCCTTAATAGTGCAAAAAAGAAAAGAAATATTTTAAAGATGTTTTGGATAATCCGAGAGTTGTTTTCCAAATATATTTTGGTTCTAGCACTAGATGTTTACAATGGGGGCAACAAATTCCCAAATCCTTTTATCTCATTTACTCTGTTTCTTGGTCTCCCTCTGGAAACTGTCCACTCTGAATTATATGTATCACTTCAAGTCTGGACAGAAGACCCTAGATTTCTGTCTTTCTCAATTTAATTCTTCTCCCAACAAGCTTAGGGGGCTATGAGTCCCAGCGTAGAGATGCCAAGAATTGTGTCTCAATTCATTGAAAGCCAAAGCATGTTCATTTCCTCATCTCCATGTGGGAGAACACATAGTTTTTCTCATCTAGGTCCCGATAATTTGAATAAATGATCAACGCACAGAAAGCCTTTGGGATGCAAAGCACACACAATGTTCAGAATGACTACTTGGCTGTTTTAAAAGGGAAGCAAGTGGTTTGTCAGTTATCACAGGGTCTGTCCATGGGTTGTGTCAGGAAAGGCAGTGAGGGACCCCCAAATAACAGCCACCTTCTCCTCCAGGTGATCCGTATACAGTGGGGTCTTGACTTGAGAACTTAATCCGTATTGGAAGGTGGTTCTCAAGTCAAAAAGTCTGTAAGTCAAGTCTCCATTGACCTACAGTGCATTGAAAACCGATTAATCCCGTAACAGGCCGTTTTTGTTCCATTTTGGTTTTTTTCTGGTCTGTAAGTCAAATCTCAGTCTGCAAGTCAAACCTAAATTTTGCAGCCAGAGAAGTCTGTAACTCAAAAAGTCTGTAAGTCAAGGCGTCTGTAAGTCAAGGGTCCACTGTAAAGAAAACCAGATCCACTTCTTCTGGGATCTAATAATCTGCACCATGGATGCCCTTATTGTAAAAATAATCTGCACCATGGATGCCCTTATTTCTCCTGCCCCAAGGCTGAGTTGATTTTTGTGGTGCTGGGGAGGGAGAAAAGGATCATATTCAATTTAAACACCCAGGACCACCTCATTCCTCCTCATGATCATGATCCTCATGATCCTCTGGGCTGCCCCACCACCTCTCAGCCTGATCTCCCCTCAGCCACTGGTGAGGAAAGAGCTACAGTTGGAAAGTGGCAGTTGGGAGCCAGAAGGGGAGGGAAAGGCGGGGGGGGGGTGAAGGGCAAGAGAAGGCAAGTCTCCAGGTCTAACCAGCTCATTTGCAATGGCTTAGAGAAGCTAATCAGGAACTCCCTGTCTATTTTTTTTTAATAAAAACATCTCTGATTTCTTAAAAAAGCTGTAAGGGAGGCAGCTAGAGTGTCCCCTTTCTGCCAACAGATTTATGTTCTAAGCAAAACACTTGAAAATGGGAGTGAACAAGCATCAGCACTCAGTGTGAACCCCGCGGCTTGCAGAACCTCAAATCAGAGCATATGCTGTTGTCCAGAACCATAGAACGCAATGTGGAAAAGGAAAGCTTTCCTTGAAGGGACAAGCTAGATGGAGCCCAAAGAGCAGCTCTCTGCTTTGGGTGGAAGGGGCTGAGGTGGAAAATGGCTGGCCATTTTGCCTTGTAAGGCTTGATTTCTGATGAACTTCACACCCAGAAGTAAATACATCTGAGTGTAAATTTTCAAATACTAACTCTTCACGCATACACACAGAAGGATGAGCAAGGGCACAACATTTTAATGTACGTTTTGGTCGAACCTTTAGGCTTGCTCAGCTGTACACTTGGGATACAGAAAACTTTGGATCTCAAGGCTGCTGACTCTAACAGCCCACAGAAGTATTCTGACAATAATGTTTCCAGAGCAAGAAAGAGACAAAATGTAAGAGAAGACAGATCATCAACACCAGCCACCTTAGAAATCCCCAATGCTGGCTGATCTTAAAACAGTCTGAGAACCCCTAATTGATATTAAGAATATATCTACGAAACATTCAGAAAAACAGCCTGTTCACTGATCAGATGCCATCTGTCTGGGACGCGATAGCTATGTTACTTCCCTGGACATGAAGAACACCTCATGTCCCTTTCAGGTCTAAAATGCCACAGTCCCCTGACCCCATATTTTTCTAAGTTTCTTTAGGCAGAAATCGCTGTGGTTGTCAGTGCATAAGGAGAGTGCTTTGGGGGAAGAAGCTCAGGATTCCTCTCAACAGAAGCTGCCGGACATTTCCCAAGCACAACAGTGCTGGCTTACTGAATTTTGAAGTAAGGCAAGAAATATGCATTGCCATTTGAACAATCAAGGGTGACCTTCACCATTTTGAATTCTAGAGTTTGTTTCCAGGTTTGCAAAGAAACAGGTCCAAGGATGGTGAAGCAAGACTTTTAGCTTTCCCCTCCTGAAGATTTGAAACCAAGCTTTATTTACAAGGGCATCATTTTTCCTTGTGTCACCAAGGTCCTTGTTTCATTGTCCATTTACATCTGGTGGTGGATTCATAGATAAGACAATAAAACCAAGGTTATTGCACCGTTAAAAAAAGAGAAGAGTACAGGATGTTTCTCTCTTCTGACAAAGCCCATTGTGTTAAGATGCTTTATTTATCTTTGCTGTCCTCTGCTCTGTGTTTACCATACCCAGAAATGCTGATAATGGTTTTCCAACCTGTCCTGCATCCAAGCCTGAGGGAGCCCCCACCCCAATCGCCTGGGACAGATGAGACAAAATGCTTGCATCACAACAATCACTCATTGTTTTCTGAATCTTCAGCCCTAATAACAGCCACTCCCGAAGGAGTTCCATATGAAATCAGCCTACGTGTATTTTTGTAGGTAGAGCTGGAAAGCTAGTGAATTTCTTTTTCAAACAATATTGACGTGAAACCACATATGTTAAGTTGAGCACACAGAAGAGGTGAAAAACAGACCTATCTAAATTTTTCATTCTTATCCATTTCAACTGGGTGAGATTTCTCTTGTTGCAAAGTTCTGGATTTCTGTTAAATTCCTTTTGTAGACATACAGAGGCTCACAGAGTAGAACAGCTTCAAATTCCCCCAATAGCCCACCCCCTTTTCTCATTAGCTGGCACTTACAGTCTCAATAATTCACTTTGAGACATCTATAGTAGAAAGAATAAAAAAACTTTTTTGTACTTACAAGATTACTTACAAGAACAGATTAACAGCAAACAAACAACAAACTGACATGCAACAGACTAAAAATAGGGAGAAAAATAAACACTCAGCAAAAAGGTGGGATTGTCTTTGAATTCAGAGGCAGGAAGGAGCAATTTGTTAGTAATCGGTAGACTGACAATCACCCTAGCCCAGATGAGTTCTTCCCAGCCATACAAATCACAGACAGCATTGTTGTTTGGTTGCTAAATCGTGTCCAACTCTTCGTGACCCCATGGACCAGAGCACACCAAGCCCTCCTGTGTTTCACTGCCTCCCAGAATTGGGTCAAATTCATGTTGGTCGCTTCGATGACCCTGTCCATCCATCTTGTCCTCTGTTGTCCCCTTCTCCTCTTGCCCTCACACTTTCCTAACATCAGGATCTTTTCCAGGGAATCTTCTCATGAGATGGCCAAAGTATTGGAGCCTCAGCTTCAGGGTTTGTCCTTCCAGAGAGCATACAATGCTGTAAAAATTCCAACACCTCCAGGAAGAGTATCAAAGCCCAATAAGATTGCTCACCCCCAGCCCCAAGCAAGACCTCAAGGTTTATACAATTTGCATGCAGTATTTCTAGTCTTATTTCCCTTTGCAAAGGCAAGCCACAGAGGACCTGCTGGATACCATGGCCTGGGGTTAAAGATGCCTGGATAGCTCTGTGGTTTTGGTATCTGCCAATGGTTGGGAGTGCACTTCCCCCTTGTGCCTGTTTGACAGGGTCTGGACTTAATGATCCATAGGGTCCCTTCCATCTCTGCCATTCTGTTATTATTATCAATTCCCATTATGGGATGCATTCCTTCTTAATTGGCAAATGATAAGAGACTAACTCACTAATGGTTACTGTGATGAAATATCATTACAGTGCTTGTCAAAATGATAATAGAGAGATCTAAGCATTTGACTAATGAGCAAAGAGATATCACCTGATTTTCCCATTTTATAATCCCATTTGAATTGCTTTATGCCCCAAGGCTTCAGTAGCTAGAGAACTTGTTGAAAAACAGCTATGACAGTTGCTTTGTGTTTCTGTTAAGCAGTGGATAACTTATTTTAAAAAGGAGTCCTAGAAGAAAATTGAACTCCCAACCACTAGCTTCTTTGCCAGAGACCTAACTCACTGAGCTATCCAGCCAGTGTATATCAATATAGGCCTGGTTATTTTAATATATTTTGTTTTTATCAATTACGCCATCACTTTATCTATGAGCAATAATAGCAATAATACAAAGAAGGGTAGCAAAGATGGGGAAAGATTTGGAAACCAGTCCGCAGGTATTGAGATGTGGGCCATCACAAAGAGAGAAAAGGCAGAAAGGGGGGTAGAAAAGGCAGGCCACTGCACACTATTTCTGACCTAACCAATCAAAGCCCACAAGAGAAATGCAGGCATTCATCCACACATACTAAATCCCTGTAGTAAACAGATTAGTACAAATAAGAAAGAAAACAAAAATCAAATGCTAGATCATGAGCAACAACATGGATACAGACACTAACAACAATAAAACCATTCCCGATCTTTTCACATAAAGTGTCTGGCAGAGTGGCTGCTGGAAGAAATACATTATGTGATGGCCTCAGTCTGAGACTCGTGGCTCAGTGGTTGGAATTTCAGGGTAAGGCCTTGGGATTTATCGGGGTTTAGCCGTGAATGCCCGCAGTCTACTAGACATTTTTTATTTTCATGTCTTCAGTTGAAATCATCGGCCAGCATTGGCTGAAAACCTTTGAATCCCAAGAACTGCAGGAAAAAAATTAGCAATACATTTCACAATTGTTTCTTCACTTCTCTTTTTTACACCTGTTTTCATTGTGGCTCCTTTCGGTTTAAAGAGACTCCCACTGCTCAAAGGTGGGAAACCTGCAGCCCCTCCAGATATTCATAGACACTTGTTCCACTCATCTCCAGCCAGCATGGCCAATGGCCAGGGGTGAGACAAGGTACAATTGAACGACGTCTGCTATTCACAGACTCCCCACCCCTGTCTTAAAGGAAGCCTTTTATTTTATTTTATGGCTTCCTTGGCTCTGCTTGTTTGTCTGTGTACTTCCCTAATCTCTGGCAATACATTCTATCTTAGAGTCTCCTTGCAGTTTTAAATAGCTCCCAAGGATCTGAAAGAGACTTGGCCCTCCCTTCTGTGCTTTCAATTAACACATCCACAATGTGGTCATCTTAGACTGCCGTAGCAACTCTTCCACATAGATCTATCTTAAATTTGAGGTAGTGTGCCAGGCAAGCCCAAAACATTTTGCTGCCTGGGGCAGAGTTTGAGATGACACTCCCTTCCTCATTCTGCCAGCAGAAATTGACTGGGCTAGCATGGAATCATACTTCAACAATTGATATAGGACTGTATTTTCCACCAAACATGAGGGTTCATTTACGGAGGCCTAGGGAGACTGTATGGCATCCCAAGCCATCCTTTCAATACAAGCGATCACCACTGTCCCATAGCATCTGCTGCCTGCGGTAATCAACTCATTCTGTCAAATAGTAGGGCCAGCCTTGGTACAGTACTGAGTTACTGTTCCCGGTAAGGTTGCCAGGTTTCAGGGCGTCCGACGAAGTCTCCATCACTTGTGATGGGTCTCCAGGTTATGCTGAAGTTGGGCTGATTTAGAGCAATACAAAGAGTAGAGCACCGACACTGTGACACTTTTTGTTGCACAAGCTGTGGCAACAGTGGGACAAAACCTGGGAGCAGGGAAATCTTTATCTTCTGTCCATCTGTGTGAAATCACAGGTCCCACACCTGAGATGTTGCAGGCATCCACTTTCTGCGAGTGAGATGCTGTTGACCTGGCAATCATAATTCATTATTATCTAGCAACGCCTATAATACCTAAACCTCTTTTTTTCCTGTGCTGCCAAGTCAATTCTGACTTACGGCAACTGTTTTCAGGGTTTTCCAGGCAGAGGATAAACAGAAATGCTTTAACGTTCCCTTCTTCTGGAGGCACCATGGAATTGTGCACCTCGTCCAAGGCTACACGTGCTGTCTAATTTGGGATGTACAGAGGGGAACTTAACTTCCAACCTCTAGCTCTGCAGCTAGGTACCTAATTCACTGAACTATCCAGCCCGATCTTAATTGCATGCTATTAGGTCTTCTGACTTATGATTACCCTTTTCAGGGTTTTCCAGGTAGAGAATACTCAGACATGGCTTACCACTCCCTGAGGACACCCTGACACTCTGTACGTTACCCAAGGCAACACAGGCTGGGTCTATACCCAGGAGACACAGTGAGGAACTGGACACCAACCTCTGGCACCAAAAGAGATACCAAGACCACTGAGTTATCCAGCTGGCTCCTAGACACCCTCAAATGGGTTTGACTACTATGAGATGTGGTGGCGCTGTGGGCTAAACCGCAGAAGCCTGTGCTGCAGGGTCAGAAGACCAAGCAGTCGTAAGATCGAATCCACGCAACGGAGTGAGCGCCCGTTGCTTGTCCCAGCTCCCGCCAACCTAGCGGTTCAAAAGCATGCAAATGCGAGTAAATAAATAGGTACCATCTCGGTGGGAAGGTAAACAGCGTTCCGTGTCTAAATCACACTGGCCATGTGACCACGGAAAGATTGTCTTCGGACAAACGCTGGCTCTATGGCTTGAAGAGCGGGATGAGCGCCGCCCCCTAGAGTCGGACACGACTGGACAA
Organism: Pogona vitticeps; assembly: GCF_051106095.1. Classification (NCBI taxonomy): domain Eukaryota; kingdom Metazoa; phylum Chordata; class Lepidosauria; order Squamata; family Agamidae; genus Pogona; species Pogona vitticeps. Next base: position 19,153,559 of record NC_135791.1, on the reverse strand, counting down.
AAATTGTCAAGGGGAACCTTTACCTTTACCTTTACTATGTGAATATTGAATATTGCTGAACAGGATGTCCTGTGAGATGTGGTTGGCACATAGGGTGACTGTACAGTTATCCCTGCCTTATGTTTGGAGTCACATTTCAACGCTTCCTCCTGCCATTTATGTTAATGGAATGAAGATGTCTCTACAGGAGATGTTAATGCTTTTTAATAAAAATGTAGAGATCTTTGGAAGAGAACAGATCCTGAACAGGCTCTGGGTTTAAGTGCAGCTATAGGCTGTCCATGGTCTGAATAGGGAAGCCACCCAGCATGTATTTAAAGGTTCCATCCCAAGTCCCTGGATGCTTGATCTATCTTCCATGGGTGGGCATAATGTGATTCTCAATGTGGTGTAGTAAATAGAGTGATGGGCGAGGAGGGCTCTGGAGATCAGATTTGAACCCCCAGTCAGCCATGGAAATTCAGTGGGGGAGTAAAACTGGTAAAATGATTCCTTAGCTATCTTTGAAAGCTTTATTAGGGTCACTAGAAATCCGTTCTGACTTGACAACATGGACCCCCCACACAGGCAAAAGGTAATTTGGGATCTACTAGGGATCTGCCATAAATCCAGAAAAGCTGCCTGCTCCTGGTTGCTTAAAAAAAGTTGTAGTGAAACTCATTTTTCTACCCAGATTAATCTCTCGAAGTGATCTGGAATGAATTAGCTGCAGAGAAAAATGATTGTGATTTTAATGCATTTGTTTTTAAAAAAGTAAATGGGCTCTGATTTTAGATGGAATGGATTTATAATTGAGTAAATATGAGACTGGCATGACTAGAGAATAGAGATGGGGATAGTCATATTCATAAACGAATACAAATATCTCCCATCCCAGCTACATTTAATGTGGGTCTGGCCCCTAGAACCAGCCCATCCACCCACGCATCCCAGCGCCACGAAGGTCCCACTCTTACCACCAATTGAGGCAGCTGCTCCACTGTCACCCTGCTCAGCTGGTCACTCAGCAGCTGTGCAGAGAGACTCGTCCTCACATCCCCGGGACATTCGTGACATCAGGACACCTGAGTGGACAGGACGGCTTCAGGGGCTGGACCAGCATTCGGTGCAGCTGGGACAGAGATATTTGTATTTGTCTACAAAGATTTCTATCTCTACTAGAGAGAAAAAGAGATGGTTTATCAAGGTGTTCCTGCTACCTGTGACTCATTTTGCCAAGTGGTACCCTCCCCCCAAAAAATATGCAGCTGCTGAACCTACCTATCTGATAGCAGTACAACAAAAATGGATATAACTATTTACCGAATCTTACAGAGACTCTGGAAAAGCTATAAGAGAACTTTGCTAAAGACACAGAAAAATGAAACAAGGAAACTCCTCCAACATTTGAAAAAGGTTTTCTGAAAACGGAAGCTATAGACAAGGTCTGAACCATCCACAGGAGCAGACATGAGGATGATGGTGGTGGTGGTAGGGCTGGTGATGATGATGAAGATAAGGACATTTGCTAACCCTAGTTATCTTCAGAATCCAATGTGGAAAGGTGTACCTGAAATCATTTATTTCAATACCCCCTTCTCACTCACTAAATTTGCCACTTTCCCCCTTCTCTGGATGCAGGCAGGAATTCAACAAGGGCAGTTTATACCTGCTGAATTCCAAGCCATCCATGCCCCTCCCCACTCTGGCCCCGGTTTGTCTGGCTTCTACCCTCTTAAGCCTCCAGGCTTGTTTGTTGGGCACTTTCTAAATTTCCTTTCACCCTTTTGCATTTAATGTGCATCCGAAAATAGCATTTCCAGAAACGTGACCTTTCCCGGCCCAGCTGCATCCTCCTCCCCGTCATCCCTATTAAGCCCCTGTGAATCGCAGATTCTCTAGAAGTGGACCAGGGCGAGGAAAAGGAACACAGAGTCCAAGCCGACGTAAATTGTTTAGCTTTCCTGTCCCTTTTGGAGGGAGACAAGGGGACTCCTAAACAAGGGAGGGGCAGGGGGGTCTAGCCATAAGCAAGGAAGGGCTAGATCAGATGGAAAATCAGCCTTCAGGGTAGGGTGGGGGGAGCACAATCAATCCTAGCGCTGGAGAATGACGTTTCGGCATTCAACCGCGGGATCAAGAAATCGGGGAGGGCCCTGGATTTTGTTCCTTGCTCTGGCATCTTGCAGGAAAAAGCTAGCCAGCTGTCAGCTGGCATTACGCCCAGAAGGACGTAGCCTTCTTCCTTGGCTCAGAGCCAGCAATGCGGTCTACCAAAGAGCTGTGCAACCATTCGGCTAAACAGGTCTCTATATCTGAACGGTTCCTCTGACCACATTCCACCGTCCCTCCTGCCGTGGCCTTTTCTTGACCACTACTGCCGCCTTCAGCCAGGAACATAGCACTGCTGTGCTCACAGGGAATACAGAGAAGGGGGTTCTTCCTGTTCCATTTGGTGCAACTTAACACCTTGGACTCCTCAGTAAAGCAAAGAGAGAAAGGGCCCTTTGAGTAAGATACCTACAGTATTGCCCATCTCTAGCCCAATTTTAGCCCAAAGATATGCCCTCCGTAGGCTTCTCAAACTTTCTTTGTTGCTATGTGCCAAGTCAGAACCAACATAATTATAACTGAACCCCATTTTAGCAGATAATTTTAATCTTTTCCATGTCTTCGGGTTTTAATCTTTTAATTGTATTTTAAATCATACATTGCTTAATTTATCTTTTAATGTTATATTTTTAAATTGTGTGGATTTTAAGGTTGTGAGCCGCTTTGGGTCCCGTGTTGGGAAAAATGTGGCATATAAATAACAGCAGCATTTAATGACCCTAATAGGCAGGGAGGAGGACTTGGGTCACAGGACTCACTGCCAAGTGGAACCTAAGATGACATTTTTTGCCATCTTGGATTCATAGTATACGTTTATTGGTTTCACTGTTTTTTAAGATTGTAATGCTAGCCAGAGTAGACCTTTGGTCTAGATGGGTGCGGTAGAAGTCTAATTGATTGATTGATTGATTGATTGATTGATTGATTGATTGATTGATTGATTGATTGATTGATTGATTGATTAAAAGGAAGAGGTGGGAGGATGCTGAGTCCCAAGTCTTGAGTTGCCTGTGTGGCTTTAATTAATTAATTAACTAACTAACTAACTAACTAACTAATTAACTAATTAATTAATTAATTAATTAATTAATTAAAGCCACACAGGCAACTCAAGACTTGGGACTCAACATCCACCCACCTCTCCCTTTTTTCTGGGGGGAAAGCTTATTTGGTTTGATTGACGCTCCTTGCTGTTATATAACCTGCAGAAGAGCCTATTTTTGCACTAGAACAAGGCACCCTTGGGAGCACAGCTTTATGTCCAATTAGTTTTGCTGGTGGACAAACACTGCAACAATAACAACAACGACAACCTAGCTGTCAAGATGTAATGAGTGATGCAACAGTTCCCTTGCAAGAGGGAACGTTCTAAGTTCCAAGTTAATTAAACGGTGAATATTTCTTGCTAGGACATGGGCTGGACAGAAATGATGATGAAAGTTCGACAACTATTTTTCTTTTTCTTTTTTTAATTCAAAGTTGTTGTTGTTTTTGTTGTTGTTGTTGTTGTTGTTGTTGTTCTTCTTCTTCTTCTTCTTCTTCTTATTCTTATTATTCTTATTATTCTTATTCTTATTCTTATTATTATTATTATTATTATTATTATTATTATTATTATTATTATTATTATTATTATTATTATTATTATTATTATTATTATTAAAATCCATATGTGCTTATTTAACATCATGTCTCCTGGGTTCTGCTTATAACCATTTGCTAATACAGCTACAATACATATTAAGCTAGACAACTGTTCTTCTGAACCTTCTTTTCTATTCCTTCTCAAACGGCACGAGTCTGAATCCTAACCAGGAAATTTATCATTATAAGTTACGACAATACATTGTCGTCAAGTCTTTGAAGAACACACATGGTCCCTGCTGCCTAAACTAAAATATAAACAGGAAGTTTGCCTAGGTATCATTTCATTTCGTAGGCTATGAGCAACTAACAAGTTCAAAGAGCAAAGCTGTTTTCTTGAGGGAAGGGAAGCTATAAAATTCGTCAGAAGCCTACAAAGGGCTTCAGTTGTCAATTATATTTTTATCTCACTTTTCCCTTGAGTTGCTCAGAGTGGCACATATGAATCATTGTTCTAGCCTCTCTTTACCTCCATGAAAAGTATCTTCCCATGAACCACATGAGGTAGGTTAGTATAAAAGAATGCAGGTGACTCGTTGTTCTTCCCTTGGCTTGTAGTGTGTGTGTGAGAGAGAGTATGTATGGGTTCAAACTTCAAACCTATGTCTTCCAGTTCCTAGTCTGATGTTGTAAAGCCCACAATGACTCACAGTAACTTTGGACCTCAAATAGATGAGGTACATAAATTTAAAAACACAAGAAGAACAGAGAGCAATACACTCTAGGGCAAAAAATTGTGCAATGCCATTTAATATAAGGCAATAATGGCACATATCCTTAGTTATCTCTCATGAATACCACCAGTATTCAACAGGAAGTGATAAAAGGACAAAAAACCTCTAAAAAAGTTGCAACCTATTGGTAAAGTTGCAATAGATATTTAGATATAGATGTGATTCAGAAGCTGGTGTTGACATATTTTTGAACAAGGAAGACTATGTGGCAACTGTTACTGTTCTCTCCTTCTGAGGGGAGCCATAACTGCTCTTTCTTAAGGATGGCCCCAGCCATGGTGCATCTCATAGTCTCATGAGGGAGGGATTTACACACACCTAAAAATTGTGGTATTGAAGGTTAACATTATAGGCTTACTCACATGAACCCTCTGAGGTTCATGTTATTCCCTCTGACTTAAATGTGGGCTAAACCGCCGAAGCCTGTGCTGCAGGGTCAGAAGACCAGCAGTCGTAAGATCGAATCCACGCGACGGAGTGAGCTCCCGTTGCTTTGTCCCAGCTCCTCGCCAACCTAGCAGTTCGAAAGCATGTAAATGTGAGTAGATAAATAGGTACCACCTCGGTGGGAAGGTAAAACGGCGCTCCCTAGTCATGCTGGCCACATGACAACGGAAACTGCCTTTGGACAAGCGCTGGTTCTACAGCTTGAAAAACGGGATGAGCACTGCCCCTAGACTTGGACACGACTGGACTAAAAATGTCAAGGGGAACCTTTACCTTTACCTTTATCAGCTACTTAGAAAAGTCCACCACCTAGTAACTGACACTGATACTGCAAACCCCAAACATAGACACAACTTAAAACACATTAGGCATCCTTCAGTCTCAAAAGACTATGGTAACGTGCTCTGTATGGAGGACTTGGAACAGCATCTAGTGTGGCTGAGGAGGCCAATTCGAGAGTGACCATCCCTTCCACATTGAAGACAAATCCAATCTGTCCCCTGTCCAGATCCCTGATTTTCCCAGTTTTGGGACAAGGTTATCAATTGGGAGAGGCCGTGATGCAACGCCTGCCTCTAGGCTGAAAGCTCAGATGTCAGGGCTTCCCATCTGTTGAGGTCCATTCCTAAGGCCTTCAGATCCCGCTTGCAGATGTCCTTGTATCGCAGCCGTGGTCTCCCTCTGGGGCGATTTCCCTGCACTAATTCTCCATACAGGAGATCCTTTGGAATCCAACCATCAGCCATTGTCATGACATGCCCAAGCCAATGTAGAAGTTGCTGTTTCAGTAATGTATATATTGTATGCTAAAAATTCCAGCTCGTTCTAGGACTACTATTTGGAACTTTGTCCTGCCAGGTGATACCAAAAATCTGTCAGAGACAACGCATATGGCAGGTGTCCAGCTTCCTCTCTTGCCGTGCATGAAGGATCCAGGACTCACTGCAGTACAGGAGTGTGCTCAGGACACAGGCTCTATAGACCTAGATCTTGGTGTATGCCGTCAGCTTCTTATTGAGCCATACACTTTTTGTGAGTCTAGAGAACATGGTACTCGTAGCTGCTTTGCCAATTCGTTTATCCAGCTCGACATCTAGAGAGAGTGTGTCAGAGATCGTTGAGCCAAGGTACACAAAGTCATGAACAACCTCAACTTAAAAGTATCCCTGTTAAAAACCCCTGTGTGTATGCCCCTGGGGTTCCTTTAGTATACTTGTTGGTTTTAAGATATCTAGGTTTCATGGCCGTGCAGCAATGGCTCTGACAGAAAGACAGATAAAGAGACACACCAGCACCCTTTTCATTATTGCAGATTATTGCTGGCATTCAGTTTTACTGTAAACTATCTTGTGTATGCATCTCTTTGTTAGTCTGTATCCAACCTTTCCTCTAAATAAACTCAAATGAGTGTAGAACATCCCCCGTTGCCACATTCCATCTTCACAATGACCCTGTGAGGTAGTTTGTGATGAGAAATTAAAAATCAGCTCAGATTCACCATAGTAGATATTTAAAGTTGGCCCTCCATAATGTGCGCAATAACTCTTACACAGCCCTGCTGGAGCATAGGAATCAATAAGCTTAATTAAGTGTAGTGAAAAACCAATGTTTTGAAGCCTTGTTCGCATTAATTACAGCAAAGTAATGAATCAAAAGCACCAAAGGGCACCAGCATGGAAACTGCATTTAGTTTCTTGAAGCCAGTCTTTCCTTGCCGATGCTGTTGAATTCCAACACCCATACTTTCAGACCATGCTGGCTAGGAGTGATGGGAATTGTAGTCCAATCCCCTTGGAAGGTACTTGGGTAGAGAAAATCATTGCTCGTTCCAGGGAGGAGTTCAAAGATGTCTACAAATGTTATGGTCCCAAAAACCAATCCGTGTCTGCTTTGGGTTTAATGAATTACAACAAGGGTAAGCCGCCACCACTAGACCAGAACTAGCAAGAAGATTTGCAACGAATCTGAGTGCCACTAGAGATTGGCACAAACTGGGAAAATGGTGGCTCGTGTTGGTTCTTAGCTATTGATTAACCATGAACCACAAACTTTCTGACAATATGAACCATTTTGTGGTTTGGGTGACTGAGGACTTCTGGGAGCAGTAAAATGGCTCCTGTGTGAGTTAGAGATACCAGACTCAAAACAAGTCTTCAGCTAACTCTCCTCCCCATCACCTCCATTTTTTAGCAAATGCTGGATTTGGGAGTTCCAAGTTATACCACCCCTCCAAAGTAGGTGGCCCAGGAAAGTGCTGCAAAGTGCTGTACCACTTTGGGGGGAGGGGGCTATAATGCAGACGTCCCAAATCCAATCTTCACCAAACTTGGAGGGAGTGGGGAGGAGAGTCAGCTGAAGACTCTCTGTGAGTTTGGCACCTCTAATTCACACAGGGGCCATTCCACTGCTCCCGGAAGTCTCAAATTGCACAAATCCCAAAGTGTATGAATTGCCAGTGCTTTCCATTTCATTCTCAAAAGGAACGTTCCCTGAACATTTCCCAAAACACATCACAGAATGGCCCCATTCATGGGATTTTTTGCTTCATAGTTTGTTTCCTGCCCATTACATGCTATCCCGATGTGTGATAAATATTTAACAATACTCATAAGGTGATCCTTTTCCCATTTTCCACTCAAGGGTCTGCATGGGAATTTTTCACTTAAGCCATAGTTACATTTTCAATGTAAATTTCCAACACTGAGATTTTTTAATTGTTATTTTAGAATTTCCTGATTCTTCTGCTTGGCAAGTAAGAAAATCAGGGACCTCAGAAGCTGGCAGCTGTCTTAATACAGTTACCTACCACTCCATGTTTGTCAGATGCTTTTAAATACCTAGAATCTAGGGCTGTATGGCGGATCTAGACAAATCATGTAGCCTAAACCTAATTGCTTTGATGTCAGATGCTTTTAAATACCTAGAATCTGTGGCTATATGGCGGATTCGGACAGATCATGAAGCCTAAACCTAATTGCTTTGATGTCAGATCCTTTTAAATACCTAGAATCTATGGCTGTATGGTGGATTTAGACAAATCATGAAGCCTAAACCTAATTGCCTTGATGTGAACCTATTTGCATAAGGTCTGGATTCAGATTTTGTTAAAATGATTAGATTTGGTTCCAGGACGAAGGGAAGCAACATCACTTTAGAAACTGATCAGTGCCCAGATCAGTATGAACCTGAGTCTGTTTGTTTTAAATAAAATTTTAAGACTATATAGTCGTTTTGGTTTTTCAACACATTAGCTTTCCCTGCCACCTGTAGTGAAATGTTAGTTTGTGCTGCACATAATCATAAATATTGTTAGATACTAACTTGACACTGTATGTCAGTTGTGACCATGAACACCACTGCACCAACTTTGTAAAATACTGCTGAATTTCTGAAAATTTCTGGGAAGTGTTCACTTGATTCATAACCTCAAGATTGCAACTACCATGTGATTTCCCTGCTTTACAAAATGTAAGCTGTTGGGTGATTAAACAAGGAAAGGAGAGAAATACACCCTTATTTGGGGAATGCTTAGAAGATCGAACAGGTTTACAGATTGTGGCTTCATAAATTCTAAGACGTGCTCATAAAAGAGTGTTTATAAACCATAAAACAGCCATTACTGTAGCATATCCAACATTATGGTTCTCCAACACAAAATGCGATCCTGTTGACCTTGTTTTAGACCAGTCCAGCTGAGCAATATTCAAGGACAATGTTAGATACAGAAGTGAGCCCTAAAAATCCAAGATCGTTTTTTCCTTCACTCTCTGTACCCTTGTGCTTCAAGGCATCTTTGCATAGGAAGGCGTACATATCACATGGATTGTTGCAGGTCCTGGAGTCTTTGCTTTTGCTAATCATTTGCATAAGAAAGTAATCAATCATACGATTCAGCAAGGCTTCCCGAAAATGCTGTAAAAAGCTGGCTTTGTTTAGATTTTTCTGGCTCTTTGGTTTATGTCAAGCATTCCTGCGATGTGGAAGAGAAGCAGGAAGAGGGGAACCTGTTTGTTGCAAGAGGATGTAATTTATTTCAGGCAGTCATTCATTTTCAGTGTGGCAATTAAAGGCAGCCAACTGTTTAACTCCAGCATTGCTCTTATGCTCATGAGAGAATCTGACATATGGGGAACAGGTGAAGCCAGCTGGTGTGGTCTAGGAATTAGAGCAGCCTTCTCTAACTTTTGGCCTTCTGCTTGGGTTGCACTGTTACTTCCATCATCCTTAGCTATACCATGCTTGTATGGATGCTGGAATTTGTAGTCCAACTCATCTGGAGGACAAAAATTTGGGGAATGTTCAGCTAAGGGTCCAGTGAGGAAGGGAGAAGTCCAGGTTAAATCTTCATTCAGCCATAAAGTGTTCTGGGTAGTCTAGAGAGGGGTGACACTTCTCAGGCTAACTCTACCTCACAGGATTGTCGTTGCAATAAAAAAAAGGTATAGTAACCATTTATGCTGGTTCTTAGGCCTTGCACTCCTTAGAGATTGCTATAAATTAGTAAAAGTGTATTTCTAGCCACATTGCCTCTGTGACAGGAACAGCTTTGGGGGGGCTATAACTCAGACGTCCCAATTTGTAATGCTAAACAGAGCAGAAAGGACATACGGTCTATTTTAAAAAGTGAATTTGCTCAGAAATTCACGATTAGGGTAGGAAACTTTGGGAAGAGTGTATGGGGGTCAGAGGTGGGGGCTGAAAGCCTTAAAAACAGTGCTAGGGTCACATTTTGTTCACCCCTCTGCTAAAGCCAGTGACAAAAGTGCTGCTAACTCCGTTTGACACAGCATCCTCATCACTGTGCCTCCTTGATAGGGGCTGGACTGGATGAGCCTTAGAATCCCTCCCAGCTCTGCAGTTCCAACATGATGATGGTGGTGGTGGTGGTGGTGGTGATGGTGATGGTGATGACAATGGTGATGATGACTAAAACATTTAAGGAACAGCCTAGGGAGAAAGGGAGGATCTAAAAATAAGAACTCTGTTCATATTTTAAGAAGGAGTACAAAGGACATGCTCATCATGATTCATTGGCTTGGCAGCTATGAGAGACCAAGCACCAAGCATTTTTGGTGATGGCCTCTAAGCTTCGTATTTTCCTCACCAGAAAAGCTCTTGTGGTCACCAGGTCACTGATAGACTCATTCCAGTATAAAAACGATGGCTCTCTGTTCATTGTGTTAAAGGCTGGTTTCCTGAATTGCTTGTATGACTATAGGATAATGATGAGGTGTTGCAGTAACTTGGAGTAGTGTCGATGCTAAACTGCACAGGCTTTGAGTCAGTGTAGTGTTAAACACATCTGTGTCTGCATTAAACAGACTGTTATTCAAGGGAAGTCTTGCAGAATTTTTAATTTCTTGTAAACTTTATTTTTGCTCTGCAGAAGTACAGAGACCCAAACAGGAAAACAGCTACACGTTCCCCAGAATCCTCCAGAATTCCAGAACTTCCAGAATCCCATAGTTCTTATTAACTGGCACTTACATTCTCAAAAACTCACTCTGAGTTTTGGAGGAGAAGGAATAAAAAAGGTTTCTTTACTTACAGTTGCTTGAAATTACAAACTTTTATATAGTGCTTTCTTTACAGCACTCATACTTAGCAACCAACTGAACAGATCAGCAGCAAACCAACAACTACCTCCAACCAAGGAAAGAGAGAGGAAAGAGCACTCAGAAGAAAGGTGGTCTCTCTTCAAATTCAAAGGCTGGAAAGAACAATTGATTAGTGCTGGATAGACAGACAATAACATCATCCCAAAAAGTCCCTTCCATTAACTCAAACGACAAACAGCATGCAAGGTTACAAACAAAACTCCAGCAGGAAGGCAGACCTCAAACCACAAATGGAAAGGGTATAACTTCATTTTATTTTGCAATACTACTATTTGTCTCTAAGTCTCCACTTGCAACAGTGTGTTTAGTTGATTGGTTGGGATTTTCCTGGCCTCTCTATCCTTTATCTTGAGCAATAGTCTGACAGAAGAGGGGAAGCCCAAAGAATCATTTCCTGGCTTGGAGACAGAGTACTGGAAATTACTCTATCATCGCACAAGGTGATTGGAATGTTTTATATTGCCTACATAACAGAAAAGCAGGGAACTGTGGTGTAGTGGATAGAGCAACAGACACAGTGGGAGATGTGGACTCAAATCTTAGCATGGCCATGGGAACTCAGTGGGAATGAGTGGAACTGGTAAAACTACTCCTTAAATCTCTAACCCTACCCCGAAAGCCCTTTTAGGGTCTTTACAAATTGGTTCCAATTTGACACTACATAATACACACATAAAACCCCAAAACAATCACAAGTGTGCATCTCTTTTTTTATTGTTCCAAAGATGATGATGCTCACTTTGGGAGGTGGTCTTACCCAAACCTCACCTCCTTTTGTCTCTTGTTGCATACCTGGCAGTATGTGACCACCTCACCCAACCCCCATAGATCCTCTCGCACCCAAAGGCGCTTGGAAATGTGACAAGGGTTGCACAGCCCAGGCTTGCATCATGTTGTTCCAGGAGGTTGGCAGAGAAGCATCTTTGGACTGCAACCTCCAGAATCCCCTAGTTCAGAAAATTCCAATGCTGCCTGAAGGCTCTGGAGTGCTTCCTTTCGGAAAAGAAACTTTGCCAAGTTTTGATAGAAGAACACTAGCCATCCAGCCATTCTTTTTAGAAACTTGTGTAGGGAGGAAGCGATTTGCACAAGATTAGAGGAAACCAAAGAAGGGCAGTCCCTTAGGGATGCCCTTCCCTTCCCCACCTCTTGGCTTGAAGAGTGCTATGGAGGAGTCACAGAACAAATACTGTAGACCAAAAGTTTATGTGTATGTCCTTGGATGTTGGCCCATTTGCTGATCACAAAGAGCTACTTGTGTGGATTTTGAGAAGACGAGTTAATAGTCGACAGAACAAAAAGTACATTATGTGATCCACTGTCCATCATTTTGCTAGGAAGTGTTATAACTTTGCAGTAACATCAGTAGAATAAGGTTGGGATATCTACCGTGTACACATATATACTTGCTCTCCATAACCTATAAATGACAACACTCCACACTTTCCATTTTTCCAATCTGGAATCTTGTTGCCAACAAACATGCCTATAGATCTGAGTTGATCAAATACTGATAAAGAAGACCCCTCCCCACCCTTCTCTTTTCTATTATGGTGGTCTGTATCAACCTTCCCCAACCCAGCCCTCTCCAGACTTCTTGTAATACAACTCCCATCATTTTCAGCAGCAACCTAACTGGCAGGGATGGTGGATCTTGTAGCTGAGAGCATCGGGAGGGTGCTGGGTTGAGAAAAGTTGGCCTTATCTAGTGTCCTTGTAGAAGGAGAGCTGCCAATTGTTTTATCGACCCTACCTATGTGTCTTTGGATGCTTTTTAAGGTATTCCACCTGTCACTCTGTAAAGTTTCAGGATGACTCTCCCCTAACAGAGGAATGGCTCATAGTTTGGTAGCTCCTGGGTTCCAGGAATTTGGGGGATGAAAGTGGTATGACTCATGTCCAGTAGCTCTGGTGTTCCAGGAAGACAATACGACCAGAAGCAAGTTCATGAGTCTCTTTCTTGTGTAACATCTCCATCTCCTATATGAATCTGCAGACGGAACAGGAAGCAAAGACTTCAGCATTGCTCTTTGCTCCCTTCTCTAGCATTTTGGCTGCCATATTCATTTTTGTTTAACCACTGTAAATAAGGCCACGACACAGCCGCTCCACCCCTTCCCCTGCCTGACGGCTGCCTCCAGGACAAAGAGCAGCTGGAAAACATTCTGGATCCACAGAAGAATTAAGGATCCCTATAGGGCAGAAGCATAAGTAACATGTAGGCTGGGAGATTATCATTTTGATCTGCAAAATCTCTCAAAGTCCCCTGAAGGGGAAGGAAAATAACTTTTCCAACTTCTGGTAGTACAGCATACATTAATAGCAACTTCTCAGCGTGACCACAGACTGTTGCCTAAGGAACAATGTATTCCAATTGACGTTTCCCTTTAAATATGATTAACCTTTACAATAATCGGTGATTAAACACACAAGCCCATTTCCCACTGGTACGGTAGCTTACGCAGCACAGTGGTCAACTGGAAGATAACCCTTCCTAGGGATTTGCAGACACCTGTTTCTTCTAGGGAAGCTCAGTGGTTAGGCAAGTCTTTCCAGCCTTCCATCTTCCAGATGCATTGGGTAACAATTCTCATCATCCCCAGTCAGCATAGGAATTGACCATGCTGATGGGGGCTGGTGCACGTTGTCATCAAGCACAATGAGAAGGCATAAAGTTGCAGAATGCTGGGTTACAAACTGGCTGCGGATCATCTCCTTTTCAAACAGGGGTGCAACAGAATTTCGGGAAGGTGCTATCTCCACGACGTTGCCGAACCTAAGGAAAATGGCATGGCTACTGGTTCAGTGGCTTCCCAGGAATCATCATTGTTTGTGGGTCACTCTGTGAAAAGAATGCTGGTCTACTTGGGCCATTGTTCTGTTTCTAAGTTCTGCAACCTGATGAAGGTTGTTTTTATTCCGATATTTAAGCCTGTGAACACAGTGATGAAAATTAATGCATTTAGAACAGAGTCCTGGAGTATCCCAGGAAGTTTCATGGGATATTGCCCAGAGAGGTCAAGGAGGAAAATCAGTGTTTCTCCAGATGTTTTCAGAACACGGTGCCCATTATCCCAAGTCACTGTGGGGAATTTGACTGCAGCAAAATCTGTGGAATCATGGGATCTTCCTCCCCACCCTGTATCCTTGAATTCTACCTCCTTCTACTTTCAAGGTGGAAGGATGGGCATGGCCGTGATCTAAATGAGATTTTTACAACCCTCTTGTCCTGTGCTTTGTGGCATATGGAATATGTGTAACAGTGTATATTCAACTGCCCCACCTCCCATCCAGGTACTTATACTGCTATTCCCACTCCAATATAATCTTGAATAGAAGGAAGGGTGTGCATCAATAAAAACAATGAATCGCCTGTGAATGTACATAAATGCATCTGTACCTCTTAGAATACAATCCTTTTAATTTAATTGGCTTGCTGTGATAGGCTTACTAGGAAAATCTAGACTTAAACTGGCGCTCGCAAGTCGGCATGCTTTAAAGGCGTCTGCTTTATTTCTGAACAATACCAGTGTAGATTTCTGGCAAATAAGTTAAAAATTGGCAAACATTAGTGAAGAGTTTGGGGAAAAAAAGAATAAAAAGATGTACCTTCAGAAATGCCCCAGCTGTGTCCCTGATCTAAACACCTCATCTCTGGATAGCTTAAATGGACAGCCATGCTGAACTAATAGTAACAATCATACATTTTCAAGTCAGTTCTGACTTATGGTGACCTTTTGGGGCTTTCCAGGTAGGAAATACATAGATGTGGTTGACAATTCTCTTCCTCCAGGGGGCGCCCTAAGACTGTGCAGCTTGCCCAAGGTGACCCAGGCTGGCTATTCTCCCAGGAGGCCCACTGGGGAATCGAACTCCCAGCCTCTGACTGCACAGCCAGATACCTAACTTGTTGAGTATCCAGCCAGCCTTATGCTGAATTAAAGGGTAGGCATTATTTTAAAAAAAGGGGGGGTGTATACTCTGGAGGAAAGAGTTTGGATACACAAAACGTCAGAAACACTCCTTCCTTTCTGCCAACCACACAAGTGTGGGATTGATGGTTGTCCACTTTGCCATCCATTGTTTTCTAAATGCAGATAATACAGATTAAAATTCTTCAAATCAAGGAAACGGGCATAATGTTTCCTGAGTGTAAATGAACTTTCTGACTTCTAGAAAGAAAAATTCAACTACCCAATCAGGATATCCAAATTCCGAAAGATTAATTTTCATGAAAAATCCACCTGTTTCAGACAAAATTACTTGAAAATTCACTAGCTTTTAGAATTCCAGGCAAAAACAAAAGATTTAAAACACACACACACACAATGTTTGTGGTACCTTAAAAGCGGTTACATTTTAATGTGAGCTAGTTACTTACTTAAAAAACCAAAACAATCGGGTTTAAAAAAAACAGAAAGCACAGCATTTTGTAATGGCGTACAATGGCAAATATTTTTAATACATTTATACATGTCCACCAAATATAGAGATAGTGGTTGTTTGGTTAGTAAGTTGCAAATTGTGTGAGTCCATCTGTATTTCACAACAGGGCAGTGACTTCTGTTCAATGTTCAGATCTTTTGCATTGAAGCTTAGTAGAGAAAAAGGGTGTTGGAGCCCCTGGCATAGTTTCTAAACAGCAACAATGGTGGGCGAATCATCTCCAGTAATAGATGACAGCAGGAACAACATGATAATGAGTGAAGACTCTCTGGTTACCTTCAAAAGTGGATTTGGTAAGGAGGAAAATATACTTGGGAGATACAGCAGGTACAGTCCAATTATTGTAGAGTTTTATATTTAGTGCTGCCCTAAGAAGCTTTGTGATTGTGTATTGTGATTGATGGGTGTCGTTAGTTGGTCTTTTGTGTGCAGTGACCAGCTAATGATGCCCATCAATCACAGTGACAAATAATATCTCCCTCTTATCACAACAATACACATATAACAAAAAAAACACTGATCACCACAAGCACCCATCTCCTGAAAAGGACAAAAGCAGATCCCACACCTATACATACTCATCTATCTGAACAAACTGCACCAGAGCGCAGAGAGAGTTCTGACTCCTGCCCTCTGAAGATGCCGGGCACAGAGACTGGCGAAACGTTAGGAAGAACCTTCGAAACATGGCCAAAGAGCCTGAAAAACCCACAACAACCATCAGATCCCAGCCGTGAAAGCCTTTGAGAATACGTAACTGAGGAAGCTTGCACATTTTATGAATACAGTACTTATTTCCAGTTTATTCCAGAGATGTGGCCCCAAACCTCTGGAATAAACGTGCAGCAGGGGTTGGCCAAGCTCCTTCCTTTGCAGTTTTTAAGAAGGCAGTGAAAACAGAACTGTTTAAAGCTGCCTTTAAGGATAGATCAGCTGGAGAGTTGTTTGACTGACCGATTGGCTGAATAATTTGTCTATTGATGTGTATGTATGTATTGTTTGTATTTATTTATTTTTCTTGTTGCCTGCTTATTGTACACTGCCCAGAGACTCAATGGTCTGGTATATAAGTTGAAATGAAATGAAACAACAAACAATAGCCTGTTTATTTTGTCCAGCTGTGAAGTAGCAGATGGCAGGAGAAGGCATTCCTAGTGGAAGTGAGATTAAAGGATTCGTGCTCAGGAAAACCTCCTCCTGCTTCTTCAACCTGAGCAGCCACACCCATCCTCAATCCATCTATAAGGGTTATTCATTGCCTAATTCTAGCCACTTATAAAGTCCCCCTGACAAGAGTCCCTTAACCACAGCCAAGTCGCTGCTGTCCTAAAGCAAGCAAGCATCAACCTGAAAGAAGATCACCAAGAGCTTTCCTGTGGATTCCTGGGGCAGGAAGGCAAACGAAAAAGACGGATCCTGCCACAGAGAGAGAAGGAGAGAGGCTGCTTCTGCCAGCAAAGACGAGGACAACTAAGAAAGGAGGACAGACTGCAGGTGGAAGGAAGGAGTGAGAACCTACAAGATGAATCTTCCCCCTGACTATGAAAAACATCCTTCGGCCACAACCGGTTTGCTACAACCTCCGACTGAGCCAACCCCCTCCATGGGCTACGGACCACCTCCTCAATATCCTCCTTATTACAACCAACCTGGTGCAGGAGGCAACCAAGGTCCTCCCATTCATCATGTACCACTGACGGTCATCGTCCCGGAGCCCGAGCCCACTCCTTCCCCTGATTTTCTGGGTTATTCCATATTCACCATGATTTGCTGTTGCTTACCCTTGGGTATCGCTGCCCTGGTGTTCTCTATACAGGTGAGTACATTAAGCAAGATGACGGGCCAGCCAGCTGCCTTTCCATGTAAAGAGAACATAACTAGTACAGATCAATTTTGTTTATTAAACATTGCGCAAAGTGAAAACAGTAGGATACTATTATAGCAGTGTCAGATGATGGAGGCTCCATCTTGGAGAAATCTTCAGGTCAGGAATTAAGTGCTGGTGGTGGGAACGTTTCAAATGTGCAAGGCCCACAGCTTAGAGAAGGTGCCTATTTGAACTACAAGCTGCTGGTGGGTTCTGGGAGTTCTAGTTTTTTTAAAAAAATGATTTTTTCCCCCTAAGATCTGATGGAAATGTATAGGTTTGGGCCAGAATCCTGGAGTGAATAGTTCTGTAGAAAAATATGGTTCTTATGGCCTTGGGTGGTTGCAGTAAAACCTGAGAGAAAACTAAGCCCAGTTTTGGAGCAGGGGTGAAAATGAAAATTTGGAGAGGTGGCTTTTTGAAAGTAGCCGGTCCCTGTCACCTACACAACCAGCTAGTTACTGCGAATTCTTTCCATTCCCATTCCTTAAAGCCAAATAACTGCTGAAAATATACCATCTGACTGTTACAAGCTATTGGTCTGTGGCAGATACCCAGCGATGGTATGTGTTGCAGAGCGATACCATACGATGAACTGAATCCTTGTACTCCCAAATGGCTGGAACCTCTCACTAAATTCTCAGTTGAATCTCATAATTATTATTTAATAATAACAACTGTGTGCTGTCGAGTTGATTCTGACTTATAGCAACTCTTTCCAGGGTTTACTTGATAAACATTTCTTAAAAAGAGGCCCATCTCAGTTAATTGGCTATGACAGATGCTGAGGGGTTCATCGGCTTGACCTCTGTCCTAAGTAAACAGACCAAAACAAAACCCCATTTGGCAAAGGTAAAATTATCAAGCACAGAACAAGGACGAGAATTTCAAAAGAAGAATCAATACAAGGTTGTGCAAAAATAAACCCTGTCTCACAAACAAATGACGGGGTGTTGTTTGAGCACAACTTATCCTGGAATTCAAGCGTTGTTGCGACCTTCTCTACGTTTGGAATTTGGCGATAGGGAGACATTCACTGCAAATAAGAATGGGGATGAATTAGATCACCATTTATTTATTTATTTATCAAGTAAGTTAAAATATATTATTCCACTTTTCTTCTTAAAAAGGGCTCAGGGCAGCTTACATTGTTAAAAAGACAATGTTTAAAAGCTAAAAACAGTAAGGATGCACATAGTAAAAAAGGATTAAACAAGTATTATATGAGAAACGGTAAATGAAATCAATACTAAAATATACAGTATTTAAAACAACAAAGCACAACAATCCATTTAAAAAGCCCTCTCTGGCCACTAGTCATTAAGGAAAAGCCTGCCTCAAGAGAAAGGTCTTTGCCTGCTTCATATTGTTGTTGTTGTGTGCTGTCAAGTCAATTCTGACTTATAGGTTGCGCAGGCTTGCTCTCCTGGGGGGCACAGAGGGGAACTGAACTCCAATCTCTGGCTCCTCAGCGAGATACCTAACTCAATTAACTATTTAGTGGTTTGGGTATCTGATTGTGGAGCCAGAAGTTGGGAATTCGATTCCGCACAGGGTCTCCTGAAAGTAGAGCCAGCCTGGGTGGCCTTGGGCAAGCTGCACAGTACCACGTCATCTCCAAAAGAAGGGAATAGTAAACTGCTTCTGAGTATTCTCCAACTGAAAAATCTTGAAAAAGGGTGACTGTAAGTCAGAATTGACTTGATGGCATGTGTTTTATCATTTGATCTTCATTCACTGAATGGTTATTTATCAATGCTGCTATGGATCCTGCCACACCACTGACCAAAATCATTATCAAGAAGAGGCAAAAATATGATGTGAATATTATATTATACAGTATATTAAACTAAAAAGCCATATTTGCAGTAACCAGGCATTCACTATCATCCGCATTTATTCATTCATTCATTCATTCATTCATTTTATTTTATTTTATTTTATTTTATTTTATTTTATTTTATTTCTACCCCGCCCCTCTAGACAGAGTCTACTCGGGGCGGCATACAAACAAGTATAAAACATTATAAAATACAATCAAATAGAATCATCAAAATATATATAAAACAATTGCATAATTAAATCAGCAAATTAGAAGATCAAGATGGAGGAAGTATGGCTTGCATCTGCAAATGATGAGCTTATGGTAGATTTTCATTTATTAATCGCCTGGAAAATGTCAGTGTGGTCCTCCAGCCGTTGCAGGACTACAGTTCCCATTACTCCCTCATCTTTTGCTATTATGGCTCATTCTGATTGGAGTTGGATTCCCGCAACAGCTCAAGGGTTACACAATGCCCACCATTGCACACACCCTCTCGTAATTCAAAGGCTTCTGTCTCCACCTTTTATGACAAACATCAAGGACAATGGGAGGATCCAGAATTAATCACTCTTCCCCCATTCAGTGAGGAAAAGTGACAAAGTGAGAGCACACCAGGGTGTAGCTCCTCATCATGCTATAGGTGAAGTCCCTTCTACTTTAGCTCACTAGTACTCATATTTAGCAACCAACTGAACAGATGGAATATTTGTTTTTCAACAAACCCAGTCCTGCACTGATGACTCCAGAAATATTTTTTGTTATGTGCTTGACTTATGGGGCCCCTATGAACAAGTGATTTTCATAGTGTCCTGTCCTCAACAGCCATCCTCAGTTGTTGCAAACACAAGTTTTCAGCGAGTCAGTCCACCTTGTACAGTGGTGCCTCACTTAGCAAGCGCTCCGTTTAGCGACGAAATCGCTTTGCAACAAACTTTTTGCGATCGTAAAAGCGATCACTTTACGATGTTCCCCATGGGGTATTTTCGCAAAGCGACCATTTTCGCACAGCTGATTGGTGTTTTCAAAATGGCCACCGGGGGAAAAAACATGGCCGCCCCCTGTTTTCTGGGACAGATTCCTCGCTTAACAGGCAGCGAAAATGGCCACGCTATGGAGGATCTTCGCTGAACTGTGAGTTTGAAGCCCCTAGGAAAGCATTAATCGCGTTTTAATGCGTTTCTATGGGCTTTTTTATTTCGCATTGCGACGTTTTCGTTCAACAGCGATTTCACTGGAACGAATTAACGTCACAATGCGAGGCACCATTGTATTTGGTTTTCCTCTTTTCCAGCTGCCTTCCACCTTTCCCACCTTTATTGTCTTTCCAGAGAATCCTGCCTTCTCATGATGTGCCCAAAATAGGACAGCCTCAGCTTTAGTATTTTTGCCTTCAAAGACAGTACAGACTTGCTTTGATCTAGAACCCACTGATTTGTCTTTCTGGTAGTCCAAGGTATCCTGTCAGCTTTCTTAACTGTCCAGCTTTCACACCTCTAAATGGCAACTGGAAATACGATAGTGTGGATCTTGGTCTCCACTGGAAACTCTCCAGTGACACATTAAAATACATGGTGGGACCAACTGTGAGTTTGCTGTTATTTTTGGTCATCTGTTGTCATCGGCATTTTAAGATATTTTGTGAGATATGATTTGTGATTGTAGACCTATGGTTTTTAGGAGTGTGTTTGCGAAGGCTCGTATCAGCCCTATATATAAAATAACGGAACCACTTTGAAAACGTGTTGTACTTTATAGACAGCCCCCATCTTGCATGGCTGAGATAAACAAAGAAATTGTACAGCTCAAGGATTAATTTCGGCAAAGCCTGGGAAAGTTCCTCTTTTTAAAAAAAAAATCTTGGCCCCTGGTATTCCCCGGCTATTCTGGTTGGGGAATTCCAGAAACTGAAATCCAAAGAAAGGAACTTTTTCAAGCTTTGGCCCCAACGAATCCTTGAGTTTCACACAGAAACTCAAGCTTGGCACTCAAGTCTTGATAGGTTCTTCAAGGTTCCCCACAATCACTGCTAAGTGTGAGATGAAAGGGCATCTGTTTCTCAGACTGGCCACTTCTGCATGCCATCAGACAGGTTCTTCTGTTGCTTTCCCCCCATCTCTCATTCCTCCACTTCTTCTTTCTTTTCCTCTGCAGACCCGACAAGACAACCACAACAGAGACTATGTAGCAGCTCGGAGAAACTCCAGGAAGGCCCAGACCTTGAACCACACTGCCTTGGGATTGGGCATTGCTTTCATCATTCTGTACATCATCCTCATGGTGTTGTTTTTCACCTCAGTCCTGTCTGTCTCATCAAGCCAACACTATAATTTCCAAACTCAATTTGGCCACAACAGAGGGTGAACTGCTATCTGCCTCTGTGATCCTGCCAATGCCACCATGTGGACATTGTAATATTGCTGTTCCTGATTCTGTTTATTTTGTTTTGAAAGCCTCTTGGGGGAATATAATAAATATGACATGATCACCATATTCTTGTTCATGTTTTCTTTGTTGAATGGCTTGGGCGTTCTACATGAGCAATGACTCTCTCTCTCTCTCTCTCTCTCTCTCTCTCTCTCTCTCTCTCTCTCTCTCTCTCTCTATCTATCTATCTATCTATCTATCTATCTATCTATCTATCTATCTATCTATCTATCTATCTCTTGGTTTCTTCTTTCAATAAGCCTATGGGGATATACAGAGGTCTCTTCCTCCCCTCCTAGCCATCACAACAACTTTGTAGGTTAAGTCAAACAGAGAACAGTGAGAGGTCCAAGGTCACCAATGAGTTTCAAGGTTCTTTATGTGATGTGCTAATGGAAGGGTGCTGCAAAAAGAACAGGGGTCACTAATGGGGGAAGAAAGAACTAAGGGCAAAGTCGGTCATTGTTGCACATGGGTCATTTATAGCTCCTCCTCCTCTCCTTCCTTTGATTTGCTTCTTTCTGGATGATCACTGGATTTAGGTGGATGTACTGGGATTTCACATCCATAGGTGCATTACCCTACTTGACAAAATGGGATGGGGAAAATTACACAAATTAATTGTAATGGGAACGGTGGCATTGTGAGGAGTTGAAGGAGGCCAGAAGACTTTGTGTTTCCAGACAGCCATCTGGCTTTGTTCCTTCTTTCATTTCCTCCCTGGAAATTAGCAGGCAACTCATAGCGGCACAAGGGACCTCAGACGATCCAGGCTGTCTTTTCTCCCAGGAGGCACAGTCAAACTGCCAAATTCTGGCTCCCAAGTCATACACCCAACTCACTCAGCTATACAGTATATTGAGCTATATAGCAAGAGAGCACTAGGATCCTTTTGGCTTCGGATTGGGAAGGGAGGTGTTAAGCTCTACCCTTGGCACAAATCAGAATAAAATAAACCAAGCTGTGAAGTGAATAAGACATACAAAATATATAAACAGGTACCTATTAGCTATAAGCAAGCTGAATACATAAATCTTGACTTTTTACACAGTTTTTTTCCCCATTTCTGAGCCCCTACTTTGGAGTGGTTAAAACTGGTTGTAGTTGTTTCTACCTCTTAGAATATGACAGTGGTTCTTAACGTGGGCGATAATGCCCCCCAGGGGGCGATTTCATTTTTCAGGGGGGCGGTAGAACGAAAAGGGGCAGTGTGGGGGCGAAAGAACAGAGGGGGCAGTAGGGGGGCGCTGGAGTGAGCCAAACCTGTGAAGGCGACTGTAGCCGCAGTGCTGGCAGTAGATCTGGTGCTGCTGCCGCCGCCAGATGATCCAGCTCTTTCTACCTGCCACGTCTCGCCTTTTTCCTTCAGGGCAGCACTGAATGTGGATCGGGTGGAAGGAAAGGGTCTCTTGGGTCCTCATCCTCGCCCCGTGAAGTGCTGCCTCGCACCCGGGTGGGGAGGGAGACTAGGTAGGTAGGTAGGTAGGTAGGTAGGTAGGTAGGTAGGTAGGTAGGTGGGTAGGTGGGTGGGTGGGTAGGTAGGTAGGTAGGTAGGTAGGTAGGTAGGTAGGTAGGTAGGTAGGTAGGTAGGTAGGTAAAATATCATCACCTCAGGGAGGGGGGCAATGATAACTTCCTCAATGGCTCAAGGGGGCGTTTCTTTCAAAAAAGTTAAGAACCACTGGAATATGAGATAGAGACATCTTGAGGAGTGTCTTTTCTGATAAGGTAGCTCATTGCATTAATTAGAAGAAATACCTTAATGTCATGTATCAAGGTAACATAGTGCAGACCCCTAATGGATAGTTTAAAAAAAATCTCAACAAGTAAGAAAAGACAGGAAGGGTTTTTTGGCTTTACGTAGATTTAGGATTGAATATCATGCCAGCTAAGGGTATAAGACAGCTTTATACCCTTACCCTTTATCTTTTGTTCTGGGTTCCCAGCTGTTTTGGGCACCCACGAATGCATTTATGATTTCTGAGCTCAAAATAAACTGCTTTTTCGCTTCGGGTCTGTTCACTTTTTGGAAGGGTTTAAAGTGACACAAAGGGGTTGGGAGGAACTCAAACATATGCATACCAAAAAAAAACCTGTACATGCAAAGATAAAAAGAGCATCATTTAGATGCTGGTGATATTCTCATTAAGAGCAGTGCTTAATGACGAATTTAAAGGACTACAAATGCTCTCTGTCTGAAAGAAGCCAAAGACAGAAGGCTGGTGGATGCTCATGTATTCACTGTTGGGCAGTAAATTTGGAACAGGTTGCTGTATTAGGCTGCTGCCCCCTCCAAAAAAAAAGGATTGACTTTACGGCACAGTAAAGGTGAACCTATTTATTAACCAGACCCGTTTTCAGTATTTCTAATCCGAGCCAGCCCTAAGGTACAGTATGTCCTAGAAGTTTCTTTTTTCTGGGTTTTGGCAGCAGTTGAAAAGGTGAACCACTCACGCAGTCCCATTTGTCACAATTACTCTGCTATGTTCCCTTATTCTCAGAACTACAACTCCCAGAATCTTCCAGACAGGCCATGCTAAGTGGGGAAATTTGAGAGTTGCTGCCTTTAAAAAATTGCATGGCCAACTTCTGCTTAGGTTACATCAGCCTGCCTGCAAGTTTTTAAATACCAAAGAAGTTACAGTGAGAAGATCTGCAAAACAAAAACGATTGCATCCAGTCTGTGACCAAGGATCCAAAATGACCCCCATCTCCAGCACACGAAACAAAAGGCTATGCATTCATTAAGCAGGAGCGCAAATTAATGGGCACAAGTTTACATGCCTCTGCAGTCAACATAACCTGACTGCAAAAATGCAATATTCACCACCAATTTTGAGAGGTGACATCAACCCCCTGGGAGTTTTTCAAGACCCAGTATGATAGCCCCTGAACACCCTAATCCAATAAGCGTCGTCCAAAATGGTATTTGTTGAATCAAAATCTAAGGGCCCGGTTTGCAGCTGTGCACATTACATTTTACAAGCAGAAGCCATGATGTTCCTTCTGTCTCTGGAGGTACAAAGTATGACACACTTCAGGGGAAATTCCCCTTCTCTCCATCCAGCCTAGCAGATGAGGAAATAATATGCAAATTACTAAGCAAGATACCTTGTTTCCCCGAAAATGAGACCTAACCTGAAAATAAGCCCTAGTAGGATTTTGCAGGATGCTCCTAATATAAACCCTACCCCCAAAATAAGCCCTAGTCAAGTGAAACCCGGCCCTCCAGCATTGTGCAGAAACCAGAAGATGACTTGACTGTATTTTAATAAATGTAGATTGTTGTACATGAAAACAATAAAACATCCCCTAAAAATAAGCCCTAATGCGTTTTTTGGAGCAAACATTAATATAAGTCCCTGTCTTATTTTAGGGGAAACAGGGTACTTGTCAGATCTTTTATCTGCAAAGCTATCAAAATTGATATTTGGGGGATTATATTACACATATGAAAAACACATAGAGAGCTATGCATTAATCTTTTTTATTCTAAATTAAGCCCATGTGACGTGACCCAGAATGATATCTCTGTTCACAGGGGGGAGGAGTTTGAAGTTTTTCTCTACTAATTTTTATCTTAAAATGACTTCCAAGTTAAAAAGATGAACATATTCAAATCAAAACCAAATGGGAAGTAGGCCTACGTAAATCTCTCCTATCTTTACATTCTGGTACCAGCTTAGTTTGGAATGGAGGTTACAACAAGGGGACCAATTACCTTGGGAGGTGGTAAGTGTTCCAACACTGGAAGGATTCAAGAGAAAATTACAGAACCATTAGATCTGCTTTGATTTGGATTCCTGCATTGAACAGGGAGTTGGGTTCAATGGCTTTCTAGTTCCCTTCCACCTCAATTATTCTATGATGCTTCTAGAATGAATATAAGATTTTAGGAAGAATATGCACCACAATTAGCCAAATGCCGAAACATTAACCCAACTCTGGGCTGCTTTGTGTGTTTCTGGGATTACCACAAGGTGAAGCAAACAACCCGAGGGTCTCTCAGGACAGAGCGACACCCTAGGATGGAACCTGCATGTTAAATCTAAAATTTGTGGGGTTAAAAATGTGGAAATTATTTTTTAAAAAAACATGGCACAGCTGAGTAAAAAAGAGGCAAAGAAAATTATCAATATCTTATAAGGAGAATAGTCCGCTGGAAGCAAAGTATGAAGAAATAGCTTCACCTCTCAAGGGAATTCAGGATCTCCTTGGGTGCTGAGCAGAATATTATCAACAGATCCAAAGAGGTCAACAGATTTAATTGTTCCTGCTTGCAGTATGAAGTGAGGGCCTTCGTGTAGCATACTGCTTGTGGGCTTCGCCTTTATTCTTTATTTTTAAACACTTTATTAATTATGTTTATAGGGCTGAAGGTCCGTGTGCGTGCCAATCGATGACTGCCGCCTTGTGTTACATCAGAACTTCACTTTGGGATGTTAGGCTCCAATTTGCTCCCTTCCCATCGCTCATTTTTTGTTTCTTTTTTCTTGTTGGTGTGTTAAACTTGTAAAAGTTCATAACAGCTGCTTCCTGCTTCTCTTTTTCTTCTCTTCCCTCCCTCTCTTTCTATTCTTTAATCCTTTCTGCTGTTCCTTTGATTCTTCTGAACTGTTCCATCTCTCAACCCTCCCTCAACGGCTCCCTGGCTTTCCTTGGACTGCTGCCGAAAATTTCCAGCAGTTTTCAGATGGAAACAAAGAAATGCATGTATTGCACACCCACTATTTTCATAGCAAGAATTGCTGCCTAAGCCCAGCCCTCCCCCCCTCCATTCCACCTCTCTCTGTCCTTTGTCTCCTTCGTCCTTTTAATCTGCAACAGCCTGCTCTGCATGTTTTAAGTGCCAGGGGAAATGGCTGCCCCCGTGGATGAGCAGGGATGCTGGAAAAAAATGGTTTGGAAATCTGCAGCCAAAAGTGCATGAGAAACAGCATGTATGAATTCCCTTGCACATGTATTGGAAAAAGAGGAGTCAACCACACCTTCCCCTCAGAGATTTTAATACCAGGCACCATGGAAAATGCTGAAGAGCAGGCGTCTATTATGACAGTTCCCCTAGTCATGTCAGCAAGTTCAAGTAAAAAAATTGCAGGCAGCAGTTTGATACATGTCACAATACCTATTCTAGCAGTTCTCCTTTCTGCTGCGTCTTTTGCAAGGGTAATCAACTTTGACTGCACTTCAAAAATCAAACACAACAAAAAAATACTTTCGAAACAGCCCGCGAGAATATATTACCCAGGACAGATTGTGCCTCCCTCAAATTACCAGGAGAACTGCAGCCTGGACAGGTTGTAGATGATGATCCCTGCTTATCAGAAAGTCCTAGTGTTCTGATCCTACACGCCCTGGATCCACTACACCACTGAACGCTCTCAGTTGATGCAATAGCATCAACATTATCACCAACAAGAAGGCATTTCCTAAAAGGTTAAAAATATGGGCATTAGTTAAGCAGAAACATGAATATAAGAGTTCTTTTTGATACATTAAGTGAAAGAGCATATGTCTGCCTTCTTGGGCTTCTCCTTCCTTAACCTTTTCTGCCTGCCCGCCTCCTTTCTAGGATCAGAGCTGGTCAGCCAAAGGCTTCTCTTGACTTCCCAGGATCATTGTGTGCTAAATGAACACAAAGAACTACCATATTAAAGCAAACCTCTGTTCAGGCCTATGAATATCATTTTTTATTTATTGTGCTGTTCTGTGCAATCAAATCATTTCTGAATTAAGAGGAACTAAGGGGTTTCAAGTATGTGAAATGTTTAGGGAGTGGTTTATCATCTACAAACACCAGGACATTTTTCATAGTCAAATGGGGATTTGAATCCTGGTCTCCTGAATCATACTAAGTATCTTTTAAAGAAATATTTTTGTCCGCTAGAGCAGGGGTCCCGAACCCCCGGTCCGCGGCCTGGTGCCAGTCTGTGGCCTTGGCAGGACTAGGCTGCAGAGACAGATCCCCCCCCCCCGCATGCACTCCCCCCATGCCCACACACATGCAGGGCCGCCCACCCACCCACATGGATACCCTGCCACCCTCTAGCGTACCCCATCCATCCACGCATGTGCGTGAGCATGCCCCACACACCCATGAGCATGGGGGGTCTCCCCCGCACACCCCCAACCGGTCCACAGTTTGGGGACCACTGCACTAGAGATCATAGGAGAGCCTTTCAATTTAAACCACCCCTTTTCAAATAAAAGGATGTTCTGGAGTTGGGTGGGGAGTATTTATTTTATTTATTTATTTATTGTCATTGTAAGTATATACACAGTATACCCATACAATGAAATTCACAGACACCCAGAGACCAGACACATGCACACACATAAAATTCCTCAAACACTCCCCACCTTCTAAAAAATCTCCAACACTCCCCACCCACTAAAAGTCCCCACTAAAAATACAAACATCTACACCGCAGGCCGAGTAACACAGTCCAACTAACTATTCACTACTGGTGGTCTTTAAGCTCATTATTAAGTGCAATTATAGCTCTGGGATAAAAACTATTCAGAAAACGTGTGGTCCGAGTCTTAATTGTTCTATATCTTCTGCCAGACGGCAACAGTTCCAAAAAGTTATAAGCAGGATGGGAAGAGTCTCTCAGGATGCTGTGTGACTTCCTCAGACAGTCGGATGTGAAGATGTCATCCAGGGTATTTTGGAGTTAGCTGGGGCCAGATCTTCGTTTGAGGGGCAAGTGACTGGATAGGTCCTGTTGGCACTCATTTCCTCCTGTTGCACCTCTCACACACTTCCGGAGTGGAACTACACAATTATATCAGTGTGATACAATTTGACTTGTCATGATTCCATCCTAAAGATAGGTTAGTAATGCGGTGAGGAACTTAGAATGTTATGCCCTACAGTGCTCTCTTCTGTGCTGACACAGCGCTGAAACACTCCACCGCTTAAATACTGTACAACCCAAGTTCACTGATTCTGTGACACAGTTCAATGAAGAAAGGCAGCCTCTCAAGATACAGTACGTACAAATGCTAAATTCAGCTCTTTTGTATGTTTCTTTATCCCTTACTCAGACTTAAACTGCAGTCCACCTAGTTTACAAAAACCTAAATCAGCAGGATGGAAGAAGGAAATGAAAACCAACCAGGGTGGGTGGGAAAGATAGAGATTTCTTCCTTTCAATTATTTCTTAGCCATTTGGGAGATTACAGCTGCTGGGATCAGCTGATCGTATTCACAAAACAACTTTACAATTTCTTGAGGACTGAAAAAGATAAACTCCAGCATTATACAAGGGGCATCAATGGTCAAACCAGGGGGAATCCCATTCCAAAATTTTGAGAGCAAGTGCATCCCTGCAAGCTGCCCTGCATATGGACCCATGAATGTTGCCCTAATCCCAATGTATAGCATTACAAATCTATGGCCAAAATCCTGTTGAGGTTTTGCATCAGCGTTAACACAATTGACATAAATCTTTGTGATGAACTGCCATGAGTAAGAAGCATTTGCTGTTGCCTATCAAATCACACAACTAAGAGCACCAACATAAAAACACTTATGCTAACTTCTTAGCTTATAGCAAGCAATTCATCACCAAGATGTATGCCAATTGCATTACACCAGCAGATATAACCAACAGGATTTGGGCCAATGCTTCTAAACTATTACAGGCCAGCCCCAGTTGTGCTCAGTGGTGTTCTAATGGAAGATGACACCACTGGGTGCATGGGCGTGTTCATCCACCCCCACAAGAAGTGACAGGCAAATGATTCCCAATCCAATTAGTTCTGCCAATTGTTTAGGCATTTCTATTTATTTTTCTGTTTATGCAACATAGCCAGAATAGTGTTGCGTACTTATGGGGCAGTAGAAAAGTCCTATAAATAAATAAATAAATAAATAAATAAATAAATAAATAAATAAATAAATAAATAAATAAATAAATAAATAAATAAATAAATAAATAAATAAACACAGTGGTGCCTCGCTTAACGGCGATAATCCGTTCCAGGAAAACTGCCGTTAAGTGAAAACATTGTAAAGCGGAAATAAAAAGCCAATTGAAACGCATTGAAAACCTTTCAATGCATTCCAATGGGCTTAAAACTCACTGTCCAGCATAGATCCTCCATACAGCGGCCATTTTCGCTGCCTGTATAGCGAGGAATCTCCCTAAACACAGCGGGGAGCCATTTTATTTACCTGGTGGCCATTTTGAAACTGCCGATCAGCTGTTTAAAAAACATCGTTTTGCGAAGAATCAGTTCCCGAAGCAGGGAACCGATCATCACAAAGCGAAATTCCCCCATAGGAAACATCATTTTGCGATCGCAAAAAGATCGTCATAAAGCGGATTCATCATAATGCGGGGCAATCGTAAAGTGAAGCACCACTGTAGACAGACAGACAGACAGACAGACAGACAGACAGACAGGACAGGACAGACAGACAGACAGACAGACAGACAGACAGACAGACAGACAGACAGACAGACAGACAGACAGACAGACAGACAGATAGATAGATAGATAGATAGATAGATAGATAGATAGATAGATAGATAGATAGATAGATAGATAGATAGATAGATAGATAGATAGATAGATAGATAGATAGATAGATAGATAGATAGAATGCCACAACAGATGTGGGGGAGGGGAGAGGACTCGAAATCTCGTTCTTTGGGATAGTCTGTCTTCTTCATCATTAGTGGCTGTTCTTAGAAGCTTATCAGTTGGGCAATAATCTAGAAAATATTGGACAGAGTTACAGCTTTGGAGTTTCATTCACGTTTCATTCATTCCTCTAACATTCAATTCCTAGTCCGATGTGCTAGCAATAGAGGTGCCGAGCACAGTACTCATCTTCCTTTCCAGATATCTAGGTAAAACTGCTGTGGAACCTGGTCCAACAAAAACAAGTATCTGGGGCAGAGGCAAGATTTTAGAGGGTCCAAAAGGTTGGAGCCTGCTGGAGCCTGTTGAGATTTGCTGCTGGAAGAGTTGAAGCCACCCACGCTGATTGCGCATGCTACTCCCAGTCATTACATGTGGCGCAAAGGAAGGATAAACCTGGAAGGCTCAGCATGGAATTGTGCTGGATTCTCACTCTTAGACCCAAGTGTTCCTCTCCCTTCCTTCACCCTCTTGTCTTCGTACATCAGTCTCCTGTGATCCACGTTTCATCACTGGGGAAGTGATGAAACTTGGGGAAGTTTCATCATTGGGGAAGTGATGAAACTCACTTCCCCAATGCCAAAACTGCCAGGCGTAGCTCTGAAAACTAGTCTTCAGTGCATCCTTGACGATGTCAGGTTTATTACGGTGTCTGGTAACAGTTCCAATCATATCTACGTCTGCAGGATCACTGCATAGTCCAAACCAGGTGTTGGCACAGTAGAAGGTTTCCATGGATCAGGTTCTTCCTGTGAGTAAGGAGGCGGATTCAGCATGGCAGAATAGTAGTCTTCAGTGGATCCTTGACGATAGCAGGTTTATTGTGGTATCTGAATACCAAACATAAATCATTACTAGGTAATGCGATGATCGGTAAGCATTTCGCTTTCCAATTTCCGCATAGCAATGTTTTTAAAACAGCTGATTGGCGGTTCCAAAATAGCTGCTGGGTAAATAAAATGGCCGCCCAGTGTTTTTGCCCAGATTCCTCACTTACCGGGCAGTGAAAATGGCGGCCGCATGGAGGATTTTCGCAGAACGGTGAGTTTTTTGCCCATAGGAACGCATTAAACGTGTTTTAATGCATTCCTATGGGCTTCTTTGTCCCGCATAGTGACAAATCCGTATAGCAACAATTTTTCCGGAACGGATTATCGTCGCTATGCGGGGCACCACTGTACCTCTCTTCTTTCATTTTAGAGCCATGCATTAATGTTTTGCCATGTAGTCTCTGTATTTTCTGACTTTTACATCTGAAAAAGTGGACCATGTTCCACAAAAGCTTACATTAAAATGTATCGGTTAGTCTTTAAGTTTCCGCAACATCTTTTTTTGCTTTGCTTTGGTTCTGTATTTCTTGTTGATGTCCTTTCCCAGCTTCCAGTAGCAAACAAATCAGTTGCTTTTTAAAGTGCCCAGCAGCCAGAGACAAAGGGCATCTTTGTTAGCCAACACACGAGTTCACCCAGTGCTGTGACTTGCAATCTTGGCGCTCAGGGCTTCGCTGCGCTATTAGTTACTCTCAGGTCACATGGCATTGAAATATGTGGGAAGAGGATGGAGGAACAATGCCTGTGCCAAAGTGCACAATGACCATATTGATTCCACATGAAGCCTGCCTGTGTTGTGCTGCCTTTTGTCTAGGGCAGTGGTTCTTAACCTTTGTTACTTGGATGCTTTTGAACTGCCACTCCCAGAAACGCCAGTCAGGACAGCTGGTGGTGAAGGCTTCTGGGAGTTGCAGTCCAAAACTCCTGAGTAACCCAAGGTTAAGAACCAGTGGTCTAGGGAGATGTGGCTGGAGGTGTTATACGTATTGGGTCAGATGGCTTCACACCCTTCTAATAACAACTACCAACAAGGACTGCTGGATAGCTCAGTGGTTTAGGCATCTGGCTGCAGAGCCAGAGGTTAGGAGTTTGATTCCCTGCAGGGCTGGACTTGATGATTCATAGGATCCCTTCCAAATCTGCAGTTCTAAGATTATGAAGAAGAAGAGAAAGCAGTGGGTTCATTAATTTCCAATAGCAAAATTTTGGACCCTCTAAATTTTGGCATTCAGTTATAGCTCTGGGCTCACCCAAAGTAGAAGATAAGAAATATTTTTCTGCTGTACTTTCTTCAGTTGTTTCACTTTTCTCTATCTTCCCAGACTCAAGTAAGCCAGCTGCAACGAATTTATTTATTTATTTATTTATTTATTTATTTATTTATTTATTTATTTATTTATTTATTTATTTATTTTGTACCCCACCTATCTGGCCCACCGGACCACTCTAGGCGGCTTCCAAATATAAATCAAATAATAAAACATAGACAAATACATAATAATCAAACAAGAACAGCAGTAAAAATAATAAGGAAAAGTAAGAAAAAATCAAGAGTTGGCTGGAGGGAAGGCCTGAATAAACAGCCATGTTTTTAATTGGGTTTTAAAGGTGCGCAGCGTGGGGGCCGCGCGAATCGCCGGAGGGAGATTGTTCCAGAGGCGAGGAGCCACTGCCAAGAAGGCCCGGTTTCGTGTCTTCTCCTTCCAGGCCTCTCTCGGCGTCAGGCTCCTCAGCCTCACCTCCTGACTCACGTGGGTGATCCGGGTAGACCTTGGTGGGAGGAGGCGTTCCACCAAATATCGAGGTCCTAAACCATTTAGGGCCTTATAAGTAAGCATTAAAACTTTGAAGACATCCCCACTGTTAAGCAAAGGTCCAGACTGGCATGCACCTTCGCCAACATGGTCTTTGGGGTAGGTCTTGTGTGCTGGACCGTGTCCATCATGATAATTCTGTGATGAAGCCTTGAAACCAGAGAACATCCAATTTGAAAAGAACATGAGGATGCATTAATGTTCTAAGAATCTGCACCACCAAACCATGTCAGAGAAATCCTGAGTTGACGTCACGCTGTTTGGATAATCCTATAAAATGGATGCACTTCAGACTTGATTTCTCATCCATCCACCTAAGGAATTTGATGCATCCACTTGCATTGATGTTCAGCAGTGGAACACGCAGAGCGCAAAGCATTGCATACTGAATTGCAAAGAATAGAATGGACTCCAGTAGTGAAACATGAGGCCATTTCATGGCTGAATGATACCTATGTGAATTGTTTTACTTCTGCCAATGGTAAAATATCATGAGCAATCTTCTTAAATTACTAGATGGTAATTTTAGATCACATTTTTCTAGATCAGTGGTCCCCAGCTTTGGGTCACCAGAAGTTCTTGGACTACAACTCCCAGAAATCCTGGCCAGCACAGCTAGTGGTGAAGGCTTCTGGGAGTAGTAGTCCGAGAACATCTGGGGACGTAAAGTTGGAAACCACTGCTCTTTTTCCTTTGGCCATTGTCTTACCTAGATGTCCTACTTGTTTGGGAATCCTTCCTCCATGCTTTTTCTCTGTTTCTTGTTCTCTGAATTACTCCGTCTCCTGCCCTCCTGTATTTCTTTAGTTATTCATTGTACTGTCTGTACTCCACAAGGAATCACAGATTTAAAAAAAAGCAGGTTTCCAAGTTACTTTTTCTCATCTCAGGAATTGCTCCACAGGTTTTGCCCCTCTCCAAGAGACTGCTCCATTTCAAGGTGAATGTGGCCCTTAAGATGTCCTTGCACTGCAGCTCCCACTAGCCTTGACCC
Organism: Pogona vitticeps; assembly: GCF_051106095.1. Lineage (NCBI taxonomy): Eukaryota > Metazoa > Chordata > Lepidosauria > Squamata > Agamidae > Pogona > Pogona vitticeps. The sequence goes on along the minus strand of NC_135791.1, from coordinate 19,120,170 downwards.
TGGTACAGTGGTGCCTCACTTAACGACGATAATCCATTCCAGGAAAATCGCTGTTAAGCTAAAACATCGTAAAGCAAAAATAAAAACCCCACTGAAACGCATTGAAACCCATTCAATACATTCCAATGGGGTAAAAACTCACCGTCCAGCGAAGATCCTCCATACGGCAGCCATTTTCGCTGCCTGTGCAGCAAGGAATCCGTCCCTAAACACAGCAGGGAGCCATTTTAATCACCCGGTGGCCATTTTGAAATCGCCAATCAGCTGTTCAAAAAACATTGCTTTGCGAAGAATCGGTTCCCGAAGCAAGGAACCGATCATCGCAAAGCAAAATTCCCCCATCGCAAAAAGATCATCGTTAAGCGGTTTCCTTGTAATGCGGGGCAATCGTAAAGCGAGGCACCACTGTATTCATTTCGCTTCATTTTCCAGCCTCTGTCAAGTCAGGTTTTTAATTATTCCGATCCCGACTAGAGAGGCAGTGTTTATTCCATTATGCAGACAGATGAGCCGAACACATTTTCAATGACTAAAAATGTCTCTCCTTAATGCATCATGCAGCAGATTTTTCAGAAATTCCTGGGAAGAGGGAACTACACGCTGGCAGTTGTAGAAAAGAAAAGAAAAAACGCTGACAGTGTCACTGCGTAGCCCAACCCAGGGGTTTGCGCAATAAGAAGTGTCCACGGAGCAGATTATGAGCCAACCTTTACATCACAGATAGTAATGGAGAGTTCAAAATTAAATTCTAGCTAAAATTGTGTCCTTGTTTTGGAGACTTCCATGTTTGACAAACGAATCAAACTTGAAGACAAGCCTGTATTTAAATCCTCAACATCAATCACAAAAAAGCAAGTAAAATTGCAAACCATAGGAGGTGGGAAATGCTGCTGGGGAAACAATCAGACGCTGCAGCATGTGGTGTAGTTGTGCCATTCCACCTGGGGCTGAAGCCTTAGCCATTATCCTGAAGCCAGGGCCTGTTAGGTCCCTTTCTATTGACCTGGCCTAAGCACTCTTTCTACTTCCTCCCCTCAGGTACCTGCAGGCTCTTGGCTCTTCAAAACTGCCCTCACTTTGTATCTATGATGATGATGATGATGATGATGATGATGATGATGATGATGATGATGTCCAGATCATTGACATTGCAATCTCAGGGGATGCCAGAGTTGAAAATAGAGACTTGGAAAAACTTACAAAGTACAGAGACCTGGCAATCGAAACATCTCATCTCTGAAAGAAACACACTTCAGGGGTCCCCTCAGTCATTGGGGCTTTGGGAACAATATCAAGAAATTCCATACAGTACTATAAGCAGTTGCAGATCTCAGAAATCACACCATGAGAGCTACCAAAAACAGCAATATTAGGAACAGCATACATACTGCGTCGATCTTTACCAGATACTTAGGCTTTTGGTTAAGACTTGCATCAGTTATATAGTAATACCAATCAATGTTTTTATAATTTTGATTGCACCTGGCGTTTTTAACAACAACAACAACAACAACAACAACAACAACAACAACAACAACAACAACAAGAAGTGCTGTCAAGTCAATTCTGACTTGTGGCTACCCTTTCCAGGGTTTTTCTAGGTACAGAGTACTCGGAAGTGGTTGACCATTCCCTTCTTCTGGGGGATGTCCTGGGACTGTGTAGCTTCTCCAAGGCCACACAGTCTGGCTCTTCTCCATGGAAATCCACAGTGGGAAATCAAACTCCCAACCTCTGGCTTTGCAGCCAGATACTAAACCACTGAACAATCCGGCCTTGCATCTCACAGGGATATGCTTTTCCCTCTCACCTCAGACTGCTTTCCCTTTGGATGAGGAAGGAATCTAGTCCAGCTTCACTGAACTGGCTCCGTTCATAGTGGATGGAGCCAGTTCAACCTCTCACACTCCTGCCTCCCTGCCTGCTTGCCTGCTTAGGGTAGCTTGGGTGCTGTTTGGCTTTCTGCACCCCAGTCTTTGTCAGTCTGCGCATGTGCAAGATGTTAACTAACAGCCAGAAAAGAGCCCTCCTGCAACTCACTCATCGGGCTGCTTTTGCTTCTCTCCTCCCCCACCCAACCGTCTGTCTGTCTGTCTGTCTGTGTGTGTGTGTGTGTGTGTGTGTGTGTGTGTGTGTGTGTGTGTGTGTGTGTGTGTGTGTGTGTGTGTGTGTGTGTGTGTGTGTGTGTGTGTGTGTGTGTGTGTGTGTGTGTGTGTGTGTGTGTGTGTGTGTGTGTTTGCAGTGTCCCATGCTTTGCAAATGAACTTGCTGAGGCCAGGTTAAGGAGAAGGGAGGGTAGAATTATGCTAAAGCAGGGGTCCCCAAACTTTTTCATCCCGCGGACCGGCAGGGAAAGTGGGGCACCCCCACGCTCATGCACTTGCATGAACAAGCACGTGCACATGTGCAAACAGCAGCATGGCACTCATGCAGGCGCGCAGGCAAAAATGGCAGCGGGTATGCATGCGCAAACAGGCTGTGCGGGGGTGAGTGCATGCGGGGGTGGGGCAGGAGGTCTGTCTCTGCGGTCCAGTCCGGCTCAAGCCACGGCCCGGCACCGGGCCATGATCCAGGGGTTGGAGACCTCTGTGCTAAAGCATAATTTGGACTATGTGAGTGTGTCTACATGCACACTCGGGAACGAAAAAGCATGTGTGTGCACGAGAGAGAGTCTTGTGAAGGGACCCTGGATTTCCGAATTTGTGATTTACAAATTCTTCCAGCACTTAAGAAATTACATCTTGTTATTACGTGCTCTCGGCAATGCAAAGCTTGACCCTGAAAGAGAAGATCAAACCTGAACCCTCACTCTCCTGGCATTGTTGCTAAGCTAGAATCGCATGTGGCTCCAATAATGGAATAGAGTTGATAAGATAAATGAAAAGGCATTCTCCTGCCCTGAGCCGCTGGCTGAGCTCCCATTTACCTTTCCACCTTGAGTTTAGTCTAATCATTGATTAATGAAACATCAAAGCTTGGCTGCCTCCGTCGAGGACCTACCAAGCAAAACTTTCCAGTGGAAGAACACCCTCTCTCCTGCTCTCGAAATTATGTGCACATTCCCTCAGCGGCAGGTGAGCAGGAATTCTCCAGGAACGAGCAAGTCCATGCCTGAAAATAAACTTTCCGGCCTCTTTAATAGGAGCCCAAAATCCAGGAACGGGTAGAGCCTGGTGCAGAAGATATGCAAAGAACTCTGCGTCCAGGAATGTTGTTTTGAAAGCCAAAAGAGAATGCCACTCACTGCCCTTTTGCACAAAATCCACTTCTGCTTTTCGTAAAGTTTCATTCATTTCAACAGGATCATTTGGGGAAGGACGTAGGTAGTTTGTGACCAGATCATGCAGGCACTCCCCTGAAAGTTTGGGGTAGAGCGTGCAGATACTCTCACACAGTTTACAAGCCATGCCTGAGGGGGAAAATGAGTGTTATTAAATTGATTCTCCTGTTAGACAGTCAGCAGTTCAAATTCCTTGCCAACTTTCTGCCTGGCCTTCAGCTGTTTTTGCTGCCTCTCTTCACGTTTAAATTATGGCTTTCAGAATTTAAAGCTCATAGGTGGCAAAGTAGACACTGTTGCTCTGAACTAGTTTAACTGGACGGTCTTACGGTGACATCTCGGCCTATATTAGCTACCCTGACTGGGAAACGCTGGGAGCAGTGTGCCAGTGAAGATGGACTCCCAGTCCGGCTGTTTGAAATCCTGCAGAGCATGGCAAATCTTGGGGCTGAATCTTAGATTTTTGCTGTGCAAGAGTGTTGACACTCGGCTCCAGGGCTCTGAGATTTTGCTGGCGCCATGTGCCTGCTCTGTTGTTCAGGTATGTGAAGAATTCTCTCCCCAGGTCAACATGTTCACTTGTAAATATCTATAGCCATATCTATACTGAGGTAACTTTTTTTCTTTTGTTTGTTCACAGCTCCTGAAATCCATTGCCAGCATAGCCTTTAGCTGAGGTCTTCTGGGGGATCCAAAAAAGGAACTTTTCCAAGCGTATAGTAATTTAAAACCACCTTATATCTCCTGCAGCTGGCAACTGGAGAGGCTACAATGCACATTTTTCCATCACTTCTAATGCAAACCCAGTTTTACTCATAATAACCCATCAGGTTGGGAGGATCAAGTTTAGTGAACGACATTTGTGCAAATGATTAATGGACATTGAGGGTGACAGGTTTCATTTCACACAGAAGCATGGACAGTGGTCAGGGTAGGGTTTGTCAGAGTTGCATAAATGGTATAAGGAACTCTACTTATGGATAGAGGTTCTGAGTCCTGAGCAAGAAATGTACAAGCCAACTACTCTCTCTCTCTCTCTCTCTCTCAAGAAAACATGCAGGAACCCTGTCCACCATTTCATGTGCCAACCCTCACTTCCCCTTATGCTCAGTTGGTACAGATGTGCAAATAATTAATAAATCACAAAATCAACAGAAGCCTTCACAAGTGACCTCTTCCCAAGGCCAGATTTGCCCCTTTGTACATCACATGCTCAAAAAACTGAAGTATGCAAAAGAGTATCAACAGACAGTGTTGCCAGCTTATCAAGTGGGCCCCTGTAGCTGTGCCTCTCAAAGCAGCTGAATCTCCAGTTGGTAAAACCTCTCTTTTCTGCTGTGATCATCATGAAAGGTATCAGGATAGCCATAAAGATAAAATTAAGCGTTCAGTGCAAAGCATGAGATTTGCAGACTGTTCAAACTGGTGGAAGAAACTGAGATGAAAAGAGGTAGAAAATGGGGGATACTTTCCCTCCCCCCCCCCCGCAAGAACTTCCCCTGATAGGAAAAATGGACATTTTGTGAAACATTATAGAACCAAATGAATATATTCCATTATCCAATGAAAATATGTTCTCTTTCAAAAGAAATGAAATGCTTAAGATACTTCCCCCCACTCATCCAGACAGCATCATATAGAAATTGCCTTACATTAAATCTTTTCAGCCTTAGAGAAAGACAAGGTCTGTGTATGTTTGAGACCTTTACACTACACTACAAATGCTACTTGTGTCTAGAGTTGTGGGGCCTCCTCAGGGAGCTTCCAGGAACTGAGATTCTTCACCAAGCAAGGAGATCATTTCACAGCAAGCTGTGCTGGAAGAGGACAAACTTTGATTTTATGAAGGAGGGGATGATCTTCACGCCTGGCCACCTACCGGCATCTCTACCACACTCTTAACTGCCCATAGGGCATATGTGTATTGTGCACGTATTTGTTTAGGAAATCTACACTGTCTGCATCACCCTCTCACACGGACTATTTTGCCATCATTAGTCATCGTCATCATGTGGCGTCAAGTCAATTCTGACTTAAGGCAAGCCTTTCCAGGGTTTCTAGGTTTACCATTCCCTTCTGAGAGCAGTCTGGGACTGTGCAGGTTGCCCAAGGCTACACAGGCTGACCCTACGTATAGGAGATAGAGTAGGAAACAGAACTCCTAACCTTTAACTTCATAGTCAGAAACCTAAACCACTGAGCTATCATTACAAAGGATCTATTGGAAGCAATATGTGCTATAATATCAGCTGCTGGGGAACACAAATAGAGAATGCCAATGCACTCTTGTGCTGGTTGTAGGCTTCCCAGACACATCTGAAATGTCTCTACGCGGCAGTGTTACAGGAGTTTGATACCAGTTTGGGTGGGATCCCTCAGGTCTCTTCGTGGGAGATCAGATGAGCATAAAGCTCACTATTTGCTTTGCTTTTAGTGCAGACTGAGTGGCCCACTTTTGTGTTTTAAGTAAAGGCAATCCATTACACCCCTTTTTCAAGCTGTTCTTCTCCTTTCTGGCATAGCACCAGGGCTGCAGTTTTATTCAATGTGACTGGGAGTGCTTCAGATTATCCCATTCAACAGTCTGTGTGTGCTTGTTTAATTCACTCACAAATAGAGCTGTGGGTGGTGTTGACTTCAATTATAACTTCGTGATGTGTGCAATGGTTCTGTCAGTAGAAAGAACAGCAGAGTAACCCTCTCCTTTATTTTATTTCTTTATTCTCACAAATTTTCTAAATATCTCAATTATAAGGGAGTATCCAGGGTAGATTGATGTACTGCTGTAGCGCTGTGTCACACTAAATTAAACCAAAGCAGCCCACAGAATGACAGTCATGACAAAAGACAGAGATGGGGTTGGGATATGTCTATAATTGAAAGGGGAATTCTGGATCTTTCTCAAGAAAAAAGAAAATCTCCCATTGAAATGAAAGGATCACTCTAGTATGAGATAAATAGAAGACACTGAAGATAAGGGCATTTAAACACAACCCAGATCCGTCAAACTTCTCCCATCTAGTCACACCCTTAGATTCTTCTAAGACAGGATATCGTGATGCAAATGGAGGTGAAAGAGTCATGTGGTCCATGTCTTGAATATACAGTGGTGCCCTGCATAGCGAGGTTAATCCGTTCCGGATTAACCTTCGCTATGGGGAAACATCGCTATATGGAACGGAAAAGCCCATTGGAACGCATTAAACTTCGTTTAATGCGTTCCAAATGGGCCCAAAACTCACCATTCTGCGATGTTTCCCCATCCGGCCGTGGCCATTTTGGGTGTTCTGGCAGCCATTTTGGGTGTTCCGGTGGCCATCTTGGGTGTTCCGGTGGCCATTTTGGGTGTTCCAGTGGCCATTTTGGAACTGCTGAACAGCTGTTCCCCCATCGCAATGCGATAAAACATCGCTATGCGATCGCAAAATCCGCATCGCTATGCGGATTCATCGTTAAACAGTGCGCTCGTTATGCGAGGCACCACTCTACACAGATTTTTTGTTTTTCTTCAATGCTGTTGAATTTTAACATAAGGCAATTTCTATATGACATTGTCTGAACATTTAATCCTACAGAATCCTGGGATTGTAGTTTGGTGAAATACTTAGAATTATCTGCCACAGAGTTCTAACGCCTTCCTTGAAGTACAGCAGACAATTCTAAGAACTTCACCAAACTACAGTTCCCAGAATTCCACGGGATAGGCCCTAGACAAGCAAGGGGACATAAACCTGTTGGACGAGTTCATTATAGATCTTTGTTATCATCCATCAGATTTCTTAGACTCTTCCAAGACAGGATATCATGTGGCAACTAGGATAGAGTTATTTAGGCAGTCTGTTATTGTTGTTATTACGGTACATTTTGTTAAGTCATCTCCAACTTGTTGACCTTATGAATGAGTGCCCTTCAAAATGCCCTGTCCTCAATAGCCCTGCTCAGCTCCTGAAAACATAACCCTGTGGTTTCCTTTATGAAGATAATCCCTCTCATATTCAGCCTTCCTCTTTTCCTGTTGCCTTCAGATTTACTCATCATTATTGCCTTTTCCAGTAAGCCTTGCCTTGTAATGTTGTCTCCAAAGTATGACAGCCTCTGTTTTGGCATCTTTTGCTTCCAGAGAAAGTTCAGGCTTGATCCACTTGTTTATCTTTCTAGCAGTCCATGTTGTCCACAAAGCTCTCCTCCACCATGTTTTAAACGAGTGGATTTTTTCCCCTGTCAGCTTTCCTCACTATCCAGCTTTCACACCTGTATAGAGTAATTAGGAATAGAATAGTGTGGAGGATCTTGAGTTTGGTCTCCAGTAGCCGTCATGAGAGACACAGGGGGTTTCCTCAGAAAACCTTCCCTGCCCCCTCCTCTTCCCACAGCAAAAACTGGGAAATGGGGGGGGAAAAACAGAGTCCCCTGCTGTTTGGAAAAGTGTATACTTTTGCCGGAAGTTGCCACATGGAATGCAAGCTTTCTCTGTTACTCATTATGCAATTACTCATTCCACCGCCTCGTTGAACTGGACTGCAAGGCAGCACAAAGGCATTCTGTGCAAGAGCTGGAGCGATACACAGCGTTGCTTCCAGCAGAGCAGCGGAGCGGGGCGACCAGTTTTGCTCAGGCAAGCCTCTAACCCAACAAAGATCTAGCCCACGGGTGGGAGAAGCACCAGCCCAGCGGGGAGGAAGGCAGAGGTTCAACTGCAGAGAGGAAGAGAAGAATAAGGTCCCTAAGTGACGTGGAAGAACCAAAGAGAAGAGACTTTGCTTACCCAGCTGGAAACAAGAGGGAGTGGAGGAACGCAGGAGACTCTACGATGAGCAACCAAAACTATGAGAAGGTTCAAAGTGATGGGCTGAACATGCCGGAACCCCCACCTTACTCTGAAAAACAGCCCTATGGGGGACCCGAGCCAGCAGCCCCTATGGTGGGCTATGGGGCGACTCCTGCCATGCCACCTTTGTATCAACCTGGCCCAGTCCTTCAACCTCCACAGTCTGTTTTCGTCACACCTGTCCAGCCGAGCAACGAACCCGATTACCTGGCCTACTCCATCTTCACCATGCTTTGCTGCTGCCTTCCCTTGGGTATTGCCTCCTTGGTTTATTCTATACAGGTACGTCTCGGTGTAGCTGCGGGCGTCTGACTGAGTGTATGTCTGGGGAGGGGACTCACGCAGGAATCAGGTGGGTGCGAGGGGGATTTCAGATCCTTTACCTTTCAGGGAGATCCGTGAACATCTGTATTTAAAAGACAGGCAGGAGAGGACAAATAGTTTGATGCAAAGTTTCTGAATCTCTTTAAGGCAGTGGATTGCAATCTTGGGTCCCCAGGTGTTCTTGGACTAAAACTCCCAGAAGCCTTCATCATGAGCTGTGCTGGGAGCTGGAGTCCAAGAACATCTGGAGATCCAAGCTTGGGAACCACTGATCTAGTCCACGGCAGTGAACCTCTGTTCTGTCAAGGTTAATATTCCCTTCAGGTGGGATCTTCAAGAGCATCATGTAGTAAAAGGCAAAGGCTAAAGTGAGTGCAGCCAGACCCTGGGGCCACCAGCCTCTCTCTCTTTCTCTCCAAACTTTTCATGGAGTGGAATAAAGGCCATTTTCTCAAGCTGCCTCTCCCTTATATCTGAATGGTTGGACTACAACTCCTATCATCCCCAGCTATGTGGAAATAATGAGGGCCTTTCCACCACAATTGAAGTCCTGGTATGGAGGGGGGCCATGCATTGAAATAGGGAGTCAGTAAAGTGGGGGAGGGGAATAAAGCCCAACATGAGTGGGAGAAATTGTGGGGAAAGTAAGAATACAACGGTGCCTCGCAAGACAAATGCCTCGCATGACAAAAAAAAACTTGCAAGACAAATGGTTTTGGCAATGGAGTTGATGACTCGCAAGACAAATGTTCCTATGGCCTATGGAAATGTTCCTATGGAATATTTCCAGTTTTTTTTTTGTTCCTGCCTCATGTTTGCTGATTTTAAAACGTTTTTCTATGATGTTTAAAATGTTAAGGTTTTTTGACTGAAATTTTTTAAATCATCTGCACAATATGTATGGCTTTAAAGAGCACTTAATAAACCCTTTGTCAACCAAATTTGACTTTGTTCTGACTTTTTTTGCCCATAGGAATGCATTAATTAGATCTCAATGCGTTCCTATGGAAAAACGCATTTCGCAAGACGAATTTTTCGCAAGACAACATTAACCGTGGAACGAATCAAATTCGTCTTGCGAGGCACCACTGTGTTTTGCATTTACGCCAGCAGAGAGTGTTGAGCGAACAACCGTTGAACAGGAGTTCAAGAAACTCACAATTGGGGGTGGGAGTGAGAGGAGAGGCCTCCATTTACCACCTCAAGAAGACCACTTCTCTCTCATTTTTAGTTGCACAAGGTTTGTGTAACTTTCTGCAGCTCCTTGATGTTGGGGCACGCCGTGCAGGATAGTCCGGGTTTTGCTCCCAGAGTCATTTTTCCATTTCTCCCAGGCCTTTTTATACTTCTTGTACTGTTCTTGAACATCGTGAAAGTGAATGGAAGATATTTCATTGTATATAATGGTTTTGTTTCAATCAAACAAACCCTAGAGTCTTGCAGGACTATTAAGACTAACAGGGAAGAAGTCGATTGCATGAAGTTTACAGAACTTGCCACAGTTCACTATGACTAATCAATGTGGTGTTGAAGCACATGTTGGTTGCAAGCCTGGCCATGCACCCAATGGCACAACCGAGATGTGTCCCAACATCTCATCAGTTAACTGCAAGACATTATGCAAATGGAAACACGTATAGAATTCTGGCCCAAGATCCATTTTAGAATAAGCTTTGGTGCATGCCAAGCCACGTTCTCAAATGGCCAACGTACAATACAGGTGTTTATATGAAACTGGGCAAAGAAGATTATTAACGCAGGCTAAAGGACAGCGACACAAACATCCTGCTTGATCAAGAATATAACATGGGAATCGGCATGAACCGGAAAACCTGTGGTTTGTGGTTTGCGGCTAACCATGGACCACAAACCACTATGGACCCCACAGAAAAATGAACCAGTTCACAGTTTTTATCGTCTCGAGAGTGGCACACCTAAACAGGTGGATCACTGTATTATGGCAATAAAAATTGCAGGAAACTAAGGCATAAAGATCCTCTACTACCAGTGCTAACATCTCAGTTTGAAGGGTTTACACTAGGGCAGACCTGGGCAAAGTGCGGCCCGCGGGCCACGTACAGCCCACGAGCCGCTCCTGTCCGGCCCACGGACAGTTTTGAACATCAAAATCATTTATAGCTTTTTGTCTAACGTTGATCAGTTGCTTATCTTTAACATACCGCAAAAAAACCTCTTTAGTATTTGTGAATATTAACAAGTTTGAAATAAAAACAATCATAACATCACTGTTTCATTTTATTTTTAAGTAAAGTTGGTTCGGCCCCCGAACACAGTTCAGATTTTTCATGTGGCACATAAGATGAAAGACAGGATTCCTCTGTTTTTAATAATTGTTTAGAAATAATTCCAGTGCAGTGAATAGAGTGTCAGGCTAAGACTCGGGAGAGCTGGGTTCAAATCCCCCCTCTCCACTATGGAAGCTCACGAGGAGGAAGTGGTTGGCACTGGTAAAACCACTCCTTAAATATCTCAGTTACCTTGAAAGCTCTATTTATGGATCACTGTAAGTTGTTTTGGGCTTGATGGCACTGAATGCACACAGAAAAGGAGATCTTAGTGTGTGTGACTGGTGCATCGAGTTCTATTTCTGGAAATATCTCATTGCACACAGCTGTTAAAGATAGAGAATTGTTATTCATTACATGTTTTGAACTTTGCTTTCCAGGGATTCCAGCCAATATATTGAGTGTTAAAGACAAAGGGCAACCTAGTCCAAAACAGCCGGGGGGGGGGGGCTGCATTTCCCAAGGCCCGACCTGTAGACCCTTGGGTTACTAGTAGGTGCTGTATTGCGAGAGAAAACGGGGCTGTCTTGACCAACACATCAGTAGCTGTTTCACAGTGGTTGAGGACCACCCGGTTGCATTTTTCCCCTCTGACTTGTTACTTCTTTCTCCCCAGACCCGAGAAGCCAATCATATGGGAAATCGCGCAGCTGCACAGCGGAACTCCAGGATGGCACGGATCTTGGCCCATACAGCCCTCGGGGTGGGGCTTGCCTTCACCGTTCTCTACATCGTCTTCGTCGTGGTCATTTACAACGTTCACTAAAAGTGACAGCTTCTCAAAACTACTTCTGTGTTGGCAACTAATCAGTGGTTTTGTCCCCTTAAATCTTTCCAATAAAATCAACCCCATGGAGACAAGCTGATTGATGGGCACCAAGGATCAAATGGGAAAGCAGGGTCCAGCTGGGTGGCTGGACAATGTCCCTTTGATCAGCTAGGTAGTCCTAAGGACACTTATCTTGTCGGTGGCGATCTATCGATGATCAAGCCCTTGAAATGAAATTCCTGAGATGGGTTTATAGATCAGGCTCTCCTCTCTCATTCTCTTGCCCAGGATTAATTCCTGTTGTAGATTCCTCCTTCTGTATTTCATCTCTTCCTCTGTATTCGATCGCCCGTATTGCTCTTTGAACCCGTGTCTGGGCTCGCTGGCTTCCCTCGGACGACTTCTTGCTTGCCAATATTTCACGGATGAAAACAAAAGTGTGTTTGCAGCACTCCTGCTCTCATAGCACAAATTGCTACCTAAACACTGTTCTGTTCCACAGATGGACAATAGATGGCTCTCCGGTTGACATTGCCAAACAACTGCCATCATTCTACACTGTTTGAAGATGCTGGGAGTGGCCATCAAGCAATGTCTGGAGAGTCAGTCATTCTCCATCCTCATTTTCTCTGCATTGTCACCAATGCAAATAGCTGCCCTACAAACACAATGCCAGGAAAATATATACAGTTTTAATTGATTTCGTCTATGAATGCCTGTTCGAAACAAGCCCCAGTTTCAGAACATGTCATGGCAGGCTACAGGGCATGGCTACCTAATGTTCATGTGAATTTGTTCACTTGCTTATACATTAAGGGCAAGGCGAAGACACTCCACCTTGCCTTCTAGAGCTTTGGCTCCGAACCTTGGGTCCCCAGATGTTCTTGGACTACAACTCCCAGAAGTCCTGGCCAGCACTGCTAGTGTTCATGGTTTCTGTGAGTTTTAGTCCAAGAACATCTGGGGACCCAAGGTTGGGAAGTACTGCAGTCAAGATGTTTTGAAGAAGTAAAAATATGAAGTCGTTGATTTTGAAGGGAAGGGAATAAATAAACTTCTTCCCATGTAACAGCTCCTTCTCGGCATCATCCTTCCCTTTTGGTTTTCATGTTCATACTTTGCATCAGAGCACATCAGCAAATCACTTTCTTTGTCTGTTTTGCACAGTCCAGCCAATGATAACCCCCAGTTTCACTTCCAGGGCAAAATTCCTTGACATGTTTCAATCTAGATCCATGAATTGTAGTTGATTGACAATTCTGTCCAATGTGTTTCTTCAAAGGACTGTAAAGTTCAACATGAATGGTTTCTTAGAGACAGACAATTACAACTAACTGTGTGTTGTGGGTGGAGGATCCATGTCTGATTTATCAGGAACATAAAACATGGATCTATTTTGATTTTTTCAGTCTCCAGATCTCTCTTCCACCCTTGGCCGTTGCCACTGTTGTAAATGGGCAGATGGTAGAATTGCAAGGTTCCGTTTGTTCTCACGAGAAACCCATGGTTTTCCAACCAGATCTTCCTGCCTTTTTGGCTAAGATCAAGTGTGGTGTGTGTAGCTACAAAATAGTGACAGATGGGTGTTGTCTTATACCTTGGGAATCAAACCCCATACTGTGTTTGAGGTTTGAAACTTACTGTAGAGTAAATGCGGGCAGCCATTATCCAGATGAGAACCAGGATATCCTGGAGGAGAAAGTTGAAACTTTTCCCCCAGTTTCTGCTGTCTCACTCCCCTGCACATACTGGCCCTGAGCCAGATCAGGACTGTGCATGTTTAAATTAAAGTGGGTAAAAATAAGATAAAGATCTCTGTGCTGTATGTTTAAAGAATCTTGCTTGGAAGTACAGAGCAGACTGTTCCTTCATCCATGATTAGCTTGCAGTCTGGACTTTCCAAAGTTTACACCAGAGTCCTACCCGACCCTAGACTTCAAAACTACCAGAATGTAAATAGGAAATTCGATTTGTATAAAGACACTCACCAAATGTAGAGCTTACAGAAGACCACCAGAGTTGGTCTTTGCCGATAGGTCACTTTCCATCTGGAGAAGGCTTCAACAGAGACACAAAATAAGCAAAGACAAAGATGGAAGAACTACACCCATGGTTCCTAGCTTTGGGTCCCCAGATGTTCTTGGACTAAAACTTCCCCAAAGCCTTCAGCACTAGCTGTGCTGGCCAGGATTTCCAAGAGTTCTAATTCAGGAACATCTGGAGACCTGAGGTTGGGAATCACTGAGCAAGACTCTTTCCCCCTAAGACTGGGGAGTCTATCCATGCAGCTAAACAGTCCAGCTGATGCCTCAATCCTGAAAGCACTTATTAGGGAACAGAACTTGAGAAAGAATTTTTAAGAAAAATGAATACAATGCCAGACTGAAACTATCAACTGAGCAGTGGTATAATTATGTGCTGGATCCCAGAGCATTATCCTATCATTGCACAGTTACATATGTCTTCACTATATGTCCCTATCATTATTCTTCTTTTAAAAGTTACTCTCCAAGAGGCCTGCTGAACCCAGTGGGGTTTTCTTCTGAGTAAAAATACATGGAACTGCATTACTAGGAAAGAATGCAGACGGGTTTTAAATTTTTAAAATATCAGTCTGAAGTTCTTGACTATCCACTGCAGTGCGTCTATAGATCTACCATGGGAACTCAATATATTCTGCCTCTTCCTGTTGTATATAAATTTAATATTTTGCTTTTAATTGCTTGCAATCATTAATCATGGCACCACAGTGGTATACAGTGCCGTCAACTTGCACTGGAAGATATAACCAGTGCTTTCCAGTTCTTTTGAACTCCAAGCTTCTGTCATCCTGATTAGCTTGATCAATGCTTAGGGAACCGGCCTTGTAAAAATTACCTTTTTGACCACAATTCCCAGAACCCTCCAGTTCGAATGCCCGGTTGTTGGCTGAGGGATACAGGAAGCTCAAGATTGAAAAGGTCACTTTCCCAGCTCTAGGTAGAGATTATGGGAAATGCAGTCTGGAATCACTGAGAGCAATGGGTTGTCTAGCCATGTCAAGAGAGCCAGTGAGAAATTGGATGGTGTCAAATAAGGAAACTAATCACAGAACATCAGATTAACAATTGTGAAATAAGATGCCCTATTTAGCCTTGAACCACACATTGTTTAATGAATCGTGTATATGTCATTTGAAGCAAAGAATAAAGATGTATTTCCATTGTTGTTTAGTGAAATGATGGTGTCAGCTTCATTAAAGGTATCTAAAATCTCTTGTGTTTGTTTTCAGAGAATCTAATGTGCTGATCCTTTTGTAACTCTTTGACTCCTTCTGAGAAAGAAACAGCCCTGTTGGACAGGGTCTTGACTATTTTATTCAAACCAACCGAAGGATTTATTCAAATTCAGCTAAACCTTTACTTTTGTCTGGGTTTTGTCATTGAAGAATTATGAATCATCTCTCCAAGTTTACTCTCAACAAGAGAAACAGTTAAGTGGGTCTGTGTGAACATTTACTTGTGTTTTATTACAGACTTGTACGTTATACTGCTAGCAGTAATTCCTACTGGCTCCAAGGGGAAAGTCCATGATTTTATAGTGTTTTGTGCCTCCAGCTCAGACCCACCTCAACGTGACTAAAAAAGAAATCTGGGATGTTTAACTGTTTGGGGTGCATGTCACAAAGAGAGGCATACCTATCTATATCTATTCGACCAGAGAGGCGTACCTATCTATATCTATTCGACCAGTGGTTCTCAATATTCAATCTTCCAGATGTCTTTGACTTTATAACTCAAGGACTCCCTAGCCATTGACCATGCTGGCAGAGGATTCAAGGAGCTCAAGAGTTGTGGATCTCAACCTTTGTGATTTCCGTCCACCCCTCCCCGTTTGGCACACGGTCAAAGAGCCTGTGCCATGCCATGATAGAAAGAGGAAGAGAATGTGTTCTTCTTCAAGGACACCTACAGGCATTCTGTTGTTATACTGATCATTTACTGTAAATTGTAATGATGTATTTAAAAATTATAGCAGTACTGTTGGGAGTATACATAACAAAACAAAAAAATCATTATTTCGCAACAGCTGAAGATTCCAATCATGTTGTCCTTACCTCTTAGTATTTCATTGGAAAATACTGCATCCTTCCTTGCTTACTTCTCTGTACCACCAGTGCTGGATGTACCACTGCTTGAGAACCATGGTTTTTAGAAGATCAAAGAGCAAGAACCCTAATAATAGATCACTGCCCCTAAATTGCCCACACAAAAACATTATCTGTAGTAAGAAGAGAAAGACTCATACTACCAATTCATTGTTGAATGTGTAGTTTGATGTGCATTAACATTGGTTCTGATTGGTTCCAGTAAATGACACAGTATGAATGTCCCATAGAAAGTCCAACATATAGGAAAATAAGTTTTTATTCATACCCCCAGGCTTCACTACTTAAAGGTACTTATTTTCACCATGGTGATGGCGCTACAGCTTGGGTCATCTTAGATCTTCAGGTCCTTGTTAACATCTGCAGCTCCACCACAACTGAATTCTGCAGCCCATATGCTTTAATTCAGACCGGAGGGAGCATCATCCAGAGTTTCAAGAGCCACAGAGGGCCATACCTGGCCATTGAGGACCCACCACCGCAATCATCATTTAAAAAAAGGGGGGGGGTCATTTTTAACATTCAAAGAGGTCCCTTGCCCTTCAATGTCCAAAATATGGTGGTCAGGAACAGAGATAGATAGAGGAGGCCTACACCATGGTGAAATATCTAAAGGAGTGGTCCCAACCTTGTGTCCCCAGATGTTCTTGGACTACAACTCCCAGGACCCTTCAACACTAGCTGTACCAGCCAAGATTTTTGGGATTTGTAGTCCAAGAACATCTGGGGACAAACCTAGACAGCATCTTAAAAAGCAGATAAATCACCTTGATGTATTGAAGTGAGAGCTGGACTTTAAAGAAGGCTGACTGCCAAAGAATTGATGCTTTTGAATTGTGGTGTTGGAGGAGACTCTTGAGAGTCACCTGGACTGCAAGGAGAACAAACCTATCCATTTTTGAAGGAAATCAACCCTGAGTGCTCACTGGAAGGACAGATCCTGATGCTGAGGCTCCAATACTTTGGCCATCTCATGAAAAGAGAAGACTCTCTGGAAAAGACCCTGATGTTAGGAAAGTGTGAAGGCAAGAGGAGAAGGGGACGACAGAGGACGAGATGGCTGGACAGTGTCACCGAAGCGACCAACATGAATCTGACCCAACTCCAGGAGGCAGTGGAAGACAGGAGGGCCTGGCGTGCTCTGGTCCATGGGGTCACAAAGAGTAGGACACGACTTAACGACTAAACAACATCAAAATCTGGGGACCCAATGTTGGGAATGACTGCTTTAAAGGGTACAAACTGATATCTTGAGGGGAAAAATGTTTTTCAAAAATAAGTTACAGCATCAGGGGCCACATATGGTTCTCAGGCTGTACTTCCTAGGAGTTGCAGCCCAAGAGGTAACATTTCCAGGCTCTGGAATGGAAGTAGATTTTCTGGGGTTTCTTGAAGGAATTGTTACATCTTGGATAGAAACACACGTGGAGATCAACATAGGATGGCAAAGCTACAAAAATTCAGGTAGAAAGAAGTAGGGCTGAGTGAGGATGCTTGGATAGGAGACTTTCTAGGCTGATAACGCTAAAGATTAAATTTCACAGAGCTGTAAAGCAGTGGTTCCCAACCTTGGTGTCCCCAGATGTTCTTGGAAATGCTGGCCAACACAGCTAAGTGGTGAAGGCTTCTGGGTGTTTTCCCAAGTACATCTGGGAACCTGTGGTTGAAAACCATTATCGTGAAAGATTCCCAATAAATAAGTTATGAAGGACTGTGGAATTTCACCAAAACATCAAAATATATTAGAGGCAACCGTGCAGAACTATGTGGTCTGGAAAGAATGTTGAACTTTACAGTTTATGAGTTACAGAGAGAAGACTGGAAGTGCAATACTTACTCAAAGATGGCTTGGCTGTAAAGGCTTAGAATGGGTTACAAATTTGATGTGCCACAGAAATGCCCTTCTGCCAGATGATTTCAGGGAGATGTTTCTAGCCCATAAATGCAGCCACAGTACTGGCACAAAGTTAGTTCTTCACAAGATAGTCCTAACTAATGTTTTTTAATGCCTGTCGGCTCAGAGGAGTTTGGGTTTGGTACAGTTCAGTTGGCCTGGCATCAGCACAACAGCCCTCCTCATGTCAGCTGCTTAGGACTGCAGTTGTAAATCACAAGTTCTTGAGTCTTGAGAAATCTGAGTGAATTCCTCTATCTGTTTGGGTCTGTGTGTGACAGAGAGAGAGAGAAAGAAAGAGAGAGAGAGATCTAATCCTTGATACCTACATAGCAAGCACATAACATGAGACCAGCATACAGAATTTTGCACATTTTTGCTCAAGCGGAACAAGATTTATGGCGCTTGTCTGAGAAGGTATCCAGCACATCTTTCTGTGTGTGAGAGAGAAGAGGAGAGAGAGAGAGAGAGAGAGAGAGATGCATTCCAATCTGCCTCAAACATCTCTCATTTCATGTTTCTGGTTCCCTGTAATTTATTGCCTGTTTATTGTCTCCAGCTGGCTGGAGAGCTCAGTTATTTAGATCTCTGAGGGCAGAGCCAGAGGTCGGGAGTTTGATTCCCACTGTGCCTCATGGGAGAAGAGCCAGCCTGTGCAATTTGGACAAGCTGCGCACAATCCCATGGGAATGGTCAACCACTCCTGAGCATTCTCTACCTGAAAAACCCTGAAAAAGGATCACCATAAGTCAAACTTGATTTGACAGCAAGTTGTTGTTTTTATAAAACACCAGGCACAGTCAAAATTATAAAAAACATTCACTGGTATTATATAGCAGATACAAATTGTAACCATAAACCTAAGTATCTGTTAAATATCAGCGCAGTATGTATGCTGTTCCTAATATTGCCGTTTTTTGTAACTCTGATGGTGTTATTTCTGGATGATGATGATGATGATGATGATGATGATGATGATGATGGGGGTATGTCCTTGTTTGTACATGTGTGTGAGAGAGAAAGTGTGGGGGGTGAGAGAGAGAGAGAGACAAAGAGAAAGCATTCTGTCTGTCCATCCCCATGGGAAGGATGAAAGTAATAAAATTCTTTATGAGTGCCATTTCTACCGTCCATGTGACTGCCTGGGTTATTCATTACTGAATTCAGCATCCTTCTTGGCCGAGAAAGTCAATAGCAGGCTTTGAAGAGACGGACGGATACATCTGTCCCATAAACAGTGAAGCAAAGCAGTTAGTCGGCATTACACGGAAGCATCTAGACGAATGAAGATAGAAGTTCATATAAGGAAGAAAGTAAAAATATTAAAGGTGCAACTCATCTCAAGAGAAAGCCACCTCAAAGTAAATCAAGGAGTGAAACAGCGAAGGAAAGAACAGTTTCACTTTCAACAGTTTGCAGAGGAGAAGGATAAGGAAAATTAAAAAATCTGCACAATGAGCAGCCCTAAGTATGAGAAGCTTGAAGATGATGAGGAGCCTGGAGATCAGAGTTCAATCACCTCCTTAGCAGAACAAGACAAAAAGGAGTTTGAGCCTCTGAAAGGTCATACGCGGACACAACCTGCTACAAGCTATGGGTCAACTCTCCCAGCACCACCGGAACGTAGTACACCTGAAATGGGATCCTATCAAGACCCAGCCCTTGAGCCTCCTCGTGTCATCATCAGCCAACCTGTCCAGTTTGTTGAACAACCTGAATACCTGTGCTACTCACTCTTAGCCATGCTTTTCTGTTGCTTCCCACTGGGTATTGTAGCCTTGATTTTCTCCATACAGGTATGTATGTGCATAAGAAAAAAAACATTGTGGATCAGAGATATTGCACAGGGAGAGTGACTTGTGGCCAGCTGATTTGTTTTTTTTTTTTAATCTACTTAGCAACAGTTTTTAGCAGAGAGTAAAGAGGGCAAATGTTTGGGTGGAGGTGGGAGAGAATCAGGATTTCAACATTTCATTAAGGAGGCTCTGGAACCCACTAAGAATAATTCAAGCACTGTAGCTTGCTATAGAGTGGTACTACACCTTGAGAGGTGGAGGGGGGGAGTAATGATGAGAAAGTGATGGTGGTCTATAAAGGATATAGTGTTTGCCAAGGGAGGAGGACAGCATATGAGCCTGCCAAGGTGTTCGTTTATTCTTCAACAATGATAGCCCTATAAGCTGGGAGCAGCAAAAACGAGGAGTTGTGACACTTTGAAAATGAACAAATTTGGACTGATATTTATTTTCTTAGACTCCCTACAAATAATAAATTTAGGCTGTAATGCTGGGTTTTAGCATTGAAACAATCTTATCTAACTTTTGACGGATTTTTCAGATTAAAACGTCATTTGCTACAGTTTACTACTGGGTACATGGAGGTCTTCACTAATCCCATGTTACATGGTGAACATCAAGAGGGAGATGCACAATGGCATAGTGGTGTATGTGGACGCACAAGAGCTCATTGGAATAGTCACTATAGCTAAACATCTCCTCCACCTCCAGGAGAGTCCCAAAATACAGTTAGCTGAATTGGTCTACATCATGACAGCAAAGTTTTTGTAAAGTTAATGTCTCTCGAAGGCTTTCACAGCCGGGATCCGATGGTTGTTGTAGGCTTTTCAGGCTGTTTGGCTGTGTTCTTAAAATTGTGTTCTTAAGGCCATGTTCTTAAGGATAAGACAGATCATCTCTTCCCCTTATCACAAAAATACACGCACAACAAAAAACACGCTGATCACCATAATCACCCGATCTCCTGAAAAGGAAAAAAAAAAGCTGATCGCACAGCTATAAATACTCAACTATCCCACAAACTGCACCAAAGCACAGACAGAGTTCTGACTCCTGTCCTCTGAAGATGCTGGCCCCAGAGACTATTTATTTATCTTATTTATTTATTTATTTATTTGATTTATATCCCACCCATCTGGTATATTTATACCACTCTGAGCGGCTAACAACTAGTGAAACATTAGGAAGAAAAACCTTAAGAACACGGCTAAACCATCTTAATGTCTCGTAATATTTTGCATTCCAGGAGGGAGAGGTTGCAACAGTACACTTTTCCTAGGAAAATACAGTTCTTTTCTAGCTGCTACAAGGATTATAGCTAACCTCACTTCAGAGGCGACAGGGACACCTGAGGTAGCGACAAAGGATGGCATAATCCCTACTAATCACAAACTCCTAGGGCTTCAAGCCTATGAAGCTGGGGTCCATGAAGAGAAGGGGCTTCTCTCCACTCCAGTTTAACCCATTATACAAGAAGCAAAAATATGCCTCCCTCCCGTCTTCCACCTCAGTGCACCTGGTTCCCCTCTGATTCTATACATGCTTGTATGTGTCACATACATAAAACCAGTACTGTACGTGTAGTTGCTTAAATTTATTTCTTTGTTTGCTTGTTTGTTTGTTTAAAATATTTCAATTATCAAGATGGAATGCAAAAATAAAACAATACAAAACAATTCAATAATTTAAAAAAAACATTTAGAAGATTAAAACCAATAACAATAAGGAAACCTCCTGAGTGGATTAAAGCCACGATGACCATTAATCCCTAAAAGATGTGGTAAATAACCACATTTCAACTTGGTGCTGAAAAGAGATCAGTGTTCACACCAGTCAAGCCTCCAAGGAGCAAGTATTCATGCATCGTTCTCCGTGGCGGAAGATAGATGACCTACTGCCAGCAAATCTTTTTATTATTATTTTATTTTATTTTATAGGTTAGGTGTAGGGATAGAGGACAGAGGACATGGGATTAAACTATATTCATTCTTGTGGTTGTTGTGGGTTTTTCGGGCTCTTTGGCCGTGTTCTGAAGGTTGTTCTTCCTGACGTTTCGCCAGTCTCTGTGGCCAGCATCTTCAGAGGACTGGAGTAGGAACTCTGTCCATGCTCCAGTCCTCTGAAGAGGCCGGCCACAGAGACTGGCAAAACGTTAGGAAGAACAACCTTCAGAACACGGCCAAAGAGCCTGAAAAACCCACAACAACCATTAGATCCCGGCCATGAAAGCCTTCGCAAATACAATATTCATTCTTATTTATTACATTTCAAAGATACAGAAGTTTCCAGTGTAACTAAATTATAATACATATTCTATTTCTAAATTAATCTTAGGCTTTCAAATATCAAATATTAATTTGCATTCTGTTTCTAAGCCAATCATAGAATGATCGGGCAAGTGGATATAGAGAGAGGCATTCCTTCAAGTATGCAGGTCCCAAGCTGTTGAGGATTTAGGCTGTAATCAATACCTTGAAGTTGAACTGGTCTCATACTGGCAGCAAGTGCAGTTCTTTCAGAACTAGTGTCATAGGGACCCTGAACAGTGTTCTTGCTAGCAGTTTAGTCACTACATATTGGACCTATAGCAGCATCCATGTCCTCTTCTGTTGTGAAATTTTTCCCTGATTCATGACAGTTTTCAAGAGCAGCATTGCAAAAGCATTGCATTTTTTGTGCCAAGAAAACATTACATTTTTGCACCCGAAACTTGGGATTTTGCCCTTTCAAAAACCTTCACATTTTGCACAAAATGCAGTGACTTTTGAGCAACATAACTGGTTTTGTGCCAGCTTGATTTTTCAAGGGAAAAAAAACAGTTCGGTGAATTTTCACCAGGAGAGGTTTCAAAATGTGAAGAATGTGCAAAAAGTGTCGTTATCAAACTTGGCAGGACCAAGAGGTCCTGATCCATACAAAAACCTTGCCAGGCTTTCGATGGCTCCTTATCGCCAATGATAGTGACAGGAGCAGTGACAGGAGCAGAAGGATCTTCAGGGCATAGATGGGAAGCTCCATGATAGAAGGAAGGCTTCTATCTAGGGTAGCACCCTATTCCCTAAATGTGAGCATAAAAGAGGGGGTCCTATACAACCTTCAGATGTTTTTGACCTTAACATCCATCCCTCTTCCCAGCATAGTCCATGATCAAAGATTATTGGAGGCAAAGTCCAAACAATTAAAAACTATACTCAAGACATACCAGGAAATGCCTGAATCAGCTCTTGGGCCACTGTGATGTCAATTTCCAGTTCAGCTTTCCCAGAACAGTTTGGTGCATGGCCTGTTTTCAAGTTTATGAATTCTTTACTAAATACATTCCACCCTCCGTGTAGGTGTCTCATGACTATGATTCAGCTTGGAACAATGTCAGAAGCAGGGCTAAAGTTTGAGCCACAAAACCATTGAGGTGCAGTGTGTTGTCCACGTGACCACCCAACTGCACATGGGAAAAGTAGAGATGTTAAGTGAGCTTCCTGCTCTCACTACTAGCAACCTACCTTTATGGGTTTCGCGCTGCCTAATTCCTCGTTCTGCTCTCCCCAGCACCATCCATGGCTGTAAGGAACAGAATTTCAGCAATGATTTAAGAGTCTCTTAAGCAAAGACGCACTCTGCCTTTGCACGCAAGGTCCAGTCTGGGTGTCTGGGTGCAAGGAAAGCAAGCAAGCAGGGAAAAGATTAAAGGTGTTGGCAAAGGAGACAAATGAGGATGTCCATTAATGCTGTTGAAAAGGAATGTGGGGCACTGAGAAAGGGGGAGAGGCACCGCAGAGCAAACATCAAACAAAGGAGAAGAGGCACAGTAGAGCATATCATACAATGAGCAATATATGAGAAGGTCCTACATGACAGGGAATCCACCTAAGAGGATCCAGTCCCACTACAACCTCCTACCATGCCAGCCATCCCTATGTGCTCTGGGG
The DNA here is from genome assembly GCF_051106095.1 of Pogona vitticeps. NCBI lineage: Eukaryota > Metazoa > Chordata > Lepidosauria > Squamata > Agamidae > Pogona > Pogona vitticeps. The sequence goes on along the minus strand of NC_135791.1, from coordinate 19,096,900 downwards.
CTATTCCTCCGAACCACCCAAATCCCAATATGGATTGCCAGGCTACAGCCAGCTTCCAGTGGGACAACTGTCCCCACACCTGTCTGCCCTACCAATGAATCTTACTACTCCATCTTGGCTATGCTTTGGGGCTGCCTACCTTTGGGTGTTGCTACTTTTGTTGATTCAATACAAGTGAGTATGTATAAAGAAGAAAGGAGAATAGGACACAGTCATAAAACAACACCAGATTAGGCATCCTTCAGTCTCGAGAGACTTTGGTAATGTGCTCTGAGTAGAGGTCTTGGAACAGCGTCTAGTGTGGCTGAGAAGGCCAATTCGAGAGTGACCATCCCTTCCACACCGAAGACAAATGCAAGCTGTCCCCTGTCCAGTTCCCTGGTTTTCCTGCTTTTGTGACTGCCTCTTTGCCTCGGCCTGCTGGACAAGGGTCTCTTCAAATTGGGAGAGGCTGTAATGCACCGCCTGCTTCCAGACTGAATGCTATTTCCTTCCATAATTCGAGCACTAGAGCAAACCAGGGGCTACAGGGACAGAGAAAACAGGGACAATGTCTTTAATTTTAGGAATTTTCAAAGAGGAACGTATGTTTAGATATGCAAGTCTTTATTCAGAAGTTTCCTTCCTGCAGGATGAAATTAAAAGCAGTTTTGGGTGCCTTGGCCAGATCTACACCAGCACAGAAAGTGGAGGGTGGCCTGATGACCTCTTCTAAGGATGATAGTCCTCTGTTTGAAGGGCTGATAATTCTTCCTTTGGAGGCACCATCCATTCAAACAAAAGACACTTTGGACAGCCGAAATTTGTTTAGAAGGCCATAGGAACCCAACAGGCAGTCTTTCTTTTGAAGGTCTCCTGTGGTTCAAGGGGTTGTTCAGTGAAAGTTTGATGTAAAGATCAAGAATAATCAGAACAGGTATCAGGGAACTCTCTGTTGACAATCTACACTGAGCAGTTGGACAGAAGCCTATACAGCTAAACAAATCACGAGGTCACAGTCATCCCTACTTAAATGAGATGCAGAGTTTAAATTACATAATTTTGTTTTAAATATTTTTAAATCCTTCTAATTTTGCATCAGTATAAATGCAACATTATGTGAAATTTCTTGATATTGTTCCCAAAGCCCCGATGACAACGGGGACCACTGAAGTGTGTTTCATCCACAAGTGAGATGTTTCGATTGCCAGATCTCTGTATTTTGTTAAGTTTTTCCAACTCTTTGTTTTCAACTCTGGCATCCCTCGCAATTGCAATGTCAATTATACAGACATTTTTTTCATTCTATTACTTCTCTGTCTGGTATATTTTGTTCAAGTTGTCCATCAGTTTGGATCCAGAAATCCCACAAGGTCTTGGCTTCCTCATTTTCTGACACCTTCTCTACCAGATGTTCCCACGGATTTTTGAAGGCTGGCAAATTATATATATTTTTTGCACAATGACCAGTACACTAATTTTGCCAGTCTATCTTGTCTACTTTTGTAATCCCTTTGTGCAATCGTTGGACATTTGCAGATGACCTATGACACAGTTTCATCTTTTTGGGTCCAATCTATTATTCCTGTTGGTTATGTAACTACTGGAACTGCCCGTGTATTTATGGCTTTGATTGTATTTCCACAATTTAATTTTGATTTTAAGATTTTACAGTCTTTTGATATATTCCCTTTCTGTCAGTTCTTTAACTTTTGTATGCACGATATTATCTGCTTCTAGTATTCCAAGGTCCTGTATTTATACATACATACATGGTGGCGCTGTGGGCTAAACCCCAGAAGCCTCTGTGCTGCAGGGTCAGAAGACCAAGCAGTCGTAAGATCGAATCCATGCAACGGAGGGAGCGCCTGTCGCTTGTCCCAGCTCCCGCCAACCTAGCAGTTCGAAAGCATGCAAATGCAAGTAGATAAATGGGGACCACCTCGGCGTTCCGTGTCTAAGTCGCGCTGGCCATGTGACCATGGAAGATTGTCTTCGGACAAAACGCTGGCTCTATGGCTTGGAAATGGGGATGAGCACCGCCCCCTAGAGTTGAACACGACTGGACAAAAATTGTCAAGGGGAACCTTTACATACATACATACATACATACATACATACATACATACATACATACATACATACATACATACATACATACATACATACATACATACATACATACATACATACATACATACATAAGTAGTGCCTCGCTTAGCGATGTTAATCCGTTCCGGAAAAACCGTTGCTAAGTGATTTCATCGCTAAGTGATATTAAAAAGCCCATAGGTACACATTAAAATGCGATTAATGCATTCCTATGGGCTTAAAAACTCACCTTTAAGCGAAAATCCTCCATAGCGCCGCCATTTTCGCTGCCTCTTAAGCGAGGAAAAACAGCGGGCGGCCATTTTGTTTTCCCGGTGGCCATTTTGAAACTGCCGATCAGCTGTTAAAAAGGGTCGCTTTGCCATGATCGCTTCCCCGCGATCATCGCAAAGCAAAAAAAAACCCATAGGGACCATCACGAGCAATCGCTATGCAAGGCACCACTGTACGTACGTACGTACATACATACATACATACATACATACATACATACATACATACATACATACATACATACATACATACATACATACATACATACATACATACATACATACATACATACATACATACATACATAATCTAAAACTTCCTGTCTTCTGTTGGACCCTTTATTCTGACCACAGGGCTTACTGATAAATGCCTAATAGCTGAAAATCGAGAAATTCCTAACCAAACGAAGGGCAGCTTCTACAAACAGCAGATCTTCTCCAACTGCATTTATCCCCATGAATCTGTCACTTTTTTCTCTCTTCATTTCCAGACCCAAGGAGCAAACCGGAACCGAAACAGGGAAGATGCTCAGCGCTACTCCAATCGTGCACGCACCTTTGCCACCTTAGCCGTCGGGTTCGGCCTCGCATCTTTGGTGATATTTATCATTGCAACGGTGGTTCATCATAACCAGACGCAAAACTCACCGCCACCAAACAGCCCCTGAGAATGCTCATATCCTGAAAAATCTACTCCTCTCTCCCTCTTCCGCTGTCAACTCAAGGAAGCCCGAGTGTGATGTCTTCGTCTTTGAATTGTCCCGTCAACTAAAAGGGCATGCAACAGAGCTCATAGAAATGTGCGTGTATGTTGTATGCTTTCTGCATACTTGACCTGACAACTAGCAAGGGAATACAGGAACTGCAAAGCATTGCAACTGGTGTAACAGCTGATGATCTGAATGCCCTACATGGTGGTGATATAGTTCTGATGGTCCGAGTGAGGAATTATCACAAATGACCCATTCCCCTGGTACAAAATATCCCCAATGGAAATGCAGGAATGAGGACAGGCATGCTGGGTGGTCTCAAGGATCAGATAGGAAATGTTGTCCCATTTGTTAGCTGGACAATGTCCATTGTAGCTGCCAGGATATTCTTAAGGTTAAAACATCATGATCCAGCTCCATACAATCAAGTTATAGTTTCAGATCATCTTCCAGCTGCCCATTTCCCCTCTGCCTATTCCCTCTTTCAGATGTAATTCCTGTCCTAGACTCCCCCCCCCCCCCATTTCCTTTTCTTGTTGTTCCTCCACCTTCTAAGCCTACTTCCAGTCTCATCTCGCCGGCTTTCCTGTGTGGACTTGCCAGCTAGACCGTTTCACAGGTGAAAGGAGAGACATTCTTACACCACTATTATTTTCATAATATGAGTTGCTACGTACATCCTGTTCTCGCTCCCCTTTACAAAGGGGATGGTATTGTCTTCTGTCGTCTTTTAGTGTACAATAATCTCTCCTGCCTATTTGAAAAAGAAGCAATTTGTTAGCATCTTCTTGTGGACAATAAACAAGCAAATAAACAATTGTAATTTATGGTGATTGTGATGTATGTTGTGCAGGGTTCATTTTCTGTGAATTGTTTTTCATTTCTACATTACATCAGGAAATGAAGCAAAGGTTTTAGGAAGAAATCTTACAAGCTGCAGTCCTTACTATGATGAAAGGTATTTGTTGGTCATTAAGAACGATTGTTTGAATTCACAATCTGCCTGGCTAAAATGGTTCAGGGATTTTTAAAATGTGGGAAATGCTCCGGGATTGAGATGGGCTGATCAATTTTTTTTCCTTTGACCACATGATGCAAAGAGAAATAAAAATCAGCCTGAAGTCATTGCCCCATCCATAGTTTTGCCTCCACTGCTGGAGGTACTATTTGTCTTTTCTTTTAGAATGGATGCATTTGCACCAATTCAGGTGTGGGATCACTTCAACCAAAACAAAAGCTCCTTTCCCCACTAACACACATTTACAGCTTCTCTCTTTCTATGATCAAAACTATATACTTTTTTAATTTTTCAGCTTAAGAATGGAGTTTCTTTCTGTCAGCAAGAGGTTGAGTTTTGTTAAGATGAAGATATGAGGAAATTAGGAAGGGAAGCCTTGTTTACAACATATTTTTTATTTCCTCTGTAATTTGTAATGGCACCACCTGTAGGGCTCTAAATAGAACTGTGAGCTCCTAACAAGGTCGTACTCCTCTCTGCCCATGTGGCCAGTCAATGCAAAGAGACCTGGGGAAACCCTAGTGAGTGAATGTGAGTGGATTTGTTTTTTCCTTCCTGTGTAGTCACATCATTAGACTCTAAAAAGAGATGCCACTTAACAGCTAATCTACAAAGTCCTAGTTCAGAAACTGCCAGGCTTTGACCACCTTATTCAGAGTTAAATCTGTCTCTCTTTCTTCTGAGACATCTGCTTTTGCCTATTTCAGGAGACTCTCCCACCCAAAATATATAGTGAAGCATGGATAATAGTCCTGGGAGGGCTTGATCACAGAGAGAAATGGCCTGTTGTCCCAGCAGTGGAAAAGCTAAATATGAAGGTTTTTGCTATACTCACTGGTAGTAACTGCCATCAAACTCTATAGAATCTACCCCTGGATTTACGGTGGGATTGCAGCGTTAGAGATGAAAGATTTTATCAATTTTGTGTGTTCTTTATTTCATTTTTCTCCTGTATATCTTAACTATCCCTCACTGTAATTAAGATTCTTAATTTTGAAACCTGTTCAACTTGATGTCTCTGAAATCCAAAGGCTTTCCTCCAAATTTACAATCACTCATACATGCTACATGCATTTGCAAACATGATCGGAGTGGAAAACACACTGAATTTGGGAGCCTAGCTTGGAAATGTCATTTTTTTCCTATGTATCTGAGAGATTCTGGGAGTTGTAGTCCAAACTCTGCTTAATATAATAAACAATAACTATATGCTGTCAATTAAAATCTCATTAATGGTGACCCTTTCCAAGGTTTTCCAGAAAGGGAATACTCAGAAGTGGTTTCCCATTCCTTTCTTCTGGGACTGTACAGCTTGCCCAAGACTACCCAGGCTGGCTCTACTTACAGGAGGCAACATGAGGAATCGAACTCCCAACCTTTGGCTCCACAATCAGATACCTAACTCACTGAGCTATCCAGCCAGCTGTAATTTCTGCTTAAGGCAAGGAAAGTTTTCCACTTTTCCTTTCTCTTACATTCATAGGGCAGTATCCTGTTTCCACTCTATCTAGAGATAGAGTGGAAAGGAGATTGTGTAAACACCGTGTCACCATTTCTCCAGCAGGCTTCCCAGAACACGACAAGCTATAAATGAATCTCACAAGCAGCTGTGAGAACAGGGAGGGACGTCAGAGCCTGCTGGTGTGGGCTAGCCCAGTGGTTCTTAACCTTTGTTACTCGGATGCTTTTGAACTGCAACTCCCAGAAACCCCAGCCAGCACAGTTGGTGGTGAAGGCTTCTGGGAGTTGCAGTCCAAAACTCCTGAGTAACCCAAGGTTAAGAACCAGTGGGCTAGCCTATAGGATTGTCTTTCCACTTCATTTTAAGGCACTGGGCCATTGGCCAAGGTTTCAAAACCACAAGCTTTTTCCATTCAAACATGAGATATAAGTGGGGGTGCATTAAAAATGTAAATTCGAAGGAAACAGATATAACCAAGTTTGTCCACTCTCCGCACTGGCCAAATTCAAGAAGTGCAGTTCTTTCCAACATGAATCAGACCATATGATACCTGGATGCTAAAGGACAGGTGACTCTTCAGAGTGGGTGGGTGGAGGTCCCAAGCCTAATTCAGCTCCAACATCCTTGAATTCACAGAGATTTAGGGTCAGGATTTTTAAGAATTAAACACGGAAATGCTGGGCTTGAATGAACAAATCTGACAGTTTTTATTTCTTCCACGCTCAATAGTTCCTTTCCCCCTTGCTCTGAATTTCATCCAGAATAAACAATGTATTCTAAATACGAAGACGTTTATGAATTTTGGGAAGTTGCTATAAAAAAAATCATGCTTTAACTGCTTAACTGTTAAAACTTTGTGTTTAATTACTCCTGTAGTCAAACATAGTTGCTGTGCTGAATTGTACTTGCCATTTCCTCCTTTTGAGAGAGGAGCAGGGAGCAGAGAATAAAAGAAAGAGGCAGCTGTAATCCTTAGTACCTGTAGGGTGAGCAGGTAACACAGTCCTTCCCACACTGGGGAACATGCACAGAATTCTGCTTGCACAGTGTGTTGTTGCACAAGTGGAACAAGGGCTAAGGAGCTTGGGCAAGAAGATCTCCATGCTCATTTGTGGAACAAGTAGAAGACGCTGTGTCATGAACAGGGGCACTTTTGAGTCTACACCTGCGCAGTGGAGGATGGGCTAAAATGGAGTGGAACTCCCATCAGCAGAGGGTTATGCTTTGCCAACAGTCAACATGATATTTTTCCCCACCTCCTAAAAATCCCCACAAATGTGGATGGTGCACATGGGGGATAAAGTTTTCCCCTTTTGTTTTCCAAGGCCATGATCCAGTTGCAAATAAAGAGTAAAATTCTAAAACTATCATTGGGCAAACTCATGCCCCCCACCTTTGCCAGACTGCCTATCCCACACTGGTTGCAAAATAAATGGCATGTTGGTCAACCCGGGAAAGGGGGAGGGACTACTTGCACAAAGTAATGGCGCAGGTCTCCTAATCTCTGCTGTAAATCCAGTAAATGCAGGAAGTGATTAAACCCTTCAACAGTGAGAATGCTGACGTTCGCCTTACGTTTCTGTGTTCAGTTGTACATCGTAGAAAAGATATGTTCATAACCCAGGGGGGAAATGAAATTACAGTATTTCACGGCTGTGAACTGTCTTCCTCTTGACCTCATTTCTGCAGAACTTGGTCCATATCTATTTTAGTATTGCTCATTGCTTCATTTCTCCTCCTACCCTCTTAAATGTCTAAGCTATGAGACAATTTTTGGAGCTCTGAGACAAACTCTTTCAGTCTGAGCTCTAGAGCAATTCCTAAGAGTCCCTTAGGGAGTAAAGTAATACCGCTCAATGCCTGCATCTTTGGGGTGGGGGAAAGCCTCCAGGAACTAGATTTAGTCCCAGAGAGGACAAAAGCAAAGGCCGAGAAAAGGGCTGAAGGTCCATAAGACAGGAAAAAAAAAAAGCACAAGCATCAGATATTCTGAAGAGCCTGACAAGAAGGGACTGAAGGGAAAGCGAACTTGTGGAGCGGCAAGAAGCAACACCATCCGCACAAATTATGAGCAACCTAAACAATGGGAAGATGGAAGGTGATGCTTCTGTTGGTCAGGATCCTCCTCCCTATTCTGAAAAGCTGCTCAGCGGAGAACCGGATCAACGGGCACTACCTGCTGGGCTAAGCAGTCCCATGGGCTATGCGGCACCTCTACCTGTCCCACAACAGTACCAACTTTATTACGGTCCACCTGCTGTAGGATTGAGCCAAGCCACAGTCCTTCAGCCTCCACAGACCATCATCATCACGACTATCGACCCTATGGAAGAGCCAGATTACATGGGTTTCTCCATCTTCACCATGCTTTGCTGTTTCTTACCCCTTGGAATTGCTGCCTTTGTATATTCCATAAAGGTGAGGCAAGGGTGTGTGTGTGTGGGTGGGTGGGTGTGTTCTGACAATATTTTCATTGCTCCTTTTAGAAAATGTTGGAATGGGCAGTATTTTGGGTAACTCAAGAAAATGCAGAGCTTCTGAATTTCATTAAAGGTTCAATTCCTTCCTTCTCCCCCTGCAAATACTTTAACATCGCTACTGAGATGCACTGCTGGCAGAGGACATTGATAAAGACGGGGCGCTGAAAGTGAAAGATTAACAGAATGGAAGGTTGGAGGCAATTGTTGGTTTAATTATTAAAGATGTCAGCCAAATCCTGTTGCATAGCTGGCAAGTAGGAAGCAACAGTGGAACTTCCAGTGGCAAATTGCCCTTCTGTCAGCTCAACTATGCAACAGGATTAGGGCTGTTAGTGAGAAGATCTTTCAACACTAATATTAGGTATAAATTTAAAAAGGAGGGTAAGGAGAGTGGATGTAGTTGCCAGAGAATATAAAGTACAACAGACATAAAACAAGCAGACCATGACACCTACTGTGTGAGATCTCAAGTAATGCCACAATCAGAATTATTGAGTATAAATCTGTATGCTGCCCAATCTTTAAGGACAGAGATCCCTCCTTATGTGCTAGCAGGAAAAGACGGTATATGTTCAGAGGGGAGGATGAACGCATGGAGAGCTGGATATTGTATTTGACTAGACATGTGTGTTTCCAAAGAGGCAGTTATGCCTGTTGCTGTGCAAAATAAATGAGGATTTTATGGTCCGACATGTAAAAGCCAAAGAGAATTCTTGTTAAATCTGTGTTCATGCTCTAAGAACTCCCTGCAGTGTTTTATCGGAGGTAGCACAGAACCCTTCATCCTATATATGATTGGTTTGGATGTGACTTTTGCCTGGGTTTTTATGATCCAGAGTCCTTTGCTACAACTGGCAGCATGGATTCATCAAACAACTCCTTATAAAATCAAAGATCACAAAATGGCTGACGGTTGTGAAAGGAGAGGTTATGAGCCAGTGAAGATGTACGTGTTTACACTCAAGAAGCGACTTTCAGACCAGTTGCCTTGTAAGCCTGCTTTGGGAATAAAGCACAAAATATTAATACTATAGCTATTGGAATAAGCCATACTCAAGATGTTTTGGAACTAAACTTTTAGTTCTTTGCACTCCATCATTAGGAAAGGCAATGCCTTTAGTTCTGATTGTGTGTGATTGTCATAGCAGCTGCTTTTCTGATCACTCATAATTTACAAATTAGCTTGTTCTAATTTGTAGCTGGTTTTCTAGATGTAAGTGGATTCTTTGTTTGTATGGCTAAATTCTCAAATACATGAGACTCTTTGGGCCTCATCTCTTCTTGAACATCAGTGTGATTTCACTCCGACCAACAGGCTGTGTGTAATGTGCATTTTTGGTCTTTGAGATGTTGGAGGCAGAACTGGATTATGAAGATGGATGTCAAAAAACAAACCACTGACACATTTAACCACAGCTTAGTAATAATAGTAATAATCTTAAAACTGCAAAGCTGGCAGTGACTCTCTGGACTGTCAAGTCTAAACCCTGTGAAGAAGGCCCAGTGGGAATTAGAACTCCCAGCCTCTGGTTCTGCAGCTAGATAACTAAACCACTGAACTATTTAGCAACACATAACGATGGTTAATTGAAACAAAACGTTCTGATATCTTTCTAAAAGCAAAACAGAGAAGAAGAAATGAACCAACCCATCAAGCTCAATTTTGCTGAAGCTCTTTTTTTTTTCCAAATAAATAACTTTTTTCCAGTTAAAGGAGGTTCTCCCCATGAATGAAAGAGAAATATGATCACCTGTGACAAAGGAAAATCAACACTGTCAGAGTTATGGCATGGGGATGGATCAAGACAGAAAAGTGGAGGAGGAAAATAAGGTGGTGGAAGCTGTCTATTGAACAGATTCCTATCTTCTGGTATCTTCATTCATACATTGACTGGCTACTGTGACAATGAATGATCCTTTTAGGAATTCAAAATAGGTGCCCTGCCAAGGGTTTTTGGGCCGAACCTCTGTCTGTCCTGGCCAATATAAACAATGAGTGATAATGGTGGTGGTTGGTATATCAGGTTCTTTGGCCGTGTTCTGAAGGTTGTTCTTCCTGACATTTCACCAGACTCTGTGGCCGGCATCTTCAGAGGACTGGAGTCCACAGAAGATAAAGGACACTCTGACACTCCTCCAGCAGATCTTTCCAGGAGACATCAAGGTCCTTTTCCAACACTGCCTAATGACCAGCTACTTTCAGCGGGAAAACGAGTTCTATGAACTGACAGATAGAGTGGCCACGGGGAGCCCCCTCAGCCCTACATGGAGCATTTTAAAAAACAGGCCCTGACTTCGGCACCCTCTGCACCCACAGTCTGATTCCGATACTGTACGTGGATGACACCTTCGCAATTTGGAACCATGGCAAAGAAAAACTGGAAGAATTTCTAAACCATCTTAACAACATCCACCCAAATTCACCATGGAAAAAGAAATAGAGGGCCAACTCCCGTTCTTAGATGTCATGGTCATATGCAAAACTGACCTCCTATTGGGACACAAGATCGACGGAAAACCCACCCACACAGACCAGTACCTACACAAAAAATTCCAACCACCACCCACGACAGAAAAGAGGCATAATCAAAACACTGGTAGACCGTGCAAATCGGAACTGTGAAGCTCAATTTCTCAGCACCGAACTCAACCATCTGAATTGGGACCTACAGGCAAATGGCTATTCCAAGAATGAAATCAAAAGGGCCATCACACCAAGAAAACAACACCAAACTGAAGAGGAAAAACAGCCACCCACAAATAAGGTATTTCTGCCATACATCAAAGGGGTCATGGACCGCATGGGGAAACTTTTGAAAAACACAACCTACAAACAGTATTCAGACCCACCACAAAAATACAACAAATGTTACGGTCAACAAAGGACAGAAGGGACCCCCTCACCACTGCAGGAGTATACCGGATACCTTGCAGTTGTGGACAGGTATCTATTGGAACCACAAAACGCAGCATTCACACCAGAATCAAAGAACATGAGAGACACTGCAGACTAAAACAACCAGAAAAATTTGCAGTAGCTGAACATGCCCTGAAACAAACTGGACATGAAATTCTATTTTAAAATACTGAAGTACTGGACAACACCAGCAAACACTATGTTAGACTGCACGGGGAAGCCATTGAAATCCATAAACATCAATAGAATTTCAACAAAAAGTAAGAAGGTCTAAAACTAAACGTGGCCTGGCTCCCGATATTGAAAAATACAGCCTGTAAAAGGTCAATGAACTCTACCCAGCCACAAGGGCCAGGGATCATTGCACAAAAAAGACCAGCTAATGACACCCATCAATCACAGTACTCAGTTATCCAACAAACAGCAAGAGAGCATGGACAGAGTTCCTACTCCAGTCCTCTGAAGATGCCGGCCACAGAGACTGGCCAAACGTCAGGAAGAACAACCTTCAGAACACGGCCAAAGAGCCCGAAAAACCCACAACAACCATCAGATTCCGACCGTGAAAGCCTTCGAGAATACAACGGGTGACAATCCTCATGAGACTTTCTTACCCCTCCTATATGGAAATGAAAACATTCCCATGAGTGAAGAAGGATGTTGTATATAAATAGATGCAAGAGCTGATTGTCAATGTGAAATAACTGTGCACAAGAATTAATCTATTGGATTGAAAGGTCAGACTTCCACTTTTTTTAAAAAAAAGGACTCTGCATCATTGGGAACATTGATTTAAGTCCATTTATTCAACTGGTTGTTTGTTTGCTGGCTTGAGCTGAATCACAACTGCTCATGTTTTATAGACACTTTTATTTTAGTCTATCTCTTATTTCTCCTTCTTCTTTTTTCACAGACCAGAGATGCCAACCGTGCGAGAGATGGCACAAATGCTCGCCAGTACTCCAGGCTTGCACGCATTCTGAGTTATACAGCATTTGGGGTGGGGACTGGGATTACAGTTGTGTGCATCATCCTAAAAATTGTACTTGCTGCCTCTATGCGGAACTACCACTATTAATTGTATAACCCTTAGTGAGAGTGCAGGATGAAGCCTTTTATTACTCTGAGAGAATTAACTTTGACACACAAGCTGGAGACGTCTTGCAATCATTCTTTTCCAATTATTTCATAAAGGGATGCAAAGCAAGCTGGGTCACATGTCCATGCCCATCACATGATTTCCATACCCTTGACTTGATTTCCAGAATTCCTAAGCATTGCACTTATAGAACAATGCAGTGTTCTGAAAATTATGCCTTGTGAGTCAGTTTGCACACAGATTGAAAAAGCTGCTGAATTTCAAAGCCAGGATGCCTGGAGACCATGTTGGTTGATAGATTCTAAAACGTCTAATCCCAAAAGGCAACTTTTCCAAGTTTTCAGTTTACAATAGACCCTTTTTCATCAAGCAATTGCTCGAATCCTGTTGTGCAGTTACACGAATGGCGTAACTTTTAGAGGCAAAATGATATATGAAATCACTATAGAACCTATCTGTTGCATGTGGAGTCACATGACTCAGTAGGCAACAAACAATGTCCATGGAGATGTCTTAATTTCTGACACTATGCTTCCAAAAGTTACATTTTTTATGTAACTCCACAACAGGATTTCAACCAGCGAGTGTCATGTGCAATCCAACTTTATGATGATTCCAAACCCAGACAATAAAATGAGGATCCACATATTGCTTGAGAGTCATAAATTCAATATTGGCCCAATATTGGGTTGGACAACTTTCCAGTTGTTTGCCCCAGTATTATCAAGGATAATGCACCTGCTGTTTGCTGTGCTGGATTTGCACTGTTAATGAACACAGTCAACCAAATATTAGATCTGAAACACCATTGTACAATTCATTAGCAATGTGAAATAATTCTTCAGATTTTCGCCAGAGCTGTGCTTTTTAAATATTTTGTGGCGCTCTTATGAATGATCTCAGTGTACCTGTATCAGCATCATTTTTGTTCCTTGCGATCACTGGTTGTAGAAAAACAAGAACAGAGACACCAGGCTTGCTATTGATATATAATCAGTTCTATAATGGACAGCATTATTGTGCAAAACACAGATTCATCAATCTATATCCTGAATTATAAAATCATGATGTAACATGATATTGACAGCATTAAATCATATTTTGTGCATTTAATGGGAGGGTGGACAACAACTCCAGATGTTGTCGAAGCACAACTCCTATCAGGCTTAGCCAACAAAACTGATAGTGAAGGATGATGGGAGTTGCAGTCCATGCTGGAGGATCAAGTGGTCAACACCCTGGTTTAATGAACGGGTGATATATTTTGACTGATGCAAGCAATAAGGATGGTTTTCTAATCTTGCATAGTCAAAAGAAATTTCACCTTCATTAAAGATGCTTGTAGTATCTCCTGCCCTGAAATGTTGTCACATTTATCTTCATCCAGCAAAATGCCTGTTGCTATAATAGTATGTACAAATTTCAGAGATTCAGTTAAGCACAGTGAAGCTTTATCTATATGCACACAGAAGCTGTGGCCGTAATGGCAATTTGAACTGATTTCTATTCAGAAGTTTTCAAAATCAGTTTCAAGTCACATGGTATTTAAGCCAGTGGCCATGTTTACATGCACTGAATGGGGAAAAAAATAAATCTAGTGTTTAAAATCAGTTTTGGCATCTGCACCGCTGAAATCGACTCATTTTAATCAATTTTAGAAGCGAGGTATTTTAAAAAGTACCTGCTGGCCAGATGAAGAAAAAAAAACTTTACAGACCAGATAAATCCATTTCACCCTTGCTATGTGTGAATGATAAAATCTAAGACTGGAGTTACACTGGCAATAAGAACCACATTTAAGCATAATTTCAACTGATTAAGATTTTGTCCTTCACACACAATGCAAGGGTGAAATTGATTTATATGGGTTACAAAGTTATTTTTCCCCAACTGTCTTGCAGGAGCTTTTTAAAACACCTTGCTTCTAAAACTGATTCCATTTAATGGATTTTTGTGGAAATGAGTCAGTTTCAGCAGCGTGGATGCCAAAACAAGTTCAAATCAACAAAACACAATTTGATTTCCATTCAGTGCATGTGGACGCAGCCACCAGTTTAAATGCCACATGACCTGAACCTCATTTTAAAATGTCTGAACTGCTGTACTGCTTCCAAACATCCATGTTCCATACAAAGTAAGCTTTTCCTTCCCCATCATCCTAACCGCTGCACTACACCGGATCTCCTCATGCAAACAAACAAGGGATTTCTCTCTTGGATGGAACGGGAAAGGTACTCTCTTATGTGGCAAAGAATAGTGTATTTGTTCACAATACATGAAGAAAATCTTGTTGTTGACTCAGCACTGTCTTCACCAAGGAACAGGCTTTGCCGTTGCCAGTAAGTTTTAGAGAAAATCTCAGAAATCTTGAGCCTGACTCAAAACAAACATGCAAGTTTTCCACCACCCAGACCCCTTCCTTAAGGGCCTTTCTCGGTTCTTATTTCTGTTCCTGCATTTATTCCCTTAAATACCTCACAAATAGTGAATTTCCCACCAGACTTAAACATTCCCTTGTCTTCATGCAAGTCAATGAACTCATGATAATTCCCTTGCTGACAAGGTTTTTCTCCATTTGCACCAACACGTCCGGCACCGTGGGGTGGGGTGTCTACCCCTCTGCAGAGGAACGCTCTTCAAAAGGCAATCCAAAGCTCTCCAGACAACACATAAGATGAATAGACCAGTCAGAAGGCGAAAGATGCTAAATGCAAATAGATAGGAAGTTAATGAAAATCAGTTGCTATAACCCTTCTTAGCACATACATGCCATGTATATTATCTAAGTTGCCCTGTAACAGAGTACTACACAGTAAGTTTTCTAGTCAAGCAGTGGGTTTATAATAATAACTCATTTCTCCCTTTAATTTCATGGGTTGGAGCAGCACAGTCTTGGACATACATGGATTATTTTTCAACAAATAAATACATGTTTCCATAAATAAATTGCCTCCATCTTTTGTTTTAGTATATATTTGCTCATACAGTTAGGCTTGGGAGAGTTTTCTGTTTGGTCTTTTAATTTGTGCCGTTCATTGAATTCTAGTTTATACAAGTGATGCCCCGCTTGACGATGACCCCGCTTGATGACAAAATTGCTTGATGATGAGTTTTTTGCTATTGCTATTGCGATCGCAAAACAATGGTTCCTATGGGGTTTTTTCGCTTTACGTTGATTAGGTCAGTGCTTCGCGAACCATTTGTTCACAAAATGATGCTTTTTCCAGCTCCGCAAAATGGCTTCCCTTCGCAAAATGGCTGTTTTCCGGACCCCTGCTTTGGAAGACAGCGATTTTAAACAGCTGGTCGGCAGTTCTCTATGGGCGATCTTCGCTGGACGATGAGGTATTTCCCCATTGGAACACATTAACCAGTTTTCAATGCATTCCAATGCATTTTGGGGAAATCGACGATTTCGCTTAGCAGCGATTTTCTTGGAACGGATTATTGTCGTCAAGCGGAGCACCACTGTATCTCTATTGACGTCCTGATTGTAAGCTGCCCAAATTAGTGCTTTGCCATTAGATGGGTGGGGCAAACATTTAAATCAATCAATCAAATTGTTCAATAAATACTGTGCCCCTGGTAACCTAGAACGAGGGTCATGAGTTCAATACCAAAGGCATCAAAGTGGTCTACTTGCCCACAAGCACATCTCTAACTCAGTCTCTAGACTGGGGGGGGGGGAGGTTAAGGTTAAAGCTCATTACACACAATACTCGCTGTAGAAGAGAACTCCGATAAGGAGAAGTGGTGTGTGTTTTTGTCTGTATGTGTCAACACTTTATGCTTTGTATTTATGTTTTGGTGGGACATAAGAGTTGTACACGGATTTTGAACTACATGGGGGGTCCGGTGCCCCTAATCCCAGTGTTGCTGAAGTAAAAGATGCAATCTTAGAACTGCAGCGCTCTAATGGACCCTATGGATCACCATGTCCAGTCAAAGAGGCACAGCGGGGAATCAAACTCCCAACCTCTACCTAAACCATTGAGCTATCCAGCAGTTCAATTAAGGGGATACAAATTCAGCCCACATACTAGCCACAAGAACACACAGAGTAGACGTGTGCAGATTTGTATTTTTGGACTATGATGCCTGGGGAATTCTGGAGCTTTGTAGTCCAAAAGCATAAAATTTACCTGCATCCACCCTTCAGTGTCTGTTTGCCATCCAGTGGTCATCTTGGCACCAGATATCATGTTCCAACTTCATTCTCTGTGATGTGTAATGTCTTATCAGTTCCATTCAGTCACTCTCAAAGCACATCTATTAACATTTTACAAATAGCATTTGTATTAGGCCAATAGATATGTGAACTCTCCTCCTCCCCCAAAGGATATGTTCCCGAATCATGAAATGTATTCTGATTAGATGTCCCTATCAAAATAACCCATTGCACATTTTACATCATAAACTAATTTGTACCTCCATATTACTATATTAACCTAAATCAAGGGGTGTGGATGTGTTGCATACCCACATATCTGTGTACATCTACCCTTGCATATAAGGTAGACAGGACATTTTTGCATTTATGTAAAATATACCGGTAACTGGGGGGCTGAATTTGCAAGGTTATACAGAACTCCTTGTCCCAGTTTCAAACCTACGGCATGTGACGCAGGTAGAATTCCTATGGGAGGGTGAAACCCTTTGAGCAATAGTAGAAAAGGAAAAAGCAGCTAGATGCACAGGTCTGTTTTGTTGCCTCCCTATCACTCTCTCCATTGTATAAACTCTGTGTTGATAAGAATGAGAAGGAGGCTAAATGTTTACCCAGAAATGTGTGGCTCCAGTACAAGGGAGAGTTGCTTGTTAGAGGCAGCTGCAGGCTTGGATTTGGGCCATTTTTGTTAGAATATATAATTGTGCAACCCAGCACGCATATCTGTGTACGTAAGAATAATTATCTTTTATATATACAATAGATCATTGTAACCAATCAGATTCTGTCTGGTGTTAGCCAGTGGATGTTTGAAGAGGTTAAACTGCCAAAAGAAGTGATCGTTCGGATGAGACTTACTCTGCTCGTTTTGTTTGTTAGCATGAGGTTTTTCTGACGAGAAGTAGCGTTTTTCAGTTAGGCTGTCCGCTGTTAGTGGAAGCTGTTACGGAACTATTATAACTCTGTCAAGCACAAATCTATGCCATGCATAATGTTCAAGTATGGTTAGCTTATTTTTTTCAACAATGTCGTACAATAAATATTCTTAAAGTTTTCCATGACTAAATGGATATTATTTCAAGAAGAGATTTCACACAAGAGATTTCTATTCATGATCTGTGTGGCATTTCTATATTCATGCTTGATCTGATGTTTGTGTTGAGGAAATCTTGACCATTTTAGGGCAAGATCCTACCAAGAGCCTTACAAAAGAGGTGGCAGAAAGACAGCGTGATATAGTGGTTAGGGCAGGACTGGGAGATGGGAGATCCAGCTTATAGTCCTCACTCAGCCATGAATCTTGCTGGATTGCCTAGGGTGCTAAACACTCACTCTTATTCTAGGCTTGCTATGGTGAGAGGGGCCATGTGGGAGTTCCTGATCTCACTGGAGAAAAGGCAGGCAGCACACGTGATAAAGAAGACGGCAGAAGATCCTGCCCATAAGAAATTAATAAGCCAAGTGTGGACGAACAGACTTCTCTTTGCTCTAGATGCTGGATAACGTTCTATCAAACGTTCACCCTGTTTCAGGCCATCGCTTCAACGGTGACGCGTCTAACAGATGCCCGTTCAGCGGCAGCAACAGCACCCCCTGCCTCCTATGAGCACTGCTGTGAAATGGGCACCTGCTGGAGGGAGTGGGGCACCAAACCACCAATCAACTGTTGGGCCAGGAAGTTAAACCACCAAACGAGCGGGTCATGCCCATCTCTATATTGAACCAGGTAAAGGTAAAGGTTCCCCTTGACATTTAGTCCAGTTGTGTCTGACTCTAAGGGGCAGTGCTCATCCCCGTTTCCAAGCCATAGAGCCAGCGCTTGTCCAAAGATAGTTTCCATGGTCACGTGGCCAGCGCAACTAGACACAGAACACCGTTACCTTCCCACCGAGGTGGTACCTATTTATCCACTCGCATTTTTGCACGTTTTAGAACTGCTAGGTTGGCAGGAGCTGGAACAAGCGACGAGAGCTCACTCCGTCGCGTGGATTCGATCTTACAACTGCTGCCCTTCTGACCCTGCAGCACAGAGGCTTCTGCGGTTTAACCTGCAGCACCACCACGTCCCTTATATTGAACCAAGGTATTACCAAACACTTCTATTAATCAGTGTAATAGGTTTGCTCTGGCTTTGTCTAGCTAAGGATTGGATTTTGGCCCTAATGGGGTTTTCTAGGCATTTTTGACTCAAAAAGTAAAGTTTCCAACCCTGGTTTTTTTTAAATTTTTTTTATTTTTCAGAACAAAAATCCAAAAGTGCAAAATACTTACTACACAATCTAAACTACCATGCGCCCTATACCCACGGGACCCCTTGGAACAAGTAAAAGTTTCCAACCGTGTTAATGCCATTGCCCATGTCCTTCAGCAGTCACTCACTACTGCTCTATTTCCTCCGTCCTCAAGGTGATGCCAGGCTGTGTTTGCTCCAAAAGTCCCCACCAGTGAGGGACGTTCCAAGGTGAAGTTTTCTGCTGGGTGTTTGTTCTCCTCTGCCCAAACCTGTCACCTCCTGGTGTAGACATACAAAAAGCAAGCAAGGAGGCCTGACTAGGTGCCACTTGGTACCGCCTCTGTATTCCCCAGGGCAGTATCCACAAGAATTTATAAAAGGGGGATACCTAAGAGAGGTCACCTTTTAGCCTGCTGTGCTGTGTAGCATCCACGGGAACCTTGAACACGAGAGGCCCACCTGGGTCTCTGTCTTGGTGGCCTCAGAAAGGACCAGGACCACAGAAGCCAAGATGGGGAAAGCGGTAAGGAATTTTTTTTGTCTTCCAAACAAGGGATCAGTTTGGGCTTCCCAAAATTTAGATCGGAGATGCCCCTTTAAAAAGCCGGATCTCTATTGTTGAGTAGTGAGTGTGCTTTTATTCCAGACCCATGTGTTTCTCACCTCTAATTTTCTATTGGAGGCACTGGTGGTGGTGCTTTGTCCATCTGTTTGCTTGACCAAGGTGGACATCATAATCTAGGTAGATTATAGTGTCCGCTAGGGATGTGCCCTCTCTTTGGGCCCAAGTGTAAATGCAAACTGGATCAAGGGTCTTTGTGTGGTCCTGTAGCAGCCCCAAGGATGAAGGTCACTAATGGAGCTACACCCTGCATTGGTCCTTCATGTTACATCTGGCTATTATGGAGTTATAAAAGTGAAAATGGTGTGATTACAACCCAGAAAAGAAATCAAAGTAGCACTTTCATAAGGAAGCTGCTGAGCCAACGCCAAAGGAGAAGAAGATGAACAGCTTCACCCTAAGACTCTCCTCCAGTTGCTGAGACGCATGGACAAGATCTCGCTCTGTCTCATGTCTGTCTCAGCCTCTTTCCACATTCCTTATAAATAAGGGATTACTGTCAGTGTAATATGTAGCCCAGGCTTTGCCTTTCCCCCCTTTCTTAAAAAAAAAAAACTTAGTTTAACTAGGAAGACTTACTCTCCTCTCTCTCTTTCTCTCTCTCTCTCTGTGTGTGTGTGTGTGTGTGTGTGTGTGTGTGTGTGTGTGTGTGTGTGTGTGTGTGTGTGTGTGTGTGAGAGAGAGAGAGAGAGAGAGAGAGAGAGAGAGAGAGAGAGAGAGAGAGAGAGAGAGAGAGAGAGAGAGAGAGAGAGAGAGAGAATGATTGTTTTCTTCTAGTTAGGGCAGACCTTCACTATAAGATGACAGGGTCTCTGTCTCTTTTTTTATTCTCCATCCACCAATCTCACTTCCATTTGTTTCTCCTTGTTGGAGCAATGGTGCCACTGGCAAAACTAACAATAGGCATCTCCAGCTTCTCTGTTTCTTATATGCTCTGGCGTGGAAGTGGGCAAATGATTTTCATTGTACCGTATAATATCGTCAGAACCCATCGTGCAGCCGTGTCCATTCATGCACTTGAGGGTACAGGTTTTCTCAGAGATCCAGAAATACATAATACCGGCTTGGACACAGACAGGGACACAGGACCTCCGCTTCCAATCGATGTGCTTTTATTTGGGCACAGACTAATTAAGGGGCAAGTGCAGATGCCTAATGTTAACACAGCACTGGCCCAGCCTAAGCACACCACTCTTGACTGGTTTTGTAAGCTAAGCAGGGTCAGACCTGGTGAGTACTTGGACGAGAGACCACCAAAGTGGAAAGAATCTTAGCTGAAATCCTGGAGCGTCACTGCTGGTCAGAACTGGTGATACTGAGCCAGATGGAGGAATTGCCTGACTTGGTGTAAGACAACTTCCCGTATTTTCTAACAGAAAACAGCCGCTTCTGTGCCTTTCTCTCAAATGTTTATTCGAACACTTCCTGACTCAGTTTGTACCATGAAATGGGATTAATGCTGGATCAACTCCAGGAGCGATCTGGAATGCATACACTACCCTCGCTGTGGAAATTTGACCTTTGTGCCAGATTTCTGCTGGAGTAGAAGGTGACTCGCTCTTTCTAGGTGTGGAAATGGCCTTATGGAAAGAAGGAGTATCTCCATTTCTTGTTCAGCATGGCTCAGTTTCCTGTTGGAAGTCATGTGCTAGCACATTGCACCATTTCTGCAATTTCCCAGAAATTCTGATAGAGCAGTATCCGAGAGAGTTGCGGGGGGCATACATGTGCATGCAGAACCTTGCTTGAGGGCTTGTGCTTGTTCAAAAATTGAAAAACAAAATTCTTTTCATTCTACAAGCTGCCCATAGGCCAGCGTGCTACCAGTGCTGGGCAACATACATCACATGCTTTGAATTTCCATTATTTCTTAATATCAGGGAAGTAGCCTCCCGGGAACTATGGCAATTTGAATGTATTTTGGCCTTCTTTATGCTGATTCTACACAGTTCTTGATCTTAAGTGGAATGGAGCAAAACCACTTTTTAAAATCGTATTATAGTGCCACAGTTAGCACAGTGGCTTAGGACCAAAACATAGACAGTGTCAGCTTCACCATTGGGAATGCAGCTTCCTTAAGAAGGAAAAGATGTCTTTTTAGTCTACTGTGAAGATTCTACCTCCACTTCCTTTCATTTAGTGATTGATCATTAAGTAGTAAATAACCAGCTTCACCTTCAAGTTGATTGTGTCTCTGGAGGGATGAAATTTTATCCCCATCTAATTGTGACAATTATGTTTCATGTTGCTCGGCCCTTAGACTAGCCCTCCTCTTGCCCAGCTATGGCTCCCAGCACTGAAAGATGCCAGATTCATAGTAGGGGGAGGGAAGGACAGTAAGATGACAGCCTACACATTGCTCCAAAAGGAGAAAATGGTTTGGGGAAAAACAAAGAACTGGAACACCGTTGTTTTAAAAATGAGGTGGGGAAATGTGGTCCTCAAACACCCCTCATCCCCATTATTCAAACTTTCTGGAGTTGGGGTGCAATGGCGTGCAGTGAGTCACAACTTTCCGCTTCTTATTTTTCAAAATGACACCCGTTTAGCATACAGTTTAGCATGTGTCAGTATGATATACAAAGCACTGAAAAACACTGGGGACAAAAACCTGAGTCAAACACACTGATTTCATTACTAAATACAGATCTTGTTTGTTTTTATTTTTGCTGTCCGTTATAAGCCTTCTTCGGGATCATTTGCTGAAATTTT